>NC_140654.1:11780524-12425524 GCF_978046115.1 Saccoglossus kowalevskii
GTTTTTTTCCAAACCCCCTACCCCCCACTGAAACTTAATTGATAAATATTGGTCATGGCGTCAGACTACATTCACCATTAAATACAAATTGATAATCTGACAGTAGTATTGCATAGCAGTTGGTTGTCAGGAGAGTGTAAAAAGACTTTACAAATGCACCTCATTTGACGCACAGATTTACACTCGAACCAAACCATTTTTCTGGTTTTTTTCCCTTTTTGGTTATTTCTGTCCATGATTGGATAGAAAAAATTTTTTTGACTTCATTAAAAAATAAAATCGTTTTTGTAGGATGGAAACTTTTTGAGGTCAAAACCCCCCACCCGCAAACTAAAGGAAATACGTTTTTTATCCGACATCGATCTTTTGACGTCGTCCCTAATCCAGGTAGACATCCAAGACCCTCAAAAAGATCACTGTATTGTATCAGTATTTGTTGTTGAGTGAGTGGAGCTTGCTGAATGTTGGCTATGTAGTCCGTCTTGTCACGTGTGGTGGTTGGCTGCTCTGGTTCTACAGTTACCATTTTGATGTGTTGATTTACGTTCACCGTTAGTAACTTCAGTAATTCACAGGTCTCAGCTGACAATAGTGGCTTCTGCATTGTATCTGTGACTTGGAATTTCAAATTGTATGTGTTACCTAAGTAATGGCATTTCAGGTTACACTGTCAAGTGGATATATCGTTGGCCCACCATACAACTTCAATATGGCCTTGCTTGTCTGTAATTTTGGATCTCCATCTTGTTTAATTTTACAGTAGTCACTGAAGCTTATCATGTTGCATGTGGCCCCACAATCAAGCTGACACTTCAGGGTGTAGTTGTCTTCATTATTGTCACTTAGACTGAGTGACACAAACCACTGCTTTCCTGTTGTTTTCACTGCTCCTATATAATGCTCTATGTGTAGTACAGATTCATCAGATGTGTAGTCATCTTCTATCTCTTCATCTACCATGTGTATTCTACGCTGATCATGTTGTCTTTGCTTGCAGATTTTTGCGAAATGGTTCTTCTTACTGCACAATTTACAGGTTTGGCCATATGCAGGGCATTTTTCTTTGTTGAATATGTGTTTGCCACCACAGTAACGACATCTTCTTGGTCCCTTGTACTTCTGTTTCTGTGCATAATGAACAACTTGTTCTTCCGGGTTGGTGCCACTAATTTTCTTCAGCTGCATTTGTGTTATTTCACTGCTTCTACACATCTCTATGGCTCGATTTATGTCTAGTTTTGGCTCTCTTAACATTCTGGCTCTTGCACTATTATCTTTGGTTCCCAACACTATTCTATCCCTGATCAGTTCATCCTTGATGGCATCAAATTTACATGTATTGGCTAGCTGGCGTAGCCTGGTTACATACTGATCTATGGCTTCACTGCCGTCTTGGTCACACGTGTTGAACACGCATCTCTCATAAATCACATTGCAAGTGGGTTCAAAGTGTTTTTCTAGTGCATCTAATATTTCTTTGATCTCTTTTCTCTGAGCATCTGTCATGTCGAGATGTTTATACACATGTAAACAATCCTTTCCTAACATGGAACGTAGCGTGGCTACCCTAATGACATCATCTTTCTTATTTAATTCTGTGGCTATTTCATAGTCTTCCCACTGTGAACGGAAGAATGACCAGTTTTGAACAAGATCGCCTTTCATTTCCATGACCACTGGAACAGGAAATTTATTAGAAGCCATATTTTTTTCTAATTGAATGCACTTGTACGTGGATTACGGCAGTGCCGGTAACGGCGGTATACGGATATTCCGTCTGCGAACGAATGTATTCTTTTCCCGTTGAGGCTCACTTAAGAGGCACTTCAATACTCTCATCGAGTCTTCACGCTTCTAGTTCAGTCTATTTTCTGTGAAATTTAGTGGCTTATCACACCAAATTATCCCACTTCTGACACCATGTTTCGTGATGTACGTATTTATTACATTCTCAAGATTTTTTCCTTTATTACAAACCCAAATTAATACAACATAAATACTTAGTAATAATTTATACAGGATTTCATACAGGTTACAATTAATTTTACACAGAAACTCGGTACAATTTGAATCACATCATCCAGCCAGTCAATGTGCTGGGCCCCACACAGTTGGACAAGTAGTGTACCCTGTGTTCTTTTGTGAATATTGGCTAGTCTTGGACATATATTCACCGTACAATAGTTCAACTGGAGAAGCACAAGTCCAACAGCAGTTTTGCACCACGGTTACTAAAAAAGACGGTTAGGAAACGCTATTTTTAAAAGGTGTGAATCTGCCTAATCCCTCAAGGATAGCATGTACGCCCTCTATCGCTTGAGATTTCAAGGCCCACCATTTTGTTTCTTTCTTGTGTCAATCACTTGATGTCCCGCGAATTTGAAATTTTCAGCTCGTTTTCGATAGAACATCCCCGTTTAGTGCACAAGCTCTACGAAAAACTATACGTACATTTCGGATGAGTACTCTTTGTGACTGTGATAACATTCGGAATAGAGAATCGTCATTTATCGTTTTCATTGTTGTCATGAAAGTAAGAAGTCTCGGAAGAAAAAGTGACGAAAATTCTAACTCTTAAGTCATTATTTTAAAATACATTATATTATAAAAAATACTACCAAATGAATTTTGAGTATACTACTGTGCATACTTATGATGGTTGTATGCGATTCAGGGGCTTATTAGAGTAAATTTTATCTTTGTGCTTTCGCGTCACTGTATCAGCCATTTTGTTTACACTTTTACACTTTTTTTGTAGACGCAGTAGAAATAATCATTCTTAATTTCATTGGAACTGCCTGTTGTTGCATATTTGGTGTACCGTAATTACATGCATTTCGTAGAGCATGGGCGGGGGGGTATTTCAGTTATCGCATATTTTGTTTATTTCCAACAAAATGTTCGTGATATCATGGCTCCTCATTAAAACTTTCGCATGGGTGAAATATAAACATTTGTATGGTTTCTTTGACGTCTTTTTTTTCTGATCATGTATTGTTGATATTTTTTTATTTCAGTTTTATGCTGATCTTGTTCTTTAGAAACAAAAATGCCATACAAGACTGGCAAATTTGTGTTGAGTTTAAACTGAGCGACAGGTTTTGTCAGGATTCACTGCAACAACTTACACTTTAGCACAGTCACTCTACAAGGAAAGTTACTGTGACTTTAGGAACTTAAAGCATCGACACAGATAAACAATAAAATGGCGTGCAGTTGTTGATTGCAATGAACTCTGGGGGGAAAATGACGTCATATTTGCGTGATTTCCTGTCTACATTTTATGTTAATGATTACCGGTAGCCCATCTTCATCACAGATTAGTACATCTTTTGTTTCAAATGTTTACCTGGCACACAGATCCAATGAAAAGAACATGATTTGTTTCCTAACCGTCTTTTTAGCTCCGCTGTCGACTTTGTCGAGCGGAGCTTATCATGTGAGTGATTGTCCGGCATCGTCGTCGTCGTCCGTGTCAATGTTTTACTTTTTCGACTTCTTCTTGAAAACTACAAGCCTGAATGCTTTGATACTTGGTGTATATGTACCTTGGGTAGACCTCTCTCAGATTTGTTCATTTTATGATCATATCTTCAATTCTCTAATTTTGCTGAATATTTTTGGTAAAAAGTGATATTTTTGACTTCTCGTTAAAAACCACAAGTCCAATTGCTTTGATATTACATATATAGGTACTACATGTGGAACTCTCTCAGATTTGTTCATTTTGTAATGATATCTTTAATTCTCTAATTTTGGTGAATATTTTTGTCATTTTTGGTAAAAAGTGATATTTTCAACTTCTTGTTAAAATCCACAAGTCCAATTGCTTTGATATTACATATATAGGTACTACATGTGGAACTCTCTCAGATTTGTTCATTTTGTAATGATATCTTTAATTCTCTAATTTTGCTGAATATTTTTGTAATTTTTGGTAAAAAGTGATATTTTCAACTTCTTGTTAAAAACCGCAAGTCCAATTGCTTTGATATTACATATATAGGTACTACATGTGGACCTCTCTCAGATTTGTTTATTTTGTAATGATATCTTTAATTCTCTAATTTTTGTGAATATTTTTGTCATTTTTGGTAAAAAGTGATATTTTCGACTTCTTGTTAAAATCCACAAGTCCAATTGCTTTGATATTACATATATAATGGGGTATATTTCTTTAGAGAAATGGAAATAAAATAATAATAATAATAATATATAGGTACTACATGTGGACCACTCTCAAATTTGTTCATTTTGTAATGATATCGTCAATTCTCTAATTTTGGTGAATATTTTTGTCATTTTTGGTAAAAAGTGATATTTTCGACTTCTTGTTAAAAACGACAAGTCCAATTGCTTTGATATTATTACATATATAGATACTACATGTGGACCTCTCTCAGATTTGTTCATTTTGTAATGATATCTTTATCTAATTTTGGTGAATATTTTTGTCATTTTTGGTAAAAAGTGATATTTTCTTCTTGTTAAAAACCACAATCATTTATGGTGTTAAAATGCTATTTTTGAATTCTTGTTGAAAACAGCAAGTCCCATTGCATTGATACTATACGTATTGTTCATTTTCTAATGATATCTTCTGTTCTTTAATTGAAATGTGCATTGCTAACAGCGGAGCTATCTCAGCCGAGAGGCTGCTTGTTTAGTAATTGTGTTTGCACAAATCTGAACCCTGATCCAATAAAATGTATACCGTTAATTACAACAAAAGCATAGCTTCTATCAACTGGTAAAAAGTACGTTATAAATGCAATTACAACTCAGAAATACCCTTCTTTAAAACTTATCGAATGTACGTACACTAAACGACTTGACCGTGTTCCAGTTATATTTGTTACCATGCAGCACATATCTACAACAGCAATATACCGGTACTACACTTCACATACTACACTGAAATAACATGCTGTCACACGCAACGTAATATTACCGTAATTGGTATAGTACAGGTATGATGGTTCAAATACCAAAATGGCAACAGTAACAGAAAGACTTCCCTGGCGGCGATGATAAAATACGAACACAGAGCCAACAGATGAGGTTTCAACTGGTACTGGTATTATTATACTCTGCAAACATCAAGTACAATACCGCGGTAAAACTCCACTAGTCCAATGACTAGATACTTAAACTCCAATACAATTCAACGAGATCTCCGATCTGATCTCAGTGCTACATTGTATATATACCTCCACTGTCTATAAATAGACCATTACATCAGCATACATAATGAGTCTGGAATTTACTATAAATTTCTAGAGTGTTCCATTACCTTCTATTGCCTCCTACAGTGTTCCATTACCTATTCAACCAGTTTCTAAAAAAAATCTAGAATATTCCACCCAGACACAGTAAGGTTCTAGAACATTCTCAGTGACACGGAAGTGGTAAATAAGTCGTATGCAACACATGCCCTGGTAATGGATTACAAAACATTGAGACTGGATGGCATGGTTTTAGTGCACAAACCAATAAAACAGATAAGATACTACAACGTGGTACCAAAGCTCAGAATTATGACCAAGACAGCCCTTGACCATGAGCCCAAGTGACCTGGTCTGGTCAGTGACCTTGCTTCAAAATAGAATTATTAATTTGATGAAGTAGGAATTTACAATCAAATATCTAATGCATTTTACAGATTTACTGAATAAAAAACAAACTTATTCCAAATAAAAAGCTATTTTTTTTAATATCAGTCGCCATCTATAGCGTTCAGAAAATCCTTTGAAAGTCTTTGGATTCGTTGAGGCCTGGAAAGTCTTTGAGTTGTCTTTAAATTACAGGAAAAATAAAAAAATCTTTGTACAGTCTGTGCAGCCATATTAAGATGCATTGTTCATATTATATGCTATGCAGCCATATTATGATGCATTATTAATATTATATGCTGTGCAGCCATAGTAAGATGCATCATTCATATTATATGCTGTGCAGCCATATTAAGATGCATTGTTCATATTATATGCTGTGCAGCCATATTAAGATGCATCATTCATATTATATGCTGTGCAGCCATAGTAAGATGCATTGTTCATATTATGGTGCATCATTAATATATGCTGTGCAGCCATATTAAGATGCATTGTTCCTATTTTATGCTGTGCAGCCATAGTAAGATGCATCGATCATATGATGATGCATCATTAATATATGCTATGCAGCCATATTAAGATGCATCATTCATATTATGATGCATCATTAATATATGCTGTGCCGCCATAGTAAGATGCATCATTCATATTATATGCTGTGCAGCCATAGTAAGATGCATCGATCATATTATGATGCATCATTAATATATGCTGTGCAGCCATAGTAAGATGCATTGATCATATTATGATGCATCATTAATATATGCTGTGCAGCCATATTAAGATGCATTGTTCATATTATATGCTGTGCAGCCATAGTAAGATGCATCGATCATATTATGATGCATCATTAATATATGCTATGCAGCCATATTAAGATGCATCATTAATATTATATGCTGTGCAGCCATATTAAGATGCATCGTTCATATTATATGCTATGCAGCCATACTAAGATGCATTGTTCATATTATATGCTGTGCAGCCATATTAAGATGCATCATTCATATTATATGCTGTGCAGATTAAGGTCAATCCCCCATCTAGTTGGGTAGTCTTGAATTGCCTTACAGGTTTCACAATATTTATCCTTCAGTAAAATTCCCAGTGGCTGAGTGAAAACTTATTGGTACCATCCGTTTGTCTTATGCACATGGTACATATTTTATAAAACTGTGAAGATATAAAACTTTATTTATTACATATGTGACATGACATAGTGTTTAATATTATGATCAGATTGTGTCACAATTTGATTCGACATGCACCCAGTATATGTATGCTTGTCGTGTAAGAATCGAGAACAGAGTATTATAATAGTCAAGGATGTGCTTCCAGGTGGCAGGGTTCCAGCTTGACAACTACGTTACATGCAGTGATTGGAATGAACGAGTTATCGCATAGAATGTAGCCTAACCCCCTTTAATATTCAAGGTGAAAGAACTAATCCCTGTACCTACAGTGATGCAAACAGTTATTTGAGGACAATACTAATGATATTTGTATCCATAAACACATTTGTGATTTAGTAGATTCCAGAGAATTTACTATACTTTTTTGGGGGGGCTAATTCAAAATGTAGCAAATTTTATAGAAAGTATACTCTCACAGTGAGATAGAAGAAACTACCGGTATAGCTAAATTAAGACGCATTGATTCAAATTCACTAAATTTGCATGCAGCTATTTGAACATGTTTTACAGTATTACTCGCCCAGCCTGCCTTTGGAGACTTCCCTAGGCAGATTAGCCAGTGACAACACAAGCAAGTTTGTAATGTGGCGAGTCAAATAATCTTGCCAGGCTCATTGGCACACATAATTTGACCACAAGACGCCAGTCGCCTGGCCAATTATAGGATGGAACATCTGGCAACGTCATCTTTTCCAAGTTCCAAAATGCAAGGGGGGGGTGCAAATGATAATACCTTCAGAGCAAGGCAAGACAGTGTGGATCTCAATGGTAAGGGAGAGTCTGACCAACATAGTCTGGCACAACAATGCACAATGATGGCCTGAAGGTAGTGAGAAACTGAAAATTCTACAGGTATTACCCATTTTCCCTGAGGGTGCTCTGCACCTGGTGGGTTATACCTGGGTTCAACTAACTGGCAGTAGTAAGACCTACTTTGTCTTAGACAAATTATCTACCTTAAACAAATGTTATTAATTGGTGTGACACCATCAATCTTGGAAAAAATGACAAAATACTTAGTTATTTTGGCAAACTTTTATTTTTTTTAATCGTCATTTTATTTTCCAACCATTTAGTTCTCTTGAATTTTACATTCTGTGATTTTCACAATTATGGCACGGTTTGTGTCTAATGGAACACAAACTATCCCACAATGCAATATAATCTTCTACCTGTATATCACGATAATGGCTATGCACATTTTTTTCAAATAAACAATTATATAGTGAGGGACAAGGAACACAAATATGCATTGACATTCACTGCCACCATTTCTAATCAGACATAATATCAATAAGAAACATTTATGTTGAATTTGATTATCAAGGATTCCATTGAATTTGACATCACGTTTCGGGTCCATTCCAACTGTTTTCAAAACGTCATTTACACATATACATGTGCTTCTAATAGAGCATATATTTAATTTGAGCTTTCATGCTCATTGAACTAACATTTTCTATAAGTTTTTTTGTTAATTTTGGACAAAATGGACCATAATTTCAGTTACCTTCAACAAACTTGTTACTGTAAAATGACTAAATTTCACTGATTTAGTGTTTCAGGCATATTTAGTGGGTTTAAAATTCACGGTTTTATCATTTAGATAATGTGTTCCATGCTCAATTTTACATATTCACTGGGTTTTAATTTAGCGCATTTTCCAGTCAGCGAAAAAAGCCAAATTAAAACCCAGTGAATAATTAACCCCTTTACAGTATCTATGGACAACACTTTTTGTTTTATAACAACAATTGGTACTACTGTTAATTGACACTTCACTCAAAATACAAAAACATTTCAAGATCCGAGACAAATCAAATAAGATAAGACCAACAAATTTAAGTGTCCTTACCATGTGTTCAAGCAAGCATTGCAACAAGTCCTTGTATTTCAAATACATGTCCCTTCAGGCATTTATAATTATATAACTCATGAACACATTTGTGTCTACTATAAATGCAAAATACTCCTTGTTTTGATTAAAAAAAATTGCAAATATGCGAGGAACATGAAAATGCCCATTACCAAGTTTTATCTGCAATTCTGTTTCAGCAGTTCGCTGTTTTTGATTGATGCGAATTTTTATGTTTTTCCATAATGTTAAACAGTGCAAACATTGCACATCTTCGTGCTGGAGAAACTAAAGAATGCGACACGCTAAAATCTGTTATCATAAATAACACTGAGTAAGTACTGGTAAATTGTAAACAAGATTCACACAGGATTTCTTTATTGAAGGGTCATGCGCTGTGTTTGTTGCCAATTTTGTTTTATGATCTGTGGTGGTAATTAGTTCATGTCGTGCCAGGGTCAAAATGCATTACTTGTGATTTCCATTAGAAGAGCGCATTTGATGATGGAAAAGTCAATCCAAATAACACACATGCGCGGTACGGCGACCATCGTCCTTCAACAGCTTAGCATTTTACCCTGTGTACTTTGGGTTGGTTTCACTAAAGTCATGTTGGCTCAGAATTACATGGATTAAAAAATACAATTGGAAAAACTCACAACTCGTGTTTCTTTCAGTCATTAATATATACAGATCCTTTGTAAGAAAGTTGTCACATTAACGGTATTCACCAAGATGTGTGTATCAAGCCGGAATTCATTTGGAACATGCTGAAATATGTTAATTAATATGCAAATAATCTTATTAATATGCAAAAATATGGCACAAATGATCAATCACAATAAATGTGGGATAACCAGAAACATGAATATTTTTAACAGACATGTGTAATGATCAGCAGCATGAATAATTTGCTAACTGACATGCACCATGGTCAGGAACATGCATATTTTTAAATGTGGGATAACCAGAAACATGAATATTTTTAACAGACATGTGTAATGATCAGCGGCATGAACAATTTGTTAACTGACATGCACCATGGTCAGGAACATGCATATTTTTAAATGTGGGATAGCCAGAAACATGAATATTTTTAACAGACATGTGTAATGATCAGCGGCATGAACAATTTGTTAACTGACATGCACCATGGTCAGGAACATGCATATTTTTAAATGTGGGATAACCAGAAACATGAATATTTTTAACAGACATGTGTAATGATCAGCAGCATGAATAATTTGTTAATTGACATGCACCATGGTCAGGAACATGCATATTTTTAAATGTGGGATAACCAGAAACATGAATATTTTTAACAGACGTGTAATTTGTTAACTGACATGCACCATGGTCAGGAACATGCATATTTTTAAATGTGGGATAACCAGAAACATGAATATTTTTAACAGACATGTGTAATGATCAGCAGCATGAATAATTTGCTAACTGACATGCACCATGGTCAGGAACATGCATATTTTTAAATGTGGGATAACCAGAAACATGAATATTTTTAACAGACGTGTAATTTGTTAACTGACATGCACCATGGTCAGGAACATGCATATTTTTAAATGTGGGATAACCAGAAACATGAATATTTTTAACAGACATGTGTAATGATCAGCAGCATGAATAATTTGCTAACTGACATGCACCATGGTCAGGAACATGCATATTTTTAAATGTGGGATAACCAGAAACATGAATATTTTTAACAGACGTGTAATTTGTTAACTGACATGCACCATGGTCAGGAACATGCATATTTTTAAATGTGGGATAACCAGAAACATGAATATTTTTAACAGACATGTGTAATGATCAGCAGCATGAATAATTTGCTAACTGACATGCACCATGGTCAGGAACATGCATATTTTTAAATGTGGGATAACCAGAAACATGAATATTTTTAACAGACGTGTAATTTGTTAACTGACATGCACCATGGTCAGGAACATGCATATTTTTAAATGTGGGATAACCAGAAACATGAATATTTTTAACAGACATGTGTAATTTGTTAACTGACATGCACCATTGTCAAGAACATGAATATTTTTAACTGACATGCATTATGTTCAGAAATATGAATATTTTAGGCTATTTAGGCCCTACATGTATGACCAAAAACATGAATAATTTGTTAATTTTAATTTTTGGACCACAGAGACGTCTACTAAAATGAACACACAGTTTTGAAAGTTAGGAGATATTAAACTGAATGAATAATTGAAACTCAAAAAAAATATATAATTCAACATGTATGCAACAGCTTCAGAAGAACACTAAAAACAGTGTAAAGTGCACAATGATATTATTTTTAATGTACAATGCAGTTGAACAAACTTTGCCACATATTAGCGAAAATAACATTCTATATTGGAGAAGGGTAAAGGAGGGAAAAATTTCAGCTAATTATCTAACATTTTTTGAGATGGATTTAAGTGATATCTGAAAACTGCTTTAATTGCACAGGAGTCAAGAAAAATAATAGCAGTAAACATATCATTAACCTTTTCAATCGCAAGATTTCTCGCCCACATTTTTTTGCACTTTTTTTCTTATATTCTACAATATTTCTAGAAATGAATCCTAATTTTGGAGTCAACAGGAAATTTGAGGCGATTTCCAGTTTTTATTAAAAGATTTGGCTGTTTTTTGTCCCAATCTTCTAAGAAAAAGTGCAGACTATTAATGGGACTATTTTATGAATTTGTGATGAAAAGAGGGAACTGGTGTTGAAAAGAATAAGGTCCTAAAGACATGGTGGACGAAGTGACTTGAAATTTTGTCTCTGTGGAATCAATGAATAGCAAAAAATTTACAGAACTATTAAGTAAAAACTGATAACCATAATTACAAAAATATGTATAACACATTCAAACTGGCTTCAAAAAGTCAATTGATATTATATTATTTATGTAGCCATATAGTATTCATTTAATTCATAATGATGCCTGAAAGTATATGCAGTAATTTGGCTGGTAAACAAATTCTGCCAGATTTTTAGCTGACATTTTATTTTGGAAGACGAACTTTTGTAACATTTTTTCAGCAGTGAGTTGGAGATGTGAATATTTCAGTGTATCAATAAGTATTAATTTGATACACTAGAACTGTTAGGATATAAATAAATGAACTTTTTTAATGATTTTTGAAAAACACAGTTGGTTAATTAATTAACTACCTTCACAAATTTTTAGTCAAACGTAAATGTAAATACTTTTAAAAAATATGTGTTATAATCATTAAACTAATAACAGAAAAGACATACCCATAGATTGCTGAACAATGTACAGAACTGATAAAAATAATGCTTGCAAACGCTGAAAGAAAGATTGCTTGCCCGGGCACAAACTTGTCTGAAATATGTTGTGAAACACAAAAACTAAATGTATTTTACTAATTCATCCGTACAGTGCTCAAGAAATAAAAATCAAACAAAAACATAATCTAATATTTCTCAGATGTTGGCAAACCACTCATTTAAAATACGTCTGCCATGTTACACACCTCTTATTACATCTGACCATCCTGACAGGATTTACCAATTTAATCGTGTTCATTACGTAAAATGGCTAAGTCAATCTAAAATGGTGGCTTATCCTACAAAACTTGAAATGTGACATGCATAGGTAATACATGTAGGTTAGATGTAGTTAGATTTGATGTACTGTAAAATACTTTATTTTCGCTATTTTCACTGAAGAAATGATTCAGTGAAAATAAAATCTAGCAAATATACCGTTTTTCCTATATTTTACATTCAACTCTTCAAAAATCAGTGAAAATAAATTCCATACAAAACACCCAAAAAGTCTTTTCAGCGAAAATTAATTCCAACTAAAATAAAGTATTTTACAGTACACCAATGCAAATAAGCCTGTGACAGTATATTAAAAAAAAACAACCTCTACCTAACATTATATTCTAATCAGACTGCAAAATAGTTTTTTTGCGAATGCAGGTGTGCGTGAATGTCCAAGGACTGTGATCCAGACTATAGTTATATTGATGATCCGTTTTATTTGGAAAAAAAACACTTTTTAATGAGTTCATAAGAAGCATTGATAATTCCCCACGACACCAGGGATCGTGTAAAGTTGAGCTGAACACCATAGAACATGCGAGTAACACTACACCCACGCTCTCGCCAGATGATCTTAAATGTGTGCCACGTTGTTTCATGTGGTCCACCTAATTGCACCTGCATCCGAGTCTTGACAACGTTGACAGGATAAAAAACAGTACTTATAAAAGCACCCAGCATAGCACCACTTATGAAGTCGTTAATTGTGTGTCCGATTTGACTGCTCGGTTCTGGTAAAGTCGACTTGATTGGTCCCCGCAAGCCAAAGAAAAGCACATTACTTGGTCCATTGCGGACCAATATCGGTGTTATTCCACGATAGTATTCCATGTATCCGTATTGTTTCAGTACTTTAAAAGCATGTGCAGTATTGGTGAAATTCTTCGTATGTCGGTGATCGAGAAGAATGGTTTGCACTCGTTCTAAAGGGGTCAGTACAGCTTCTGTTGTACCTATGAACAAAATTAAACAAAAAAAATTTTAGAAACTCGGCCATCATGATTGACAAGGGGACCCAAGAAGAATGCATGACATTAGAAATGTTATAACGCTAGAATGTGACCCAATCTGATTAAAATCTGATGTAGTGTATGGGCTTTAATTATTTTGGCTATAAACTTATTTTAATTTTATTTTTATTACCTTTGTTATTAATGCCCTTTTATCTCATTATTTTACTTTGATTTTGATTTTGTGATTTTTTTTAATTCCGCCCTACCTACATCTGATCCGATGCCTATGTAACGAGATTTCAACGAGACCCACTATCGACGATTTTAGTCAACGAATCACATACCTCCTTCTATAGCGTACATGATGACGTCACCGGGTGGCAAACACACTCAAATAAAATGGCGGATTATACCGACGTTAGCGACCGTGAATAACACGGCTTTTCGGTAAGTTTATCATTGTCAAATGCAACGAAAGTCATTTTTATGTTAATATTGTGACTCAAATGGTTCGACTTTAGATCGTTATTCCGCATAGTTATTCTGGGAGTGTTGATTTTGTTTCCACCGGTTCGACCGAACACCAGTGTCTTTTTCCAGTCGCCTGCCCTGGAGACGGGTGATGTTTTGTTGACGACCGGGCCAAAATCGTCTACAGTATTGAAGCTGTAAATATTCATCAAATTGTATCAACATTTTGTACATTATACAATAACTCTTTATTAAAGTAATTGAGCTGATTTGGACTGGAATAAAATATTTTTTATTTGGAACACATCGCAATTGATCAGGAAATATTTGTTTGCTCCAATTTTCTGCGTCGATGCCGTGGGCCGGTGACCGTTATACAATTTAAAATCAGTTTGCATTGTTTACTATAGCTGTTTACAGTGTTCTAATCATTACGATTTACTTATTTTTTTGCTTCCATTCTAGATAATTATGCTCAGTGATGTAAAATTGAAGCGATGACTGAATGAACGAACCTTGGCTGGCGAAGATGTATCTGGAAGTGTACACATTTGTTGGAAGTGAAAAAAATATTCAATGTAATAACAAAAATTGTAAAATGCTGTGGAATTTCTTTTGCAAATAAAAATATACTAGCAATTTTCTATTAATGGTATATTCAAGTGGGCAAAATATAATGTACAGAAAGATTGCCCGTATACACTGAAAAGTAAGCAACCGACAGCCTGTATAAAAGGGGGTCTGTGATTGGATGGTATTTACGCGAGATTTGAACGGGACATACATAGGCGTCGGATCAGATGTAGGTAGGGCGTAATTAAAAAAAAAAAATCTCAAAATCAAAGTATAATAATAAAATAAAAGGGCATCAATAACAAATATAATAAAAAAAAAATTAAAATAAGTTTATAGCCAAAATAATTAAAGCCCGTACACTACATCAGATTTTAATCAGATTGGAATGTGACCCAGTCATCAGCACCAGATAGGGTGGCAGTAAACGATCAAAATCAAAGATCAAGATCCCGATATAGAGACTTGTCTTGTTGGACTTGTATCTTAGATGTGACCATGCTCATTGTCATGATAAAATATGGTGGCTATGTTTTGACACAGATAAAACAAAAATAAAAATCAGCGAAGGCGGATTAGGCCTAGAATAAAAAAAAAAAATCTGTATGTATCAGTTAAACATAGTTTAACTCTGGTGACCTTTCCTTTTGTTATATAATATTGTTTGTTTCAATATGAATATGTATTGGGCCATTCCAGTTTATATCTGCACCCCCCTGTTGATGAGCTTGTGTGTTTACTTCATACAGGGTATAATTTCCATGGGTGTATAAGTCATACAAAGTTTTATTTCCAAATCACCATTCACCATACAGTAATGGAAATCCAAAACTATAGGTTCTACTTATGGTGTTGATGAGTTCCTTTGTGCCACCATACAGAGTAGGATTTCCAAATATAACTCTCATCATATGCTAAACAAAATTTTATATTTGATAATGGAAATCCAAACTAGTCCTGATTTACGGTGTTGATGAGCTTATTTGTGCCACCATCCTTATCTAATTTCAGTAATAACTATTTCATACTGGTCCAATTTTTTTACCATATACAGTCAGAATTCCAAGTTTTTTTAGTCATACTGTTGGAAATCCAACACCATCAACCGGTATGTGGCGAGATAAACTAGGCCATATTTTATTTAGTAACCATGGATTTCCAGGAATTTTTTTTCCATACTCGTTCGGATTTCCAGATTCTGTTTCTCCATATACAGTTGGAATTCCAGGGTATTTTCCCCATCATACAGTGCTGGAAATCCGACCACATCAACAGGGGGTGCAGATATAAACTGGAATGGCCCATTGTCATAATTAATTTTGAAGTCAAACAAATATTAGGATTGAAACAGCAGTGCGAAAGCAGTGTACCAAAAGTCCTTGATTGGTGTAAATATCTTACAAAAACATTGGTGCCTAATTTTCAGTTGGCTGACCAGCAGGAAAGAATTGGGAATATAGAAACCAAGGGTGTATATGGACATTAATATTAGATAGGAGATATCCTGTTGTACAAAAAGGAATAGACCATTTTCCGTACACTGCGAGAATCACGCGTTATGCGTGAAATCGAACGTAAAAACAAGACAAACAAAGGTCATAGCGTCGTAATGGCGTCAAACATCGCGTGGGATTCGACAAACGCCAAAGTATTTTGGGGACATTTCCATGCTTAATAATGTGCTGTCCACATTTGATGATAGGCAATTTCGATTAAGTAAGGGTATTCGGAAGCAATATTCCTCTGTCGAAGATCGGCCGGTCGGTGTGAACTACGAAATAAGGAAATTCGAGTTCAAAATTAAATCGTTCGATTTTTGTGGCAGACGTTCAACGCGCGTCTTTCATGCATCTCGCGAGATCTCGCAATTGTACGGAAAATCACCTATTCAGTTACCTTAGTCTATTATTTGTGATATGATATGATATAAAAATGCAAGACAAATGTCTAGGTAAAACAGACAAATCATTTTAATGGGAGTATACCGGTACTAATATTTAGTTCTCCTTAAAGCATCGTCTGATTTCAGATATGAAGTAGATTATTATTAGATTTATCATCTTTAAGTAAGTAAGTAATTGCAAATGACTACAATACAAATATTGATGTGTATATGTAATACTGCATTGAAAACACAGGAAATAACTAATCTGATGAAAGCTCACATGGCTGACCAACATACATGTACTGGTACCATATTTTTACATGTACGTGTATTTATAAACCACTTATTTTACAGCGTGTGATTTATATGTAGCTTTAGTGTATTTCAAAATAATTTTAAAACTATGCCCAAACCAACTATAAACCATGAATTAAATTAAAATATTGATGTGTGCCCATATTTTAACGCACACAGCAATGACGATACTTTGTGTCAAAATCAGTCTACTAGAATTATGAACAGTATTACTTTTTTGGTTCACTGTAATCTGGTTTTTAAGAAGAAACTGTCAAATAATATGTAACAAATGGCAAACACACATTCTTCACTATAAGTCCTCTAAATATAGTATAGTTTTAATCACTTGTACCACACTATATATCACTCTACATATGTCACACATCCATATTTTGAGATACATGTATTGATATATGTTCTTTCCCATATTTATATTTAATATTCCTTATCCTCATAACATGAAATTTGCCACATGTAATAACAAAAATAAAGAAAATTATTTTTAATTTTGAGTAACATTCAATCTGATGTATGGTGTGTGTTTTTTTATTTGTACCACAGTGGTATTTTTTTTAGTTTGTGTAAATTTATTTATTTTTACCATGTTCATCTTATTTTGTGTTATTTTAACTATAGCTGCATGGGTTCTTCGCAATTACCAACAATTTTATGAAACAGCCAGCATATAAATAATATGTTCAAATAAAACAAATATATAATAAATATTTTGAAAAATTAGACAACCTAAACTACAGTGCGATGCACCTTAAAACTCACAAATGGGCTAGCCCATTGTGCACCACCACAACGGTGCACTCAGCACACTCTGATCTTATTTTAATCAGATTGGAGTAGAATTCTAACCATGAGGAGAAATGAATTTATCCACAGCACTTGATAAAAGTTCAGAAATTTCCAAGTCATTACTGCATTATGTTGCACTCAACCATTTTCGTTTCCATAGTTTCTACAAGATGTAAGTTAAAACATCTAATGATTATAAATAACAAATATTATATTTTTTGATCAATTATACATTACCATGACAACATAATAGCAGTAACGATACTATCTTAAACTGATACGTTTGTTGCTACTTGAAAATATTTTTTTTTTAATTATCCTGACCTTATATTATAAACAAATGAATACTAGTATATCTGCAATGAAATATATTTCAACCTTTGACCTAGCCTGTACAAAATGTATCTACCAAATTTACCTAGAAGCGTATCTCAAATACCTGTAGAAGAAAATGTTAATGTACAAGTGCATTTTTTGGATACTGAATCATTTAAATAAGACTTATTTTAACCATAAACACACCATAGTCATTTACGTAACATTGCACTACTAACAAAATAGTGTACATGTATTTACCCTAAAATGGTTACCTTGACTGGATGACCCTTTTCGATCACCTTCAGCATCATTCTACAGACTGCATGGAATCTTTTCTTATACTACAACATGGGGGAACAAGGAAGCAGAACTTTACTAATACAATTTAATACAACCCTTGGGCAAAATGTTGTCATGGCAACCAGCAAATCAATATCTCCATCAAAAATACTGCCAATTGTACTTTCCACTCACACATGTTCAATTTTTCGATTCATTTGTTTTATTATTCAAACTTAGAAGAAAAAAATAATTTCAATCAAAATGTTGTCCTGAGGGATTAATTATCAGGAAGTCTTTGAATTAAAATATTCAAATTTATTCAGGGTTTGTTTCCGCTCACAGTTTCTTTTAGCTCACAATTTGTTTTTGCACACAGTTCATTAAATCTTAAATTTCAGGAAATGCTGTATTCAATTATAAAAATTTAAATATTATAAGAAATCTGAATTTCAAATGGGAATATATCAATAAAATTTTATAATTCAATAAATTTAACAGAATAATTGAATTCAGTTGTTTGGCAGCAGACTGCATACTTATTATCCATCCACCTACATACTTTTCTAAATATTGAGTGTGAAAGAATAGATAAGTTACTCTTTGAAAGCCAAAGCTATCTTTTGTCTCCTTTAACAAAATAAACCTAATTTACAACATTTTTTTCAAAGTTTTTGAAAATGTAGCCAATGGTAAACTTTATGTATGATCATTTTGATCCCAAATAAGTAGAGAAAAATGATAAAAACATGCAAAAATATTGCGCCTACCTATAAATGTGAAGGAATGTTCTGAGAGCAGGTCTTTTTGAAGCCATGGTAAGTTGGAACACAAGTATATTTTGGATGAAATAGTTATACCCCGGGTACAATAAAACATGTTGAAATAAGCTGCATGGAATTTTAGCAATTTTGTGACAATGCATGAATTGCAGAATCTTAATTTAGCTGCAATGCCAACAATCTCATTGAAAAAATATTTTCTTGAACCGTTTGAGCATCCGAAATTTAGTGCAAATATTTTCATATTTTGTAAAATTTTTGCTGAATTTCACCATCATTTTGAACCATACAGACAGTTTCAGATATTACTTATAGTTTTTGATCAAAAGGTTTATTAATTTTTTGTCAAATTTTCATGTGGGGAAGGAACAGACTATACAACATCATTTTATACATGTAGTTGGCAATGACACTCAAAGTGTTAAATAAACTAATCTTAAACTAGTTAAATTACAGATTAGTTAAATTAGCTAAAATAACATGCTAGCTAAAAAGATTATTTAGGCATGCAACGCAGGAATTTTTTTTAAAAAGTTAAAATATGTAGAACTAAATACGTCATATTACTATTCTATACTATAATCATTAAAATATTATTCAAAAGAGATAATCAATATGCAAAGATTTAATAAAAAACTCAGGACAAGTCAGCCTATTATATCAACCAAACTGCCAAGTGGTTTTTCTATAATATCCAGCAAACACTGGAGTTATAAACACTTCTGAATGAAAATCATATAATTTGTATGACTAAATATGTCATATACAATTCCACACTGGGCAAAAACTCATATAATAATAAATAACATATAAACACTAAAAACAACTTTTTTTACCTTTCACAGGACAAAATGCATAATTTTTAATAATTCGTAATCAAGAAATGTAGCCAATGGGAAAGTAAAGAAAAAAAACAAAATGTTCAAAACGGGGTATTATTCTAAAAGTAACGAAATAAAAAGAAGAACCCAAATGGGTAAATCACTCACAGTCCAGTTTATTGGCCATTGGTGTAACACATTCAATTCATTCCTTTTAACAATTTATATGCTAATTTAGATAATCTACCCCACTAGAATATAAATTAAGTTGTTACAAACAGCAATGCATGATGGGTAGAAGCTTGTCATCAATACTAGCCTGGTCTTATGCAACAATTGATCTATTGTGATTGGCGACACTTAAACAGTAGTGACCTCAATTTGCGCTTACAACAATCACCAAGACAGAGTAATAATCACCGAGTACTGACTTACTAAACCAAGCAATGTCATCAAAGTGACAATATGAATAAAAGAAACTGGTATCAGTAACCAGATTTCAAAACTGACACGAACAACTCACAGGCCAAGAACATTATTTAAAATTCAGCAATCTACTGTGATTTCTTAAAAAATTTTTTTACCAATTTAATTTAATATTACTAAAAGTCTAAATTTCTGAATTAACAAGGAAAGAATATTGTATGTTTAATTATCTATGGTGCACAAAGAGTCAATAAGATAAGAATACAATGCGAAAAGAGATCAAATTTAGGAAATACAATCTATTGACCTAAATGATATATAACCGACATTGTAATGTTTAATCAGTGCCTTCTCACATTAGTTGCATGTACATGTATGTGGGTCACATCACTATCTACATCCACCTATGTACTACTGTAAAATACTTTATTTTCACTTGGAATTTATTTTCGCTATTTTCGCTGAAGGAATGATTCATTGAAAATAAAATCCAGCGAATATACCTTTTTTTCCTATATCTTACATTCAACTTGTCAAAAATCAGTGAAAATAAATTCCATACTAAACATCCAAAATGTCTTTTCAGCGAAAATTAATTCCAGCTAAAATAAAGTATTTTACAGTATAAAACATAGTTACATGTATACTCTAAAACTGTTTGATCTTTGTCGTCATGAAGGATTCAACAATTTGAAAACACTGTAGAATACTTTATTTTCGCTTGGAATTAATTTTCAGTGAAAATAAAATCCAGCGAATATACCTTTTTTCCCATATTTTACATTCAAGTTGTCAAAAATCAGTGAAAATAAATTCCATACAAAACATTCAAATTGTCTTTTCAGCAAAAATTAATTCCAGCTAAAATAAAATATTTTACAGTGTGGATACTACTCAAAGTAGACCCCTACTCATAAATGCAAATACTCAGAATTTATTCATTTTGCGATAAATTGTACTCCAAGGAATATAACAATATTGACATAAAAAAAAATTCGGGGTCACCAGCCTTAATTTTGAGAAATGCTATTATCCTAGGTTTCTATGGCAGAAATGTTATGCAATATTTTAAAGCGCGGTGGTTGTCGCACAGCGCGTGTTTGAATTTCATGTAAATAAACAATGTATTTTACATGCGTTGTATACGTCGCTATGAGTCCCATATCGAACAAGGACGCGGCACGACGACTGTCGCCTTTTAAATTGTAGGTCGGTGACATAGCTGAAAACGTTTTGTTGTCCTGAATTATTATGAAAATCTGAATTCATTCACTAAAGAATGCACTTTGGTTAAGGTCCGCAGGTGTTGACCGAGCCTGGTTCACGCCAGGATAGTGCATTAAAATTGCCATTTGATAGAGAGATGGCCACACTGCTCTGTCATGTAGTCCTAAACATGAATATGACTTCTGTGGCAGAATGCACTATGTGTCAGCACTAGCACTTAATACAAAAAAAAAGTCAGAGACACGCAATGTCCAGAACTGTCGCCTGGCACAAAAACATTAAAAATATTAAAAAAAATATATTTGTTAGCGGTATTTGTTATGACTTCAAGTAAGTAACTCACATTAATTTCAGAGTGCATGGCGAACGTACACAACGTGGTTCGTATCCTTTCTATTCTGTCACTTACTCAGGATGAACCCCGATGTTGCAATACTGGAGTAATCAATATTTCTTTGAGTAGTAGCGTTCGAAAAGCCAAAAATGTTGTCGTTAAGTCGTGTACCTGGTTATTGGGCATGGTTTACTTTGAGACTATCAATATCATGAAAGGCCTAAGGTTTGAACAATGTGACATGTTGGCGAACGTGAAAGGTGTTTAAATTCTAGTTCCACACTCAGTTTACCCACTGTTACTATTAACCGTCGTTTATATTTCGGAAATTGCGAATCACCAGTTTTTAGAGAAAAAATCATTGGTGTTTCGTTGCAATCAGTGCTACAGATCGCATTTTGAATTACCGCATTGCGTTAAAAAATCATCATCAATAATAAGAAAATTTCATCATTACAACATCATTTTGATTGGTTAATGAAAGTCATGACCTGTTAGGTCAAATGAAGTTGTTTCAGGTCAAATCGTGCTGAAAAACCTCATGGTGGAAAATTGCTTTGCGTAGAGATTTTTCGTACGATCAAAAACATACCAAAACGAAGATAATGATAAATTCCTTCGTCCACTGTTTCCCCACAGACCCTACCCATTATTTCACCGTAAATTCAGACGGTATGTAAATCGTATTGTAATAAAATGTGTGTGTTTTTTATGAACATGTTTGTTTCTTCATTGTAAGTGTCGTGGAAATCAATGACACATTTTTTTTTCAAAAATAAGTACCGGTATTATTTTTCTGAGCCCATCGTGATGAACGAATAATTTTTTTGGACAATTTTTCGTTGTTGGCAAGATGGTTACAGTGTTTAACCCCAAAACAAAATCATCTTTTCTGAGTTGGTCCTCGAGTATAAGCTCATCCCTTACTTTTCCCTTACGTGTTCATGCCTCCGGGCTTATGATCAGGGAAGTACGGTATACTGTGAAGATTCAGATCAGTGCAGTGTGAGTGATGAGAGTATATCGTCAACGATGCCCCTTGTTCGAATGATAGTTTTATTTCAAATTACACGGAAGTCTGTGAAAAATCTGCTTCCTGTGACAATTGTCCCATGATTTGCCAGTGCAGCCCCATGAATACATGGACGAAAATGTTTCCACCACCAACTATGAACTCAAGATTGCATACTCCAGCATCCATACTTTGAAATAATTTGCACGCACAGTGCAGTACTGGAAACAGCACTTATCAGACAGTTAGACAAAAAAAAATGCCTGTCTCGATCAATCGCACATCCATAAGGTTTGTATGTTGATACGCTTGTAAATAACATTAACGTAAAAGTCGAAACAACCTAGACTAGAAGTCAATTCACCAGTCCAGCCAACTATGGCTCCCTAAGTTGCTTATATTTAATCAGATACTATTTCGTCATCATGCTTTGTTACCTTACCTGTTTATACCTCATGAAGGCGTTTTTTTATGGCAAGAGGCGCAAACGGAAGTCCTTTGCAGGTTTATCATATTTAAATCATCATAACTCTGAAGATAATCATTTTTTTTTTTTTTCAAATTTATAATCAATATACCGGTACATAACTTGATAAATACAAACACCAAAATAGGCTCTATTTAGTTCCCCTTTAAGATCGCTTTAATGTATGTTAAGTTGGACTTGAGCCATCCTGTACCATCCAACAGTTGAAGGCATAGTCATAACAAAAACTGCTGTCAATATTTCTATGCATACTGTAAAATACTTTATTTTCGCTTGGAACTAATTTTCGCTGAAGGAATGATTCAGTGAAAATAAAATCCAGCGAATACACTTTTTTTCCTATATTTTACATTCAATTCGTCAAAATTCAGTGAAAATAAATTCCATAGGAAACACCAAAAAATTCCAGTTAAAATAAAGTATTTTACAGTATTGCAATGTTGTAAGAAAGATTGATAGAGAGATAGCAGCTTTCCTGATTAGTTTTTTGTGGTACCTGCTGCAAACAGTTTTACAGAAAAGAAGGAAACGTGTAGATAACATGAAGTTTTAATTAGCTAGAACACCTGAACCTCAGATTGTTAGAAGGATTTTTACTGATAAGACTGATTTATCAAAAGTGATCGACTGTGGCAACAATTTCAGTTACAAATTTGTGGTAATTCAGCACAATCTTAGGTCATAATGTCAAGAAACTGATTATTGTTTCTGAAATCAATACTACCACTTCTATTAAAGATTATCTCAGAAAATGTCAGTTCTTGTGGTAAGAGGCTTACATACGAAAGAACCCCATTAACAAAAACACCCCCGACTTTCATTAAAATAAGACACGATAGAAGTACTGCCCACTTCCCTATCATTCATACATGTACAAAAAAAAACAAATCAGATATCGTAAAAACTCTAAAATTTTGTCCACTTTTAAATAATTTATTTTTAAAAACGGTCGGGTTTTTAGAATACAAAATAATGATAAATTTTCAGCCAGTACAATTTTTTAGATTAAAAAATCAACAAATATAAAAGTTGGGTTATATACAGTTGCAGAAATAGAATACTTACAGAAAGTCACGTCTCTAAAAAAATTTTTGGAGTGAAAATAAGTGAGCAATTTCTGGTGAGGTCAAAATTTTGGAGGTCAATAAATTACAAAAATCTGCTGAAGAATTAGGCAGTTGAATTGAATTTGAATGAGTTTTTACGATAATAAATGTAGTATTGCACATAATTTGTCTTTAAATATTCGTCTCATCTTGTTTTTATCAGTGAGTAAAATACAACTAGAATTTCTAGTATTAGTGACCTACATTGACAATAATATTACAAAACAAGCCAAAAATAACTATAAAACTCAAAAACATCAGATATGGTCTCTGAAAATACTGTAAATTTGTCTTTGCCTATCACACCTCACAATTTACCACACAGTAAAATAAAACACATGCGAAACAATATCCGGCAAAGGTATGCAGAGTTCTGGAAGTTGAGTGTAACAAATAATAAAAAAAACTAAGAACGTATATAAACGTATATATATGTTAGAAATCAAAAAGGGTAGACATCCCTAACCCAAGACACCCTCAGAAAACAGAATCTGTTAGCAATGTTGCCAAAACAAAATTGAAAACTAAGAACATTTCTTCATTGAATGTCTTAAGACACCAAACACAAAGACAAAGTTATTCAGTAATACTATTAGTCGAGAAGAATTAAAAAATGATGTTCAGAAATTTAAATATATTATGATTCAAGGAGAAGACATAATAATCAGCCAAGCTGGTCAATATTTATATAAAGTATTTGAGATCAAAAATAAAAATAACTGATAATTTACTTTAGTATATTTATTGTTTCTTATAACTACTGTAAAATGACTAATTTTCGCTGGGTTTAAATTTCGCTGATTTACCATTTCAGGCTTATTAAGTGGGTTTTAAATTCACGGTTTTATCATTTAGATAATGTGTTCTATGCTAAATTTTACATATTCACAGGGTTTTAATTTAGCGCGTTTTCCAGTCAGCAAAATAAGCAAAATTAAAACGCAGTGAATAATTCATCTTTTTACAGTAATTTGTTATTGCTATCAACCAATGAAAACTATTTCTGAGAATGCAATAAATGATTTATTGAAATTACTGATATGGATCACACCATTACTACCGGTAACTTTATCGCAGGATTTATGAAAAAGGCAAAGTCAGCTGAGAAAAGTTTGGTAGTTATGACACCCTCCTCACTGTGGTGTACCATGTATAATGTATTTTGTTACAGAAACCATATTCCATGTTTGGGACTACGTGACAGGGCATTGTGACCAACTTTCTATTATAATGTTACATTGTATTATGTCAATTCAATAGGTGATTACCCACCCATGGTAGGGGGGAGGGGGGTCAACCTCTTTTTGGTGTTCAACCCCAGGTAGGATTTCAATTCAGGACCTACCTGACCCAGCCAAAATTTGTTTGTCTGTGGACATGCCTTAATTTTGACCTCAGTGTACTTCTCAATAACAAGCAGTACAGGATGGCATCAACCTCAATTACACATTGGTTGATGCACTGTACTGCCTTGGTGCATACATCGCAGTATTCTCCCTCGTAATAATAATAACATCCATACACATGTACATATCATTTTGATATATACATACTGGATTATGATGTACCGGTAAATTTATAAAAATAGTGTTTAGGTCCAAACATATTAATATTTTATACTCATTACTGGTATGTATGTACCAGCAAACAAGCAAATACTATTTTGTGAGTGATTAGAGTACATGTATATCATTTCTTTCTTTCTTCAAACTTTATCCATTTCTTAGTCTGCTGTAAAATTACTGCCTAAATTCACATAAATTGTAATTTAGCAGGATCCATAGCACCATGGAGCTAAAAAAAAAAGGAGAGTGAACTCCCTTTGATGCTATTGTTACCATGACTTCAGCCGACTATTTAGTCAACAGATAACACTTGACAGGTTTATGGGGGGATTACTGGACGTGAATATTTAATTAGTCATGATCGGACATTCTCGGATGAGTTCGGTCGGTATTACAAAGCAGGGTGAGGGACGAAAACAAATTTATAACGACTCAAGTAGGAAAAAAACATGGCCAGAATTACACAGTAACTTCTAAATTGGTGATGTGTAATACACAAGTAATTGTGATGGAATCAATGTAGTGGGGAACAAAGTATCGTTAACTTCCAACCCGCCACAATATAACTATTCCCTATCCTATATGAGCTATCAACACAAATCAAAGCAACGCAACGCATGTCAAATTCAATCGGCGATTGCCGGTTTGGCCGTTATATGTCGCTATTGGCATCTACCCTAGCATGACGTAGAAGAGGTCAGCTTACTATTTAACTAAATTTCGGCGTTTGCGGGAAAAGATTTTACGAAAAAAATAAAATTTACCGGAGCTTAAATTTAACGCGTCGTTTATCCAAAGCACGTGTTGTCTATGAGGGCCCACACAGGAAGTAGGACAGATGAACAGAAATGAAAAACGTGATTGTGAATTTGGCTATGGGAGCTCGAACTTCAATTCAAGCTTGTTGGAAAGTACATGGAAAACACTATATATCGGTGGTAATTTTATCGTCTGCGACCAAGTATTTTATTTTAAAATCAATTTCTTGTGAGCAATGTTTTTGACATTACGAGAACCACATACATTGTAATAACTTGCTGAAAACCCGTCCGATTTCCATGACTCAAACGCAGACCTGTAGAACTGACGACACTCTTCCGTAATTATCGCTACGCGCATGTTCTCCACCCTTTGACGTCAACTGCGCAGAACAAAAATGATCGTCACACCTCAGGAAGGCGGTAATAATCAGTGTGACGGCAGCCGGCAGAAGTCATCGACAAGAAAGGTGTAAACACAAAAGAATAATCAGCTTAAAACAAAAGACTCAAGTAGGATTAAAACCAGTCCAGTCTCCTCCTTTTTTTAACTCCATGATAGCACCAAGAGCCAAATGATTTTCAAGACTTTTCCAGACCTTTTCCCAAACTTTCTTGTCTTTTTCCAAGACATTTTAATCTTTTATTCAGGCGCTAGGATAGCAATCATTACCAACACTTGTCGGAACTGGGGTAGAAAACACTTTTATACAAAAAAAGACTCTATGCAAAGAAAACGTGTCTTTCTAAAATGAATTACCGGTAACAACTATGTAGAAATTTAAAGACTTTTCAAAGATTTTTTTATTTTTCCTGTAATTTATTTTAAAGACAACTCAAAGACTTTCCAGACCTCAAAAAATCCAAAGACTTTCAAAGGATTTTTAAAGTATATTTAAAATGTACATCATTGATCAAACTGTGTAGTCAAAGAAAATAAGTTTTCTGTTTTATGTAGCAATCTGTTATTACTATGTGCATGGTTACGCTATTAGGGCAATTCAGTAAAAAAACATGACAATATGGTAATGATCAATATTCCACATTAATAATCGTCAGTAGATCATTATTGATCTCGAGATGAACGCTCTTTAACTCTGTTCACAGATAAATATAATTTATTGATCAGTGCTGCAGTCATTATCTGATGAGTATGGGGAAATCAATAAATTAATCGATGCTGCAGACTTGATTTGTACAAGGAATTGAAAGGATCAATGGACGACAAAATATGTCAATATGTTTTTTTTGTTATTTCTAATTGATTTAGTAATTTACTTTAGGTTGCCATGACTACAGAAGTACAAAATGACATTCATTTTTTTCATTTATTTTTTTTAAACAGTTTCATTTTTATGTTTAAACATTCATTTTATTACCAAACGCTTCAGCGTGGTATTAAGAGTTTGTTTTCAGGGGTGGGTGATACCAAGGTGGAAAATGGATGCACATATGGTTGTAATTCCTGGAATTGCAATAGAGAGGGTTCAGGCCGAAATACAATATATAGTGTTTCCATGTTTCGTCTGATATTTCTGTGGTATTCTGCTGCTGTAAATAATGCAAAATTTGTTCCGAAATTCAGTGTGTTGTGTACACTCCAGAGTTATTCGTTTTTTGCTCAAAACACCCCTTTGTTATAATGGCAGAGTCGAATAGTTTCACTCCCACTGGGAAATTAGCATTGTTGCTTGAATGAGAGCTAATTAAACACATTTTCCAGACCGGCGAAAGTGTATGCAACAGTCAATTTTAACAGCCTGTCACGTGATTTTACTCTGAATGTCAACATGAAAAGAGACTAGTCCATTTTACGCAGGAATAATTGGGAGTAGAATATGTGAGGGATAGTATCAACAGAGATGTGTATACTGAAAAGTAACATCTATCCTTCTTTTCCATCGCTGAACATTTCTGTTTTAGTATACTGGTTTGAAAATGTTGAATTTGCATGATTTGCATGATGTTTTTTCTTAATTGAAACTCCCCTTTTGATTGAATGCCGGGTTTGAAGAAGAACGGCACACCACGTGATTCGTTTGAATACAATGGTGAAGGGTTGACACAAATTTCTGTTGAAGTTAAAAGTTCCTCCACAGAATTTTGCATTGGCAAACATGCCATGCTACTGCGGTACTCCACTGGCGGGATGATTTTCGTCGCTGAGCTGCACGCTACAACTTCGCTTGTGATGTAACTTGTTAGCCGTGGATTGAATGAATCTTGATTACCAGTTAAAATGTTGCTCATTTGGCGTTGGTAATCTTTATTTGGAACTGGGTAATGGCGCCAGCAGAAACCTCCTGGTACCTTGATCTTGATGGTTGCGCCTCCATGGCAATCACTAATTTTACTGCGGGGGGGGGGGGGGTCTTCCGAGAGCCCTTCAGGGTTTATAAAGCTCAACATTACACCAAGTTCTCTCAATCGTAGTATTCCATGTGATGTACACTTGATATGCCAAAAATGTTGCTGAGCGATTTGAACTGGATAACAATAGCAGACGAAAATTTGTATACAAAATAAAAGTAGTCCGGTTGCCAATGAAAACAAGCCGATAGGCTGGTTGGCGATGCTATGACAGGAACGTGAAGCTAACGCCAGTTTATAACTAAAACCGGGCACCGTATACGAAGTTTGCAAAAAACATTCAGTCTTTAGAAGTCACTTAATTTTATTGCTAGAACGTATTTTGCCATTAAATGTATTATTTCCAACCGTTTTGCGATAGTATTTTCTAGATTGGAGGCAGCATTTACATTTCATTCAAAGTTCAAAGTTGCGTTGAGATTACGTTGACTGTAACAATGTCGGCGCCGGTGTGCAACGTAGCCAAAATAAAAGGCATAATCATTTAAACACTGCTATTACAAGACTGGTATTACTGCTCAAATTGACTAAGTGTTCAAACGTCATAAAAAGACGCCGCCGACGGTGCGCGTCGCACAATCTTTTTGCTAGCTGTCAAACAACTTGTCAAGTCAAAACATCTACGCGCCAAATTGCAAAGGTTTACGCACAAAAAATAAAAGTCAACCCGCCAACCGTCTCCACTCTAAACCACGCCCACAGAATAAATAAGTTTCTCTGCGTTGCTTCACACGATATTCGACCAGAAATATGGCTAATACCGTTACTGCCACCGGTAAAATATTGAAGAGACGGTCAAAAACATCAGAGGTTGAAAATATGATTGTTAATGAAATTATATTGTGTGGCGGTAATCCGATCACTGGTCATTTTTCTTCTTTTCGTGAAATAGCAGAAAAGTTTTGTTTCACTGACAAGGAGATCCGCAAAATATGGCGAAGTGTATTATTATGCAGAGCAAGCAATTACTATAACAATTTGAGCAGTAAAGTTGGCGCGAAAGTATTAAAAAAAAAACAGTTTCTGGCTGTTGCTATGGTAGCTGTGGGCCAGGATTAGTGACGGTACGACCTGCCTGTCATGTATGAACAAAATTAGCCAAGAGAGGAGTTAAAAGCTGTTGCTGGTGAAAAGTTACCCCAACGTTGGGGTCCATTTTCTCGGTAATGAAAATAGACATACAAAAACAGTAAATTGTTGCCCACATTCAAGCTGAGTGGAATGAGCTACGTCCGTGCTTTTCAATCATGGAAATGTAGGGTGTGATACATTTGGCGTGAAGGTATTAAAAGAATCAGTTTTTGGCTGTTGCCATGGAAACGGTGGTCAGAATTTGTTTTAGGATTTTACAAAAAGTAACTTTGTGCCCACACTCAAGCTAAGTAAAATGAGCTATGTCTGAGATGTTGTATCTTGAATTTGTTGGAGGAGATACATTTAGCGCGAAGCTATCAAAAAATCAGTTTTTTGGCTGTTGCTATGGCAACGGTGGGCAATTTTTTTCTCCAGATTTTTTTCTGATGAAGGTATGACCTACCTGTTAAGTTTGAGCGAAATAGGCCAAGCCAAGACACCCAAGAAAAGTGATTGCAAGAGCAATCCCAGTCAAGCGGAACGCCAATACCATGTTCATTTGCATATTGACCGTGAAAATACCAAAAACCTTATTGCATGGGTGATATGCAAATTAGTTTTAGTCAAAATAAGTGACTGCCTAGAAGTACCATTACTTTTGTTCAAAATTTATTTTAGTCGGCAAGTATATTCATGTACCCAATGGTAAAATATCGTACTTCTAAATATAGTTTATTTTTGCTGTTTCGAAAAACGCTACTTTTGAAAGGACTAATTTGTTTGCTCTCAGACCTCATTTGCATATGTGGTGTGGAAATGCCGATTTTGATTTCAGGTACGAATCAAAATAAACTGCAGTACATATGTAATAATGTTAAATACTTCATTTTCACTGTAAACATTTTTCCATAAAATAAATTCCAGTGAAAATGCCATTTCCCTCATACTCCATTGAGACTTGACACAGCACAGTGAAAATTGGATTCACATGTAATGCTTGAAAACGAAAATAAATTAAGTGAAATTCTATGTGACTTCATGAGAGTTGGAAATGAACAAATTATATGAAATCCAACCCTACCACTCCATACACAATGTAAACTGCACCCCCAAAACATCCTTTCACCAGTGTATTCTATTTGACTTCAGGAGAAATTGAAATAAACAAATTACATGACAACGAACTTAATTATAATTTCAGCTTCTAGTTCAGCACTGGTTAAATAAACTACCTCGTCTTTATGCCAACTTGAAGTTATTCATTGCCTACATCAGTGACTTCAAAGTCTATGTTTCAATCCGAGGAATTTCACTTGCTATTAATTGCATTGGAGTGCCAGTCTTTTAATTTTTATTGTAATGTCAATTTCTTGCGATTACTCGGAACATGCAACTGTAACCACAGACCGTCTAGGTGATGTAACTAAATCCTAGTATAAGCACCGGTTAGGCAGTCTTGAACTATGCATGTGAAGCCAGCTGAGAGGTAAATCCAATTCAATAGATTTCTCATTGTTTGGTAACTATTTGCTGCAAATGCAACAAAAATCAATATAAAAATATTACCCACACAGCATTCTACAGGTTACTTGTATTATTATATAATTGGTTGAAAAAATAGAACAATAATAAAATAGTGAACACTGCACTTTTCTGGAACATTAACTAGTAATTAAAATTAGCTTAATACTTAACTTACAGATTTATGCAGCACTATTAAACACAAAATTAGGTTTACCATTACAACAAAAGTAAAAGAGCATATATTTTACGTGGATATCAATAGAACAAGTTCCACTGATTTGCATATTGTAGTTTTATACGTGATAAAATTATCACAATTTGGTTTTCACCAAGTACTTGACTTCACAGTAGGGAATAATAATACACATCTGTATTAAGCCATAAAAACTGAAAAATAAATCTTTAATGCTGAACATATTTTTCTAAGCTATTCAAATCAAATATTTTGAGGGGGATATGTATCACACAGACTATGTAAAATTGTTGGCACTGAAAATCTAGTCTATCCCTGCTAAAACTGCTGATTTAGGGGAGCTTACCTGCTAAAATTGCTGAGTTAGGGGAGCTTACCTGCTAAAACTATCGAGTTAGGGGAGCTTACCTGCTAAAAGCGCTGAGATTCCCTGAGCAACAGGCACTGTAACAGAAGGGTCAAAGCGATGAATAACTACTTGGAAATAGTCATACAGCCCAAACATCATTGACACCGACGTAGTCTTCTGGATCAGCGGTGGAAGCAGTCCTCGATACAGATTGATGATGCCTTCTTCTCGTAATTGCCGAGCAGCGCGCCAGCACGGAATGCCATGCAGTTGTTGTCTGAACATTAACTTATTCAATGGAAAAGTAGCCAGAATGTTGATAAAGGCAGCGCCCCAACCGCATACAAACTCTTGATGAACCTGCCCTTGAAAAGGCATTCTATCAATTTCATAATGAAGATTAGATTCAACTTGGCAACTTTCATTTTCAGTCCATTTTCCATCAACATCTTGATATACCACTCCACTGTTTGGCATCCTCACTTCATTCGACACAGTACTACAACAACAACAGCAGCACAACAGTTATTTCCAATGTTACTCTCCAAACAGAGAAAGAGCGCCAATCAATGAGTCAATAGTTTTTATTGAAATTCATCTCTGCTGAATCACATGTACGGGAATTGTAGCAGATCGATATATGCAGACCAAATTCTTGCATCAATAGGCAACCATAAATGGGGAAAAATCTGTAGAGCAGAATAAATTACAATTAAGAAAATAAAATATATATTTATGCATGAACTTGTTTGAATTTCCCATAATGCATTGTACTGATAACAGAATTACCATAAACTCATGTTTAATACATGTATTGAGATGAAATGAATACATTATTGTTACATCAATTACAGTCACTTCAGGTAGAACTTAAACTTTTGACTGAACATGGTTACCAGTTTAAACAATCACTATGTTGATATTTGGCATATTAACATTTCGCACTTATCTTTCAACAAATATTTCAATGTACAGAAATTCTAATATTAATAATTGACCAATCAATCTTATTTGCATATTAATAATTAAATACCCAATATATTTAGTACAATTCCCATATGTTATATAATTACGTATAGCAATATGTCCAAGTAGCATTGGTAAGGTCAACACGTTTACCATAAAATACATTTGGAAACTGGGGCACAGTACATTGAGAGCACAGTAGACGGATCGTTATAAGTGCCACGTTGACTTCGAGAGTCCGTGCCCAGTATATGTACCAACGGTCACTCGATTAAAAAACTGTTGTGGGTTGGGTTCATGTGCCCATATGTCAGGTGACACGAACAAATTAAGTCAGCTGATCAACTAATAATATCAGAGTGAGGTCACCAACAACACGGTAAACAGTAGTCAACGGTACGCGACATCAGTACAGTCATGGCAGTTATTTAACTGACAAATTAAATTTAGAGCTCAGTTCAAGTCGTTCCCGAAAATTAATAGAAGTACATTTGGTAAGTGAGGGCGGAGTCAGGAACAATGTGAACTCTACAAGGTCAGGTATTTAGAAACGATCTTGACCGATTCGATATCGATCACACTGAACAACTTGATTGCGTTGCATACTAGTACATACCGGTTCCGTTGCCGTGCTCGTATACTCAGGCTGCCCGTGCAATCGTCTGCAAAACCCTCTCTCGTCAACGCTGTTATTTTGACAATGGGTTTTACTGTGTTTTGACGTAGTTGGCATTTGACACCACTTGGCAGGTAGCGAATGAATTGTGTACGATCACGATGGAACAACGTGTTCTTCGTCCGCCATGTTTGTTTGAGTGTGGAGTAATTATTATGCAGATGCATCATGGGATGGGTGTAGCAGAAGACGCGCACTTACATACAAGTATTTGTTATTCCCCACGGAAACAAGACACGCACACACGCACACATACGGACAATAGGAGGACATGTACTGTTGTGTTTATTGAATCACTGTCGTGAACAGATTGGAGAATTTTACTTAAAACTGACTTTCAATTGATTATCTGTATTTGCTGCACTGGGCTTGAACTTCAGAGGGGGACACCCATTCGTTTTCAAAGCCAAAGTTTATGAAACGTAATACAAATACGATAATACATTCGAATGCCCTTAAACGTTTGCATATTCTATTCAAATGTGTCATAATTGGTGGCGCTCTCCTTGACAACTGACCGGTGGTGGTGCTCTGCTCGGATTCCTTGGCTGGTTCCCGCCTCAAGTGTCATGGCGTACCAAAAAATCCTACCTGCCATTCGCAAAGGACGCCGGGAACCAGCGAACTCGGATTCCGTGCCATTGTAAAAGACCATTTTCCGTTCACTGCGAGAATCACGCGTTATGCGTGAAATCGAACGTAAAAACAGGACAAACAAAGGTCGTAGTGGCGTCAAACATCGCGTGAGATTCGACAAACGCGAAAGTATTTTGGGGAACATTTCCATGTCAATAATGTGCTGTACACATTTGATGATGGGCAATTTCGATAAAGTGAGGATATTCGAATGCAATATTCCTCTGTCGAAGATCGGCCGGTCGATGTGCACTACGAAATAAAGAAATTCGAGTTCAAAATCAAATCGTTCGATTTTTGCGGCAGACGTTCGACGCGCGTCTTTCATGCATCTCGCGAGATCTCGCAGTTGTACGGAAAATCACCTATTTACACGACTTACATGAGCCATGGGATATAATCTGTTTATACCTCCATGCATGAGTAAACAAATGTGTGCACTTTTGATTATTTTAGTTCCGTATCCGAATTTTGATTTTTTTTGTTTTTTTATTCCAACCTGTCCGGTCATATATTTTCACTGGCCCAACACAAATCCATTCATGCAGCATACTAGTATTTAGTATCTTCGCAAGCCAAGAACCATTTATTCGACCGAAGCCTCAACATTAACCCTTGACAGATTTCTCGATTTCACTGCGATTTACTGTATGTTGCACGCCCTCAAACGATTCTAAGGTTCACGTGGGCTCATTTGATTTACCCATAAACCTTAGGTCTTTGATTTACCCAATCAGAACTCACGATAGAAATGGCATATTAGTTTGTATAATCGTCACGGTGGTGCAAGCTCGTGTTGCTAGCTTTTTTCTGTGAACGAGCTTAATGACCATTAAAAGATAAAAAATTTACTTAGTGCTGTTTCTAAGGGAAATGATGTGCTAGTTGCAACGATGAACGGATCGGATAAGTCGACATGTTATCTGTTTCGACAGTTTTTGTCAGTTTACTCACGGTTACTAAAAAAGACCGTGGTTTACTAAAACACAGTTTGCACAAATATTTAAACATTCCATAGTCTTCATCCACGTGCCCACAAACAATTTCCAACGTTGGAATAAAACAATTTGAAAACGTGTCAACGAACATATACCTTCTGTTCCTGACTCCCAGTAAATCAGCGCAGAGCCGACGCGTCGCATTGTTTTAATCTGTGATGACCCCCCGGATCTTCAAATTTATGATACAACAACGCTGATTAGTAGGACCAGCTTCTTGGCGCGCCCAATCAGATGACTAACTGCAGTGAAATACAGCTTTTCCTAACACGATCACGCATGGGTTTGTGGGCCGGTTATGAATGGCCGGCTTTAGCGAAACTGTGCGATTCGGACGATGTATATTTAATGATATTTGATCAAATTTCGATTTTAAAAGAAAGTATCTTTTTTTGCCCTCTCTCAACGGCAATCGTCTACTACTATATTGTATTGGAGCTCGCAGAGGTTTGAAGTAGCCTGACAAGGTCGCGTGAGTTGCGCCCTCCGCGGTGCCGTTCGGACGGCCGGTGAGGGCGCCACTCACGCCTACATGTCAGGCTAAGGTTTAAAGTTGGTGCAGGCCAGAGTATTTATGACCAATTTCAGTCGTTACTACATTTTAATTGGGGAAGGAAATAAAAATGACACGGCACAGGTGTCGAGGAACTGTAGACACGGTTAAGTTTTGCATTACCCAGACTCGTCTGTCTAGTCGCGCTGAAGATGTCTGCAAGTTTGGCGAGTGCAACGCGTGAATCGTAGTACAAAACCATGATTTAAAAATGCTACAATATTCCAGACCGAACACGATACAATGTGATTAATATAGAATGACTATAGTACTGCACTGTTTCGTGTCAGAGACGTGTATTGTACTAGTATAATGACAAATGTTACATAACCGATATTGAAACATTCCGCTCATAAACGTAGATTATGGCAAATATATTTACCACAGAATATCTAAAACATCAACAAATTAGACTAAAACAACTCGTAAACATACAAACGTTAAACAAAAATAGTTGAATTCATGTTGTGTATAGTATGGACCGTCTGCGAATTAAAAACTGTGACTGAAGTAATGGTGTCGCACGGTGTGAGACTGGATGGGAAAAGTACATTTTCGGGAGTGTTGCAAGTGTGATACGCGAGTTATCACCTGTCTGCATGTTATTCCCTGAGCACTGCCGGGCGAGTTTGGCGGTGTTGGTCGCGGTGGGTGGTTTACTAGTAATCTCTCGTAAGGTAGACCACTACTCCAAGTAAAAATAATGTCGGCTCATCTCGTGTTACAGCAAGGATAGGAAAAATATGAAGTCGCCATACCCTGTTCGGAAGAAATGGTGTTAAAAACTGATTTAAAAATAGCATGTTTTGTTCATTTTAGGTCATTTTACCCTGATTATTTCGGGGGTATCTTCCGATTCCCACGGTTTCGCTTTAGTCGGCCATTCATGACCGTTTCTATAATAGTGAGACGATGGCCGAATAAATGGACCTTGGCCGGCGAAGGTGATCCAGGAGATTTGCATTTGCATTATTATGCAGATACACTGGGAACACTTACATCAAACAACACACACCGAGATTGTTGTTGACAATCACCAATCATAGTATTCAGAAATGTATTTCGACTAACAAGTGTGCTTTATGAACACTGGTCACGTAAATGTCTCAACATTTTGATGGGGAACATATGATGAAAAAAATATGTAAGCAATCTTGGGGAATGTATTTTCTGTGTTATGTAATTAAAATTTGAAATGCTTGGTCACATTGACTAAATCATTTACAATGTACATTTTGTATTTTAGACATTGTTATTAAATGCAGTTAATATAATAAACCAACCTCATCAAATAACCAACGTCAAAATAAATGGAAACGAGTAAATTTTGTGATTTCACTCGTGACGTGACTTTGGAGGTTATTTTAAATTGGAAAATACGTAAAATATATCAAATTTAGGTTAATAATTAAAAAGTTAGTCAAGTTTTCAAAACACTCAGGCACAAAGAACAATTTAGAAAAAAATCGGGAACCTCCGGTTCCAAAAGTACAAAAAACAATAACACTTTATTATCACCGTGAAGAAATTACAATTTTTGGGGGCTCTGAGTAATCAAGTTAAATCAATACACATGAACACAAATTAATTATAATAAAAGTATCAAAACAAAGAAAGTTACTGGATGCTTCTTTTCAAGCTTGCATTATCAATTTATTGGATTAGTGCTTTCAGTAAATGTTGTCTTGAATTTTTCTGTTTTGTCCATTTCATGTAAATTAGTAAATATTTTGTTAAAGCACACTCCCTCCATGTGGAGGGACTGTGGTTAAAGTCATCGTAAAGAGTCTTTCTTTCAGAAGAGTAAAGTGGATTTCATCCTCCAATACATTGCATGTTTTGCACAGTCTCTTGCTTAGTGGTGTTTTTGGGCGAGTATGTCTTCCTACTTTGATCTGTAATTTGTGGCAACTAAGCCGTAATTTTGCCAGCGTTTCAACATCATGGAGTTTATTTAATTTAGTTAAATATGGTGCTTCTTTAATTTCATTGTTTATTTGTCTGTATGTCCGTAGTTCTGAGTTCTCTCTGCTATTGTCTTGATTCCATAGTTTATTGTAGTAGTCTTTAGATATCTGATATAAACAGTCTTTATTGATGTTATCGATGTCATTGTTGTGTGTTGTTTTGACGTTATTGAGTTTTTGCAACCAGGAGTTATGATAACATTGCTGCTTCAGCTCTATTGATAGTCGAGATCATGCTTATGATGAAACAGCTCAGGGCTATACTACAGTTTTCACCAAATAATAATTTGTATAATGATTGGTATTTTCAAGTGCGCTTTGTCCACGTCATAATGACGTAACTGCAAAAACATTGGGTTACTCATGACGACCCGTGCCGAGATTACGTCAATGGTGCGTGTGTGAACTCAAACCAAGTGAGCGTAACGCCAACATTATTTTTTGTTTGTTTGCGAAATGACGCTAACAAACTTAGGCCTTCGTCATTTGCTAACATTCTTGCATAAATCAATATAAATTAATCTCAATGCCACTAAGAACACTTACACAGTTTGTTTTAACATGAATAAATGCCAAAACTGGCAGGCGCATACCACATCCAACTTTCGAGAAGAAAAACAGATATCATGATCAGAGGGACCAATATATTGCCACCAGCGGCAACGACACATGGTTTTCTAGTATTTGTTTTTATTTCTTCCTTAATTTTTTTTTTTGCTTTTTTTTAAGTTGTTTGTTGAGCTCTTCTTAATTCCCAGTTCTAACCCTCCATGTCAAAGTTTCGGTTACGCCAAACGTAGCATCGTAATTGCTATAACCGCGAATAACTTTAAAACAAAATACCCGTGATTAGAGATGTTTGGTCAGGCACGCCATGTGACAGTTAAGAAGTCGGTTACCAATATGAGTAGTTGGGGGTATATAAGTCAGTTAGCCCCAAATACATATAAGAACAAAAAGTAACCCCGAAAGGGAGAGGGATGTCGTTAAATTGCGTCCAAGAAACTTACAAAAAAATCTGTGTTCTATCTCGACACGGTACGTGCTTATCAGTCAAATAGAAAACTTCAAGGTTGGGTACCTGACTTTCACCAAGGGTCACATGTGCGTGAGTCGGTCCGAGTCACGCGTGTAGTACGTGTTTACTGCATGGTACACGCAGTGTGTATAATGGTATATTTCTTAAGATGGCATTCATGGTGTGTCACAATGTTGATCCTGAAAAACTTGTGATTTAAGTGATTGTTCAGCTACAATAACAGTTTGGCACATGTATCGAGGCCATGGTAAACAACAGAAACTCTAAGTTTCAGAGCGAAATTTTTCGGGGAATAGAATAACCACCGTCATCATCTGAGGGTAACAAATGGCTTACGAAGAATTAGAAAAACGTGGTAAGAGCTTACCATTGGAATACCTTAGGGGAATCCTTTCTTTGGTTTAATTTTCTTTCAAATAAATCCGAAGTCGAAAGTAAACACCATAAAAAACTCATACACGGCCAGGCGAATTTTAATGCTGTATTTTTTGGCGGTATGTGGCATTTCTTGGCGATGTTCAAGTCCTAGCCAGTACATTAGACTCAAGGGGTTGTTTGCGCCGATCGAGTGCCATGCCATGGATACTATGATGATGACAGGTTGTTCAGTGTTTTGCGTTTAATCTATGTTAGTAATGTTGGCCTCTAAAATAAAAATATTAGTCTTGCATGCATTTAACATGTGCTTGTGTTTACGTTATTATTTTTTTTATGAAATAGAAATGGTGTATTTGAGCATGATGCGCAATTTTGTGTTTGTTTGTTATATTGTATTATAAGCGAAATTAAATGTACCCCGATGCAATTATGTCTATTACATAAACTGTAGATGATTGAGTGGTGGTATATATACTACTGTTCTCTCCTGCAATTAAAACAACTCCGGAAATATAGAATCATTGCAGAAAACTGATACTAGTATAATCGCAATGATTTGATGCTGTAAGTCAACTTCAAAACAGGATGCTGTGTGCCAGTCACGGTCGGAACTTTCCAGTGATGTTTGCGGTGATTTGGAACTAATACCGTCTCTAATTTAGACAAATTACCGCGAAATACGTATTGAAATGTTCTACAGTTGTCTAGGAGTAATTTATGGAATACACAATACTCGGTGTTGGATTTCTCCCTCCCGGGGATTTTTCGAGTTCATGGAAAAGCACTTAGTAGACTGGGTACGCAGAGTGAGCCGAGGCAGTCTCCCCCTCAGTGGACACACCCCAGTAATTCAGAATGCCGGCGGCCTAAACAAAGCGTGTGTAATGGTACATATATGCTTCACTTGCATATCATAATCTAGTAGTATCCACTTTGTTGCTTTCTGTCTAGTCTTTTGAGAAAAAGAAAAATATGTTTATACATTCCTCATCGTTATTTCTTGATTTCCTATTTCTTATGCGCCTCATTAATTCACGTGATTCCTATATAATTGATTTAAATCATACATTAATTTGAGTGCAATGTTTTTTTTTGTTTTTTGTTTTTGCTTTTTTGGTCTATTTTATTATATTCTCTGCTCTAGTATAGATGTATTAAAACAGAATACGAGTAATAGTATCTTTATTTATAAAAAAAAAATACAAAAACCTGGCAATATCACCTGTACTTTAAATAAAATAACGATAAATAAAAAAAATCATCTGATATTCTATTTACTTTACAGTTGTCGTACTAGTGCCGGTTAATGGTATAACATAGTTTACTTTATATCCTTACATAGTTTGCCTGCGAGAACTGAACCGAGGCCGACGGCGCCCGCGTTTGTCCCTCGATATTCGCTCACCCGAAGTTCCCTAGCAACTCAACTTTGCGCTCAGGAATCTCAATTACTCAACTATGCGGTCAGTTCTTTAAAGCGAAAACCAACTGCGGTACGATGCACGTGTCATTGTAAAAAATACGTGCAAAGAAACATATTTATATAATAGTTAAAATATTAAGTCAACGAATAATTATCGCCTTGACGACGAGATGTCCCTAACAAACTACGGGAGATCGTAAACAATAAACACGACCCACAATGCATCGCGCAACTCTCGATTTTGCGATCATAGTTTTTTAGAGCAGAAGTTTTGGCAGGCTGTTTCACGTGTGTCATGATATATCGATAGTTATTCGAGATTTCCGACGGTAGCACGACCAAAATGTCTACAAGGACGGAGCTTATTACTGCAAAGAGCATTCGTATATACAAGAATGGTGACCCATTCTACCCTGGACGAAAATTCGTGGTTAACGAGAAACAGATCCGAAACTATGACTCGTTCTTGACGCAAGTTACGACGGGGATCCGTGCCAATGCTGCAATTAGAAGCATTTACACGCCGATCAATGGACATCGTGTTGATAGGCTAGATACTCTGGAAAATGGAAAACCTTATGTGGCTGGTGGTGTTGAACGATTCAAGAAACTTGGGTGAGTATTCGACCGATTATGATATTACCACGGAGTAGTTCCATCGCCTGCTGCGAGCGCGAGCAACCAATCGATAAACCTTGCAAACAACTGAATATGAATAGAGATTGTCGTCACTCGCAAACGAATTAAAATGGCTCAACTTTAGACACTGTCCACAGCAAACATGCGACCATTATGTTGGTTACTGTATGTTTTACAATCTATTTAGTTTTTTTTTCGACAAGTTGACTCAGCTAGTTTTATTGAAAAGACCAACATACACCCACATGTTATTGTTGAGTTGCCGTAATGGCCTCGGTCTTTGTGGTGTACACTATCTTCGTGCCCTCCTCTTTCTAATAATATAACAATGTCAGTTCCTTGTACTCATTGGTAAACATTTCTTTACTTTTATGTGATTAGGTACTCAGAAATCGGTACAAAGAAGCCAAATGCGAGGACACAACTCGTCGAGGCAAGTGTGTTTTTTTTTCGTTGCTTCTGTTTTCATTCACAAAATCGAACCGTGACCACTCGCATGATTTGTTAAGTTAAATAATGTGCTAGCTGCTGCTCCTTGTACAACAAGCTTTCCGCCAAATGCCTGCTTTTGACCACGTACGTTCCGCAGAGCGGGTACAAAAAATCCCAATAAGTGTACAACAAAACGACAAGCTAAAGACTACATGTCGTGTCCACGCGACTCTTTTTTTAACGATTCACATTCCAGGTCAGTCCACCCTTCGAGGAGTGTAAAATAAGCTTTCGTGCCAACTGTGAATCAAACATTTTATTCAACAGCTCACTGAACAATTTAATTGACAACTCATGGTTCGAGAAATAGATTTTGAATTTCTGCTTGGTAGATTTGAGGCAAAAAACATGTACACCATACTACCATGTCATACACAGCTATAAACACTACTGTATATAGATACTCTGACTATAAATCAAAGTCACATACTAGCATAGGATACTGTATATAGGGATTATAGTGTATACTGTAAATCAGATCATATATAAAGTTAATAAACAGGGGCAGTAGCTAAGCAACTGTTGACAAGTATTGAACTCTTGGTTCATACAGTCTTGCAGTACCTGTGCACTCTGGTATTAGGCGATGTGTTCTTTTTCACTGGATTTTCATTTACAGCCAAATTTGCACATTTGTTGTACAAATACTCCAACGTTTTAAAATAAATTATTATATTTTGCCATATTTGTAATCATAAGGTTTTACGTCACATTACAAATTGTTGTGCAGAAATTATAACTTAAAGCAAGGTGGGTTGTCGCGCAGCGCGTGTTTGAATTTCATGTAAATAAACAATGTATTTTACATGCGTTGTATATGTCGCTATGAGTCCCATATAGAACAGGACGCGGCACAACGACTGCCGCCCTTTAAATTTTACTTTGTATTAATCAATGTGAAACAGTCTTCCCGAATATGTCGCTAAATCTTATGTTTCTAATCTCTTATAAATAATAATAAAGAACAGAATCGATGCGAACAAAACAATTTTACATAAAAGTTTTTGATGCCTAGAAACTTGTATTTTATTATGATTGCTTTACATTGTGTAAAACTAGTGTTCATTAATTCAATTTGCTTACCTTCAGAGAATTGATTTACAAATACACGCTAAATAAAATTTAATATAATCAAGCCTATTGACAGAAAATAATATGTTTGAATGACATGATCAAAGCCATTCTACATCGGCACCTGTCTTTTTTTTAATTATTTGAAGAGAATAATTTCAAATAGGCACTACTTGATTAATATATAGTTTTGTCTGAGTTCTATCGGTATTGAGATACGATTAGCGTATCATAAGCGACAGCACTTGACAATGGTTGTTAGACAATCACAACCGACAACAAAAAAACATTACTGCGACTATTCTGCTATGTAGAGTGTCACTGTGGGAACCATGACTTGACGAAAAAAAATAAAAATAAACCTGGTATCGTTGACATTTGTGGCTGTCTGAAAGAACGTGATTAATGACGATTGATTTGATGACCATGCATACATGTATTCTAGTCAACATTATGGTTGCATTAAAGCTCAGACAACTAATTAATAATTTATTAGTTGTCTGGGATTAAAGCCAGACCAGTAGCAGGAAACTGACAACAATACCATTGTCATGGATACCGTGGAGTATGTGCTCAGTAAAAGTGATTCTTGTTATAGCAATTATTGTCCCCTAAAAATTGAACCTTGTTTTGTGCCTGTGTATAATTAAGAGGTCATTAAAGATAATTGATCACCAAAGCTAGTAGTTACATCGCAGTCCCTCTATAGACTGCTTTAAAATGAGTGATTCTTGATGTTACCCATCAATGCTATAATTAGTCATTGGTGCTCCGGTTTTATTTTGTCACGTCATTTGTGCCTCGTACAATATATCCCGCATCATTTTGGTGAAATGTACCTGTATCGTTTAGTTCTGTCAAAGTATACTCACTCTTAGAGAATTGTTTGTGAGAGACTCTGATGTTTCCGTTCCATAATGATTATTGTAATTAATGATTCATCGTCTACTGACACTGTTTGTTTTACTGTTCATTTTGGCTATCCTTGAATGCTTTCATCAGGACATGTGTCAAGCTTAATGAGTTGCACTACTGTCTACTTCTTGCGAAGAATTGTATTGATCAACATAAACAACATATAATAGTGCAATTAACACCTGTTTTCTAATTAGCCAATAGACTAGCACACAAGATTAGATACTCATTGAATGTTGCGTTTAGGAATACATTACACATCGATGGTTATTGATTATTCTCATTGTGTCTTGTACAAATAATCTTTTTGTATAAAAAATATCAATACAACTATCAATGTTCATTGTGAATGAAAAATTCCTAATGAAAATAAATGGTTAAGTATCCGTCATTTAAATGACATTCAGAAAATATTAAAGTTCGTAATACCATATTTGCTCTATTAGAAGCGCATCTCCGATAGCAGCACACATAAACCAACACTTGCATTTGTTGTTATTTTATACTGCATCCGTTATTAAAATATTACTTATTTTTACCATTGTAATTCATGTAAGCGCATGCACTACTAATAGAGCAAATACGGTAATAACACTATTGGCTTACGTAAATGACAGAGTTATGTCATATTTTAATGATCCAGTATACAGTTACTGAGTAAATCCTATTTTTGATTTATGTGTGATGCTATTTAGAGATGAGCTTCTATATGGTATATGACTAATTTTCCATCTCAATATCACAAACTCTGATGTCTGGTGTATTAAGTTGTATTATAGTTGATTTATTTTAATTTGTTAAATTTCATCCTATACTTCTACACTAAATAATGAATACAGTATGAAACAACATATAAAATAGAATATATAAATAAAACCAATTTTTTTCACTCAGTGTAAGTCATTTTAAGAAAACATAATCCGGCCTAACCTGTAAGTAAGTATACAGTACGTAGCTTACCGGCGGTATGTTGTCGTAAGAGAAAAACAGAGGATTATGTTATGCAAGCACAAAGAGGCTTAAATATGGTGGAGTTTAATCCCCCTTAAAAGGAGGGTATCTGCACTGATGCAACTATTACGTATTACATGCAGGCTTAAAAACAAAGGTGCAAAGGGATGTGAATATGACAAAGTTTCAACCCCTTGGAGAGAACAACACTGGCAACCATTCACAAAGAGTGTTTTGCATTGGAATCCTAAACTGAATTTGAGAATTTGAGTGCCACTGTCCACTGTATTCACGTTTATTTTATTTCAAAGGATGGCTTGAAATGTGTGAAAAATTTTTAGGCAGTTAATTCAAGTAAATAAATTTAAGGCAGTTAAGTTTGTTATTGTTGTTGTTAAACTTATTACCGAGTGCAACTGTTTCTTATGAGAACGCGGTAATATACTGGTAATCTAAGGTTGCAGTTATATAACCCCACTCACTAATACACTAATTCAGTCATGATGATCCAGATGCATTACTTCATGCCTTTTTTACTTTTTTTTTAAATTTGATACACATGCAGTCTAAAATAGAAACATTTGGGGTATTTAGCGATCCAGTTAAGTTTCAACTCAACAAATCATTGCCACTTATGTACTGTGAATAGTTCTTTCAGATGAATGCAGTGTCGGTTTCGGCTGCATATATATTTAACGGTTGATGTCTGATTTTTTTGGAGACTTAAAAATTTCAGCTAAAAACACATGGCATGTATTACAAAGATCCAGTCCAAATTCTCAAAAAAATTAATCATTCTTTGTCATTAGAATACATGTAGATTGTTGTTATATTGATAATACTAATTCCTTACAATTATTGTGTACCACCCCCCATGAACCTTATCTTTCAAATATATTTAATTTACAGTTTATGATACTAATAGCAACAAAGAATTCAAGCATATTAAATGCTTTGATTAATTCTTTATCCGTCACATTCCTTAAGTATATGCTGGTTGTGGTAGATTTCTAACCAATCAATGTATGCGGGTCTACCATTCTTGAGAAGTACTGTAAAACATGTCTTTTAGCTAGCATGTTATTTTAGCTAATTTAGCTAATCTGTAATTTCGCTAATTCAATATGTCGCTAATTTAAAATAAAGTATATTCTCACAATGAGATTGTCGACACTTAAGCTAAATTAAGATTCAGTTAAGTCATGCATGGAGTCAAACTCGCTAAAATGGCATGTAGCTATTTAAACATGTTTTACAGTACATTACAGCCTGTTTACCTGTTCCAGACAAGCTGACTTTAGTGAGATGGGTAATTACAAAATATCCTTTGAGTCCATTAAATTTTTGCTGCTACAAGTTTTTTGGGCCCCAGTGAAAGTTGCTGCGACGTTCTGGGACCCCAGTGAAAATCACTGTGATTCCCTAAGACCCCAATGAAAATCACTGTGACTCCCTAGGATTCCAGTGAACATCACAGTGTTTTACATTGACTGTAAGGATCCTGAACGAATAGTTCACTCAACTGATCTTTTCTATGTTTGCAAAAAGTTGTGAAAATTTGGCACTTGTGAACTTAGAGCAGTGTACGGTAAATACCCCTGGCACTGGCAGTTCCAGAAATTCGGTAAGTGGGTGGCGCACTCCTATTGACGTGGCGGAAAGCCATGTCAGCGCACCTCCTGTGGACTGGGTTTGGCAATTGATTTGTCATTTTTTTTTTTGCGGGGTGAAGGGAAGGGGAGGCGCGTATTTGGATTACCTGGGACAGGTGCATGTCTGTCTTTGATAGATAGAGACAGGTACGTTTCTGATTGGGACAGGTACATCTGATTGAGGCAGGTACATCTCTGTTAGGAACAGGTACATCTCTGATTTGGACATGTATGATTGAGACAGGTACATTTCTGATTACGAAATAGAAACATTTGGGGTATTTAGCGGTCCAGTTAAGTTTCAACTCAACAAATCATTGCCACTTATGTACTGTGAATAGTTCTTTCAGATTGACTGCAGTGTAGGTTTCGGCTGCATATATCGTTAACGGTTGATGTCTGATTTTTTTGGAGACTTAAAAATTTCAGCTAAAAACACATGGCATGTATTACAAAGATCCAGTCCAAATTCTCAAAAAAATTAATCATTCTTTGTCATTAGAATACATGTAGATTGTTGTTATATTGATAATACTAATTCCTTACAATTATTGTGTACCACCCCCCATGAACCTTATCTTTCAAATATATTTAATTTACAGTTTATGATACTAATAGCAACAAAGAATTCAAGCATATTAAATGCTTTGATTAATTCTTTATCCGTCACATTCCTTAAGTATATGCTGGTTGTGGTAGATTTCTAACCAATCAATGTATGCGGGTCTACCATTCTTGAGAAGTACTGTAAAACATGTCTTTTAGCTAGCATGTTATTTTAGCTAATTTAGCTAATCTGTAATTTCGCTAATTCAATATGTCGCTAATTTAAAATAAAGTATATTCTCACAATGAGATTGTCGACACTTAAGCTAAATTAAGATTCAGTTAATTCATGCATGGAGTCAAACTCGCTAAAATGGCATGTAGCTATTTAAACATGTTTTACAGTACATTACAGCCTGTTTACCTGTTCCAGACAAGCTGACTTTAGTGAGATGGGTAATTACAAAATATCCTTTGAGTCCATTAAATTTTTGCTGCTACAAGTTTTTTGGGCCCCAGTGAAAGTTGCTGCGACGTTCTGGGACCCCAGTGAAAATCACTGTGACTCCCTAAGACCCCAATGAAAATCACTGTGACTCCCTAGGATTCCAGTGAACATCACAGTGTTTTACATTGACTGTAAGGATCCTGAACGAATAGTTCACTCAACTGATCTTTTCTATGTCTTGCAAAAAGTTGTGAAAATTTGGCACTTGTGAACTTAGAGCAGTGTACGGTAAATACCCCTGGCACTGGCAGTTCCAGAAATTCGGTAAGTGGGTGGCGCACTCCTATTGACGTGGCGGAAAGCCATGTCAGCGCACCTCCTGTGGACTGGGTTTGGCAATTGATTTGTCATTTTTTTTTTTGCGGGGTGAAGGGAAGGGGAGGCGCGTATTTGGATTACCTGGGACAGGTGCATGTCTGTCTTTGATAGATAGAGACAGGTACGTTTCTGATTGGGACAGGTACATCTGATTGAGGCAGGTACATCTCTGTTAGGAACAGGTACATCTCTGATTTGGACATGTATGATTGAGACAGGTACATTTCTGATTACGAAATAGAAACATTTGGGGTATTTAGCGGTCCAGTTAAGTTTCAACTCAACAAATCATTGCCACTTATGTACTGTGAATAGTTCTTTCAGATGAACGCAGTGTCGGTTTCGGCTGCATATATATTTAACGGTTGATGTCTGATTTTTTTGGAGACTTAAAAATTTCAGCTAAAAACACATGGCATGTATTACAAAGATCCAGTCCAAATTCTCAAAAAAATTAATCATTCTTTGTCATTAGAATACATGTAGATTGTTGTTATATTGATAATACTAATTCCTTACAATTATTGTGTACCACCCCCCATGAACCTTATCTTTCAAATATATTTAATTTACAGTTTATGATACTAATAGCAACAAAGAATTCAAGCATATTAAATGCTTTGATTAATTCTTTATCCGTCACATTCCTTAAGTATATGCTGGTTGTGGTAGATTTCTAACCAATCAATGTATGCGGGTCTACCATTCTTGAGAAGTACTGTAAAACATGTCTTTTAGCTAGCATGTTATTTTAGCTAATTTAGCTAATCTGTAATTTCGCTAATTCAATATGTCGCTAATTTAAAATAAAGTATATTCTCACAATGAGATTGTCGACACTTAAGCTAAATTAAGATTCAGTTAAGTCATGCATGGAGTCAAACTCGCTAAAATGGCATGTAGCTATTTAAACATGTTTTACAGTACATTACAGCCTGTTTACCTGTTCCAGACAAGCTGACTTTAGTGAGATGGGTAATTACAAAATATCCTTTGAGTCCATTAAATTTTTGCTGCTACAAGTTTTTTGGGCCCCAGTGAAAGTTGCTGCGACGTTCTGGGACCCCAGTGAAAATCACTGTGATTCCCTAAGACCCCAATGAAAATCACTGTGACTCCCTAGGATTCCAGTGAACATCACAGTGTTTTTCATTGACTGTAAGGATCCTGAACGAATAGTTCACTCAACTGATCTTTTCTATGTTTGCAAAAAGTTGTGAAAATTTGGCACTTGTGAACTTAGAGCAGTGTACGGTAAATACCCCTGGCACTGGCAGTTCCAGAAATTCGGTAAGTGGGTGGCGCACTCCTATTGACGTGGCGGAAAGCCATGTCAGCGCACCTCCTGTGGACTGGGTTTGGCAATTGATTTGTCATTTTTTTTTTTGCGGGGTGAAGGGAAGGGGAGGCGCGTATTTGGATTACCTGGGACAGGTGCATGTCTGTCTTTGATAGATAGAGACAGGTACGTTTCTGATTGGGACAGGTACATCTGATTGAGGCAGGTACATCTCTGTTAGGAACAGGTACATCTCTGATTTGGACATGTATGATTGAGACAGGTACATTTCTGATTACGAAATAGAAACATTTGGGGTATTTAGCGGTCCAGTTAAGTTTCAACTCAACAAATCATTGCCACTTATGTACTGTGAATAGTTCTTTCAGATTGACTGCAGTGTAGGTTTCGGCTGCATATATCGTTAACGGTTGATGTCTGATTTTTTTGGAGACTTAAAAATTTCAGCTAAAAACACATGGCATGTATTACAAAGATCCAGTCCAAATTCTCAAAAAAATTAATCATTCTTTGTCATTAGAATACATGTAGATTGTTGTTATATTGATAATACTAATTCCTTACAATTATTGTGTACCACCCCCCATGAACCTTATCTTTCAAATATATTTAATTTACAGTTTATGATACTAATAGCAACAAAGAATTCAAGCATATTAAATGCTTTGATTAATTCTTTATCCGTCACATTCCTTAAGTATATGCTGGTTGTGGTAGATTTCTAACCAATCAATGTATGCGGGTCTACCATTCTTGAGAAGTACTGTAAAACATGTCTTTTAGCTAGCATGTTATTTTAGCTAATTTAGCTAATCTGTAATTTCGCTAATTCAATATGTCGCTAATTTAAAATAAAGTATATTCTCACAATGAGATTGTCGACACTTAAGCTAAATTAAGATTCAGTTAATTCATGCATGGAGTCAAACTCGCTAAAATGGCATGTAGCTATTTAAACATGTTTTACAGTACATTACAGCCTGTTTACCTGTTCCAGACAAGCTGACTTTAGTGAGATGGGTAATTACAAAATATCCTTTGAGTCCATTAAATTTTTGCTGCTACAAGTTTTTTGGGCCCCAGTGAAAGTTGCTGCGACGTTCTGGGACCCCAGTGAAAATCACTGTGACTCCCTAAGACCCCAATGAAAATCACTGTGACTCCCTAGGATTCCAGTGAACATCACAGTGTTTTACATTGACTGTAAGGATCCTGAACGAATAGTTCACTCAACTGATCTTTTCTATGTCTTGCAAAAAGTTGTGAAAATTTGGCACTTGTGAACTTAGAGCAGTGTACGGTAAATACCCCTGGCACTGGCAGTTCCAGAAATTCGGTAAGTGGGTGGCGCACTCCTATTGACGTGGCGGAAAGCCATGTCAGCGCACCTCCTGTGGACTGGGTTTGGCAATTGATTTGTCATTTTTTTTTTTGCGGGGTGAAGGGAAGGGGAGGCGCGTATTTGGATTACCTGGGACAGGTGCATGTCTGTCTTTGATAGATAGAGACAGGTACGTTTCTGATTGGGACAGGTACATCTGATTGAGGCAGGTACATCTCTGTTAGGAACAGGTACATCTCTGATTTGGACATGTATGATTGAGACAGGTACATTTCTGATTACGAAATAGAAACATTTGGGGTATTTAGCGGTCCAGTTAAGTTTCAACTCAACAAATCATTGCCACTTATGTACTGTGAATAGTTCTTTCAGATGAACGCAGTGTCGGTTTCGGCTGCATATATATTTAACGGTTGATGTCTGATTTTTTTGGAGACTTAAAAATTTCAGCTAAAAACACATGGCATGTATTACAAAGATCCAGTCCAAATTCTCAAAAAAATTTATCATTCTTTGTCATTAGAATACATGTAGATTGTTGTTATATTGATAATACTAATTCCTTACAATTATTGTGTACCACCCCCCATGAACCTTATCTTTCAAATATATTTAATTTACAGTTTATGATACTAATAGCAACAAAGAATTCAAGCATATTAAATGCTTTGATTAATTCTTTATCCGTCACATTCCTTAAGTATATGCTGGTTGTGGTAGATTTCTAACCAATCAATGTATGCGGGTCTACCATTCTTGAGAAGTACTGTAAAACATGTCTTTTAGCTAGCATGTTATTTTAGCTAATTTAGCTAATCTGTAATTTCGCTAATTCAATATGTCGCTAATTTAAAATAAAGTATATTCTCACAATGAGATTGTCGACACTTAAGCTAAATTAAGATTCAGTTAATTCATGCATGGAGTCAAACTCGCTAAAATGGCATGTAGCTATTTAAACATGTTTTACAGTACATTACAGCCTGTTTACCTGTTCCAGACAAGCTGACTTTAGTGAGATGGGTAATTATAAAATATCCTTTGAGTCCATTAAATTTTTGCTGCTACAAGTTTTTTGGGCCCCAGTGAAAGTTGCTGCGACGTTCTGGGACCCCAGTGAAAATCATTGTGACTCCCTAAGACCCCAATGAAAATCACTGTGACTCCCTAGGATTCCAGTGAACATCACAGTGTTTTACATTGACTGTAAGGATCCGATTGAATAGTTCACTCAACTGATCTTTTCTATGTCTTGCAAAAAGTTGTGAAAATTTGGCACTTGTGAACTTAGAGCAGTTTACGGTAAATACCCCTGGCACTGGCAGTTCCAGAAATTCGGTAAGTGGGTGGCGCACTCCTATTGACGTGGTGGAAGGCCATGTCAGCGCACCTCCTGTGGGCTGGGTTTGGCAATTGATTTGTCTTTTTTTTTTTTGCGGGCTGAAAGGGGAGGCGCGTACTTGGATTACCTGGACAGGTGCATTTATGTCTTTGATAGAGACAGGTACGTTTCTGATTGGGACAGGTACATCTGATTGAGGCAGGTACATCTCTGTTAAGAACAGGTACATCTCTGATTTGGACATGTATGATTGAGACAGGTACATTTCTGATTATGACAGGGACGTCTCATTGAGACAGGTACATCTCTGTTAGGAACAGGTACCTGATCACGCAGGGACTTCCGTGATTGGTACGTTTCTGGATGGGATAGTCACGTTCATATTGGGACAGGTGCATCTCTGATTGGGATAGGTGTGTCTCTGATTGGGACAGATACGTCTACTCAGGCGTTTTCATTCTTATCCAATGAACATGCGTCTTTTACCGATAGTTTCAAATTTAATCAAGGTTTGCCAGGTTTACAGTACCAATTTATGTTGCTGTGAAACCCAAATTCCTTTTTGGTGTTTATTTGTACTCTCCCAAAAGCTGGCATTAAGTGATTACAGAATACCTTGAATTAACAGGTATACCCAATATACCAGAAAGATTGTTATCAGTAAACTCTCGGCCTGTAATTTGGAAGTTCAGTTAATGACCAACATACTTGTCTGCAACTCAACTGTTAACACCTTGCTTGTCAATCTCTGTCAGCAATTCTATTTTATTTATAAATGTGGCTTGCTATTTTTATTAAAATTACCATACTGTTAGCACTCAAACCGATATGAGGTTTAAATTAAATTATTATTCAACTTTACAAAGTGCAATAAAAAGGTGACAGTTTAATATGTTCAGAACAGAGTTAAAGAAATGAACATTGTTGTTTATGTAACTTAGCCTTTACTCTTGACGTGCTTTCATAACTCTGTACTGCACTAATTATTTTCATTTAGGTCATAAAACTTGACCCAAAAAGCAATTAAATAATCTGTGGACTTTGAGCTAATCGTATCATTTTCCACTTATCACTAACAATGTAATCACATAATCCTAAATCCAAACAATGCAGTCTCATTAGCCGTAGAATGCCCCTTGTACAGTATTGCTCAGTGGTCGAGGCTGTTCGCAGGAAACATGCGTATAAATATCACAGAAAGTCACTGACCGGTACTGTTACCATAGCAACTTGTTCAAACTGTAAATAAAGAGCCCAAGCACCTTACGCAGTCTACTTTCTCGCATTGATTTATAATACATACCGGTAACAATGAAGCACTAGATTCTTGAAAAAAATCATCTTAGCCTCAATTTACTTTTTTACATTTTGGTATCTGGTGTTATGGTCTAAATTCAAAACTTGACTGCTTTGCAGTGTTTATGTATCAATATTTGTTTGGGCACAATAAATGCTGCTGTCACTTGTCAGCTGTTTGTTTAAAATTCATTATTTTCTATTGTTTGACCATATAGAAATGGAATGTTTTTATAAGAAACCACATATTTATTTATTTTTTATGTCAATATATGTTTAATATTACCCCCCACCTTTATTGGTCTTGGCTATGACTGAGTTTACTTGAAATGGTGTCTTGTGTTTGCGTGTGGAAAAGTGGAATTTACTTTACCATGAGATGGTCTTTGTTAAGCACACAATGTAGTTTACCCCATACACAGCGTTTGACTTCGGATTAATGTAAATGGGTGAAGAATTCCTGCTGACACGTATACGTGTATTATATACAGACAGTAAAACCTTTGGGTCTACGCATAATAGCCCATTTTTGTTTTGATCCCACAATGGAAAGGGGAGTGGTATAGACATGTCTATCTGAATAAAAGTGTCTCTTCTTGGTCAAACACGCTTTGTTGTAGGTGTATTTTTATTGAGTGGCTGACAACACTGTACATGTCTTGCGGGCTACATAAATATCAATGTGATGTTACAAACACAAGAGAGGCGTGTTGTCAGATCTATATCAGTGATCAGACACACAAGTAAATGTCACCAGCGCTGTTTTCACACCCCAATGGAGAGGTTATTATTGCAATACCTTGACATAACGCTTGACATGGTGCAATATTGCTATCAATGCTTTACCTTGTTGTCTGTTTTGGGGTTTTTTCCATGTCAAGTTCTCATATTGTTTATGCATTGTTTGACACGACAAGGCATCTCTACAGATAGCACTAACACAATGTCAAACATGCTTGATGGCTTTCAATCAGTATCACAATCAGATATTTTTTTTTTTAAGCAACAATATGTTTTTTACATGAGTTAATAAACAAAATCTTCTCATTTCTTTGTTGCTGTTGCTTTACAGAATGGTTTCAGGTCAAGTGCAAGACCGTATGGTTTTGTGTTCAAGTGTAAATCATCACGTATGACCGAACTTTACGGTCTGTATTACTTGGTACATAAAGGAGATAAACTATTACTACAATGGGGGGAAGGGGTTGATGTACATAGTTACCAGCTGTACTTGTATATCAGATCAAACAGAGCAGTGTTTTTGTTGTAGTAACACACACATGCTTGATCCACAGGTGGTTTGTGCAAACTCATTGTGAAATTACTATTATTGTGTATTTCTGTTTAGTCTGAGTTCGCTAAAGTATAACTAGTTTTGGCCTCCTTGTTTTAAGTCACACTCGCTTTATCGTATGTCATTGACCAGTACGGTGTCGCTTAGCGGCCGCTTTGTTGCTTTTCATTGTTTCATCAAGGCATGGAATTCATAGAGGATGTAGCTTTCTAAGATTGCATTGGGCACCTTCAAAATATCTATTATTTTTTAATTAGTGGCCTTTAAATTAGAAGGCTTCTGAAACCAGATCATTCGAACATTAATTGTGTATGCGTTATATATTTGTGGTCAACAGCGAAAATAAATTCCTGCTAAAAAAAGTTAATGTTGTACAGTAAACATTAGCTTAGCAACAATTTCTCTGTGATATAATATGGCATAAATTATGTGATGTATGGTAAAAATAATTAATTGCTATTAAAATAAATATTGACTCTAAAAACTTGTTTTTCTTTCTTCTTTGGTTTATAAATTTACACTTTAAATAATTTAATATATACATGTACTAACAAAGTACAGGTATTTGAAAAATGTAACCATGGTAATATGGAAAACAGTGGTCATTATTTATATCGTACTTGGCAACAGTCTATTTATTTTATAAATAATTTTCCAACAAAACTTTGGTTCAATATTTTGTATTTTTTATATATTTTTTTGATAATTTGATAATTTTCACAAGGTTTTGCACAAGTAAGGTTTATTTTGGGAAAGGTTACAAAGTTCACTTCTAATGTTGAAAGATACAATCTGTTCACATGGCTATTGTCACAGTACAGAATATGTTATGTTTCATTTTTAACCCTGAATGAGAATAAATTGAAAATTTACATAAATTGAAAAAGAAATAAAACAATGTGACAGTAATAAATGTGGAATTGTCCTAATGCCATAGGTTATCGTCAGTAGTATATTATTTTCATCTGGTATGTTCATTGTTCGATCGATAGGTCTTTAGGAAACAAAGACATATTTGCTGTTCTAATCGATTTTGTCAGAATTTATCAGTTGGACGAAGTTGACTGCATGAGGTCACACAAGAGGTCAAAAATTGCTATATATGCGAGACTTATCTAATGTTAATGTTTTACTGATGTAATATATGTAATCGTCTCTTGTCTAATGAGCTTCTGATGTTACATGCTGTGTCAGCCATTACAATCCGGTGTGGTGATTTCACTCCTGTTCCAGCTCAGCCAGCCAGCCATTCATGGTGATGTTTATTGGCTATAAATGCCTCAATTTAAGGGGGTTAAATTGTTTTTGTAGATTTGTTGATGAGAACTGAAATTATTCAACTTAAAACTGACAGAATTGGGTTATTTTCCTTAAAATTATCTCTCTGAAATCAATATGTGTTTCAACTGTATGTGATTTCGCAATACTCTATTCTCTATTATTACTTTGTCAACAGCAGAAACTACTATCATAATACCGATATTGCCGGTACATGACCACCATTCTGTCATCATGTTTTGCTTATTTAGTCTTATTTTTCAACTTTTGTGTCATTAAATGACTTCTAAAAATTGAACATTCTTATGGCTTGTAGGAAGTGTGCAATTACTAGTACTAGGGATTTAGGTATAATGGACGATTGGTTAATTAGCTCACTTTTACCATTGTTATACTAGAAATATAACCACAATCGCTATTTTTGGCTAATGGGGGAAACACAAGTTGTGCACTGGTCTTTGATTTGGTTCAAACATTTTTTTATCGTCTTCTAACTTAGAATAATTCAACATTCTAAGTCTATTTTTATTCACCTGAGCAAGATTAATTAATTATTAAGTAACCAAATTTATTAGCTGTAATCTTTAAAAATCAATAGGGCAATCTGTATAAAAGCAATCATCCAGAATCTTATTATTACGGAAATACAGAAAACAAATTAAGCCAATTGGGCATTTGTATTGACCGGTGGATCTACAGCTGAGGTTGATGTGATTGCAGTATTCTAGTGATAACCTTATTATTGTACATCTTTGCCCGCTTGTATAGTGATAATTTAGAGAAATATATCAGCCCAAAATGCCAGCGTGATTTTGTCCTGCAAGACCATTTTCGTTCAGTTACAATATTTGATTTCCATCGCACGCTACATTGTTGCTATGTCCCATGCTACATTGAAAAGGCACTTTATAAGCGTCACCATTTTATTGTCTATTTCACATGCTCTGCAATTTGACTACTTGGTAGTTTGAAGCAAAATAAGTTTCAACTTTTAAAGTAGCTCTGGGTTAAGTCAATCATGAAGTACCTTTTGTTTGAGTTTGGGATTATGTATGTCGCCTGTCTCACAACTGGAGTCAATTAATGGCCTCATGTGTTTTGCTTCCTAGTGAATGTTGAAAAGTATAGAACAACACTTCTTGTACTTGCAAGTTTAGTTTAAATGATTTATTTGTGGCTTCACTCACCTGCAATCTTTATGTTTTGGAGGTTTTGAACAATTTTTGAAAATAATAATTGTAAATTCAATATACATGTCAGTATGAGATTTACTTTTGTGAGTTATAATCATTACTTTACAGCTCATATCGATTTCTTTGTACTTGAGTTCAGCAAATCAACTCGGCAATTGTAAACCTAGCAGTATAAGTTTCCCTTTCCTGAAATTAAATTGCTCAATGTCTTAGTCTCGTATGTGTACTTGAGTTGATCCAAATGCAGGGATTTGGTCAAGCATGTTATTTGAAGTGATTTTAATTAGTCTAAAAGTGCTGCTTGAAAGTATCTAATTGTTTAATTACTTCCCTGTCTTGAATGGATTATTTTTGTGTGAACCAGATGCTCTCAAATAAATGGTTATAAAGTTTCTAGATTGTCCAAGTACACGGATAGAACAGGTTGTTCTTTGTACTAGTTGAATCATGATCGTGAGATGATTATAGAAATATGAACCACAAGGATGAAGCAGTTTGTGTGCCAAAACCTTCTAGTGTTCATTATCTAAATTGTACCATAGCGATCACGAATTAGACAGTTTCATCCAACTAAATTTTTACTGTGAGTACAAGTAGCTTAATTTGTAGTCAATGTATTGCATATTCAGGGTTGACGCTACTTTGATTTCATATACCATGACATAACCAGGTTACGGCATTTAACCATAGAAATTCTAGAACGCCCATTGACCAGTTCAAGATGGTATGAAACTAAAATCCATGTCCATACATGGCATGGTTAATGTCGATGACAATCAACATTTCAATGAATTGACAGCTACTGAATATATTATTTGTACTTGAATGATGACGTGGTTGTACTGAAACCATTAATTAAGCTTAGGAAAACTAAAAGTATTGAGAAATGGCACATGCTCTGACATTATTGCAGTAACTGTGTGTGCTCCTAAACTGTAAACACTCTGTGATGTGGTTTTTTTATTTGATAATAAACACATCCTTTATAAAGATGGTTGAATACCTTTTGCACATAATAGATCTATTCTAAATTCCTTGTTTAACTTTGCCACTACTCATAAAATGCAATTGCCACTCAACATAACACAGAACTGGCAGCCAATCAATCAATCACTCAATCAATCACTTACTTAAATTGCTGCAAAAGTGGAATGTTAAGCTACACACTTTTATATTATAAACACCATTGCATAGCAACGAAACAGACAGTTTCTATGCATTTGATGCAATAGTGTTTATGCTGCCTGCTTCCTGTGTCTTGCATTTGTGCTTACCATAAATGGCAGGCAGGTTCGTGACATTGAGCTAATATGCCACCACACTTTGTCGTTCAAATTTTTCTGCACTTTTTTTGACATTCTTCAATATTTCTGCAAATGAACCCTAATTTTGAAGCCAACTGACAAAATTTGAGTCAATTTTCAGTTTTTACTCAAAAAATTTGGCCATTTTTGTCCAAATCTTCTGAAGGAAAGGACAGACTATAAACAGGACTATTTTGTGAATTTGTGATGAATATAGGGAACTGGTGGTGTAAAGGTTAAGTACAACAAATTTGCTTTACAACAACTTTGTAGCATGGGTGTTTTGAATTGGTCAATGCTCATTCTAGAATTTCCGTGCATGGCTATATGGCGTAACCTGGTTATGGTGTGGTAATTGGTGGTATGTGAGATCAAAGTACCGACAATTCCCAATATGTAACACATTGAGTACAAATTAAGGTACTCATATTCACAGCCAAAATTTAGTTTGGCCGAAACTCCCAAGTTGGCAACAGCCATGGAACAATTTAGTTAAACCATAGTCACTGATTACGGCGATTGCGCTTCACACTCGTGGTTCATATGTAGTAACCATCACGTGACCATCATTTACATAGTACGTAGTCATAAAAACAAAATGATGCAGCAGACGTAATTTCCCATTTCTACTATCAAATAGTTATTTAATGAATTTGAGGCTAAACATTTTGTGTGTTATATATATGTATACATATCTGATACACATTGTTAAAGAATGTACCACTGCAGATATACCCCTATAAAAGCAAGGTTTCTTTTAAACTCTTCATGTATGTATAGCTTAGATCAAATTTCACCAAAGGTGAGATTTAATTTCAAACTTCAAATCCTTTTGATATATTTACTTTAATTTTTCCCATTCTGTTCCCTAGTTTGGCACCAGTGACCAGTTCTTTTTCCAAATCATGTCAAATTTGAATTCACTCATACAACTTGTCACTTTTAGGCTTACGTGTATGATTCACAACTTAAAAAAATACATTTTTTTTTTTTGGTAGCCCATTGCCGATTCGAAAAGTTTATTTGGTAATATTTAGTTGCCTAGCAGTTTATTTGAAACAAACATAGTTATGAATACACATACACATGCATACCGTGAGCTTATTATTAATGCTTAAACTAACCATAATATCCTTTTAGTCGAGTCTGGCTACTAATTTTCATAAAATGTCAGCCCTGGGACAAGGGAAGTTCCTGTAATTATTATGAGATGGAAAATTAAATAATGCATGTTTCTATGGAAACAGCTGCTGTGACCTGATTTTGTGAATCGCTAATGTCAGGAGGTTGAATACTAAACATACTGGTACTTGCTTCTTTCTGAAACAATTAAACAATTAAACAAATTAATAATGTCTGGTATGGTTGCTATATGCAACTGAACTTGTTTTTGCATTGTGTGGTTTCTAAGTGTCTCTTTTAGTGTGGTGAATTGGAAACTTGTACTATATGGTATATTGGAACATGTACACAAAATGTTGGCATTGTATTTTGGAATACTGCGAAAAATGAGTACTGGACACAAGTCACTTGGGCACAAGTCACTTGGGCACATGACCAGTGATTTGCATATCCAATTTGTTTGCATATATTATGCATGTAGCAATACACGTCCATAACAATTCAATTTGTGATTAGATCTTAATAACATTTCTCCTAATTGCCTCGGGGACTGCGTCATTAACAATTACTTATTTATAGTGACTTGGGACCCATAGCACATATGCAAAGTCAGTGAATAGAACCCCAAGTTGGGATGGGCAAAGTCACAAAAAATTACAATTCTCATTAAATTCATTGGTTGCGAAAGACGCTCCTCAAAAAGTGTAGTAGATAGTATAATATTTGTTAGTCCCCGTTCAGATAAATTCTTGTCTGTGTGTTCGTTCTGTATCTCGACATGCCATGGTCTATTTCATTGAAACTTAACACACAAATCATACATACATGTATGCACATTCAATTCAAGATCGTCGAATGGCCGTTTTTTTAGTTCCTTTTAGATATACATGATGATATGTAATGACTTGATTTATTGAAAAAACTAATCACAAGCAATTAATCATTTCTCAAACATATTTAATTTTCTTTTAAACATTTTTACCAAGTGCAATGACAAATGTTTTTCTTTTTGTATGTCTTATTGTTGTGCACATAAATGTTGAAATGTTGAAAAAATTTGACAGGGACTATGTAATTTTGTAATTTTATGTTAATTATTAAATAGTCATGAATAATGTCAACAGGATTGATATGCCAAAAAAGATTGTAAAAAGAAAACTATATTTAAAAAAACAATTGTTGACTATTTGTGGACACACATTAATCCCCTCTAGCTACAGTCTTACAATGAAACAAAAAATACTACAGAATGAAACCTAATCTTTATACTTTCTATTTTCACTCAAGCAGCTATGCACTGCACAGCCTGAAAGTCTGAACACAGTGGCCAATTTGCATACGACTGAATGTCTCCGTTGATTTCTTTCATTTCCTCAAATCTACAGACAATTAATAATCAAATTGCCATTCATCAAAACATGAAAACTGCTTATGAAGTTTAAAAATAAATGTGTTTGTCATTTTATGATATGATTTTATCAAGTTTTACTCTTGTCATAGCTTTCATTATTGTAAATCGTAACCACAATATGTTTTTTTTTATTGTAATATTGTCAAATCTAGAATCTCCACAAATACTACTAAATTACCGGTAAGTTCATTTAGAAATTTAGAAAAAAAGCAACAACATTATGAAACAGTTGAAATAAAACAGGCAGGTGCATATCTCGCAACCCCTCAATGAACTAAGCAAGTTTATAAATATTAATGATATCATAGCTTATTCCTGCGCCGCAGGAAAGTACATTTCGTACACGTCTCGGATTGAAAATTGGTAACCATGGCAACAATACAAATAATTCATGGGTTTTTTTTGTTACTATTATTAATTTCTATCAATTTGGGATTATTTTACATCCATCCAATTTTGTTTATTTTTGAATCATATTTTAAGTCAGTGAATATGGTATACTGATTATTTTGTAGAGCAAGAGCAGACTGAAAAATGCTTGTTTTTATACTCAGCAAAAAGATTTTTTTTTTTGCAAAATGCTTAAACTATAATTTTCAATCATTGTCTGGGATATCTTTGTTGTCTGCATGAAATCATATATCAGTATCTTACAACAGTTCCTCAATCAAAGGGAAATTTGAGCCAAATGTCATTGAAAATTCCCGAAATCTGCTTCAAGCAAGTTACTTTTTTTGGGCCTGGCCTAATCTTACAATATATAACTAACATTTATTTAATAAGTGTCAAATTTTGTTTTCACTCAAAATAAGGTAAATTTGATAAAATTTTTCTATAATTTTCACTGCATTAAATATTTATTTTGAACCAAACAGACATAAACGTGACATTGCTTCTAGTTTTTGATAAAAAAAATTGAACATTTTATGAAGAAAATTGCTGACAATAAATGGAACTATTTTGCCTGAAGTTGACTTTGACACTTAAAGAATAAAATCTTAACGAAATCAAACATTGTAAATAGGAAAATACAAATAATTGCGTGTTGTATCTAAAATGTGACTTCATGCTAATATTTCAACTGTATATTATATTAGCAATCCAGTGTAGTCAATACAATAGCATTGCATCTTGCGTGTCTGTGTTTGTATGACCTGGCTTGAATAGTTGGTCTTCTTGAGTTTCTATATCAATAACAACCCCTGATAAACACCTTAAAGAACCTAACAATATGGTTTGGTTCTTGTCACAACTTGTTTGTGTATATGTATCTGGATATTTTCAATTGTTTTGTTTCTATTTTCAACACCAGACTGGCAGGTGGAAATGCTTCTAAGTGCCGTACACTGACCAATATACTGTGTTAACGTTGTGGAGTAATGAGGCATGGTGTTAACCAACAATCATTCAACTTGCTTATAGCTAGAGTTTAATTCATTACAGTGAAACCATTTTTCATGTGTAGTCATAGAATTAAATTGAAGTGGTACTGTTAGATTTCATGTGAAACAGACGACAGACATTGTATACATCGCATGTGACCAATACTGAACACAACATGACTGTATAAAGTAAAAAATGTGATGGCAACAAGCACTTATTATTGAAATGAAATTCATATTTTGAGTCATTTTTGTGCATATTAATTACCCAATTTGCATATTAATTAGAAAATTTTAAGGTTTTTCACTTGTTTTTGAGCAACCACTCAACACACTTTATTGAAGCATGTTACATAGATGCGCTGGGATAATGTACAGACCTGATTAGATTTTGGTTGGAATTTTTGCATATTAATTACTAAATCTGCAAATTTTAAGGTTTTTCACTTGTTTTTGAGCAACCACTCAACACTCTTTATTGAAGCTTGGTACATAGATGCACTGGGATAATGTACAGACCTGATTAGATTTTGATTGGAATTTGTGCATATTAATTACCCAATTTGCATATACAAAATGAATATTATCAAATCTTAAGGTTTTTCACTTGTTTTTGAGCAACCACTAAACATACTTTATTGAAGCTTGGTACATAGATGCGCTGGGATAATGTACAGACCTGATTAGATTTTGATTGGAATTTGTGCATATTAATTACCCAATTTGCATATACAAAATGTATATTATCAAATCTTAAGGTTTTTCACTTGTTTTTGAGCAACCACTAAACATACTTTATTGAAGCTTGGTACATAGATGCGCTGGGATAATGTACAGACCTGATTACATTTTGGTTGCAATATGTGCCTATCATTTTAAGCAAATAGAAAGTAGCTAATTTAATTTTGATGATTTACCATTTCAGGCATATTCAGTGGGTTTCAAATTCATGGTTTTATCATTTAGATAATGTGTTCTATGCTAAATTTTACATATTCACTGGGTTTTAATTTAGCTCATTTTCCAGTCAGCGAAATAAGCAAAATTAAAACCCAGTGAATAATTAACCTCTTTACAGTAATGCATGGTATGCGTGTATATACATGAATAAACTGAATAGTGAGAACAAACTTAAAAAGTCAAGTACAAATAAAGATATTTTCTTATACTGTTTGTTAGGTCAATTAATAAATTATTAAAAACATTGTTGTGTATCTCTAGCAAACTACCGTACCATTAGTTTTTTAGGATTTATGTCAATAAAAAATGAACATTTTAGGATTCATATTTATTTACAAAGCAACACCAAAAAGCAAATTTATAAAAAAAAATTCACCATAGTAACAAATAAAAAGTATAATAATAATATTTATATCATTGCCTCAGGCCGTGGGAAAAGCATAATAGAAAGCAGTAACACACATTTATGATTTGTAATGAATATTCATGAAGTAACTTGTTTGAGGGATTGATGACGTAAAACAATTAGATATATATGACAATGGGAAAGGTATAAAGACGATTTGTACTCCTTAATTTGGTTGCTAACCAGTTGTCATGTTAACGATAGCATATACAATGTAATATGTATAAGATTAGAAATTAGTCTTGAATTTATTGTGGGTCTTCCATTGAGGGATGATGATGTATTTTTGATATACCAGTGGCACCTCAAAGACCATTATAACCCTCTTGTCAGTATGTCACGTCGATTACTACCATATGTGAGTGTATTTTATGCTGTAATGCATTTTTTGTCATTGTTCCAGTTAAAAAATCCTCATTCAGATCTGTGGAGATTCCCTCATTCATCATGCTTGTATTCAAATCAGTTGGAATATATCTGTAAACCAAATGTGTGAATTTCCAAACTGTTTCATGTGGTGGGTGGGTGGGTGTCGCACCTGTTGCTTATTTTGTTTTTGTTCAGTGAGCCATGTTATAAAAAAGATGTGTGTCTTCCCGTTTCACAGCAAGCAGTCAAACCCAAAGTATATATAGCTAACCAATACATGTTGACTACATGAGTGTCTTATTTTCTGATTTATTAGATAAAGCCGGTGCAACATAGTCTTTACAAAGATAAGGTGGCAGCACGATGGAGGGAATGGATTGCTCAGCCATGTGCTATTCAGTGAGTACACATTATATGACCACCTGTTTTCCCCTCTTAGCATCATATGCATTTTGGATAGAGCTCAATAGGTGATTGTCGCGAGATACATGAAAGACGCGCGTCAAACGTCTGCCGCAAAAATCGAACGATTTGATTTTGAACTTGAATTTCTTTATTTCGTAGCTCACATCGACCGGCCGATCTTCGACAGTGGAATATTGCTTTCGAATACCCTTACTTAATCAAAATTGCCTATCATCAAATGTGGACAGCACATTATTAAGCATGGAAATGTCTCCCAAAATACTTTTACGTTTGTCAAATTCCACGCGATGTTTGACGCCACTACAACGTTATGACCTTTGTTTGTCCTGTTTTTACGTTCGATTTCACGCATAACGTGTGATTCTCGCAGTGAACGAAAAATGGTCTATTATAACATGTATTGTTGTGAAAATTAGCCTCGGCAGAATCCTATTTTTCTGGGGAGAATACTAATTACAGCTTTCTGAGGTTATAACATTTGAAGATACCCCTCATTCTACACTAGTTAGCATTTTGGCTTCACATTAGGGAGACTTGTTTTAATCCCTCCTAATTACTGCTAACACTGGCGTATAGATACCGACCACCATCTGATTGAATGAAAATAATATTTATGCGTTCATGTTTGTGTCTACCAACTCACTGAATGTCTGCTTTGTTCATTCAGCGTTTACCGAAATGGAGATTTTCTGAACCATCCTGTGAAAATGTTGCTTCCTCAGAAAGCTCTACACAATTGGGATATGGTGCTAGATATGGTCACAGATCGAGTCAATCTTACAACAGGAGCAGTTAGGAGGTGAGCAACCAACCGAGACTTGGATCTTTTACCTGGATGTGTAAATCATTTTGAATCGCAACCACGTTTATTCTATTAGTATTACATTTACTTACATAAATGACAGAGATGTGTCTATAGTATAATAATGGTATAAGTGTGCCTTTATTGGAGAGTTGCTTATTATAGAACAAATACAATATTGGTAATTGTTGATTGTATGTGTCCTATATTTTGTACAGTTTCCTTCTGCTCTTTTCTTCTTTGTCTAGTGCAGTATTTTGAAATGTGTTTAAAGTGTACACCATTATGACGATGACAAAAAACACTTACTTATCCATATTTTGTTGTTGTCGACATTATAGGTTGTATAGTATAGATGGCCGTCAGATAGTTGATCTTGCGGATATTAAAAATGGTGAAACCTTTGTTGCTGTTGGCCCCGGGAAATTTAAACGAGTGCCTTATGGTCAGGGCTATCAGTCACCAGTAAACTCGCCCAGAAGTGTTCGGTAAGTTAAAGAAAACTAATTTTAAATTTCAAGTCTTGTGTTGTAAATGGCAGATTATCATACTGTTAACACGATAAAGACTTTTCGTTTTCAACATTGTCAAATTCTTTCGTTTTTATGCAGAAAAATACAGTATTTTTATTGGGTAAAATCGTATTTATTAAAGTTATTGTTCATACATGAGTTGTTGAACACACTACATTGTTTGTAATTTCATTCAGCTTCTTTCAGTTATAATTCAAGACAGATAAAAAGCAAAAATATAGAGAATATCTTTTTTCAGTAATATTCTTGGATAATCAGTAATTATGAAAATTATTTATCGGTGCATAGGGAATACATTTTGTTATATATTATTACTAATATGAATTTATGAGTTATCTTGTCAAAAGAATTTCACAATGTCGAAAACTGAATGTCTTTATTGTAGTGTTTGTTCCATTTCCATGCCATGCTTACAATCTCTTATCTTATTCTTTCCAGGACCTTACCACCTATAAATAGACCAAGACAACCTGCACATCCAAGGACACAAACGCAACCAGCAAGAACTCAACCACTTTCGAATAGGGTGAGTCGAATTAATTCAAATTTAATTTGTATATTAAAATAACTTTTGAATTAGTAATTAGTTTCCTTTTTTAATGAAGAACATGTCCTTGAACATAATTTGGGCAGACATCCTTAAATGACTTGCTCAAACATCATGCACTCATCGAATCTCAAACTTAAATTCACAGCAGTATTCTAAGAAACAAAAAGATCACAACTCACCGAAAGGAGGATATAATAATCATAAGAAGAAGAGAACGTCAAAGAAGGCTGAAGAAACTGAAGGCGTCTTCCATTCAAAACCAACCATCGTGAAGCATAGCAAAGAAAGGGATGGAGATCAAATTAAATATGAAGATGGTAAGTATTGAGTTTTGATAAAGTTCTTGATAGAATGACTAGTCGTTTGCAGCTAATTTTCTCAACTTTTAAAGCATCACTGTCACATAAGTTACACAACATTTTGATTGATGAGTGCAGCGTGGCAACTGTGGTAAATGTCCTTGATGGTTACCAAGGTTACCAAAGTTTTTTGCTGCTTCATCAGTGTACATAAATATATTTTTTTCAAATCTTGAGCCCCATATTTTAATTAAGTAGTTGGTGTGTTTTCTATAATTTCTTCATTAATTTTGGACCAAATGGACAGAATTTTGGGCCAAATGTATATAATTTTGGGTCTAATGGATAGAATTTTGGGCCAAATGAATAGAATTTTAACATTCAAAAGGGTAAAATGCTACAGTTGTCACACCACACCTTGTTCAATATGGGCCCCATGTGATGTAAACAAAATATGCAAAACATGAAAATAGCTGGAAGTAAATTCTCTACCTGAAATTGTCAATATTATTTATTTGTGTACTTGATAGTAACATTTTTTTTTTTCCAGATCCAAACAGTGTTTTTAAAGCGAAAAACGAGAGAGAAGAAACACGGGGTGCTTCAGAGGTAAAAGAAGATAAGAACACAGCTGTCGAACTCCCGATTGATCAAGTAACAGCGGAGGAAGTACTGGAGGAAGACATCAAACCTGAAGGCGATGAACTAGAATTACCTAGCAACGAAGCCAAGGAAGCTGAGGATCAAGTGAGTTGAAATAATCTACCAATGATGTTACCATGGTGATGAACTTCGGGTAGGTAGATAAAGCTGCCGTCAGAATTAGCATGATGTATGTAATCTTTTTTCCAAAGTTATATAACCTGAGCTAATCCCCGGAGTCGTAACAGATGACGTAACCTATGCTATGCTTCAAATTACCCATGAATCAAAGCATAAGCTTCTGTTTTCTGTGTCGGTTCTTATCTAATCGAGTGAATTCACTCTGTTCATTGATTTGGCATTAATTAATTTGTTTTTAATTAATGCATGATCTTATTTACATAGTTTGGTTCAAATTAATTTTTATTGTGCATGTTTTTTATCTCGTTGTTTTATTAGTCATGCTTTACTGATAGTGTTGCTTTATCTGCCTTTCTGTGCATGGCTGATTATTTTTAATAATTAATGTTATAATCACATGGTTCTTTACCATCTCTCCCCAATTGTATAAACTGTTGGTTAAGGGTGGACCAATAGAAACTCAGGAGAGGAGTGATGGCAGAATGGAAAAAAAAATAATTTGCACTGGAACAGATGAAAAAACAATTCTACACACTTAAATCTTATAAGGAAAGTATTTCACTTAGTGGGAAAAAAATTATAGCAAATTCATCATTAAAAAAAAAAATTGAAACTCTTGAGTTTCTAATAGTCCAACCCTGATGTGTTTTCATTGTGGTCTGTGGAAGCCGCTGCTAAAATTGCATAAATAGGGAAAAAAGGTGTTAGTGGTAAGGCAGTGACATAACTCATGCTTAAAACTGGCTTAAAGTCAGCACTGTTAGCATATAATAATATATTATTAAGGGAAAAACTCAGCATACATAACTGTAGATCGTGAACTATCACTACTTAATTAGATTAATTAAGTGATTAAACATTCTGTTGCTTTTCAAAGCACTGTATATGTTGGTTTAACTTGTTAAATCACTATAGCCATCATGCCATGTATGATATGGGTCTCGTACAATGTCATTTTTATTTTTTGGGGGGAGGGGGGTGGAGTAGCTGATATCATTTGCTAAACTCTGATATTATGAAAACATACGAAAGAAAAATTCGTTCATCTCAGATTTTTCTTCTTCAACCTATTTATTAAATAATGAGAACAAACACTATTGATCTAGACCGTAGACGTACACACACAAATAACTTCTTTTCCGAGATTATAAAAGCATAGCTTATTATTCAATCGTGGTTCAATGTATATACAAAAAATGCTGTTACTTTTGTCTGCTATGAAATCTATGTAAACTTAAAGTTTGTTTCATTGTGAGCAAATGTTTCATGACATCTGATCAATTCCATACACAGCTGAGATCTGCCATGTTTGTTTTTTTTGACGCAAGTTGACCTGCCAAGGTGTCCCTTAACCTGATAGGTCAAGAATGCCTTTAACCACTCAGAATACCTTGCAGCTCTACTGTCAGTTTCTGACATCTTCCAAATATTAGCATTATCAAAGTTGCATGTCATATTGTGCAAATATCATATTTGTAGCGCCCTCATGCAGCCCATTGGAGAATTTGAGGGAACTTAGGTCAATAGAGCATGTAAGATATTTAAAGATTTTCAACAGCTTTTATGATATAACGGATGAAATGGCGTTAACTCAGTCGTATTCATAATTTGTTTTTTCGGGGGGGGCATGAAACATTACAAGTGATTGTGTTTTGACAAAAATTTTGCTTTTACGAGAATAAATGATGCACCACTTAGTCATCTAATTAGTGATTTTTTTACTATGAGAAAAATCAGCAAGTCAAAACTTTTGTATTCTGAAAAAATATTTAATTATGATGGAAAGTTTTTACAGTAACCTTTTACTTTTAACTTTTTCGACTTCTTCTTGAAAACTACAAGCCTGAATGCTTTGATACTTGGTGTATATGTACCTTGGGTAGACCTCTCTTAGATTTGTTCATTTCATGATGATATCTTTAATTCTCTAATTTTGGTGAATATTTTTGTCATTTTTGGTAAAAGGTGATATTTTCGACTTCTTGTTAAAAACCACAAGTCCAATTGCTTTGATATCACATACATAGGTACTACATGTGGACCTCTCTCAGATTTGTTCATTTTGTAATGATATCTTTAATTCTCTAATTTTGGTGAATATTTTTGTAAGTTTTGGTAAAATATGATATTTTCGACTTCTTTTTAAAAACCGCAAGTCCAATTGCTTTGATATTACATTTATAGGTACTACATGTGGACCTCTTTCAGATTTATTCATTTAGTAATGATATTTTTAATTCTCTAATTTTGGTGAATATTTTTGTAATTTTTGCTTTGAAATTGCACATTGCAATTTAAGAACAGAAGATATCATTAGACAAGCTGCCTTTCGGCTAAGATAGCTCCACTGTTAGCAATGCACATTGCAATTTAAGAACAGAAGATATCATTAGACAAGCAGCCTGTCGGCTGAGATAGCTCCACTGTTAGCAATGCACATTGCAATTTAAGAACTGAAGATATCATTAGACAAGCAGCCTTTCGGCTGAGATAGCTCCACTGTTAGCAATGCACATTGCAATTTAAGAACTGAAGATATCATTAGACAAGCAGCCTGTCGGCTGAGATAGCTCCACTGTTAGCAATGCACATTGCAATTTAAGAACTGAAGATATCATTAGACAAGCAGCCTTTCGGCTGAGATAGCTCCACTGTTAGCAATGCACATTGCAATTTAAGAACAGAAGATATCATTAGATAAGCAGCCTTTTGGCTAAGATAGCTCCACTGTTAGCAATGCACATTGCAATTTAAGAACAGAAGATATCATTAGACAAGCAGCCTGTCGGCTGAGATAGCTCCACTGTTAGCAATGCACATTGCAATTTAAGAACTGAAGATATCATTAGACAAGCAGCCTGTCGGCTGAGATAGCTCCACTGTTAGCAATGCACATTGCAATTTAAGAACTGAAGATATCATTAGACAAGTAGCCTGTCGGCTGAGATAGCTCCACTGTTAGCAATGCACATTGCAATTTAAGAACTGAAGATATCATTAGACAAGCAGCCTGTCGGCTGAGAGCTCCACTGTTACTGTGTTAGCAATGCACATTGCAATTTAAGAACTGAAGATATCATTAGACAAGCAGCCTGTCGGCTGAGATAGCTCCACTGTTAGCAATGCACATTGCAATTTAAGAACTGAAGATATCATTAGACAAGCAGCCTGTCGGCTGAGATAGCTCCAATGTTAGCAATGCACATTGCAATTTAAGAACTGAAGATATCATTAGACAAGCAGCCTGTTGGCTGAGATAGCTCCACTGTTAGCAATGCACATTGCAATTTAAGAACAGAAGATATCATTAGACAAGCAGCCTCTCAGCTAAGATAGCTCCACTGTTAGCAATGCACATTGCAATTTAAGAACAGAAGATATCATTAGACAAGCAGCCTCTCAGCTAAGATAGCTCCACTGTTAGCAATGCACATTGCAATTTAAGAACAGTAGATATCATTAGACAAGCAGCCTGTCGGCTGAGATAGCTCCACTGTTAGCAATGCACATTGCAATTTAAGAACAGAAGATATCATTAGACAAGCAGCCTGTCGGCTAAGATAGCTCCACTGTTAGCAATGCACATTGCAATTTAAGAACAGAAGATATCATTAGACAAGCAGCCTGTCGGCTGAGATAGCTCCACTGTTAGCAATGCACATTGCAATTTAAGAACTGAAGATATCATTAGACAAGCAGCCTGTCGGCTGAGATAGCTCCACTGTTAGCAATGCACATTGCAATTTAAGAACAGAAGATATCATTAGATAAGCAGCCTTTTGGCTAAGATAGCTCCACTGTTAGCAATGCACATTGCAATTTAAGAACTGAAGATATCATTAGACAAGCAGCCTGTTGGCTGAGATAGCTCCACTGTTAGCAATGCACATTGCAATTTAAGAACAGAAGATATCATTAGACAAGCAGCCTCTCAGCTAAGATAGCTCCACTGTTAGCAATGCACATTGCAATTTAAGAACAGAAGATATCATTAGACAAGCAGCCTCTCAGCTAAGATAGCTCCACTGTTAGCAATGCACATTGCAATTTAAGAACAGTAGATATCATTAGACAAGCAGCCTGTCGGCTGAGATAGCTCCACTGTTAGCAATGCACATTGCAATTTAAGAACAGAAGATATCATTAGACAAGCAGCCTGTCGGCTAAGATAGCTCCACTGTTAGCAATGCACATTGCAATTTAAGAACAGAAGATATCATTAGACAAGCAGCCTGTCGGCTGAGATAGCTCCACTGTTAGCAATGCACATTGCAATTTAAGAACTGAAGATATCATTAGACAAGCAGCCTGTCGGCTGAGATAGCTCCACTGTTAGCAATGCACATTGCAATTTAAGAACAGAAGATACTATACATATTGTTCATTTACTAATGATATCTTCTGTTCTTAAATTGCAATGTGCATAACTAACAGTGGAGCTATCTCAGCCGAGAGGCTGCTTGTCTAATGATATCTACTGTTCTTAAATTGCAATGTGCATTGCTAACAGTGGAGCTATCTTAGCCGACAGGCTGCTTGTCTAATGATATCTACTGTTCTTAAATTGCAATGTGCATTGCTAACAGTGGAGCTATCTTAGCTGAGAGGCTGCTTGTCTAATGATATCTTCTGTTCTTAAATTGCAATGTGCATTGCTAACAGTGGAGCTATCTCAGCCGACAGGCTGCTTGTCTAATGATATCTACTGTTCTTAAATTGCAATGTGCATTGCTAACAGTGGAGCTATCTTAGCTGAGAGGCTGCTTGTCTAATGATATCTTCTGTTCTTAAATTGCAATGTGCATTGCTAACAGTGGAGCTATCTCAGCCGACAGGCTGCTTGTCTAATGATATCTTCAGTTCTTAAATTGCAATGTGCATTGCTAACAGTGGAGCTCTCAGCTGACAGGCTGCTTGTCTAATGATATCTTCAGTTCTTAAATTGCAATGTGCATCGCTAACAGTGGAGCTATCTCAGCCGACAGGCTGCTTGTTTGTCAATTCCAGTCAAAATGTAACTAACAAATTTTTGTTTGCAAGAATTTTGTTAAAGAAGGCTGATAATTCACACAAAGAACAGGATGGCACAACAGTAGTTTTACCAATCCCTTTGATTTTTTTTCACATTTGGACAGCTTTCACTTTTGATACTGTAAAAATGTTGACAAATTTTCCAAAGAAACAACTAGTTGTACTATAATTTCACATGTTCATATAGATTTAATTTTTCAGTGAAAACAAATCCAGTGAACAGTTGACGATAATAAACACTCAAAAAAACAATTAAAAATTGGACATCTGCTCAATAATCCTCATAATATTACAAGAATTTACTTTTCCTCAAAGGGCATTGCTATACACAATGAATACACTGTAGAACAGTTTACCAGTCATGTGCTAAAAACAAAGTAACTGTATACTTTCAACACTAGAGGGCAGTGTCACCAACAAATAACATGGCTATTATTTTCTTTCATTACATGCTCACCACAGTCTCTTAATTAAGTTTGTCTGAGGGTAAGTTGGTGTATACCATGGAAAATAATACTCCATAAAGCTGTACTAGAATGTTATAATATAACTAGCTGGAGATGACTGCTATGTTTCCGATCCATGGTCTGCATCTAATGTGCCAAATAATCATAGACACATTAACACAAAGAACATTTGTTATTTACAGAATGAAAACCAGCCATCGAGTCCCCCGAGAAGTCCTGCCAAAAGTCCAGTAGCAAGTCCCCCTAGCAGTCCTGCCAGAAGTACAGTAGCAAGCCCCCCTAGAAGTCCTGCCAGAAGTACAGTAGCAAGCCCCCCTAGAAGTCCTGCCAGAAGTACAGTAGCAAGCCCCCCTAGAAGTCCTGCCAGAAGTCCTGTAGAAAGCTCTCCCAGGAGTCCAGCTGAAAACTCAACTAAAGGTAGATCGTCACCAACTAATAGTAATAATAATAATAAAGGTAGCCGTCCAGTCTCTGCACCAGTATCTAGTGGCAGCAAACAGAACACACCGAAGGCCTCTCAGGATGTGACTCCTTCAGCAAGTCCACCTAAGACACCTGAAAAAGTGACAACTCCTGACAAAGAAAGTGAGGACAAGGACAATGACAAGCCTGTGGAAGAAGAAGTAGTTGATGAGCCGGCAGAAGAAATTGATGAGCCAGCAGAAGAAATTGATGAACCGACAGAAGAAATTGACAAGCCAACAGAAGAAACTGACAAGCCAGCGGAAGAAGCTGATCAACCAATCAAAGAAGAGCTAGCTGCAGAGGAAGAAACTGTTGAGCCTGTGAAAGATGACGATGAACAACCGATGGAAAATGCTGAGACTGACAAAAGTGCTGAAGAAAAGGTTGATGACATTTAATTATGGCTTCAAAGATTCAATTTTCTTCTTAACAACTTGTTGAACATTATGACTTCAATTAAATCAGAAACCCACCCAAAAAAATGTGTGTTGCCTTGATCACTCTGAGGTTTATTTTTATTGATATATCATTTTCTATGAATTCTGGTTGCCATAAATTTACAGTGTAAATAGCACCCTCTACAACTGGTATTTTCACTTGTAGATGGCGCTATTCATCAAGCTGAAAAAGTTGGTCTTGACAGTTATCCTCATTAATATATTTTTAAAAAAAGATGTAAAATTCATTGATTGTACATATATATATATATATCAATTTGTATCATATCATTAATGGTAGTTTTTGGTTGCTCATGGCTGGTTTTGGTAGTTTGACCCCCCAATGGTGCATGACAATGTGTTTGATGTATACCTACGTGTGCTACTTATATAAATATATATATTTTTATTCAACAAAGAAAACAAATTATCACATTGTGGAGTTTAAAATTTACAGCACAGAGTAATTTAGTTCAGTTTTTTTGTATATATTCAGTATATCTGAAGTGTTGTAGAAACGTTTTGTAATACTCACATAATTTGATTTTTTATATATAAACATTGTGGTGTTATGAGATGTATTATTCCCTCCACTTTGACCTCAAAACTTATTTGCATGCATGACAGTATTAATTAATTCACAGGAGATTTTCATTGATTATATGTTTCTAGTTTAGAAATCAAATATGAATTCCAAAATGAGTATAGGCAAACACGTTTGAATTCTGATATTGCCGTGGTACACATTTCCTCAACAAACATCTGACGTTAATTTTCAATCACTTTGCCGTACAGAAAAAGGAAATTGTGATTTATTGTGTATCTGTAAGAGTTTGTTTATGTACATTGTCAACATTTTACTGTGAGACCCAGAAAACAACTTTTCTGTTTTGTTTTTTGGTCTAATTGGTGTTTTATTATTGTACCCGTCCCCCACATGAGCCTATCATCAAACCTTTCACAATATGCGGAGATGATTAAGAGTCTTGTTGGCAGAATATTTGACTCTCTGATATTAAGAATGTTTTTTACATTTGCGCATATTATATCAGGAGCAATATTTTGTGTCAAAATCTATCTGTATATGAACTTGTTTTGGTTCACTGTCAATCTGTTCTTTTAGAAAAAAACTGTAAAATAAACAAGGAAAACACATTTCCTCAATAAAACCCACTGAAAATATTGTCAATTTTTTTAATACTTCTATACATCAGAAAGTACCTTGAACGACACTATATATCTTTTACCATATTCGTTCTCTAGGAAATATTCGTAAAATGCCCTAAAACAGTCATGTTATTACACTCAATTTTGTACAATTTTTTTTAAAATCAACTACGATGACCCCATATTTGTATTCTATTTTCTATCCTCATGACATGAAATATCAAATACATGTATGTGAAAATGAAGAAAATGACAATATTTTTTACCTTGTGTAACCTTCTACTTTAAAGACGTCGTTGCTGCCATTTCCATCATTGCATGTAAACATTATTTCACATTTGTTGCAGCTTTCTAAATATTTATGTCAGTTATTTGAGATTGTGTGGTTATCGTAATTTTTTAACGCAAGTGGATATGGCTTGCTACTTTGTACTATTTGCTCAAAAGTCATATATAAGGTCTTATCTAATTGGCTAAAGCGGTGAACCAATCAATCAACATTTGTTTACCAACTCTTGTGTCTGTCTTCTTTTTTTTTTACATTTGGACAGATCTTGACACTGTAAAAGCATTAATTTTTACTGGCAATTTATTTTACTCCTTTATTATTTTGTCGTATTCTCCTATGATTTTCCAAAGAAACAATGAGGTTCCCACATCAAAGACACGACAGTAGCGCTTTTAAGACTACTGGTAGTAATATTGTAATTTTACTTGAATACAAATCCAGGTCTCGGATAAGTGCATGTGATCCCTAGTTTTGACACTTAAAATCAAAATCAATGCGTGTTAAAATACACACAGATTTTGTGGCACCTTATATTAAATATAGTTTTCAGAGAGAAACACCTTGGTATCTGGCTGGTAGTGATTTGTATCACAGCTACTGGTACAAGTTGTTATACTGTAAAATGACTAATTTTCACTGGGTTTAAATTTCGCCGATTTACCATTTCAGGCATATTCAGTGGGTTTTAAATTCACGGTTTTATCATTTAGATAACGTGTTCTATGCTAAATTTTACATATTCACTGGGTTTTAATTTAACCCATTTTCCAGTCAGCGAAATAAGCAAAATTAAAACCCAGTGAATAATTAATCTTTTTACAGTATTAAGTGATCGGACGATTCATTGTATCCGAAATAGTCTTGTTAATGGTACAAAATTATAACAAGCTATACCTGATGGCTTAGAAAACTGAAAACCAGTCTTTCGTTCAGATTCAATCAGTTTATTTATATGATTTACATCCAGTTTTCCGTCCGTGCGAAGATCATCTCCGACAGATTTTGATCTGAAAGACCTGATTTTGTATAGCTAGCTATGTATGTATGTATGCAAGAAATTTTCAGTTTGTATATAGTGATGCAGAATCTCAGGTTTCCATGACAATGGAGCAGTTAAGATGGCATCATTTCCCATGGTCTCTGTCGATTTGTTCTAAAATAAACCTATATTTGCATTGCTAAGATACGTTGCACGAATATTTATTTCAGTGTCAGAGTGAAGAATTGCTCTTTTTATTTTTATTGTGTACATACTGGAGTCCACTGAATCTCATAGACTATCCTCATTTCCTGCATTCATCTTAATGTTATGGAAATAGATGGGGAAGAAATCCTTGTAAACAAACTGAACAAAATTTGCTCTTGAAACAAATTAAGGGTTGACCATTAGAAATGGAGAATTTTTTCCATGTTTTGGAATTTGTCAATTAGTTTAATATCTTGGCTATTGAAATAAATCGCACTCTTACTACTAATTTTGACCCCCCCCCCTTTTTTTTTTTTGGTGCTGACTAATAGAACCGGAAATTGGCCAACAATTAAGGATAATCGATAGAGTTTTTAAAAAAAAGCAAGAATTTTGTCATTTTTGGCTTACTGGAAAATAATAAAAAGCAAGGGAGGGGAGTCTAATTTTGAAAAAAATCTTACATTGATAGTTTGCAAGTTAATACACAGACTCTATATTGCAGTACTGATGTTTGGGTTGCATTTTCATTCACAGTAACCTTACTGTATCCTTACATTTTATGACATGTGCACATGTCAGTAATGCATAATGGGAAATGATCAAATTGTCAGTCGATATTAATCTCTTAGGGTTCATTACCACAATTTATTTGTCACCATGCAGTGTTGCGTTCAAATGGGGGTTCCATACAATGTATAGAACACATGTAAAATACATGGTTTTTTTTACACGCGATTTGAAGATGTAATAATGCCAGTTACAAGGATGATAATGACTTCATGTATTTTAATAATAATTCACAATTAAGGGTCTACACTGGATCACATAGTGATCAAATCGATTTTTTTTTCCATACAGAATAACAATCCAGATAAATTCAACCACTGACTGACGAGAATATTGTACATGGTACAATTAAATTCATTAAAAAAAACTTGGACTGTAGCTGACCGCAAATAGTCATACCATGCCACCTAGAGGCCACCAAGTGTTTTATGTGAAACCACCCCAAGGTTAAAATTTACCATGGATTTATACTTTATGTCCAGCAAAAAGAAGGTAAAATTTTCCACTCAAGTTTTCTTGATTGCTTATGCTGGTTCTGCATGTATGACTTTACATTAGAGATTGCAATAGCAAAATATAACGACAAAGATCGTTTATGCTTTTTAGTTGAACTTGGATATGTGGTCAGATAAATAGGATTCCGTTTTAAATGACTGAAATGATATAAAGCTGTAGAAAAGAAATACATTTAACAAAATAAATCTTCCAAAAAATTAATGTGGATGTCTGTAAATGGACAAAATGATAGTCATACAATTAAAAAATAAAAATTACAATACAATGACAGAAATAAAAACAAAGTAAATATATTAAGGATTTACTACGGGATTATAGATTTGGATGGTCGAAAACTGTGCAAAAATATGAGTGAGGACGCCAATAAAAATAATGGACGTAGACTACAACTGCAAAAAACATCAAAGGAAGAAGACACACCATGAAGCAAGTGTTCAATTACTTTAGCATGCCATTCCATGAACTCCCCTTTCAACATAGTCTGTCACATTTTTTGCAGTAGTTAATACAACACTTGTTGAAAGACTTCATGGGAAGTCATTCTCTCAATCTTCACATTATTGTCGCCTAGCAGCATGCTCACAACAATTGTTCATTTCAAATAAAAACATACTGTAATAATACATTGTGTAAACGTTACATAACCTGTTGTTTTTGCCATTTTTGCACTTGATATTACTGATAACCCTTATCTAATCAAGTCAATATGAAAACACATAGAGCTGGTGGGTGACCTTTGCCACCATATGGTCTGCTCGTCCCCACATGAAAGGTTGATAAAAATTGACAAACCTTTTGATCAAAAACTAAAAGCAATATCTGAAAACTGTTTATATGGTTCAAAATGATGATAAAATTTAATGAAAATTTTACAAAATGTAAAAATATTTTAACTGAATTTAGGACGGGATGGATTTAGGATGTATAGCCGAATTCCATTTATGTACTATGGAGCATGTAGATGTAAACAATCTATTACGAGAACTAAGGGGAAGTCGTTTTAGCAATACATTGAAAATAACAATTAATTAAAATCAGCAGCTTGAAAAAAAATCAGCAAAATGTAAATATACTGTAAACTTCTACTAGATCCCAACACTGGGACAAGATTTGTGGACAGTAGGGTGCATCTTTACAATGTTGTCAAGACATTGCATTATGGGATATACCGGTATAATATATATATACGGGTAACAATTGTTTTAGTGGATGCCCCCTCTGTCACAGAAACCCAAGCTAGGATCCCTGTCAAGTATGATTATCAATGCCTCAAATCTACTGTACATGTCCTATGTGACCCTAACCCAAGCTAGGATCTCTGTGCAGTGTGACTATCATTGCCTCAAATTTACTGTACATGTCTATGTAACCCTAACCCAAGCTAGGATCTCTGTGCAGTGAGTATCAATGTAGCAAATTACATGATCCCACAAAGAGTTAGAATATGTCTAGTAATACAATTAATACCATAATTTAATTAATTACTAATTGACTACTGTGACTAATTTTTCTGAGATTCCTACGTCTGTTAAATGGAGCACACACACCCTAGAGGGACAATGATTTCCCTCCTTCTATACCTTGCTTCTCACCAACAGTCCAGAGGACATGAACAATGCACTGTGGAACTCACAGCCATTGATGATTCTTGTTGGCCATAGAAGGCGGTCTTCTATAGTGTATTGCACTGCGATGTGTTCACGTTGTTTGTCATCCCATACACACCTTGTAGGTGACGAATCAGATCAAGTTTTTCATTTTCAGGAAGGAAGCTTGACCGAGCTGCATTGAAGACCTGACAAACAAAAACAAATCAATCAGTTTCAAATATAATAATTGTTTTTTTGCCGAAATATAAACAAACAAGCAGCCTGTCGGCTGAGATAGCTCCGCTGTTAGCAATGCACATGGCAATTAAAGAACAGAAGATATCATTAGAAAACGAACAAATCTGAGAGAGGTCCACATGTAGTACCTATATGTATAATATATCAAAGCAATTGGACTTGCGGTTTTCAACAAGAAGTCGAAAATATCACTTTTTACCAAAAATTACAAAAATATTCATCAAAATTAGAGAATTAAAGATATCATTATGAAATGAACAAATCTGAGAGAGGTCCACATGTAGTACCTATATATGTAATATCAAAGCAATTGGACTTGCGGTTTTCAACAAGTCGAAAATATCACTTTTTACCAAAAATTACAAAAATATTCACCAAAATTAGAGAATTAAAGATATCATTACAAAATGAACAAATCTGAGAGAGGTCCACATGTAGTACCTATATATGTAATATCAAAGCAATTGGACTTGCAGTTTTCAACAAGAAGTCGAAAATATCACTTTTTACCAAAAATTACAAAAATATTCACCAAAATTAGAGAATTAAAGATATCATTACAAAATGAACAAATCTGAGAGAGGTCCACATGTAGTACCTATATATGTAATATCAAAGCAATTGGACTTGCGGTTTTCAACAAGAAGTCGAAAATATCACTTTTTACCAAAAATTACAAAAATATTCACCAAAATTAGAGAATTGAAGATATCATTACAAAATGAACAAATCTGAGAGAGGTCGACATGTAGTACCTATATATGTAATATCAAAGCAATTGGACTTGCGGTTTTCAACAAGAAGTCGAAAATATCACTTTTTACCAAAAATGACAAAAATATTCACCAAAATTAGAGAATTAAAGATATCATTACAAAATGAACAAATCTGAGAGAGGTCCACATGTAGTACCTATATATGTAATATCAAAGCAATTGCACTTGCGGTTTTCAACAAGAAGTCGAAAATATCACTTTTTACTAAAAATGACAAAAATATTCACCAAAATTAGAGAATTGAAGATATCATCATGAAATGAACAAATCTGAGAGAGGTCTACCCAAGGTACATATACACCAAGTATCAAAGCATTCAGGGCTTGTAGTTTTCAAGAAGAAGTCGAAAAAGTAAAACATTGACACGGACGACGGAGACGGACGACGACGACGGACAATCACTCATATGATAAGCTCCGCTCGACAAAGTCGACAGCGGAGCTAACAAAAAATCCAAAAAGAAAAAATCACCACTGATGTACCACGATCAAAAGCTCTCAAATGAAAAAACAGCTCATACCAGTTTAGTGAGTACAGCTTCACTTAGTCCCATTTTATTATAACCAACGTTAAACTCATTCGGAAGTGATGTCTCAAAGATACTCTCGTCGTCTGTGTTGAAGGAAAAATTCAAATTATCTTTGGCAAACCTAGAAAAATATAAAAACAAAATAACATGTTGATTTAATGTATGATCTTGAATCTGAATCTTGGAATTCAAGAATCCGAATCTTATGCTAACTGCAGCACCTCACCTAACAGCAGGGTGTTTTCGGAAATTTTCAGTACCTGCCGAGGACAGATAGTAACTTGACATCGGGCACACCTCGAAATGAATTTGATCCTCCAGAACTCGCTCATATAATTTTTCATCTTCCAGGACATGGTAACCATGGCCTATTCTTTCAGCTTTCATTACATCAATAGCAGTTTTCACATGTGCAGATGGACCAGACTCCCCAGCATGTACAGTACGATGTATACCACACCTCACAGCTTCCTGCAAAATAACACTATGGCTGCATAATTCTATATTTGTAAATGTACAGCAACATTTAAAAAAAAAATGAGTACAAATGTTAACACTACTCGTAATAGAAGAATCTGAGATTGAATTAAATGTATCAATTCAATATTGTATGATACTTTGAGAAGAAGTCAGGAGAATCTATCTCTAGATATCTCATTCTAGTAAACTCACCTCAAATGCTTTTTCCTCATTCTGGTAAACTCACCTCAAATGCTTTTACCTCATTCTGGTAAACTCACCTCAAATGCTTTTACCTCATTCTGGTAAACTCACCTCAAATGCTTTTACCTCATTCTGGTAAACTCACCTCAAATGCTTTTACCTCATTCTGGTAAACTCACCTCAAATGCTTTTACCTCATTCTGGTAAACTCACCTCAAATGCTTTTACCTCATTCTGGTAAACTCACCTCAAATGCTTTTACCTCATTCTGGTAAACTCACCTCAAATGCTTTTACCTCATTCTGGTAAACTCACCTCAAATGCTTTTACCTCATTCTGGTAAACTCACCTCAAATGCTTTTACCTCATTCTGGTAAACTCACCTCAAATGCTTTTACCTCATTCTGGTAAACTCACCTCAAATGCTTTTACCTCATTCTGGTAAACTCACCTCAAATGCTTTTACCTCATTCTGGTAAACTCACCTCAAATGCTTTTACCTCATTCTGGTAAACTCACCTCAAATGCTTTTACCTCATTCTGGTAAACTCACCTCAAATGCTTTTACCTCATTCTGGTAAACTCACCTCAAATGCTTTTACCTCATTCTGGTAAACTCACCTCAAATGCTTTTACCTCATTCTGGTAAACTCACCTCAAATGCTTTTACCTCATTCTAGTAAACTCACCTCAAATGCTTTTACCTCATTCTGGTAAACTCACCTCAAATGCTTTTACCTCATTCTGGTAAACTCACCTCAAATGCTTTTACCTCATTCTGGTAAACTCACCTCAAATGCTTTTACCTCATTCTGGTAAACTCACCTCAAATGCTTTTACCTCATTCTGGTAAACTCACCTCAAATGCTTTTACCTCATTCTGGTAAACTCACCTCAAATGCTTTTACCTCATTCTGGTAAACTCACCTCAAATGCTTTTACCTCATTCTGGTAAACTCACCTCAAATGCTTTTACCTCATTCTGGTAAACTCACCTCAAATGCTTTTACCTCATTCTGGTAAACTCACCTCAAATGCTTTTACCTCATTCTGGTAAACTCACCTCAAATGCTTTTACCTCATTCTGGTAAACTCACCTCAAATGCTTTTACCTCATTCTGGTAAACTCACCTCAAATGCTTTTACCTCATTCTGGTAAACTCACCTCAAATGCTTTTACCTCATTCTGGTAAACTCACCTCAAATGCTTTTACCTCATTCTGGTAAACTCACCTCAAATGCTTTTACCTCATTCTGGTAAACTCACCTCAAATGCCTGTAGCTCATTCTGGTAAACTCACCTCAAATGCTTTTACCTCATTCTGGTAAACTCACCTCAAATGCCTGTAGCTCATGGTCTGTTAACGGGAGATCCTCATCGCCAGCGAGATCTATCCCGACTACAGTGTCATTGTGAAATTCCTTACACAATTCTATAATCTGCGGTGACCACGCTAAATGAATAAATCAAATATTTGTTATTAAGACTAATATTATAATAAAAAATACAACAACACAAACAATTCTCATGGGCACAGCTACGTCACAGAACGTTCTACTTTGCTAAGACGTGCTTGCACCACTGTATCATGTGTTTCTATGGGCTCTGTGAAAACAGCTAAAACTGCAGAGTCTCAACAACTATCCAGTTGTATGAGAGTTTTCGGCCTTTGTTTTCACCATGATAGTTGCCAGGCGGTGAAAATGCCCGGATGTTCGCCCCCGATAATATGAACAGCTCCACTCTTTCATTCACGATGACAACGGAGCTAAAAAGTTAAACATACCTGAAAAACCTCTCATGCAACATAGTATACTTTTAGCAGTAATACCAAAGTCTTTGCATCCTTCTTTCAAACCCTCGTTAACACATTGCACAACACCGTGAGGTGTCAGATCTCCATCGACGCGTTTCAACTCTGCAACCTTGGCACTAGCAAAGAAATGTGGACAGTAACGCATTTCTATGTATGCTACACCTTGATTAGCCTTGTCTTCACACAGCTCATATGCCATCCTCTTAATAAATTCACGATCTCCTCTGAAATTAAACAAGTTAACCAGTTAGGCAAACTATTTACTACCATATGTTATACCGCGATAGTTATCCCACATTTAACATAAATATTGAGCAAATTTCTTGAATTTGAAATAAACTATTTATAACGAGAGCACATTTTTTTCTGAAATTTTGTTCCTCGCATTCTACTATGTTGTACATTTTGTTTATTATCAAATAATGAATGATTTGAACGTCATCATGCATTGTTTATTTAATTCACATTACATACATTTAATACGTTGCATGAAACCATATCGAACACTATGTTGTGAAATGACAGGAGCTTTAATTAAACAAAAAAATTAATTAATATGCGCAACATTACATTAATATTGTTACCGAGGAGAAATTTGGACAAAACTTTTTGTAACAAATTGTGAGTTTTTTTCATCTTTCTTATACGTAGACTTTTAGTGTTTTTCATTGATGTTTCAAAAATGTAATTTTTGTTTGTATTTTATTTAAATTATTCCGTCATTATTATTTCACGGGAATCTTTGAAAGATGAAAGATGCCTGCAAAAACTCCAAAATAGACTATTTATATTAACTATTCTATCATGCCTAAAATGTTCAAATTCAGCTAAAACAAAAATTGTATTTTGCATGCGTTGTGGTTGCTGTTTCCCCAAATCAAACAGGAAAGGGTGCAGCAACTATAGTGATTTAACCTTTTCACCACCTGTTGCCTCTTTTCACAAATTCACAAAATAGTCCCCTTTATAGTCTGCACTTTTCTTCAGAAGATTGGGACAAAAAATTGCCAAATTTTTTGATTGAAAACTAAAAATTTACTCAAATTTTGTCTGTTGGCTCCAAAATTAGGGTTCATTTCCAGAAATATTAATGAATATAAGAAAAAATTGGGAGAGAAAAAAAAAAGAATATTAGCATAGTCATGCAAGTTTGTGATGGAAGTGAGGCTATAATTTACATATATGCAAATTTAGATAGGTATCAAGAGCATGGCAGAAGCTCATGTGAGAAACAGAAATTTGTTGATCAGCTAAAAATAAATAAATCAAACTTACACAATCCATGGGATAAAAATTTTAAATGTCTTTAAAAACTTGGTTAAATTTCCAATTTCGGTATAAGTCACATCATTCTTGAACTCTTCAAATGGCTTCTGTCCATACGGTGATCCTCTCTTTCTAGCAATAAAATATAAATAAATATTAAATAAGTTTGAAGTCAACTTTTTCCACTTTTCGCTAATCAAAACCATATTTTACCAATATTTGTAAACAATGACGCGCTATGGCCATCTGACGCATGTGCACGTGACGACTCTCTCGCTTTAAATCCAGATATATACACATATTTTATAAAAATTGTACTAACAGTCAAAAATGGATTTAAATAGTCATTATTGTGGACTTAAATTCAATTGCAATTAAAATGTATATATCCACATATTTTGATATGGATTTAAATTTTCAACATTGAGTGTCATTAATTATGCCAGTGTATCAAAACAATAAAATGTTCTTATTTTCTACCATTTTGGATTTGTTGTTTCATGTGTCATACGAGATAGGATATCAAAAATTGTACACAAAGTCAATAATGAGAAGTCAATCTAGATTTAAGAGAGCAAAACAAATAAATTATGATCATATTGAATAAAGCACTTTTTGCACTCTTGCTCTGTATTTTAAAGGGCGACAGTTGCCGCGCCGCGTCATGTTCAATATGGGACTCATAGTGACGTATACAACGCGTGTAAAATACATTGTTTATTTACATGAAATTATAACATGCGTTGCCCGACGACCACCGCGCTTTAATCATCACTTCGAGTTTTGAATGTTCTTGTTTTGAAAAAAATATATATAAATTAATCATAAACAACATTCGTGCGAAATCTGTAAAAAATGTGCATGGTGGGAAAATGACAAAACAATGACTTGATGGCTAAAAGTTTTCAACCTAGGGGGCCCTGCACTGTGTTACATCTTATGATAGTATAGTATGCCTGACATTTCCCTGCAAATCCAGGACATACCACAGCTGTAGTTAAGAAAGAACTACTGTAAAATGACTAATTTTCACTGGGTTTAAATTTCACTGATTTACCATTTCAGGCATATTCATTGGATTTTAAATTCACGGTTTTATCATTTATATAATTTGTTCTATGCTAAATTTTACATGTTCACTGGGTTTTAATTTAGCGCATTTTCCAGTCAGCGAAATAAGCTAAATTAAAACCCAGTGAATAATTAACCATTTTACAGTATTTCAACATCTTTGGGTGTTGTTGTCAGTTTTGTGTATGTAATCTCATTTTTGTATTTATTTTTTTTACAACTGAATCTTCTAATCAGCCTGCTGAGGCTTGATTTTTTTTTTCTTTCTAGAATTGAAATAATTATAATACTTACTTGGCTAGCTCATAAAGCGACGAGACTCTAATACTGCCATCTAAGTGGCAGTGCAACTCCACCTATAGTGCAAACATACAGTTTAACTGTCAAACTGGGTCAAGGATACTGTACTGTGAATGGCATGTTAAAAACAAACATTTTTAAAAACTATTATTACTACCATTAATATTAATATACTAAACATTTCTATGAAGGGGAATAAATATCGAACACAACAGACTTTCTCTGGTAGAATGTTTAGTAAATATGTTAAGGATGTAGACGTCATAGATTACCGTCAACAACTGAAAATAATTTAACAATTTACACACTCGCAGTTATAACATATGTTACGGTTATTGAAAATAAAAACCCGGCATGAATTTTGGTCGAAATAATGGTCTAATTCATGAAACATGTCGCAAAATCTGGTTCGCTCGCATGTGTGACAACACGAAGTTCGATGTGACCTACTACGGTATGACTTTAGTATTACGGTAAACAACTTATAGTGCTGTGACTGTACACTGGCAAACCGGTACATCGCTTGTAACACGTCCAAAGTCCAAATTAGATTGTAAACCATTTGTATCAAGTGATAGGTTGTCTTTATATTTGCGGCGTTTACCATTTGTGATCGCTACAAGACAGTGGAGAGTCACTATATATACTTATATAGCAAGAATTTGTAAAATTTCCTACCCTGAATTTGGTAACTGACGATGCTGCCATCTTTGCTAGTGAAATAAGCATTGTTAGCTACTTGTAAGGCCAGGGGCCAGCCTACTTTGAATACCATTCACTCAGAGTGACTGATAGGCTGATCCGCAACCAATGACGGAAGTGTCCTTCTGTTGGAGGAATTCCAATAAAAGGTCACGGTTAAGGTGGTTTATTGAACCGGCCCAGAGTTGGATATAAAGTTGAATCCAGGTTTTAATTCGACAGTGTGCAACCTGGCTATTCCTATAGGGCAGCGGACCTTGTAATCCCTAACCCTAAGTATACATATGGGTCAACCATTTGAATCCATGGGGGTGGCAGGAAAAGTGTATTTTTTGTTCGGGTGTCTTTTCTGTACATTTTGTTTTAATGTGCCAATATTCTTCCCTTCAACATTTTGTATGCATTTTGTTTTCGCTGTCTAGCTTGACATTTTTTGTGTGTTAACAAATCTTCCAGCCACCCTCCATTATGTCAAATGATCGACCCCTAACCCTATCACACCTTCCGATTAGAGTGTCCAGCTGAGAGTGCCCCCCTGAGCAATACTGAAAGTATTTTGGACTTCTAGTTCAATGTTTCGACCGTAACATAATAATATAATTATAAATTATTCTAATGTAAAAATATCAGAAGTTAGTGAAAACATATTTTATTTACATATTTTGGTCTACATAAATATTTATTACTGCGTATAATATTTATATTTTACTATACTTTCAGAAAATAACATAATAAGCCACGAATTACTAAAATCATGCAATAACCAATCAAAAATTTGTTTTCACTCGGTTTGACCGGAAGCTTGAAACACGTGTTTTGTTAGATCTATAAACAGCCATATATACGATGATGTGTTATCAATAGCTGGCGATACAATACTTCTTGAAATGGCAGTGCGATTGTGGAAGAGTTATATAGATTTCGTGGCTAAATATCCTCTGAAGTCGCAAGCTTACTCATCAGGTCAGTCTTAGCCCCTCTGTGGGCAATTTACTGTTGCACACCGACTCTAATCAATATTTCGACAATATTTCCTAAGCTCTGTATTTTTTTCTAGTACATATCCTGTCAGCCGTGGTGATTCAGGCAATATCACGATTTGAGGCCTGCCGTGGCATCATCAATATTATAGTCATGACCAACAGCCCTCACAAACACGTGCTATTATTTAACCAATGCCAGATACATTCCCACCAGGGAAAAACTTCCTTAAATTAATTAAAGCGCGGTGGTCGTCGCGCAGCGCGTGTTCGAATTTCATGTAAATAAACAATGAATTTTACACGCGTTGTATACGTCGCTATGAGTCCTATATCGAGCAGGACGCGGCACGACGACTGCCGCCCTTTAAGGTAAAGGGAATTTAGCCATTTTCCAAGTAATTGTACTTTCGAGCAATATAAGAATATAAGAATAAAAAAAGCTGGGGTTCACCTGTTTAATTTTCGAAAAAAATTATGGTTGTATTTTAGTGGATATACATCGTGGTTATTTTGGCAGGATTCCAGTGCTTTTACCATAGGTTCCTATGATAGAGATAATTAAATATATCATATCTTAAATTATAGGCTGGTGACATACATGTAAGCTGAAAAAATTGTCACGGTATATTGTGAAGAATGGGGTACTTTTTGCTCTCAATTATTTAAAAAATCTGGCTTTTAAAAAGTGGCAAGTTTCTCAAAATGCTATTTTATGGTGCCATAGCTTCACTATTTTACAAAATAAACCAATAAACATTTTCATGCGATTTATGACCACTTATGAGTAGGCTGTTCGATACATACCTGTAAAATACATTATTTTTTTATATTTTATTTTATTTTTCGTTAATACATAAAATCATTCCATCAAAAGAGTACAATTTCTACACAAAAAAACATGGTAACGAGATAATTATAAGATACATTGTTTGTTTACATGAAATTCGAACACTCACTGCGCAACAACCACCATTTATATTTATTTATTTATAAACACATAAAATCCCCAGGAGGGGATAAAAAGGGTCACAAATCAGATATAACTATATCAATATAAAAAAAATAACTAGATGAAAAAAAATGAAAAATAAATCAAGGATATAGTAAAAAACAATAAAAAAGTATTGAAACTACAAATACTTTAATGTCTTCGCCCCTAACCTTAAATCTAAACCCTTACACTCCAGTTCCCCCAGAATTAGTTAGCATCATGAAAAACAGGTTGCCCTGTGGGTAATCACTCATGTTTGTGTGCGCCTCGCTACAGGTAGTGTAATTTTATGACAATTCTCTGTATTGTGTCATACTTTGATATTACTGCTTGCATTCAGTTTTGAACAACAGTGAAGCTGATTTGACACAGTAACAACAGGTGCAAAATGTTTACGTACACGTAGCTTCCGTACTTGATAGGCAATTACAGAGTGACTTTGCAGCATCCCAGACACTTTCAGTGACCGTTGTAAACGCAATATGGCAAGACATATAAAATACATTGTTTGTTTACATGAAAATCGAACACACACTGTGCAACCACTGCCATTTATATTTTTTTATTAACACATATCATCCCCCGGAGGGAATGAAAAGGTTTACAAATCAGATATCAGTAAAAAAAAACATAACAACATGAAAAAAATGGGGGGGGGGGGGGTCAAGGATATAAAAAATAATAAAAAAATATTGAAACTACAAATCCATATACTTTATGGTCCGGCCCCTAACCTTAAACCCAAACCCTTACACTCCAGTGACAGTCCCTCCAGAATTACTGTAAAACATGTCTTTTTCGCAAGCATGTCTTTTTAGCGAATTTAGCGAGAGAACTGATTTGCTAATTCAAGATGTCGCTAATGACTTTGACAGTTTTTCTTTGTTTTTATGGAGATGATAACTGCATATTTGTTTTGGCACGCGACAGACAAGTATAGTGAAAACAGAAAATCAACAATGAGAAAGAATCGCTAAATCAACATTTCGCTATTACGTCATTTCACCACAGTTCGCTAAAATTGCATGTCGCTTATTCAACATGTTTTACATTAGTTAGCATTGTGTGCGTCTTGCTACAGGTAGTGTAATTTTATGACAATTCTCTGTATTGTGTCATACTTTGATATTACTGCTTGCATTCAGTTTTGAACAACAGTGAAGCTGATTTGACACAGTAACAACAGGTGCAAAATGTTTACGTACACGTAGCTTCCGTACTTGATAGGCAATTACAGAGTGACTTTGCAGCATCCCAGACACTTTCAGTGACCGTTGTAAACGCAATAACCTTAAACCCAAACCCTTACACTCCAGTGACAGTCCCTCCAGAATTACTGTAAAACATGTCTTTTTAGCGAATTTAGCGAGAGAACTGATTCACTAATTCAAGATGTCGCTAATGACTTTGACAGTTTTTCTTTCTTTTTATGGAGATGATAACTGCACATTTGTTTTGGCACGCGACAGACAAGTATAGTGAAAACAGAAAATTAACAATGAGAAAGAATCGCTAAATCAACATTTCGCTATTACGTCATTTCACCACAGTTCGTTAAAATTGCATGTCCCTTATTCAACATGTTTTACATTAGTTAGCATTGTGTGCGCCTTGCTACAGGTAGTGTAATTTTATGACAATTCTCTGTATTGTATCATACTTTGATATTACTGCTTGCATTCAGTTTTGAACAACAGTGAAGCTGATTTGACACAGGAACAGCAGGTGCAAAATGTTTACGTACACGTAGCTTCCGTACTTGATAGCCAATTACAGAGTGACTTTGCAGCATCCCAGACACTTTCAGTGACCGTTGTAAACGCAATAACCTTAAACCCAAACCCTTACACTCCAGTGACAGTCCCTCCAGAATTACTGTAAAACATGTCTTTTTAGCGAATTTAGCGAGAGAACTGATTCGCTAATTCAAGATGTCGCTAATGACTTTGACAGTTTTTCTTTCTTTTTATGGAGATGATAACTGCACATTTGTTTTGGCACGCGACAGACAAGTATAGTGAAAACAGAAAATCAACAATGAGAAAGAATCGCTAAATCAACATTTCGCTATTACGTCATTTCACCACAGTTCGTTAAAATTGCATGTCGCTTATTCAACATGTTTTACATTAGTTAGCATTGTGTGCGCCTTGCTACAGGTAGTGTAATTTTATGACAATTCTCTGTATTGTGTCATACTTTGATATTACTGCTTGCATTCAGTTTTGAACAACAGTGAAGCTGATTTGACACAGTAACAACAGGTGCAAAATGTTTACGTACACGTAGCTTCCGTACTTGATAGCCAATTACCGAGTGACTTTGTAGCATCCCAGACTCTTTCAGTGACCGTTATAAACTCAATATGGCATGACACAAGATTTGAAGGATATTTGATACTGATGCATTTTACTTTACAGGGTTTAAACTAAAAGTGAAAGATTCCGGTGAAAGATTGACTAGGTGATGCATGTTCTGGCAAACCTTCAATAGTACATTTCATTATACAGGAAACTGAGAACATGACACTAACAAAGCTACTATTACTAATATACAATACTCAAATATCATCAACAGAATATTTAATCATTATTCCTTGTTGATATCCATTGTCTGTTTTATGTTCGTATTATATTACTTCAAAGTGTTACAACAATATTGTTGAGTGAATGCAGATATTTTGCTCCTGCTGTAACTTAAATTTTAACCGCAAGTTAGATTGTTTTCACACTTGAACGAACGGGTACTTCGGTCTTAAATATTTGTATTTAAAAAAAAAAAAAACACCTGTTAGATTGATTCAATATTATACCTTTAGGCACCTAATGTTTTCAAATCTCTCTGTTTAATTAAAGCAACTCTGTACGAATTTGAATTCCCCAGAATCAAACAACATATAGATGTCATTATATTTCTCGTTACTTCCAAAAATAGAGTGGTGGAACGATTTTTTTTATGACCTTGGTGTAAACATGCGCTCAATTATTTGGCAGACATGTGGAAACAAAAGCCGCACATTTTTTTTGATTTACCGGTAAATGTTCATTTGTTCATTTGATGGCATATTTACTTTAGGTGTTTTGTTCTTCATTGGTGACGTGGTAGCTCAGCAGGTCGTTGAAAGGAAGGGAAGTAACCACAATCCATATCGCACAGTTAGACAGACCGTATTTGGACTAGTCATTGCTGTGAGTTCAAATAATTATCTTTATTATACATCTGTCACCGTAACGCCATAAGTTACAGCGTGTCGTAATTTTGTCGTATTTTACAGGGTATTTTCTTCCTACCATATAAAGTAAATGCGAATTCCAAATATGGAATGATTAACATGTCTGCATTCGGGGTTTGACCGGACTCCACACAAAGAAGTTCGCTGATTCTGTTCTAAATTTTTTGATTTCGGCATTCCCATGATGTATTCTTGGTAGGAAAATAAGATGTATAATAATAAGGTTATTACGAGAATACCTCAAAGTATGCACTCAGACAGTACGTCATTGTCGCGTCGGTCGATACTCCAGCTGTACTGTCTTCGAGCATGCTTTAAGGTATTCTCGTAATAACCTTGTATTATAAACATATTCTTGAGTGTATTTTGTAATATACAAGTGCTTTTAGATCAACAATCGCCGTCATATTAATTCTGAGATTGATTATTAGATTTTAATTTGAGTCAACAGTTATGCAGACTGAGAGTTAAGAGAATTCAGGGTTCTGCCCAGCCTGATTTGTGTGCCGGTCACTAATTAATATTCATGAGTGCATTAATATTTATGAGCTAATTAATATTCATTTTTCAGAATTATCATTAGAACCAAAATACTTGAATACAGTCTGCGATCTTCTTTAATTTGGATCAGGTATAAGAACAACCTATTTTTTAGGGGTGAATCTTGACATTTCAACATCAGTGTTCTCTCCACAAAAAATGAATACATTATCGGTCAATTTACTTTATGACTTTTATTGTATTTATTGTTATGCTAAATTTGTTCTATTGTTTATCCAAAATTTAGCAGTTGGAAACCCCTATCCCATAATGCCCTGGGGAGAACTCTGAACATATTTGATATATTGAAGTATGAAAAACCTTGTTATTATGTATAAAACTATTTAAGTTTTGTAAGTTATGGACATGAGTGTTTTATGTACTTCATTCACAGGGGCCTGCGTTAAGAGGATGGTACGTGTTACTCGATAAAATATACAAAACATCTAGACCACAGACTGCGGCATTGAAGAAAATGGTCACTGATCAGGTACTGTAAAGGGGGTAATTATTCACTGGGTTTTAATTTAGCTTATTTCGCTGACTGGAAAAATGCGCTAAATTAAAACACAGTAAATATGTAAAATTTAGCATAGAACACATTATCTAAATGAGAAAACTGTGAATTTAAAACCCACTGAATATGCCTGAAATGGTAAATCAGTGAAATTTAAACCCAGTGAAAATTAGTCATTTTACAGTATAGTAAATGTCGTCTCATAGAGGGCAGTCTACATGATCTCTTGTTGAGTACTGTAAAATACTTTATTTTCGCTCGGAATTAATTTTTGCTATTTTCACTGAAGGAGTGATTCAGTGAAAATAAAAGCCAGCGAATATACCTTTTTTCCTATATATTTTACACTCAACTCGCCAAAAATCAGTGAAAATAAATTCCATAAAAAACATCCAAAAAGTGTTTTCAGCGAAAATTAATTCCAGCTAAAATAAAGTATTTTACAGTACTTTATTTAGTTTATTTTAAAGAGCAATGATGCCTCGCATTCACCGGATATTCTCTCAAGTTCCAGATAAACGTACAGGTACATTTATTTTTTTCCCGAAAAATTCCACCTGGTATGTTTTTATTTGGGGCGGTGCGCTTATTTATATTTCTAAATCTGCCGACTAAAAAAAATAATTTCTTGATTTAAAAAAATGATTGAAATCAAATCTAAAAGATCACACTACAACATTAGTAAACCTCTTCCGTGTTGCATTTACCATGAAGTCACTGAACTGTCATTAAAGTGTAACTGAATTGGGCCAATTGACTTTTTTGTGTGCAAAATTTGTTTATAAACAACATTATGAAAAAAAATCAAGTGAAAAGGGTATATAAATTGGGTAAACAGTCAATGATATTCCAAAACCGGGCCACGCCTCCTCTCCTGTTACCTTCGAGTTTTTTCAGCATTACGAGTGTTGCCGAAATGGCGCCACCAACGGGACCATAAAGCAGGAGATTGCTAGTGCACAGGATTGTTTACCATTTTTCATACGCAAGCGTTAATAGTAAACCAGCATACAGTACAGTTCTCGCGAAAGATTTGGCTTTTGTGGCATCATTGTCGCCTACGCATTGCTTCATTGTCGCTTCGCGTCATTGAAAATTGAAGCTGCGCTTGTCTCGCTTATTTTGTGGCATCATCGTGGCCTCAACTTCGCAGTCTCATGGCATCAACATGGCATCAGCTTCAAAGTATTGTGACATGAGTATGATCTCATTATTTGCACACAGTAGAGAAAAACACATGTACAGAAGTTCGATATATAATCGATTTGAAATTCAAGGCGGTAAGGGGAATAAAATAATATGATCAAAAGTAAAGTGACATTTTAAAAAGATGTCTTGTTTAATTATTTTAGTGTTGAGAGTATTGGGCACCAAAAACATTGTGAAGTACATTACAATCGGCAACGTGACGAGTGTCGTATTGACTGCAAGGAAAATTGTGATAAATTTAAAAAATCACACGATGCAATCGTCGTTCGGATACAACACAATTTACTATATACGAAATGAAGCTGTTCTTGTTATAAAATTACCTTTTTTTCGCTCATTTTACTTGCTGGGAAGAGAACAGATTCAGATTACTCATTTCGGTGGTATTTTCAGGTTCTGTGTTTCGTTTTCGGACTACTAATACCTGCAAAACACACGTACGCCGCCTGGTTGCGTCGGCGTCGCCGCCTGCCATCTTGATACAAAGTTCCAAAACAAGTGCGTACATTTCTAACTATGATTGGATGGTTGTGGTGGCGTCGGTCTGGTAAAATTTGACATCCAATTTTCAAAATTAAGTCACGATCAGTGACCTGAGCTCGATCTATACGTACTTTAAAAGTATTCTCACAAAAAATATTTTCGAATAAAAACCACATGCCCTGTAAAAAAATCGAATAGCGCTTGACGTGCAGAAATAATTTATTGGTCTTCAGAAAAAAGCATGTCCATTTAGTTGTAGCAGTAAATATTTGGTGACCAGCCGATGAACAAATTGAAAATCATGATTCACACGGAACTTGAAGTTCTTCGATACTGAAAATCGTCGACCCCAGTCTGGTGTACCTTATTTCCCAACTTGCGACACTGATTTGTGTCTCAGCCCTGTTTTTTTTGAACTGAAGTCAAATCGCATCCGATTGTCAAAATATGCCGATGTTTTTCATTGAATAATTGTGAAGCCTGTCACAGCACAAAAAACTAAGTGAATCGACGCAGGAGATTCGATGGTATGACGACCCTTCAATTTGCATCAAATATGCTTTGTTACAACGGGATCATTATTCCAAACAAATTAGTGGGACACGGTCGGTGGACATTTCAAACAAATGAAATTATTAACGAAAGACGACATTTTCTAGATATTTACGAACAAATATATACCAAATATATGCAAAATTGACAAATACACAAAGAAGTGTAATATTAGGTTTTGTTTTAGCCTTTATTTTAATATTTTCTTTCACCCAGTCCATGTGTGGGACTTCTATTTAGCTGCATGGTCCGTTGGCTTGTCTTCTCCTTGGAGGAAAACAACAATAATTATACAAATCGTAAACTCAACACAATCAGGAAAGGAAAGGAAACGCAGACAACCATGTCGTACTTCTGTTGAAATACATTTTGTAGCAGTTCGTCACGCCAGAATATTGTCTAAAATAAAATATTCAATCCCAGCCAAATCTAGGTCGAAGGTCAGATTGCGTGCATATAATTATAGATAGTTGAAACAAAAAGTATTTGAACTTTTGACGGTTGTTCAATATCTATGCACAGTTCCCAAAAGATTCACTACGTTCAATTACCCACCATAGACTCCGGTCAGTCAAAATGACTATTTTGAACTGTAGGCATTAATCAGCGATTCTGCCGGTGACGGAGAGATAGAATCCAGGTCAGGGGAAGCCCCATGACCTCAAGATTCTTTTACCCCTTACGTCACGAACCCACGTGACCGAGGCCACCTGGCAGCGCCACAGGTAGCCGTCCTTCACTCTTAATTTCTCTCCGCCTCGAGTGGAGATGAAATCTAGCGAGCTCTGCGCGATCGCCTGCTTTTTTTCCTGTCCGGATTTATAGCTTGGGTTGTTGCCGCTGCTCGGCATCCGACATGGTAGCTGGTAGGATAAGTTTTCCTTGTCTTTTTTTACCCTCGTGTCGTTTTCCCCTTTGCGTGTAGTATTTTTCACAGCAAAGAAATCAAAATCCGGCGCCACTACGTAATCACATGTTGATTTCATGGCGGCACCTTTTACAACTGTAATTCGTCTCCCTCATGCATGTCGTCTTTTATTTTTAATGTATTTAGCAATATATCGATGTAATGACAGCTCCAAGGCTCGCTGCCTTTTTCTTCCGGTCTCCTCGTCTTTCGAGCCGACCGTACAGTGGTTTATTCAGAATCTACCAGCATAGAACCCGCATCCGAGATGCTTTGTCGTGGCTATGTGTGGGTTCCGGTTTTTTTTTTTGCGTGAAAGCGTGTTTTTTTCACTGGAGTTCTGAGGCCTGAGATTTTCTTTCAGAGCCATCAAAATCGCTGACACTGACCGCGTCACAGCAAGGTCGCGCGTCCAGTAAACAAATCGGTTAAAGTGAGTTGCGTGTTTTGCATGAGTGGAAAGTCCTCGCGCTCGGCTACCGGTACTTTATGTACCGGGACGTCGAGTAAGAGGCCCGACGGCGGAGGTACCGATATTTTCTCGGTCTCCCCCGCTGATCGGAGGGCATCCTCACAGTCTGTTTTTTCAGGCGGTGTTTTTTTACCCGATTTTACCGGCTGCAGCGAGGCTGTGCCCCTGGAGGCTTTCCTCCTATGGGGCCCGTTGCGGGTCTCTTCGTGGACCCTTCCTCGCACGGCGCCGAGTTTGCCTCCGAGTTGAGGGCTTTGGTCGAAGAACTGTCGGGGCAATTGCGTCCCTGGCAGGTCGGGTAGATCAGACGCAGTCGGAGCGAGCTGTCTCCACTGTGTCCCCTCGGTGGGCAAGCAGGAAGAGACACGAAAGCATGTTTGCATTCAAACACGTCTCTTCCGGGGAACCCCCGTTCCCAGTCACGGCTCTCCCACTATTTTGGGGGGTGGCCGAGGCTCAGGCTAATTGCACCGGTCCTTCTTTGGATCCGTGGGCACTGAATGCCAACGGGGTGCTGGCAGCCAAGTCTCCGATCTCGGGGCAGGGCTTTCAGGGCAGGGCACGCGTTGACCCCCCACTTTCAGCCAGCTAGGGTTCGTCACGCGATAATGGTACAACGGTAACGAATTTATCCTTGTGTCCGGTCCCCGCTGTGGGTTTTGACTACTTTCTTACCGACCCACGGGCGTCCCCAGAGGGAACCGACCCTGTCATGAGACGCACAGTCGAACACGCTCCCTCTCACATATTTTAAGTTAAAGGAGACGCAGTTCGCTCGCGTTGGATACAGCCGGTACTCCGGGCGGTCCCTCAGAGTCTTCCATCTGTATGACTCGGTGAGCCACGCTTTTGGGGTGAGGCGGAGTATCATCGATCCCAGTGAGACGATGTATATACCCCACCCTTGATCCTAAAGTGACCACCTAAGGTGGCTTCAACACTTATGGGATCACAGGCGTCGGAATCCAAAGCAACCCCGTCGGCACATCTCTCCCCTGTCCGTCTGAGTGCGGAGTGGGGCGCAGAGCATGCAAACGGTGTTGATGGGCGGCGTTGGTCAGCCACGGAGGATGTAATGCTCAAGGCCCCCGGGTGGGGATAACGTTAGGCAACACTTCCCACTGGACCAAACGCTACCCGGTCGGTGTGTCTCGGGATCAGACCCCATAGCGTGGGATGAGACCAAAACGCCCCCAACCGGATTCCAAGGCTCCTTCCCCAGACCCCGGTACCACGAATTTGGCAAACCGGGCAAAGGGGGATAGCCGCGTTCCATGGGTGTCTTTGCCAATTGAGGACGACCCATCTAGCCCTGAGGGCAGAGTTGCTTGAGCTCATTATTATGCGTGCCCAGCACTCTGGTGACCTTGGAGGCAGAACGCACCAGCCTCCTAGACCAGGCGACATTTTTACTGGTGGGCCACCGCACATCTACGTGCGACACCCCCTAGTGTTGCCTGGCTCGCTTGGCCAGGGCCACTACTGTGCTACGAGACGCGGCCTTAGACGCTGGGGTACGTCCCCCACTTCAGTGACGCAGACTGGACACCCTCCACCCTCTTTGTTCAGGGAATGGTGGGTACAGTCTCGAAGCTTCGGAGTGCAATGAATCAGAGGGTTCAGATCGAATCCGCTAGCCAGTTGGTCCTGCCATGGGCAAGCGGAGGGCACCCCAAGCACAGAAAACAAAACGCCCTAGGGCGTTGTCCACTAGCCAGAGTCAGCCAGGAGGCAAGCGCTTATACCCTTCCATGGGAGGGAAGGGTAGTGGCGCGCCCCCAGGGAGGTAAGAGCCAGGTGGTGGCTCCTCACCCTCTCTGGGCGGACGTCTACCCGGCAGCAGGGGAAGCATGTTTGACGCTCACCTCTGCAACCGGGGGGGGGGGGGGGGGGGGCACGTGTTCGGTGAGTGGCCAGATCACAACTTAGTGACTACTTCAGGCCTTGGGGAACTCGCCTCATGGGTGAAGGGAGCACCCCCCCCCCCCTTGCAACAGGTTTTCTAGACGGGGAACCAAACACATGTTTTTGTGTTACGGCCCTGACAAGCGGGATAAGCCGGTTTCCCCGACTTCCATCCCCAGGTGGATTACTGCGACTGTACTGGAGGTCTATAATACACTATCCTCCTCAACACAGACCTTGCAGAGACACCAAGTACAAGAACATGAGTTCCGTGCGATTGCTAACTCACTAGCGCTAGCGTCAGGTGCCCCCCTCAAACACATTCTGAGGGCAGGCTTCTGGAGAACGCAGAACGTCTTCATCAACTACTACCTAGGAGACACCCAATCTATTGAGCAGGGTCTCTTCAGGTTAGGCCCCGTCGTAGCGGGTCAGGCCTTGTTTGCTGACCCAGCCCGAACGACTGCAGGGGCCTCTGCACATAGGCGATAAGTCAGTCTCTGCATTTTTGCGGGCAGATTGTCTGTTCCACTAGCACTTCCTGGAAGCTCCCAGGTTTCGCTTCTGTCGACCTACGCCCTCATGCGAACTGTTTCGGTCCTACTTCAAGCTTATCACCCCCGAGTTCGGCTTGGGTCTAGCTTTCTCGGGCACACCGAACCCTGTCACCACAGCAGCATTGGCTTCTTGCTTCGGGGACAGCACAGGCAAGGTAAGACACCACCCTTCTTGGGTCTTAACTTAGGTTTTTGGGTGTGTTTTCATCCCGGACTGGGGAAAAGTCTTTCATCATTCTCCTTTTTTTTCTGTTTGCTCTGAAAAACCCGCCACCTATCGGTGTCTGACTCTGCCTACAGTTCAAAATAGTCATTTTGACTGACCGGAGTCTATGGTGGGTAATTGAACGTAGTGAATTTAGGCGAGGGTTCTCCGAACCCGCCTATTCACATAGTTCATACCCACCATAGACTCCGGGTCCCCCCCAACCTCCCCACTCTTTCCGTCGCGTTGGTCTAAGTCCTCGAGGCGGAGAGAAAGGAACCAGAGTGAAGGACGGCTACCTGTGGCGCTGCCAGGTGGCCTCGGTCACGTGGGTTCGTGACGTAAGGGGTAAAAGAATCTTGAGGTCATGGGGCTTCCCCTGACCTGGATTCTATCTCTCCATCACCGGCAGAATCGCTGATTAATGCCTACAGTTCAAAATAGTCATTTTGACTGACCGGAGTCTATGGTGGGTATGAACTATGTGAAGAGGCGGGTTCGGAGAACCCTCACCTAAATTCGAATTACGACATCAGTGGATCAAAGCCGTCAAGAACACCATGAAATATTGGGATGGACCTTCTCCTTATAACGTTATCTGCAGTGCCAATTTTACGCCCGAATCATTTATCAGTACAATTTCATTTGTTTCGATCTTGCAGTTGTAGGTATTTGTCCTACCGGAAATAGAACACGCGATCCATCGATCTATCGGACGCACAAATATTTTCACTTTAGAGTGCAAATTTTCTAACATTACCGATACATTGTTCAGGTGGAGTTTAATAAAAATAACAACATTAAGATTTTCGGTCACGATGTTCAAACTCTGTGCCTGTGCCTGAATCGTTACGGTCATTTTGGGGAGGTACACGGTCACCCACATCGCGTACTTTTCTCGCAGGTTCAAACCTGTATGAGCCACTTTGTCCCTGGCACTCTAAAACAAAATCTTGACATATCTCGTTGTCATCATATTCCTCGTTCTCATAACTCTCGTCTGACAATGATATTTTTTATTTTTTTATTAGACGCATAAAATCCTTAGGAAAGGATAAAAAGGGTCTTACAGAAAGAAATTTAAAAAAAAAAAAACTACAATCTAAAAAGTAAAACAAAAAATGAAAACTTTTCTAAAACAAATAAAACAAATCAAAAACAATAAAGACAATTTGCAGCCAATGGTGAATACAGAATATGGAATGAACACAAAATGTAGCCTAATACACTGATACAATGTAGTTGTTGCTGTTTTGTTCCATAGCTGTTTTTTAAGAAGACAGCTAAGGCTGGTGCTAGAGTATAGTTTGCCATAATCAAAATGAATTTATTCTGACTATTTTCTTTATCAAAATTTGGAACTTTATTTTGTGCAGTCAGGAATAATTTGTCCCTATGGTGACTGTAAGCTGGACATTTCATTACAAAATGTTGCTCATCCTCAACTATATTTTGGCTGCACATATCACATGTTCTTTTATCCAGCGGCACATTATTATGTCTGCCTTTCTCAATTTTAAGGTCATGGTTGCTTGTCCTGAATTTTGCAATTAACCTTCTAAGACTATGGTTCTGCATATTAATTAGGTAATTTTCAATTTTTAAATCTTGTTTGAAAAGTCTGTATGTTCTTAGTTTGTTTTTAGCCAAGGTTTGTTTTCTATTATCATTATCATTATGCATGTCTAAGATCCATTGGTTCTCAAATGATTTGTTTATTTTTTTATGAATAAAGTCTAAATTTTTCTTAATTATTTTTTCACTTGAGTTTACAATGGTGACAACATCTATATCTTGCATGAGGGTTTCTGCACTAGTAAACCATTTACTTTTTACATTCTTATTTACTAAGTAGGCTTCTTTTAGTAATGTGTTATCAGAGTTTCTTACCTGGTTGAAATATTTAAGTCGTTGTTTCTTGATAAAACAGTCAATGGGTACCTTAATTCCTAGCTCACCATAAACAGCCATTTTTGGTGTGAATAAGATAGAGTCTGTGTCGCTTTCCGAGCACTGCCTACATATAGTGGCCATTGTGAAACGATGACAAGTTCCCCCAGTGACGTCACAAATTACCCTTGTATGCTAATTAGTTCTCTAGCTGAAGCCTCGTTCTGAGTCGGCCAAGAAATTGGACATGGATGTTTCCTTATCCAGAACATTGCTATTGATCGTTTATTTAATTTATGTACATTTTTCACTTGAGTTTTTTTCATAATGTTGTTTATAAATAAATTTTGCACACAAAAAAAGTAAATTGTTCCAATTCAGTTACACTTTAACATATTTAAATGAGGTATGGTAATTCGAACATGTTGGCACCATCCAGCATTTTAATTGGTTATTTAGCGACTTTCAGTTCACTCATGTGCTTTGAAAAGCATGGCGGATATCGTATAGCATCAAGCGTTTACATGTGACCAAAATCATTCACTTACGTTGAAACAAAATTGAATTTTACTTTCATTTCATAACAATTGAGCAAATTTATTTTTTGTACGTTATTATAATCACAACAGAGTAATAATCAACAGTTGCAACCTTTTGAAAACAAGCAAGTTATTCACTTGTGAAATGCAGCATGACACTCGCGTATTTGTCACTATATTAAAATGTTGATTGGTAAACTGTGATGAATCACAAATATTTTTATGGATAAATTAATTCATAAACCTTATAGCACTATGAATTACCCAAAATTCTTTATTGAACTTTTCTCTGGAAATTTTTTGAACCCTATTTAATTCTTAAGAAGTCTGTTGCATTTGTGTTTCAAAATTGTGTTTTGCAATGTTTGATCAGAATGTCAAATTTACCTCAAAGTCTGGTGAAAGACAGTTTTTAGAGATGCTAAAAATGCTGTCAATCTTTGGGGAATATAATCACCAGCATAAGTACTTGCCCTCATCACCAGGCAGTTAATATGCATATACACGTATGTTTGTTTCATAATGAGCGCCATCTTGAAGAAATGGGTAACTCAATCTTTAAGCAATGTGTAACTCAATGTTGAAGCAATGAGTAACTCATGTTGAAGCAATGAGTAACTCAATCTTTAAACAATGTGTAACTCAATCTTGAAGCAATGAGTAACTCAATCTTGAAGCAATGAGTAACTCAGTGTTGAAGCAATGAGTAACTCAGTGTTGAAGCAATGAGTAACTCAGTGTTGAAGCAATGAGTAACTCAATGTTGATGCAATGAGTTTCTCAATTTCGAAACAATGAGTAACTCAATGCTCAATCTCGAAACAATGAGTAACTCAATGGAGTGTTGTACCTTGCTGCTAAAAAGTTACCCCAACCTTGGGGTTAATTTTCTCGGTAATGAAAATAGACATAAAAACAGTAAATTGTTGCCCACACTCGAGCTGAGTAGAATGAGCTACGTCCGTGCTTTTTAATCATAGAAATGTTGGGTGTGATACATTTGGCGTAAAGGTATTCATTTTTGGCTGTTGCCATGGAAACGGTGGTCAGAATTTGTTCTCAGATGTTACAAATAGTAACTTTGTGCCCACACTCAAGTTGAGTAGAATGAGCTATGTCTGAGGTGTTGTATACTAAATTTGTAGCAGGAGATACATTTACGCGAAGCTATCCCAAAATCAGTTTTTTGGCTGTTGCTATGGCAACGGTGGGCGAAATTTTTTTCATATTTTTCCTAATAACTAGGGTGAAGGTGTAACCTACCTGCTAAGTTTGAGCGAAATCGGCCAAGCCAAAAAAAACAGAAGAATTTATACGTGAAAACACTGGAAATCACACACAAAAGTGATTTTAAGGGCAATCGTAGTGGAGCGGATCGCCAATACTATGTTCATTTGCATATTGTCCATGAAAATACAAAAAACATTATTGCGTTGGTGATATGCAAATTAGTTTTAATTAAAAAGTGACTGCCAAGAAGTTTCATTACTGTTGTTCAAATTTCATTTTACTCGGCAAGTATATTCATGTACCCAAGGGGTAAAATTAAATATCGTACTTCTATATATTGTTTATTTCTGCTATGTTTCAAAAATCGCTACTGTTGAAAGGACTACTTTGTTTGCTCCCAGACCTCATTTGCATATGGAGTGTGGTAATACCGATTTTGATTTTAGGGACGAATCAAAGTAAACTGCAGTACATATGTAATAATGTGGAATACATTTTCAATGTAAACTTTTTTCCGCTAAAATAAATTCCAGTGAAAATTTCCCTCATACTCTATTGAGACTTGAAACAGCACATTGAAAATTGGATTTACACGTAATGCTTGAAAACTTTTCATCGAAAATATATTAAGTGAAATTCTATGTGACTTCATGAGAGTTGGAAATGAACAAATTATATGAAACCCAACCCTACCAATTCATACACAATGTAAACTACACCCACAAAACATGTATTCTATTTGACTTTAGGAGAAATTGAAATAAACAAATTATATGACAACGGACTTAATTATATTTTCAGCTTCTAAACTACCTCATCTAAATGAGTCGTCTTTATGACAACTTGAAGTTATTCAATGCCTACATCAGTGACTTCAAAATCTATGTTTCAATCCCAGGAATTTCACTTGCTATTATTGGCATAGGATTGCCAGTCTTTTATTTTCTATTGTAATGTCAATTTCTTGCAATTACTCGGAACAAGAAGCTGTAACCACAGACCGTCTAGGTACTGTAACTAAATCCCGGTATAAGCACTGGTTAGGTAGTCTTGAACTATGCATGTGAAGCCAGCTGAGAGATATATCCAATCTTATAGATTTCTCATTGTTTGGTAACTATTTGCTGCAAATGCAACAAAAATCAATATAAAAATATTACCCATACAGCATTCTACAGGTTACTTGTATTACACATATATTTTGGAACCCCTATTTTTGTATTATTACCACAGAATAATCACTCTTCTTGTTTATTTCTATTATTTTCTAGATTATCATGGCTCCTCTGTTTATATTTACATTTTTCACCGTCATGGGATGTGCGAGTGGTAAATCCTTACAAAAGATTAAAGACAAAGTACGTCAGGTACGTTACACAGAAAACCGTAAAATAACATAAAATAACCGTAATAAATACTACCCTTGGAGATGACTGATTTTAATCAAGCTGAATATGGCTACACACTGTCAGCTGACCTATTATTAAAATATAGCTGCAGCCATTTTGAATGTTATGAAAACTAGTTTTCAGATTCTTACAAAAAACAATCTAATGGGGTAACTTTAGTTTACATTGTATTGAAATTAACCAAAATTTGGCATTCTTGCTTGAAAAATACATTGTCCTATAGCACACTGTTGGAAGACGTCAGTAATTGTACTTAATTAATTTTCAATTGCCACCATTTATATCAGTTTCTTTCACTCTGTTTAATTTACTCAGGACTATTTTGACACAGTCATTGCTAACTATAAAGTATGGCCGGCATTCCAGCTGATTAATTTTTACTTCATCCCACTGCAACACAGGTGAGTTATTGGTTTTAGTACATCACTACCTCAACACAGGTGAGTTATTGGTTTTAGTACATCACTACCTCAACACAGGTGAGTTATTGGTTTTAGTATATCACTAGCTCAACACAGGTGAGTTATTGGTTTTAGTACATCACTAGCTCTACACAGGTGAGTTATTGGTTTTAATACATCACTAGCTCCACACAGGTGAGTTATTGGTTTTAGTATATCACTAGCTCAACACAGGTGAGTTATTGGTTTCAGTACATCACTACCTCAACACAGGTGAGTTATTGGTTTTAGTACATCACTAGCTCTACACAGGTGAGTTATTGGTTTTAGTACATCACTACCTCAATACAGGTGAGTTATTGGTTTTAGTACATCACTACTCAACACAGGTGAGTTATTGGTTTTAGTATATCACTAGCTCAACACAGGTGAGTTATTGGTTTTCGTACATCACTAGCTCAATACAGGTGAGTTATTGGTTTTAATACATCACTAGCTCAACACAGGTGAGTTATTGGTTTTAGTACATCACTAGCTCAATACAGGTGAGTTATTGGTTTTAGTACATCACTACCTCAACACAGGTGAGTTATTGGTTTTAGTATATCACTAGCTCAACACAGGTGAGTTATTGGTTTTAGTACATCACTACCTCAATACAGGTGAGTTATTGGTTTTAGTACATCACTACCTCAACACAGGTGAGTTATTGGTTTTAGTACATCACTAGCTCAACACAGGTGAGTTATTGGTTTTAGTACATCACTACCTCAACACAGGTGAGTTATTGGTTTTAGTACATCACTAGCTCAATACAGGTGAGTTATTGGTTTTAATACAACAACACAGATAAGTTATTGGTTTTAGTACATCACTAGCTCAACACTGGTGAGTTATTGGTTTTAGTACAACAACACAGGTGAGTTATTGGTTTTAGTACATCACTACCTCAACACTGGTGAGTTATTGGTTTTAGTACATCACTAGCTCAATACAGGTGAGTTATTGGTTTTAATACAACAACACAGATGAGTTATTGGTTTTAGTACATCACTACCTCAACACTGGTGAGTTATTGGTTTTAGTACATCGCTAGCTCCACACAGGTGAGTTATTGGTTTTAGTACATCACTAGCTCAACACAGGTGAGTTATTGGTTTTAGTACAACAACACAGGTGAGTTATTGGTTTTAGTACATCACTACCTCAACACTGGTGAGTTATTGGTTTTAGTACAACAACACAGGTGAGTTATTGGTTTTAGTACATCACTACCTCAACACTGGTGAGTTATTGGTTTTAGTACATCACTAGCTCAATACAGGTGAGTTATTGGTTTTAATACAACAACACAGATGAGTTATTGGTTTTAGTACATCACTACCTCAACACTGGTGAGTTATTGGTTTTAGTACATCGCTAGCTCCACACAGGTGAGTTATTGGTTTTAGTACATCACTAGCTCAACACAGGTGAGTTATTGGTTTTAGTACAACAACACAGGTGAGTTATTGGTTTTAGTACATCACTACCTCAACACTGGTGAGTTATTGGTTTTAGTACAACAACACAGGTGAGTTATTGGTTTTAGTACATCACTACCTCAACACTGGTGAGTTATTGGTTTTAGTACATTACTAGCTCAATACAGGTGAGTTATTGGTTTTAATACAACAACACAGATGGGTTATTGGTTTTAGTACATCACTACCTCAACACTGGTGAGTTATTGGTTTTAGTACATCGCTAGCTCCACACAGGTGAGTTATTGGTTTTAGTACATCACTAGCTCAATACAGGTGAGTTATTGGTTTTAATACATCACTAGCTCCACACAGGTGAGTTATTGGTTTTAGTACATCACTAGCTCAATACAGGTGAGTTATTGGTTTTAATACATCACTAGCTCCACACAGGTGAGTTATTGGTTTTAATACATCACTAGCTCTACACAGGTGAGTTATTGGTTTTAGTACAACACTAGCTCAATACAGGTGAGTTATTGGTTTTAGTACACTAGCTCAATACAGGTGAGTTATTGGTTTTAGTACATCACTAGCTCAATACAGGTGAGCTATTGGTTTTAATACAACAACACAGGTAAGTTATTGGTTTTAGTACATCACTACCCTCAACACTGGTGAGTTATTGGTTTTAGTACATCACTAGCTCCACACAGGTGAGTTATTGGTTTTAGTACATCACTAGCTTAATACAGGTGAGTTATTGGTTTTAATACATCACTAGCTCCACACAGGTGAGTTATTGGTTTTAGTACATCACTACCTCAATACAGGTGAGTTATTGGTTTTAGTACATCACTACTCAACACAGGTGAGTTATTGGTTTTAGTATATCACTAGCTCAACACAGGTGAGTTATTGGTTTTAGTACAACACTAGCTCAATACAGGTGAGTTATTGGTTTTAGTACAACACTAGCTCAATACAGGTGAGTTATTGGTTTTAGTACATCACCAGCTCAACACAGGTGAGTTATTGGTTTTAGTACATCACTAGCTCAATACAGGTGAGTTATTGGTTTTAGTACATCACTAGCTCAACACAGGTGAGTTATTGGTTTTAGTACAACACTAGCTCAATACAGGTGAGTTATTGGTTTTAGTACATCACTAGCTCAACACAGGTGAGTTATTGGTTTTACTACATCACTAGCTCAATACAGGTGAGTTATTGGTTTTAGTACATCACTAGCTCAACACAGGTGAGTTATTGGTTTTAGTATATCACTAGCTCAATACAGGTGAGTTATTGGTTTTAGTACATCACTAGCTCAACACAGGTGAGTTATTGGTTTTACTACATCAATAGCTCAACACAGGTGAGTTATTGGTTTTAGTACATCACTAGCTCAATACAGGTGAGTTATTGGTTTTAGTACATCACTACCTCAACACTGGTGAGTTATTGGTTTTAGTACATCACTACCTCAACACAGGTGAGTTATTGGTTTTAGTACAACACTAGCTCAATACAGGTGAGTTATTGGTTTTAGTACATCACTAGCTCAACACAGGTGAGTTATTGGTTTTACTACATCACTAGCTCAACACAGGTGAGTTATTGGTTTTAGTACATCACTAGCTCAATACAGGTGAGTTATTGGTTTTAGTACATCACTACCTCAACACTGGTGAGTTATTGGTTTTAGTACATCACTACCTCAACACAGGTGAGTTATTGGTTTTAGTACATCACTAGCTCAATACAGGTGAGTTACTTGTTTAAGTACAGCTGTTTTCTGCAACATACAAAGGTGCATGTAATGTAATCAGGGTCACTGAGGTTAATTATTACTGTGAAATACTTTATTTTCGCTGGAATTAATTTTCGCTGAAAAGGCTTTTTGGGCGTTTTGTATGGAACTTATTTTCACTGATTTTTGATGAATTTAATGTGAAATATAGGGAAAAAAATATATTCACTGGATTTTATTTTCACGGAATCATCCATCCAGCAAAAATAGTGAAAATAAATTCCAAGCGAAAATAAAGTATTCTACAGTACTTGTTTGTTGGAGCGAAGTCTGAAAATTATTATATTAATTTGGATGGCATCTGTCTGGAACCATTTCATAAGACATGCCTGGTCAATTTTTGTCAGACCTTGTTCAAAGATGACACATGATATTATATGCACATTAATTTGTGTTTTGGTCCAATCAGTTATTGCTGATTTTGACAACTTTAACTTGTTTTGCATATTTTTTTTTTGTCCCCGCTACAGGGTATTATTTGTGAACACTGTGGCATTATTTTGGAACACATATCTAGCCTGGAAAACAAACATAGATATTGCACCACAAGATAAGGTCAGCCCAGATGGACAGATGATCTTGGACTAAAAAGGATAAAATTGGTTGCCAGGGCAACACTAAGTTGTGCTAGGAATATGACTTACATCTACATGAGAAGATAATTCAATTGGTAACAAGATTGAAAAATCAGATTTGATGTCTACACTATTTCTGAGCTCTGGTTTCTGCATGCATGGCCGTTGTAACCAAATTTGTCTCATTTTTTATGAGCGATAGGAAGATATGACACTTGAGTAGTCTAATTTTGACCTTTTACACTATGAACCAGAATGATTTTTTAAAAAAACTTTCTGGAGCCAAAGGAAAATTATGCCAATTTGCTATATTGTTATTATAAAAGTATTGCATTGCAACAAAATTTTGATGAGAAAAATTATGGTGTTATCTTTCTAAAAACAAAGTCAACCATTTGTCATCTTTCACAAAATAAATTTTTTTTTTTTTTCATATTCTTTTAAAAATTTTGATCAAGATCACTAATGACAATTTTTTTTTTTTTAAATCTTAGATGTGATAAATAACTGTAGCAGAATAACTGTAAACCATGTTCATTGTTCGCGAGGCAATGTTCATAAATTCGGTCAGAGTCTGAGTGCAGTAAGTTGCATTACAAATATATATAATATACGCGAGCAATTTACCCATTTTTTACTGGGGGACCATTGTGTCACCAAGAGCTTTACTTTAAAGTGACAAGTTTATAAATTCTGTCAGAGTCTGAGCAAAGTATTACATGTATGTATACCAGTACCGTAAAGTCTGTATTAGAAGTCGCATCCCTAATAGAAGTCGCATGAATTCTTTCTGAATAATTGAGTACCAAACATTCACAATTTCTCATACATGTAGATGCTCTAATTGAAGCCCCATCCCTTCTGTTGCATTGTACCATTTTAATAGAAGCCGCAGCTTCTAATACAGATTTTACGGTAATATACGCGAGTAATTTACCGATATTTACTGGGGGATCATTGTATCATCAAGAGCTTTACTTTAAAGTGACAAGTCTACAAGAGTTTCGTATCCTGGAGATGTGATTTATTCATAGTAGCAGTGCAGGTCTGCTTAACACAATACAGCGAACGATTAGTAGTGTAAAACCAAGTACCTTCATGAACATCGTATTCACAATCTTAAAGCATGGCGATCGTTGGGCAGCGTGTGTTCGAATTTCATGTAAATAAACAATGTATTTTACACGCTTGTATACGTCGCTATGAGTCCCATATCGAACAGGACGCGGCACGATGAGTGTCTCCCTTTAAGGTCTGTAAAAACTCATTGGCGACCCGTAAAGCCTTGAGATAATTGAAAATATTAGAAATTCACATTGACATAACAAGAAAACAGCTTTCATGTTTTGGATTTATCATCAAACGGCAATAATGCCCATAAAAGGGCGAGTCACATCGAAAGATCAAACAAGTAATGAGTAAAATTATCCATAATGCAACACAAAATAATTATTACCATCAATCAAAATCTCCAAACATAACAAGTAGTCTACAGATGCATAAAACTCATGAAACATAAAGAACAATTTTCAATGCGAAATGGCACACCACTGAGATAGTGAAGCTATTTGATTTGTTTCGGGAGACTCTTCTCACATTCTAAGAAAAAACATTTCAAATCTGCCACTAGAGGGTGGTAGCCACAGTCATATTCATTATGGTCGCCGCATATCATATATATATGTAAATTAGTTGCATATATTAACTGAGGCAGAGATACAAGTCTATATATAGTGCTCACAATATGCCTTATGTATGACCCCAAAAGGTCACACATCCTGGTAATATCTGGGGGTATTGTCCTATACAACAACTTCATTTGCTGAATTACCAAATCAAAATAAATATTAAACTAGTGCATGTTAAATATTTCTGGATTCTTAACAAAGTGCCATTGAACATTCTAAATTAATAAACAGTGTCAACTTGCTCACCTCACTTGCATGCTTTGAATTCTTTGGTGACAAATTCCCCAACTCTGACAAGATGTTTTCTCTAGATTAGGAATTTCATTCTGTGTTGTTATTGATATTTTTTTTACCAAGAATGGTGTGGATTTGATACAAATACACTGTTTATAATCACAGTTGTTTGAATGATAATTTCCTATTATTATTACACACTTATGGCTGTGTTAAAATCATCTTTGTGCATCAATGAGAGCCGTACTTACGTTGGGGTGGGACACATATTAGTGACAACCTGCTCCAGAAAGGATACGCAACCATTAGGGGTTGTTTGTAAAGCATCGTTTTGTCTATAACAGGAGTTTTTTCTAGAAAAAAACTTAGGTAAAAAAGAGGGAGCACTGCAATTCAGCGGTGCCACCAAGTCAGGGTGATAGGGTTCTCCCTACCAGGGTGTGGAGTTTCTGATAATTCTAAGTTAAAATGGAGTATTCTATGACTTCCTTGGGGCCAAAATTACTATCAGACAGGTCACAGTAGAAGACTGGCCACATTTGATCCCTGGTCAATCAGAATTGTATGGTTGCCAGAGGATCTGCTCCCCAGGGTAAGGGGGCACATGGTCTTGGCATGAGGGCGCTGCGCCCCTGTTAAGAAAAGACACTGACCACCAGTTATATACCTGTATTTAACTTTTTCACTCAGAAGATATAATGTAATATATAAATCCGAGTTTCATATTAATATTACTGTTATTAACTTGTATTTGCGTTCCTTTTTAATGTCAATGTTGTTCATATCATTTCATAGCAGTAGCAGGTTTATTTGGGCAGATGATTTTTTTTTTTGATTCAGAAAAATCTTGTCAATTGATGACTTTCTTAAATTTCAGTTTCACAAATGCCCTTGATGTAGTTTGAGCTTAAGTTTTGTACTACTGTTACAGCACATGTATGCAGTGCATTCTGGGAAAGAATTTCCTAATGTATATCATGGAATTAAATGTAAATTTGTCGAGTTGTTTCAGCACTACTAAAATTTATTTTAATACAAATACGCGAATGTCCAGAATATTTTGAGATGTGGATAAATAATTTCACCATTTTTCATACCAGACCCCCTAGGAGCAATTCTATTTTCCACACGATCTCCGGGCACCTACCTATTTGCTAAAGATACAATATTTGAGCATTAATGAGATCATATATATGGCAATTATGTTTATCAGATTTAATGTGCAATAGATATATTTATGAATTTCTAATGTAGTATGGTAAATATCACTTGAATTAAAAAATTAAGTTTTTTCAACTCTAGTGTGATTGTATACTGTTTTTAGGTGAATCCAACATACGGTACCTTTTTTTTTTTTACAAATCAGTGAAAATAAATTTCATACAAAACATCCAAAATAAACAAATTTCAATCAACAGATTTTGAAGGGGAAAAAAAAGGAGTCACGAAACCACGGTCAGGCATATTAGCCAACTGGTTTGCTATACACGAGATTTTTGTGCGAGTCAAACCAACAGAAGTGAAACTAACCGTGAAACTTGTATATAGAAAACGATTCAAGTCTTCTAATCATAAATGGCACAACAGTCAGTCAGTATGAAATGTCAGGACAGTCATGCTTGTGAATGAGTACATTTAGCCAAACAATGCACTTTGTAAAAGAAACCAGTCAACTTTAAACAATGTTTTGATGTTCACAACATGCGGTTTCAGTTTTGTGTCATTCACGAAATTGGTAAACCACACACTATCAACACAACTACAAAATGGCTACTTTCAGATCAACTTCAAGATTGTTGTATACAGCAGAAAATTAGGGAGCATTTCGTTCAGTAATTGTATTAATTTGTTATCTGTTGACAACTGAGCTAATGAAAGCCATGTTCATAAAATAAACAGCTGATAGACCCACCTAAAGTACAAAACCCATTCTGGCCAACTAACAATCTTAAAACTTCATATATTTAAACTACATTTGGGTTACACGATGTACTATGGAGATTAATCTCTGTCATTAACAGTGCTCTTCTTAGGTGATAAATTCACAACTATCTGAAGTTTATAATAGATACATGGCAATATTTTGCCAACATGCCAAATTGGGAACATCACTGGCTGTGCAGGGTCAACAAAATAAGGCAACAATCATGAATTTAAGCCACATTTATTCAGGCTATAAGTAAATGACACATAAGCTGGAAGCATGTTTTCTAGACTGCATTTTATTTTTTATTATGCTTGTGTCCAAACAATAGATGGCATTTTATCTTGTAGAATTTCTGTCTGCGACAGTTAACAAAAAGGAGGTTTGGTAAATGAGAGGGCCAATTCTTTTCGCTTACAACAATAAAATAAAGAATTCTTCAAGTTTTGTTTGCCACCATTAAATTAGGCAAGGTAAATTGTTACCAAAATGTTTTTTCCGTCTGAAATGTTTCCAGTGTTGTTTACTGGACAAAATCCAGGCGGCTAAAAAGAAGAAAATATATCTAATGAAGTATTTGAAAACACTAGTGCACAATTCTGCATGACATTTCTTTAATTTAACAATGTCCCGTTTACACTTCTTTTTGTCATCTGCGGCACCAGACATGGCGAGCGCGGGGGGCAGCCATCACTTCTTCTTGGTAGCTTTCTGGGCAGACTTGGTCATTTTGCCAGAAGCATCTGCTTTCTCAACGCTCTTGATAACACCAACAGCAACGGTCTGTTTCATATCACGCACAGCAAAACGCCCCAAGGGGGGATATTCCGCGAAGGCTTCAACGCACATTGGCTTAGATGGTATAAGATTGACAATAGCAGCATCTCCACTCTTAACAAACTTGGGGTTGTCTTCAATTTTTTTGCCAGTACGGCGATCACACTTTTCTTTCAGTTCAGCAAACTTGCACGCAATGTGAGCAGTGTGGCAATCCAAGACTGGACTGTATCCATTTGCAATTTGTCCTGGATGGTTCAACACAATGACCTGTTGAAAAACAATTGAACATTTTTAGCTTATTGAAACAGTACAGAGACAGGAAATGTACAAATATCATTGCACACATGTTCAATTTGAATTGCATACTATACACAGCACATGAAACAGTTAGTAAAATAAGACTAGCAAACAGCTGCACAAACAAATCGCTTTGAGAAAGAATTTCTTGTACTAAATAATTTACAACAACAAGCCATGCATGGCACAGTCCCTGTTAGTTCTCAAATTTAAGATATAGTTTTGTTTATAGTAATATAACTAAGTCAGGAATACGATTTTTTAACATTTAAAATGATTGACATTTGTATCTGATCGTCAAACAAGTACTTGTCCATATTGAGAGATATTGCTCTGGAACATTCAAAATCAGCCATTTTGAATACATGTATATATATATCACATGATGTATAACGAATATATAAAATTTGAATATAATCAGTCAAAGCATTTAAAAGATATGGCTCGAGAAGCCCAATCATTAAAACAATGGCCACCAGTCAGCCATTTTGAATCCAATCTGAAAAATAAAATGACATGCATCAGGAACCTGTTATATCTAATGTATGTTATAAGTTTGAACTGAATCCATCCATAAATGCCAGAAATGCTTGATATTTGATGATTTTTTTTAGCCTAAAAATAGCCACCATTTGGCCACTTTGAAAAAGATCATCAAACCAATATATCCGTATATCTATGACATGATGTATAATGAATATTAAAAATTTGAACATAATCAGTCAAAACAAGTTAGACATTTGGTGCGAGAACCACATTCATTAAAACAAAATGCCCGCCAGTCATCCATCTTAAATCAGATCGCAAAACAAATTGATGTGCATATGTATACTATCATGTATGATGCATGTGTAAAGTTTGATTGTGATTGGTCCAGGCATTTTTAAGATACGGGTCCAATCACACACACGCACGCACACACACACACAGATGGACGTCAAAACACAAGTCCCCGTTTTCGGACCGCGTCCGAACGGGAACTAACTAGGCTGTTGCTCTGGATTATTTCATTTTTAAATGGTAGCATTTTTGTTGATTTCAGGCTTTAGACTTGCATCTTAATAAATGCATAATGATTTGAAAGGCATAACCTAAGAGATAAGTTATTCTTACCTGTGCATTGAAGGATTTGGCTCCTTTAGGGGCATCATTTTTGCTGTCACCAGCAACATTACCACGGCGAATTTCTTTCACAGAGACGTTCTTGACATTAAAGCCAACATTGTCACCAGGCAAGGCTTCAGTTAGGGCTGTATGATGCATCTCAACAGATTTTACTTCAGTAGTGATCATAGCTGGGGCAATAGTAACAATCATGCCAGGTTTCATAATACCAGTCTCTACTCTTCCTACTGGCACAGTTCCAATACCTAAAACAAAATGTCAGTGATATTTATTAGCTTGATACCAGGAATAAAACGATATAATGGCCTTTATTGTAGAACATTTTTTTTAGGTCTAATACCACTGGATACTATGAAGTTCTTTTTTTAGTATAAAAAAGGTTTTTTAAAAATAAATGTTGCATACATCCTACGATTACTATTAGTAAAATTTATATTACGATGCATAGTTCTTGTATACAACCTAGAAACATTTTAGGTTTAACAATTAAGATTATTCAGGCTTCTACATAGTTTGAAAATCAAACTGAGCGCACCATGCATCATGACACTGTAGCTGCAACATAGTCGCCACTGAGCGGAACCAAGGCAGCCATGCACTTGCATGATCGGTAAACGACCTGCGCAATAGACGTAATATCACAGACATTGTCGATCACCAAGAAGTCCACATGAATGATTGCTCAAACATGTAAATGTTTATATTTTGACGAATGTCGCTATTTAAAGTTTAATTTTCTTTAAATTAGGATTTAAAAACCCTGGTAAAACAGCCATGCGTTTTTTTTTATCATAAGTGAAGGAGATAAATTTACTTGTGATCTTGGAACAAACATTCTGATTGGTTCTTTTTCATGTCAATGCATGGCTTTGGTCAATCAAAAGCAAGTGTTACATAATATCAGTGTGCACACAGTAAAATTGTTTTTGAACAAAGCAGACAAACTGTTGATTCGACCAGGCTGCACATTTTAAATAACGGGGCATGGGCCCCGATAAAACCCCTCGTGGAGACATGTTGTTTGCAGTTTCATTAATCAGTATTGTAAACTTGCCTCCAATTTTGTAGACATCCTGCAGTGGTAGACGAAGAGGTTTGTCACTTGGACGTTTGGGTGGCAAGATAGCGTCCATAGCCTCTTTCAAAGTTATACCCTTGGCGTTTCCTTCTTTGCGTTCCATGCTCCATCCAGTGTACCATTTCATCTAAAATGAGATACAAGTTGTGTATTTTTAAATCAGTAAAGTTATTAGCAGATGCATTGCATCCACTTGTTCAGCTACATGGTCCAGGGAACCAGTAGAATGGAACAGTGGCAACAAATGGTCTTGTGCAAATCTTGTCAACGAAACCCAATACAACCAACAAAGCAAATGTGTGCATATACCCATTACCAGTCAATTTCACACTTACATTTGCAGATTGTTCCAACATGTTGTCTCCATGCCAACCCGAGATTGGTACAAAGGCAACATTCTTTGGGTTGTATCCTACTTTCTTCACATATGCGGACACTTCCTTCACAATTTCATTGAACCGAGACTCGCTGTATGGTGGTTCAGTATTATCCATCTTGTTGATACCAACAATCAGTTGCTTTACTCCCAAGGTGAAAGCCAACAAAGCATGTTCACGAGTTTGGCCATTTTTGGAGATACCGGCTTCAAATTCTCCCACCCCAGCAGCAACGATCAGCACAGCACAATCAGCCTACAAAGTAACACAAGAGCTTGTTAGATACAAAAGAAGGAATTTGGACTAAGTCGAGTGTTTATGGCAGAGTTTACAAACTTAATGATTGACATTTTTAAATACTGATATTTTTTTGTTTGCAAGAACCAGTCTTTTAAATCTAATACCGCAGACTGTACACCAATTTAAGCTCCAGAAATGATAGTTAATTATACTAAAAAAACACTGCAAGACTCACCTGAGAGGTTCCCGTAATCATGTTTTTGATGAAATCACGATGACCTGGGGCATCAATAACAGTAATCATAAATTTGTCAGTTTCAAATTTCCATAATGCAATGTCAATAGTAATGCCACGTTCACGCTCAGCCTTCAGCTTGTCCAATACCCAGGCATATTTGAAAGAACCTTTTCCAATCTATTGAAGAGAAAAGAGTCAGTTACAATGACAGTCAGGGGTTATTCTAGAATAAAAACTGCAATTCAGCAGCGCCACCAAGTGGGAGGGGGGTTACTCCCCTACCAGGGTGTGGAGTTTGATATTTCTAAGTTAAAATAAAGCATTCTAAGGCTTTCTTGTGGCAAACATTACTGTCATGCTGGTCACAGTTGAAGACTCGCCATACGTTATTCCCTGGTCAATCTGAATTGTATGGTTGCCATAGGATCTACTCCCTAGGGTAGGGGGTCCATGGCCAAGGCATGAGGGCAGTACACTCCGTGACAGCCATTATTGCAATTTGTTTTAAATCAAATTAATTCTGCTGTCCAACTGCAGAAAACTTCAATATCAATCCTTGAATTATTTTTTTAATAAGAGATCTGAATAGGATGGATACAATTTTCCATTGAAGGGGTACACAATTTGTCATCTAAATGGAATCGATTGATATCCACAGGCAGTTTACTCACTTCTTGTGCTTCTTTTTCAAATTTCTCAATGGTTCTTTTATCAATTCCACCACATTTGTAAATAAGATGTCCAGTGGTGGTTGACTTTCCAGAATCTACATGACCGATGACAACAATGTTAATGTGAGTTTTTTCTTTAGGCATTCTGATTTGTTTGTTTTTTATCAACTTGGGCTAAGCTGAGATGTTAGGGCTGGCTTGGCTTTTTCTGTGAAAAAAGAAAAGAAAAAAACATTAAACAAATCAATCGCGTAAATGTATTAGTTCACTCAAATCCTATTGGACCGACTCCATGCAGCGAAAATGGCTTCACGTTAAAACCAGACTATAAAAGTCCACGTTGCCAGGAAAGTTGACGCATTGTGAACAAGCCTTTGTTTTCAAAAGGACAAAGGTTGAAGTTTTTATGAAATACTTTACGGGGTGTTGGGAACTCGTGCAAGATTGGTCACAAATACTGCGGAAATACCCCACATAGGCCTCCGAGAAGAAAGCATGTACAGTCAACTACCTCGAACAGACTGATTCGTTAAATCTATGATTACCACGTGTTGTAAGGGAATACAGGAGCGATACACACAAATACAAAATTGAATATTTCAAGACAATAAAATGGACGACTACAAATGAAAAAATGTTTTAGAGGCTACTGTTGTAGGTGGGAATATTAAGTTGGGAGTTAACCAAACCGAAATATAATCGTTATTTCCACGTTGACAATTCTCCAAGATGGCTGCCGTCTTTGTCGACCAAACTTGCAGCTTCAATAAAATAAAGCTCGAGTCTCTTGATTTCACAGGTCCTGTCAACTACAACACTGAATTTGTGCCGAGCCAAGTCGCGGAATATAAACGTATCACCACTCTCTCTAATTTCAAAGTGTTGTGCAATCTCGAATACGCCCAACAATGGCCGGTCTATCCAAACAGCTTGGGCAACAATCAACGGCTCTTTGGTCCAAAAATTATCGTTGTCTGCTTTTAAGAATCCAAAATATAAATTACATTACAAATTTAAAATGTCTGCAAGTATCATTGAATTGTCATAAATTTGTCCTGAATAATCCGAATAGCTTATGAGTGCTTTTGTACCAACGACGTCCAATAGCTTCCGAAAAACTGCTCAGGTTTTTCACGAATTAAAAAGTCGACCGGATTCTGATCATCGGCAAAATAATAACGATGAGATAGTTAGTTAAGTTCTTCAACTATACATATACAAGATGTTACTTCCTTTGTGAAAACTCAAGCAGATTGCAATGGATTTCAAATGACAAGACAGAAAATCGAGACTTACCACGGCTGTGCCACGAGTTAGAAGAGACCGGTTCAGTGCAAGTCACGTGGTATATATAGTGCTCGATTAGAGGGGTTCGAGAAATGACGTCATATGCGCAATGCCCGTACCCCATCCACATTGCGCAATCTACGTCACAGTGTCTATCCGTGAATTGGTGATTATCGGTCAGTGTGGATCGTTCACAAGTACTAATGTATTATTTCAAGGAGCTCTGGCTTATTTCTAAAACAAAGCAAACTATTTTTGCCACCATTAACATATCTTTCACGGGTCATTTAAAGTCTTGCTTGTGAAGGCATGCATCAACAGCGTCATAAAATATTTAGGGTGAATAAATTTTAATGTATATCTATGCTTACACAAATATTTTAAATTCATTGAAAAAACTGTTGTGACTTTATATTTTCTTGCAAAGTTTATTGCATCATAGAGTTTATTAGAGCAGGTCTATGATTGCATCGGAATTTGAAAATGTGGAGTAATTTATAAACTAAAAAGATAATAAGCAATATGAATACACTTTTCATGTGAATGACTGAGTCAAATCATGGATGTACTAAGTACATCAGTACATCCATGGTCAAATGTAATAGCGGATAAGAATACATTGTACAACACCATTTTATAATCTGGTGTATGTATTTTAAATAATTTGTGTCAATTAATACAAATCGTTAACATTTTTAAAAAATCTGATTTTAATCAAAAAACACGTACTGATATTGAGAAGTATACACAACTCTTGATCGAGGGTGGGTAGCATCAACGTGAACATTAAATGGAGCGAAAACTGAGCGCAAAAAATGTGTGAAATGTTCACGTGCGTAGCATACAGTATTGAGTCGAGTTTGGTCAACACCCGTCAATCACTTCATTGTTCACGGCTTTCTGATGAACAACCGATAAACGTTTATTCGCGGGCTGGAAATTGTCACCCTATTGTTTCCATGACGCCACACCTTCCCAGAATTGTATATATTTCACAGCTTAGTCTCGTCTATAATCCAGGTGGTGACGGGGGCTGTCGTGGCATGTGTGTCATTTCTAAAGACAAGTTCAGGTGTGAAATGGTCATTATTTTTGTTGATGGTAATCATGTTCAGGATACTGGCCAGTAACGAAATAATATACCAGTAGCTCAATAGTATAATGGCATTCAAATAATGGCGAAAATGTCGATGGTTTAAGCATTAAAAAAAATAAACCCAGAAGCCATGGTCACCATCGCATCACTCTTGAAAATACCATGCAATTGACACGCATATAGGTTTGGATTTTAAAGACAGAGTCTGCAATATGTGCGACAATGACCATGTTGAAGATGAACAACATTTTGTCATAAATTGTCCTCATTACAACGAAATAAGATCAAAACTTTACATTGTAGCTAAAAATGTATACCAAATTTTGACAAATTTAGTAATGAAAATAAATTCATATCATTACCATGGAACTATAAACCCCTCCATGTCATTACTAAGTAACGAGAAAATGTCAATTCCTTTAGCGCAATATTTAAAAAACTGTTTTAATACAAGACAGCAGCACCTACATAAACTAAGCCAGTAACACATTCCTCGTATACCAATTTATCTTTCTTTTTTTTAATGCTTTTTTGTTCCCTTACTTTTTAGGCAGTTATTTTTCTTTTACTAATATTTGATTTGTAACCCTTTTCATCCCCTCCGGGGGATGTTGTGTGTTAATAAATAAATAAATAAATAAATAAATAAATAAATAAATAAATAAATAAATAAATAAATAAATAAATAAATAAATAAATAAATAAATAAATAAATAAATAAATAAATAAATAAATAAATAAATAAATAAATAAATAAATAAATAAATAAATAAATAAATAAATAAATAAATAAATAAATAAATAAATAAATAAATAAATAAATAAATAAATAAATAAATAAATAAATAAATAAATAAATAAATAAATAAATAAATAAATAAATAAATAAATAAATAAATAAATAAATAAATAAATAAATAAATAAATAAATAAATAAATAAATAAATAAATAAATAAATAAATAAATAAATAAATAAATAAATAAATAAATAAATAAATAAATAAATAAATAAATAAATAAATAAATAAATAAATAAATAAATAAATAAATAAATAAATAAATAAATAAATAAATAAATAAATAAATAAATAAATAAATAAATAAATAAATAAATAAATAAATAAATAAATAAATAAATAAATAAATAAATAAATAAATAAATAAATAAATAAATAAATAAATAAATAAATAAATAAATAAATAAATAAATAAATAAATAAATAAATAAATAAATAAATAAATTTGACGTTCTAAGAAGAATATTTACTTCATGGTCAATGTCATGTATATATCAGCTAATTTTAACCGTCTGAGCCGATGTGGATTTACCTTCATTATAACATGGATGGATGTATAGTATAAACTTTTACGGGACATGACCGTCGAGAAATCACACTTTTCGACACAGCCCTTCAATGAAACACCATTGTCTAAAGCTGTTAATCCTATAACCAGCAGGACGGTGTCCGTTTTAGTATACTAGTGATCATCAATCTCATGTCTGTGATCTGTTTTTTTTTTGTTAATATTTTTCGAGAAAAAATCCAAATACCTAACACTCAATTTAGACATTCAGTTTTGTCGACTTTCCACGTGACCAAGAAAATGTTGAGGGAGGTATTTTGCTAAGACATGTTAGTATTGATCACGTGTAGCTGACTGACGGGGATCATTGCACGTGCATTTTTTTGACACATCTCACCTCGTTATCAGAAATTTTAATTTGAAAACTAAACACGGATAGTAGCAGCTTCTCTTCTTACACCAATCACGGTTACTTTTATTATGCGCGTATAATGTTTATTGATACAGTGACAAAAGTTGTGTTGTTTTCTGCCTATGTACACTTACTGTTGTCCAGCCAATTTTTAAACCAACACAAAATAAACTGTAGTCCATTCATAAGTTAGGGCACAGTCCCTCAACAATAGATGTGTTGAGGGACTGTGGTTAGGGGATATGTTCATGTATATTTACATTCGGAAATTTAGGTAAATTTGATTCTTTACCACGAAATGCAAGGCAAGAACCAACCTTTTACAAACTCGATAGGAAAGATTCAGCCTCAGGCATTACCTTCATCACGGTTACTAAATTTTTAGTAACCGTGCCTTCATGATCCAGGGAAGACTGACAACTGCTTTGTTTGACCATAGACCTTAGAAAACATGTTTTCTAAGGTCTATGGTTTGACTGCTATATCAAACCCCAGACAACTAATATTAGTTGTCTGAGATCAAACCATGAAGGTAGAAAAGATGGTCAAAACAAATATGACAAACTCAAAGCCTAACACTTCGCAACAACAACAGAAACGACTTTTGGTGTGTTTCTTTTTGATTCGATATATACATTGAAGCCATAAATTATTCCATATTGTTGCATTTTAATACATTATAATGTTATCCAAAAATTTACCAAATAAGTGGAAGAAAAGGCCGACGTTTCAATAAAAAGTCTCTTCAGATTGTAAACAACCCATGGCAAACTAGAGGGGGGCAAGGGTTATTTTCGTTCAACGTAATTGCAATATGTTTTTTGTTCGTACAACGTAAATTGAAAAATAAATTCCGTAATTCTGCAATCACAGGCTAGACGTACAACGTAATCAATCAAATATTTTTTTCGTACACTGTAAAAATGTGTCATTTTTCTCGGTACGTACAAGAATTTACATCAAAAAAAAAATCGTAAAGAATAATCCAGGGAAATTACATTTTAGAAACTGTAAAACGACTAGATGTAAATTGTAAAAATCCCTTTTTATTTCCCGTAAAACCGTACCAGCTACCCCCTTGCATCCCCTCTGATAAGTAACCAATGCGACAGTGTTTACCAGTACTCCTCAAATCTCAGACTACTGATAAAACATTATTTAATTATGATATATGATCTTTTGAAACTCACCAGCAGGCAGATCACTTGCTGTACTGTAACCATGGAGCTAGGCTGTCGACAGTCCTCGGGCCTGATGTAATTGTGTATCCTAGAAATACAAACGCCAAAGCATTTCACGCGAGGAACTTTAGACTTTCTGTCCCGGCGTTCGCAATTTATTCACACCTATTACGTTTATACGCAATATTTATTAATAATAACAACAGATTAATATTAGGTACGACCGACTGTCGATAGTCTAAAAAAAGGCAAAAACGAAATACTATACTGCGCAGTGAATGCGAAGTAGTACTACGCATGCGTCAGTGCACGGTTAGTTACTGTGGTCAGTGTTATTTTCAGCCTGCGATGCTTGTGACCAGGTTTGTGGGGGTGGGGTGGGGGTCAATTCATCCTAAATCACATTCGTCCCAAGTCGATTCGTCTCACAAGTTAATCGACTCGTGGGACGAATGTGAATTGGGACGAATCGACTCGTGGGACCAGGTAGATTAGATAGAGCACATATATCCCTGAAAAACAAGGCATTAAAAGGCTGCATCAAAAATAAACCAAATACTGGTACTCGTTTCGTTATTCCTTTGCTAATTCATCTAAAGATGTTTGATGCAGTAATTAAACCAGTCCTTTTGTACTGTACAGAAATTTGGGTTAAGTGACATAGTTAAACACACAAAGGATTTCTGCAACTTTGCAGCTTTGGTTTAAAAATACACAACTCAGGTACACAAACTTGGGTATCTAGTGGGATTCAAATACTGTAGAATACTTTATTTTTGCTTGGAATTAATTTTTGCTCGTAGGAATGTTTCAGTGAAAATAAAATCCAGCGAATATACCTTTTTTCCTATATTTTACATTCCACTTGTCAAAAATCAGTGAAAATAAATTCCATACAAAGCACCAAATTTTTTTTTTCAGCGAAAATCAATTCCATCTACAATAAAGTATTTTACATTATTTGATGTAAAGAATTTATGTACAACGACGACAAAAGCACAAACCATAAAAATAAACTGAGAACGTACAAAAAATTAAAAACAGATTTTTCATTAGAAGAAATACTTGCAAATAATAATAAAAAAAAAACTATATCGCTTTGCAGTGACCAAACTGAGGATAAGTGCCAATCACTTTCTGATTGAAATGGACAGATACAATAATGTATCAATTTCTGATAGAAAATGTTCAGTTTGAAAATTAAAAATGAGCAACAACTTCTTGCTGTCATGCCAGTTATGCGATAAAGAAAGAGAAAGTTTGTTCAAAAGGAACAACATCACTGTAAAGGGGTTGATTATTCACTGGGTTTTAATTTTGTTTATTTCGCTGACTGGAAAATGCACTAAATTTAAATCCAGTGAATAATATTTAGCATAGAACACATTATCTAAATGACAAAACCATGAATTTAAAACCCACTGAATATGCCTGAAATGGTAAATCAGCGAAATTTAAACCTAGTGAAAATTAGTAATTTTACAGTATCCATGACAACAAAAACAATGAACAGTTATTAATTAATATTCTAAACAATAAAGATAAAAACATTATAAATGATACGTGGCAAAACACATCTACCGGCATAACTGTTTTAGAAAGAAAATTTAATTAAAAGTGAAATTCTTGAAACTGCAGCTTCAGAAAATACAAATTAACCAATTTCTAGGAATTTGAGCGTCTTTTTTTCCCCCTGTATTTATTACTTTATTGTACCTTTCATCAAAACCTCATATACAATACAATAACGATACGATACCATACCATACGATACCGTACGGTACGGTACGATACCGCACCGTACGATACCGCACCGCACCGCACCGCACCGCAACGCACTGCACCACAACGCAACAAAACACAATGTATTTTATCTTGTTCTGCATGTAAAGGATTATATAAATTCATCTACTGTAAAATGCTTTATTTTAGCTGGAATTAATTTTTGATTAAATAGACATTTTTGGTGTTTTGTATAGATATTATTTTCACTGATTTTTGATAAGTTGAATGCAAAATATAAGAAAAACGGTATATTTTATTTTTACTGAATTATTCCTTCAGCGAAAATAGCGAAAATTAACTTCAAGCCAAAATAAAGTATTCTGCAGTAGTTGTTATACGTTTACAAGTGTATTTCCAAGGTATTTACCAACAACAGTCATGAATTAATATATTTTTTTTTTAACTCTGCAGGTAAAATGTGGACATGGAATTTCACAGAGAACATCTGAAGGAGTTTTGCCGACTCTGCCAGAACCAAAGATCATGCATTCCTGGGCGGTCACCAACTAATAAATTAACCAATGAAACGGCAATTTCAAGATTGCTAAACATTGATCTGAAAATAGATGATCCAGAAATCCACCCTCCATTCATCTGGTGTGGTGTAGCAAAAAACTAGATCGATGGAAATCAAAGACTCGAAGACTAAAAACAACAAAGTCACCTGTAAATATTGATATAGGATCATTTGGGAAACAAGGTGATGAACGCAAGATTTGATCCTGGAATACTCAATTGGTCACCATGGATAGTTTCCTCACATCAGTTGCATGTATTGGTAGGGATATGGGGTTCTCTGTTTTTGAAGAAAACGATTCAGCGCTGCATTAGGCATGGAGATAACTACAGATTTATCCAGCAGTGTGTAGAGATTAATCGTCATGAAACTTGGTCAGAAGAGGTGCATGGACGTACTGCAGCAGAGTGTCTTCTCCTGGTTTCAATTCCGAGCATTTTAGGTGCAGAGTCTCTGAAAGAACTTTTCCAGATAGTGTCAAATGCTACAGTATATGTGTTGGGAACAAGGGGTTTAGTGAACTTTGCGTTAAAAGGTCACCTCAGATCCTTCAGCCTGCCATTTTCAATGATACTAAATGAGATGTTATCGCTTATGAAGAGGTGAATACCAAATGTAGAGCAATCAGACAAATTAAATGTCAATTAATATCTGAATCAGATTGCTGTTTGGTATGTAGTCAGTACTGCTCTATACTGTTTACTTTGTCTAAAAGTGCCAGGAGCAACAAAGAACAAAGTTCATCATGTCGTAATGACCATCTCTCTATGGTGCTCCAAACCAAACGCACATCTGACAGAACGATGCAAAATATAAGAAAAACGGTATATTCACTGGATTTTATTTTTACTGAATTATTCCACCACCAAAAAAAAAATTTTGTCGACACAAATACAATTTCAGAAACCTCAGATAGGGACAACCATGTTTCATAAGGTGCTGGCAAATTTCTGCCCAATGTTTATCATTTTGTTGAAAACTTTCCTTCAGAAGATTGGGACAAAAAAAGTCGAATGTTTTGAGTAAAAAATAAAAATTGACTCAAATTTTGTCTGTTGGTTCCAAAATTATGGTTTCTTTCAAGAAATAATGAAAAATACAAGAAAAACAAATTTAAGGTTAGAAAGTTAATCAATCCAATTAAAATCCAATGAATTCTTGTTGAAAACAGTTTATTGTTCATTTTCTAATGATATCTTCAGTTCTTTATTTGAAAAGTGCATTGCTAACAGCAACGCTATCTCAGCCGAGAGGCTGCTTGTTTTCCTTCTGACTGCAAGTACAACGACAGTATATACTTGCATATTCAAAGCAAAATTCTAAATAAAGGAATAATTGTTGTATACTTTTAACGACTGGTGGTAGTTGCTTGGCATTCTGTTCGTGCAATGTATACACAAAATCAGAATGTGCTGCACAACGACCATTGCTTTTTACTTTTGTTGCACATTTTTAGTAATTAGAAATATTGAAAGGTTTCACTCTATTACATGTATTAAAAAAAATAATCATTGGTGCAAAATTTGCTAAATGTATGTAATATAGCATTGAATAATTATATAGAATCACAATTCATTGCAGAAAAGATAATATCTCCAGTTCTCCAAAGCCATCACTGGCTACTAGATCAAATAAGAATAGATTACAAACTGTTAACCCACAAAGTTATGAGCCAGTTATGGTACAGTTTGTGTTATTTATTCCTTCCTTTATTCCACCCATGGTATTCATAATGCATTTCTGGCATGAAAAATGACGATCAGCCATCTTGAATCACGTGTGTGTGCAAATATGTTACATGATCTCAGTCCAACCATGTCAACAATATGATTCTAAAAACAGCACTTGTTGAAATCAAAATGGCCATCAGACAGCCATTTTGAATCAAATCTTGGGAAAAAAATGAATGACATGTGTCCATGCACTGAGATCCAGTTTCGAAATGGCAGAAACGCTTGATTTTGATGAATTTTTAGCACTAAAATGGCCACCATTCGGCATCTTGGATCATGAAACGCATTTTAACGCACCACAGTCAATGAGATGTGCTCTAATGAAACTTGCATAATTGTGGTGTGTTTAGAAAAACAAAAAAACACTAGTTACTAGGTTCAAGTTTTATTTTGAAAAAACCTAATTTACATTTCAGCATGCTTATACCGACATGAAAAATGGCTACCATTAATGGCATAAATGAATACAGGAATAGAAACATTATCAACTGAATGCTACTTCTCTTAAACTTCCAAATGTGGCAGTTTATTAGAATTAATATCTCTGAGTATACTATAACTTATCACCATGAAGAAACGTACAGTAAACTGTTAATAACCATTTTCCCTCCCTTACAAGATTCTATGCTAAGCATGAAATTTAAGGTGAAAACATGACAAACAAAGATAACAATGTCTTAGTGACATCAAAACATTGCATGGGAATAATGTACTATGCACATTTAATGAGAAATTCAAGTTTGAAATCAAATTATTTAATATTTGTGCCAGACGTTTTGTCTGTGCCTTTTTACGCAATAGATGAGATCTTACAGTAAATGGAAATCACTTATTTAAGAACGGCCATTAATAAATAAACATTTGTTGTTATGTGAGCCGTCCACATACACATGCACAGTTCTGACGATAGCGTTACTCCGATTAAGGACCCTGGGGTTCAATAGTACTAGTATATTGTGATTTACCCTAAGTTTAGGTTATGGTAACCTGTTCATTTTAGAAAAGAAACATACTGTAAAACATGTCTTTTTAGCTAGCATGCCATGTTATTTTAACTAATTTAGTCAACACTTTAGCTAAATTAAGATTCTGTTAATTTATGCCAAAAGTCTGCTAAAATTGCATGCAGCTATTTCAACATGTTCTACAGTAGTTAAATTTGGGTACTTTGACTGAAAATATGACGATAACATCAAGAACACGAATGATCATAATGCCCAACATCAACCATATTATCATTGCATGCTTAACACATCGCCTGTCGACGTCATTTATTTCCACATTTATCGGAGGCTGCTTTCAGTAGGTAATGTGTCAATAAAATGTGTACATCGTCTATCCTTGCATAAATACTCCTAAAAAGTCAACGAACGTGCATCACCACATTGATCTGATAACTCCTGGAAGTTGATTAGCGTCTGCTAAAATACGCCACTGAATACGACTAAGACGCCATCGTCTTGATACTGCTTTAGGTCTTGAGGTGATGGCACACCGCTTAACTAGGCGTACTGGACAACTGTCTCTCGGTAACGCTGCAATCTCTTGATCCGCAATCTCCTGTAAAGTACAGATAAATGTATATAATCACTCACCATAGAAACAGTGATAACTATAAACTGTCTTATTTTCAATGCTATCACTTTGCATTGATTTTGAGGAAATTCATGACATTTCATAAAAGTCGCTGTAACTCCCTAGGACACCAGTGAAAGTCACTGTGACACCCTAGGACCCTAACAAAAGTCACTGACCCAAGGACCCCAGTGAAAGTTGATGCGACTCCCTAGGACCCTAGTGAAATTCACTGTGACTCCCTAGGAATCTAGTGAAAGTCGCTTTGAGTGACATTCAGTCAAATCATAAAATGCTCACTGCTACAATATACTAGTATTGCAGTTTTCCAACTCAGAACCAATATTTACATGAACTGAACTTACAACTGACATTTTCAAAGAATAACTCATAAATATTCAAATCATGCTTCCAAATATGAGCATTGTGACCATATTTAGTCATATCATGTCATATCAACCAAGGCGAGAAGAATGATAGCAACCTGATACCTATGCCACTAGATATTTATAACCTTACATGTGTTGAATGAAAATCTTTGGTTCTCAAGAAATTATTTTTCTGGTAAATGGTTCTCAAAAAATGAAATGCATGAGATTTCTTTTTCAGTGTGGGAATGAATGAGAATTTTAATTCTAATGAATTGATACCATACCATGTAAATATCGCATAAAAATATGATAACTGTGTCACTTTTATAGTACAGATTTCAGTTACCTTTAACATTTCACCTCTAAAAACACTCATTCTTGCCATAGAGTCTGTACTTCCAGCAAAATGATCTATAGAGGGCATACTTCTATTGTGTTGCATAGAGGGTATACTTCAAATAAAATGGGTTGGTGTGATATTATTTTTGAGAAATGTGTGATGACCAGACAAATGTTGGCCCTTACTGAAGCTGTTGTAAACTGCGTCTTTTACTTACTTGTAACTCTTTGGGTAAAATAGTATTTTTTCTCAGAGAGTTAAGTCGGACTCTTTGTGAAGCATATTGCTTAACCATTCTTCGTCTTTTAACATCTCGTAACATCCGCCAGTCAGCATAGTATGTTCTCACAGTCGTCTTGATTGGTGACGAGGGCACAAACTTCAACAGATTATTCAGACAAACCTGAATAAAAAAATTAAACATGAATGCCCAATGAATGAATGGAATGAATGAATGAATGATCACATTTGCTTATGATTTCTACACACATTATATATTTGCTTTTTCAGAGGTTGATTTTGCGAAATCTCCATTTTTTGAAACATAAATTTGGGTAATCTGAGTCGCACTCCTTTTCTCTATATTCCCTTATTCTCATACACACTGAGTACAAACATTGATTGATTGAATTTAAAGCGACAGAACTTCTCAAATTTCAGCTGATTTATGAATTGTATAAGTCCAGAATGAGATATTATTTCAGTTTGGTGATTTATGATTGCTGGTTTTTCACATGATCAAAATTCTCCAAAGTATACAAAATATACAAGTAAAGAATACGGAGTATGTTTAATAATTTTCGGCTATGCTTTGAATAACACAAGGAAGTGCAAGCATGGCACACATAGAACCTCTGATAAGTCAGGTAAACACCTGGACCTGCGTGATGGTGCAGTGGTGAGCAGGTTTGACTCGCACCAGTGGGGTCCTGGGATTGATTCTGATAAACAGCTTATTTGATCCTTTGAGGTTCAGTTACACCTGGTACACTGAGCATGTTTATTCGTATTACGTCCATTTCCGAAATAAACACTTGGCCTGGTTTACATGCTGTAAACACATTCACTTGTAAAGAAAAATAAAATTAGTGTACTTAGTATATTGGAAATTAGAAAACTACATGTAATGTTTTGATTGGTTACCCACTTTAATTAAAATCTGCCATTTTTAGCACTAAAATTATGCGAAATTGTGATGACAATAACTTGATGCATTAATTGACTCAATCAAAATTATGCAAATAAAGGAAAATATCAGCCGTTTATTAGCGATGAACATTCATGTGACAACCCTCACCTTATCTGTGATGTCATGCACGCAAACAGATGATTAGTTTAAATTTCTAATACTCATTTAATTCAACCAATCATGCACTTGGTCTCGTATTTCATCATTATCCTCAAAGTTTGTGTTACATCAGAGGTGTGGAAAAATGGTCTGAGGTACACTACACGTCAAAAGTATTGTTGAGATGCCCACGATTTGATCAATTGTATGTAGACGCACAATATAATAAATCTGACACTTCTAATGAACCATTGTCATTATTTTGCACCATCACTCAATTTTAACAGAGTTTTTGCACCGTTGTTTTGCTATGGCGTGTCATCTCATTAGCATAACATTTGCATAATAGTGTTCCATTGTTTAACCTTGTAACTTTCCCACCCATTTTATAAATATCCATTAGGGGTTGAAGAATATGGAATTTTCCCACTGGTCCAGGACTAGTGATAAGAAAATTGTCACTAGTCCGTGTAATAATTTCACTGGTCCTGAAATGATGTTTTAATATTATTTTTTTATTTTCTAACAGCATATTTCATTTTTAATACATATACATGTACATGAGTAAGTTACTTTTCTGATACAATCTCAGGTAATGGAGCATGTTCATCAGTTTTAGGTTGAGGTAACTTATGTTCTGATATATGCCTTGAAGTTGATGAAGATAACAACCATTCAACAATTGCTGGGTAAGGATTATAATCAGCTAAATCTGGACATAACAAATAATTGATTCTGAAAATTGTTATGATTTAGTCTAGTTCCGAGTTCAGTTTTTATAACATTCACTTTAGAAAAACCTCTCTCACAAGCACTAGTACTAGGTGATACTGTTAACATATATTCAAATAATTTCTTAACTGGTGCACTAATAACATCATTTGCACTCTGTAGAATTATTGAGTATACATCTAAAAGCGTCTGTGACCTGTGTGTTTTGCAATAAAACTTCAAATTTAACCAATCATTAATTATTGTCTCTCTTTCTGATTCACTGAAATATGATTTGACTACTGTATTGTTTATGAGTTCATTAATATCTTCATTGCCATATGTAGCCTATTCTTGTTTATCCATAGGACACTGATGAAAGTTCAGGCACAACAACTGTTTAAATGATGGTTCATTAAGTTCAATAAATCTGTTGTTTATATATTTAGTGGTTTTGTCAATCAGTTTTTCAAAAACTGGTGTATTATATTCAGCTGGTAATAAAATACCGTTAATTTCAATATCTTCAAATTTACGAGTTTCTGGTTCATAGCAGTCACTAAAATGCTTCATATTCGTACCAGGAACAGTTTTCAGAGCATTTAACTTTATAATAGTTTGCTCAATTTTATCAGGAAGTTCAATAACTAATGTGTCTTGCTGAAATACCCTTGACAAATTTGCAATAATTGGAAGAAAATCTAACAAAAAATAGAGCATCTTCAGGAAAGATGACGATCTAATCGCCTTTAAATAAGCCATTGCGCAGTTTGCATCATCAGCTCGATTACCAGCAGTATAATTGTGTTCTAAGTGTTTTACAACTGTTACAATATTTACCGCTAATGACTTCACTGCGCGTTCTTTACTTGCCAACCAGCGAACTTGTTTGACTGACGAGAAATGTGCTAAGTCCGTCTCAAATATATTGGCAATCTCCTTAAGTTCACGTCGACGCTTCAGAGAATAGTGGTAAAAATGAAATATCCCCTTTAATGTGGCCTCGAAGTCTGATATTTGTTTCACAGTTTTACAATCGTCCAAAATCGCCAATTCCAACTTGTGCGCCACACAATGAATACCAATAGATGACGGGATAACGTCTTTTATTTTCGTGATGACACCCGTCTTCTTTCCCATATTCACGGAGGCACCATCAAAGTTTGATGATATAAGAGATGTTTTTTTTTTCTCCCTATCAGGGTTGAGATCGTCCAAATTTAAATCAACACTTGATAATCCATTCGTCAAAGCATCAAAAAACCCCTGTGATGTGGCATTTTCTACCGATGTAATCGCAACCTCGCGGGTGACAGGTAACTTGTTACGTGGCCCAACATAGCGTACATAGGTAATTTCCTGTTCAATAATTGATTTGTCGGTACTACCGTCGCCAAGAACACTGATAAAATTCACAGTCTTTATTTCTTTGGAAATGTCCTTTCTTAATGTTGAAGCAATGTGTTCCATAAATTCCGTACAGCCATAACTATTAACATAATCCATTTTTCTTTTGAATACCACAAATAAATTTGAAGTCAGAAAAAGGCTTTCCTGCTTTGGCAACCGCATATGCGGTGGTGAATAAATATCTCATTCGGTCTTGGTTTTCTTTACCCATTCGCGTGAAGGATTTGACGATACAAGTTTCAAATACATTTTCCTGTGACACTGGCGTTGCTGCTCGACCATCTTTATCTCTCAAGAACTGTCGGCTACAGGATAAGTGTTCGTTGGTAACATCGTGAGAACGTAGCGAATCGAGTTTCAAATTAGTCGTTCCTTTCACTAAGGCACTTGACTTATCAGATGACAGCGGATAGTTTCGGCAATATTCACAGAACATAGTACATGTATTCGTAACTTCATCGTAGCATACCCAAGGAAATTCAGTTGTCCAATGTGACTTGAAAGTCCAAACACGTTTCTCACGATCGTATTTCTTGTCCTTCGTCAAGTTCGCGAGTTTCTCTGGTTCACTATGACTTGATGTCACATTGTACTTCTGTTTTTAGACGGAACTTCTTCTGTCTCATGGTCATCACTCCCTTTAGATTTTTTAGTTTGACTAAACCCAAAATCAAACAAACTGCTACTCATGGCTGCTGTACACAAATAATGTTTGCGCGTGCAGGATTCATTGTATTGCTGTCGCGCACAAAGTAGGCTGACATCATTGATGTTTCCGCGCGCTATATTATTGACCAATTACAGTCTGCGTAAGAAAACGGAGGACGTCACTACGTTCCATGTAATAAACTCAGTTTTGAGACTACGAATATCAGGACTGTTTTTAGATTAAATTGTTATATGCAGACACTTTTATTATTTTTTATCTATAAAATCAATGGTCCGATGGACTTTAATCCAGAGGTTTGTCAAAGTAATTTATGAGTCCCGGACCTCGGACCACCGTATTCTTCAATCCCTGATTCATGATATGGTGAATTTGTAGTCGCCAATCGCGATTCTAGCGCGATTCAATCGGGGTCAAAGGGCAGGAATTTCTTTGTTAGCAGCTGTCACTCTGTTTTACAAAACTTTGCATTGATAGCTCTGCCTATTTTGTAAATATAAGTTTTGAATTGAATATGCCTGAGCCTTACAGATTTCGAATTTTATGAAGGGTCAGATGTTAACACAGTACACTTCAAGAAGGAATAATCGTTCTTCGAGGATTTCTGAACATTGTGTTTGTTATAACCTGGCAAAAATGGAAATGCATGGAAATATGGTGAATTTACCAAGATCAAAAGGGACAACAGTGTGTGAAGACCGGACAATTTTGCGGATCAGTATGCAAGATCGGTTCAAAACGCACCAAGAATACGCAATGAAATGGAAACTAATTACGGGAAAAATATTAGTGTTTTCACTGTGCACCAACATTTATGTGAAGTAAACATGAACGCGTATGTGGCATAGAAAAAACCTCTACTGAAACACCAGCAGAAACAAGCACGAATTGTCTTTGAAGATTGGAGTTGAGTGATGTCGTCAGATGAATCAAGGTTTAAGCTATTTTGCAGCGATGGCCACGTACATGTTCACTGGCGACCATGCAAAGCATACTGCGACAACTGTCTTGTACCAACTGTAAAATATGGCGATGACATTGTTATGATATGGGGGATGTTTCAGTGCTAAAGGTGTTTGACGTGTGTAAATGTGATGAATGTCTCAACCAATTTGGATATCTCAATATTCTAGAGAATCACATGATACCGAGTGAACATGAGACTGTGGCACCAGATTTTCTGTTTCAGCATTACAATGCACCTATTCACCTTGCCAAGCTAATGATGATATGGTTTGATAACCCCCATGTCATTTGATAGTATGGAAGTGATCGCCTGGCCATCGATAGAAAACCTGTGGAACCAAATTGGGAGTGCTGTACAGGGGTGTCATCGTCATGTGACACAGTTATCTCGCGCGGTACACAGCAGTAAAAAAAGAATTTGAAAGTGTACCATTAGTAAAATGCCAGAAACTTGTCAGATCGATGCCATCAAGAATGCAAGCTGTCATTCGAAACATTGGTGGAGCTACACACGTGTTTTGGTGTTTATTTACTTGATTCATTGACCTCTTAATCACTTTACATAGAAAAAACCCATAGCCGTGTGTTGAAAGCAATACTATTTCTTTTGTTTTCGGAGTGTTGTTATAACAAATTATATATCATTTGCTATCTAAAATCACAAACTTTATTTCTGCGGAAAAAAATCAATTTCTATTAATCCGTTAGAAAAATATGTAAATTAGTATAAAATTTTGACGCCAATACTTGTAATGTATAAGGTACAATAATGTCGGATCGGTTTGCGTGACATTTTTCATTCCAAGCGACTGTGCTCAATCATTGCAATGTGTATACTCTATAAGATTGATATCAATTTCCGAAATGAACGATGAGCGAAGAGTCAGTGAAAATCAGGAACTCAACTTTGAAGTAATCTTGAACAATCAAATTTATATATGTTACACACACAGGGGTAATCTTGTTACACTGTTCAGGGGAGTCTCAACAACCATCCCAGACTACCTTTTTCTGAGAGTTTTCGGCTTTTGTTTTCACCGTGATTGTTGCCAGGCGGTGAAAATGCCTGGATGTCCACCCCCGAGAACAGTGGACTTTAGTCACTGTACATGTATGTCCATGTCCATACAAACACTTGTTTGCCAACTGACTGTAAAGATTACATTTCGTAGTATAGAAATGATGACTTATATTGTATACATTTAACTAGTTCTTGACATTTTTAAATTAGTTTCCGGAATTTACATATTCTGACGTAATCTATGGATTCCGGAAAAAAAAAAACAGCTTACCGGTACTAAACTATTTTTTGTTGTGTAGTGCGCCCTCAATGTTTTGTTTTACCGAAACTAGAAGAATTGAGAAGAAAATTGTTTAATCAATTTTTCAAAGCTAGTATCTAGGCATGTACTGATTATGACAATGTGACAAGGTTGACGAGTGCTTTAATTTGAGTGTGCTTGGAATCGCTGTCACTTTTTTAGTAACCGTGTTGTCACACACCACGAACTCGATCGTTAAGCGTTATCATTTTTTTTTTAGCCCACCCTCTTATCTTGCCCAGTTAATTTAACCGCCATAACAGATCTATGTTCAATAAATTAAATCAATATCTAATAAAATTGTTAATACCTGTTGCACAACTGCAAAAGAAGAGGCAAAACCTTTTCTCACGACACCAAACATGCTTACCGGATCTTTTTCAATCACTTCCGGTGTCAGAGGTAATGAAGTAACAATCTGAACCGTGATGGCGCACCATACACGACTTTTCACGAGCACTGTACATTTCTACACGATGTTTATTATAAATGAAATTTCTTAAACAGTAGCTACGAATAATAGGTAATCAGGCTAGGTAAACTGATAATTTAGATTAAATCATGCAACAACCTTAGAATCTAGCTTTTGATTTGCCCTTTTTAGCCCAGTCTATACAGCCCACTATTTGCTGTATACCCCTTTTTAGCCCAGTTTATGCAGCCCACTATTTGCTGTACACCTCTTTTTAGCCCAGTTTATGCAGCCCACTATTTGCTGTATACCCCTTTTTAGCCCAGTCTATACAGCCCACTATTTGCAGTATACCCCTTTTTAGCCCAGTCTATACAGTCCACTATTTGCTGTATACCCCTTTTTAGCCCAGTTTATGCAGCCACTATTTGCTGTACACCCCTTTTTAGCCCAGTCTATACAGCCCACTATTTGCTGTATACCCCTTTTTAGCCCAGTTTATGCAGCCCACTATTTGTTGTATACCCCTTTTTAGCCCAGTCTATACAGCCCACTATTTGTTGTATACCCCTTTTTAGCCCAGTCTATACAGCCCACTATTTGTTGTATACCCCTTTTTAGCCCAGTCTATACAGCCCACTATTTGCTGTATACCCCTTTTTAGCCCAGTTTATGCAGCCCACTATTTGCTGTATACCCCTTTTTAGCCCAGTTTATGCAGCCCACTATTTGCTATACACCTCTTTTTAGCCCAGTTTATGCAGCCCACTATTTGCTGTATACCCCTTTTTAGCCCAGTCTATACAGCCCACTATTTGCAGTATACCCCTTTTTAGCCCAGTCTATACAGTCCACTATTTGCTGTATACCCCTTTTTAGCCCAGTTTATGCAGCCACTATTTGCTGTACACCCCTTTTTAGCCCAGTCTATACAGCCCACTATTTGCTGTATACCCCTTTTTAGCCCAGTTTATGCAGCCCACTATTTGTTGTATACCCCTTTTTAGCCCAGTCTATACAGCCCACTATTTGTTGTATACCCCTTTTTAGCCCAGTCTATACAGCCCACTATTTGCAGTATACCCCTTTTTAGCCCAGTCTATACAGCCCACTATTTGCAGTATACACCTTTTTAGCCCAGTTTATGCAGCCCACTATTTGCAGTATACCCCTTTTTAGCCCAGTCTATACAGCCCACTATTTGCTGTATACCCCTTTTTAGCCCAGTTAATACAGCCCACTATTTGCTGTATACCCCTTTTTAGCCCAGTCTATACAGCCCACTATTTGCTGTATACCCCTTTTTATCCTAGTCTATACAGCCCACTATTTGCCGTATACCCCTTTTTTAGCCCAGTCTATGCAGCCCACTATTTGTTGTACATCACTCCTTAGCCCAGCATACCCTTTTTAGCCCAGTGTATGTAGCTTTCTATTTGCTGTACACCACTTCGCTAATGCCCAGCTCACTATTTGCTGTAATAATAACTTTATTGTTATCGAATCTCTGTTGAGATATAGATAAAATTACATTAAAGAATAAAATCATGATAATAAAAAAGTAAAAACAGAAAATTCAGTTGAGACAAAGGTAAAATAAGTACACTGCATAGATGGTAATATTACAATAAAATGTTATTTATTTATTTATTGATGGTTCTGATATGAGACAGCTGGTAAATTTATTTATTCAAAGTTTGTTCTCTCATTTGAAAACAACTGTAGATAAGTTGAACAAGTTCAATAATGGTTTCCTGATGTGTACTTTTTAATAATTTGATAAAATGCTGTTCTGCTGAACAGATATTAGGAACAATGTTAAATTTGTTAAAAAATGTGTTCCTTAATTTAGTGTAATGACTACATTGAAATAGAAAGTGTTTCTCATCTTCAATTTCACTGTTTTGACAGATTTGGCATTTTCTGTCAGTCACATCTTTATTAGTATATCTGCCAGTTTCAATGTGGAGATTGTGGGCACTTAACCTAAGTTTAGTTAAGGCTGACCTATGATGAGGGTTTTTTATAATTTCCAAATAGTTTTCAAATGAAACATTTTTTTTTAGTTGCCTGTATGCTCTTAATTTGTTTTTCTGGTTTCCCCCTTGTTATCATCAAATAATACATTGTTGCTGTGTTCTTCAAATCTCTGTTTTAATTTTTCCACAAAAGTTGCAAAAAAGGTATTTTCAATCCTTTTATCGTTCAAAGTGTATTTGATGCCCAAGAATTTTAAAATATGTACAAGCCCTGAAACCCAGTTGTTGGTACCTTGCTTATCTAGTTGGATACCAACGTTGTAGGCTTCCTTGACCAGTGTGTTTTTATGGTTTTTAGTGATGTTTTGCCAGTATTTTACCATCTGTGTCAGGTTTGGAATGATGAGGGGATATCTACCCAATTCCAACAGACATGCAATATTAGTTGCTCTACTGTTAACATTCAGTAAATATTTACAGTACCAGGGTATCTGCTGTGGAGTTTCTCTATTGGGCGCGCAAGATTAAATAAATTTAATGAGTCTGTTATTCCTTCATTTGACCAAATCTCACTGCAGTTATAATATAATTGGTTTGATCATTGAGTCAAACATTTTTAAGTATACTTTTATTGGGATATTGGTCTGTTTTAGCTTAAAGCATGCTTTTGTTGCTCTGTTTTTAAGATCTTCCTGGGCTTTATTTAATTTACTTGTTGAGTTTAGTTTAATGCCCAGGTATGTGTAAGAAGAGACTTTTTCTATCTCTTTCCCATCTATAAAAAATTTAAATTTTTTAAGAGTTTTACCTGATTTATTAAAAACAATGGTTTTTGATTTTGATGTATTAATTTTCAGGTGCCATTTTGTACAGTATTTCTCTAAAGTATTCAATTCATTTTGTAGACCTGAATTTGAATTTGACAATAGGACTAAGTCATCCGCATATAAAACAGAGTCTACAATGTATGTGTGCCTTGATGTCATTTATGAAAATGTTGAACAACATGGGGCTTAATCCGTCACCTTGTCAAATTCCTCTCTGTACCCTGAACTGTTCAGTGAGGCCATGTTTGACCTTGACACAGCCTAGAGAGTTCATGTACATTGACTTTATGATTCTATAGAATTTACCAGAAATACCGTTTTTTAATAGCTTATAAAGCAGACCATGGTGCCAGATAGAATCAAAGGCTTTATGACACATGCAAAGATATATTTACCCTTGGATAGTTATTTTGTGAGTAATTGTTTAAAGATAAATATATGGTCAGATGTCCTGAACTTTGACATGAAACTTATTTGTTCTTTTATAATTACTTTTCCATCATTAAGATGCTTAATGAGCCTTGATTTTAAAATTGCTGTGAATAATTTACTGAGGGAATTTAATAAAGTAAAGCCCCTATAGTTACCTGGATCCACTTTATCTCCTTTCTTAAAAATAGGAGTTATGGTACCCAGATTCCAGCTGTTTGGGAAGTTACCCATGGATAGAACTAGGTTATACAGAGTTTGTAAAGGTTTTATCAAAATATGACAACCTGATTTAATCATTTCGTTTGTTATTTTATCAGCACCAGGTGTTTTTTTTTTTTCAAATTATTTATTTCTTTTTTGTATCTCTGGTTGAGATATTGGTTGATCTAAAACCAGTCGATATTGCTCATTGTGTTCCATAAACTCGAGTTCATCTTTAATGCTTTGATTTGTTTTTTAATTAGCTGGACTTGCATTTAAATTGTTAAAATGATCAAACCATTTTTGGTTGTCAATGTTTTTCAAATGATTTTCTTGAGGGTTATTTTTAAGCTCATTAATTAAATTCCAATATTCACTTGGTTTCGATTGGCTCAGATTATCAAGCTTTGTTAGAATGTTATTTTTAAATTCCCTTCTTTTTTTTTCTTAACTAATTGTTTATATTGTTTTTTTAGTTTATAGCATGCCAACCTTTTTTCTTTATTATAGGGATCTGAGCTAAGCTTGGAGGATAGTTTAAATATATCTTTCTTCATGCTAATAAGATCGACTGTGTCTGGTACACAGCCCTCTTAGGATGTGTAGTTTTGTTATTGTGTTTTTCATTATACGTACAACTTTATTGACCACAACCACAGTCCCTCTATCACTCTAATCCCGTAAGTGATAGAGGGATTGTGCCACAACCTTCCATTTCTGGAGGTATGGGAAAAAAAAAAAACATACAGAAAAAATCACACAGCAACAAAGTATTCTCTAAGATTGTACATTTGATAAAGGTGTGATCCAACCGAGTGAGCAATATCAGATGGAGGATCCATGATAAAGTAGGATTTATGGGTGTTGTTGAATATACTAAATGTGGGATAAAAGGAGACAATTGTGATGAAGAATTTATCCCTTGTCGGGTTGAGTCTGGTACACTCAGTGACGAAATGGTATTCTGATTCCACCCTATGGTTTGTACAAATTTGACATGTACGAAAACATACGGGGGGGGGGGGGGGTTAGACGGATTTGCAGTATACCCTTTTTTAGCCCAGTCTATGCAGCCCACCATTTGCTGTACACCACTTCGCTAATGCCCAGCTGTGACACTTAGTAGCTACCGGGTAAGTGTTGTCATGGCAAAAACAATAATAGGTTAGAAGGCGCTATATATAGCAGTTGTTGAATCGGGTAGAATGGCAACCTTTATCACTCAACAGTTATACTCAAAAAAATAAAATATAAATAACCACTTAAAAAATTGTACATTTATTCCCAATATGCAAAGCAAAAATACAGCCATTACCATATCACCAAACAACTTATAATGGAAGAACATGATTTTTTTTTGTTAAACCTCAAAATATTCTAATATTGTACATGGTAGAGTTGTATTTTCATATAATTTCTTTGTTGATTAAATATACCGTAGGTTTGATCATGGTGCAAGGAAAGGACACAATCCACAGAATGTGCATTTGTTTGATGCAAAAATGTCAATAAGTACATTACAGGAAGTGTGGTATCTAAAACACTTGTGCAAAAAATACGCAATGATGCAGAATTAAGCACTTGCAATAGCTTTGAGCTAAAAACTATTTTCACAATTATCCAACTATGAAAATTTATAAATTTATATCTATTTTTTTAGAAGTCACTCAAAAATTCAACAACAGGTCAAAATTTGAAACAAAAATACAGAAATTGGCAAAATTGGCAGACTAATCAGCATAAATGATAATAATTTTTCACACTTGTGACATTCTCACACTTTTCGACCAAAATTCTAAAAATTCTAAACAACAAAGAAATTAAATTCCACATATTACAGAGTATAATATTGTTTATACAATTTTTACTTCCACTGAAGTTTTGAAAACTACTGTAAAATACTTTATTTTCGCTTAAAATTAATTTCCGCTAATGGGTTGATTCAGTGAAACTAAAATCCATACGAAACACCCAAAAAGTCTTTTCAGCGAAAATTAATTCCAGCGAAAATAAAGTGTTTTACAGTAACATGTAAACTTTGTAAATAAACTATGTACTATCAGCCTCTATACAAAACATGAAAGTTGTTCGTGAGCATTCAATCTATCACAGTCCCTCTATATAGACTGTGAATCTATTAGATTATCAAAATTATCACCCTCTTTTGTTTCAAAAGTGTTACGTGATTAAATATTTCCTGTTCACTGTGAGATCCCACATTATGCATGAAATTATACATACGAACATGGCAAAACAATGGTCATAGCATCCTTGCAGCTCAAAACATGTGATATGAGACACATAAACATATTTTCAACAAACTGGGATATACACACAAATAAATGTGCTACAAACATTTGATTATGTCATCAACGCCTTCTGAAAAAAATGCATTTCAACATACAGCTCCAAAAAACAAGCAGCCTCTCGGCTGAGATAGCTCCGCTGTTAGCGATGCACATTTCAATTAAAGAACAGAAGATATCATTAGAAAATGAACAATATGCATAGTATCAATGCAATGGGACTGTTTTCAACAAGAATTCAAATATATCATTTTTCACCATAAATGATTGTGGTTTTTAACAAGAAGTCGAAAATATCACTTTTTACCAAAAATGACAAAAATATTCACCAAAATTAGAGAATTAAAGGTATCATTACAGAATGAACAAATCTGAGAGAGGTCCACAAGTAGTACCTATATATGTAATATCAAAGCAATTGGACTTGCGGTTTTTAACAAGAAGTCGAAAATATCACTTTTTACAAAAAATGACAAAAATATTCACCAAAATTAGAGAATTGAAGATATTATCATGAAATGAACAAACCTAAGAGAGGTCTACCCAAGGTACATATACACCAAGTATCAAAGCAATCAGGCTTGTAGTTTTCAAGAAGAAGTCGGAAAAGTAAAACATTGACACGGATGACGACGAACAATCACTCATATGATAAGCTCCGCTCGACAAAGTCGACAGCGGAGCTAAAAAAAGAAAACCGAAATTCAAGTTCAGAATCGTTTGATTTTTGCAGCAATGACTTCCCATCTTCAACGCAATACGCAAGATTTCGCATAATGAACGCGCAATGACCTACTATTGACTCAGATACGAGTCATCAAGCAGTTTTCTCACCATATGTACTCAACTGAAATTTTGCAATCTGAGAAATCTCTTCTGCCGTAAGAATAATAAAAAAAGTAGTTCGGTGTCAATATTATTTTCATCAGGGTTCTGTTTAGCAAAAGAGAATAAAATAGAGACATATGGCAAAAGTCATCAAAATCAAGTAATAAGTTTAAATGGTAGCAAACAAAAAGTATGTAGCTAGAATTTCAAATTACCAGTATATTGCAATTGCCCAGAAAATAGCAGCCCCTTTTGGCAAACTAGACCGTACACATTCTTGTCTAACTGGTGTCTCAAGTCGCATCACTATAAGTTTAACTCATTAAATTAAATTCCAATAAATCAAAAGCAGTTATATTTCCTTCTTTCTTTCATAGGTAAGGTTAGGTCATAGTTTTGCAAACAAAATCATGAGAAATTTTCATGTCACCTGACATGTCATGTGACAAGCTCAAGTCACCTGACATTAAAATCACATGACATGCTCAAGTCACCTGATAAATCCAAGGGGTAAAGCAAACACGAAAATAACCTTAACACTCCAACTCTCAATGTTATTGTATATGCCCCTCTAGATAACTATACGTGTCCAGAAGAGGGTACATACAATTAAATGGGGGGGGGGGGGCACAAGTTTAGAATTACCAGTAGAAATTCTTACTGGTAAAATGATTTCAATAGAGACTGTTAAACTACCTCAGGAAGGAAATATATCATACATTTTGTATTGGTAAGGGACGACGTCAAAAGATCGATGTCGGATAAAAAACTTATTTCCTTTAGTTTGGGAATGGGGCGTTTTGATCTCAAAAAGTTTCCATCCTACAAAAACGATTTTATTTTTTAATGAAGTCAAAAAAATCTTGGAGTATTTGTAGTTCGTTTTTTTTTTAACCAATCATGGACAGAAATAACCGAAAAAGAAAAAAAAAACAGAACAAGCAGCCTCTTGGCTGAGGTAGCTCCGCTGTTAGCAATGCACATTTCAATTAAGAACTGAAGATATCAATAGAAAATGAACAATATGTATAGTATCAATGCAATGGGACTTGCTGTTTTCAACAAGGATTAAAAAATATCATTTTTCACCATAAATGATTGTGGTTTTTAACAAGAAGAAAATATCACATTTTTACCAAAAATTACAAAAATATTCATCAAAATTAGAGAATTAAAGATATCATTACAAAATAAACAAATCTGAGAGAGGTCCACATGTAGTACCTATATATATAATATCAAAGCAATTGGACTTGCGTTTTTTAACAAGAAGTCGAAAATATCACTTTTTACCAAAAATGACAAAAATATTCACCAAAATTAGAGAATTAAAGATATCATCATGAAATGAATAAATCTGAGAGAGGTCTACCCAAGGTACATATACACCAAGTATCAAAGCATTCAGGCTTGTAGTTTTCAAGAAGAAGTCGAAAAAGTAAAACATTGACACGGACGACGGAGGACAATCACTCATATGATAAGCTCCGCTCGAAAAAGTCGACAGCGGAGCTAAAAATGGTTTGGTTCGAGTGTAAATCTGTGCGTCAAATGTAAAGTCTTTTTACACCCACCCGACAACCAACTGCTATGCAATACTACTGTCCGATTATCAATTTGTATTTAATGTGAATGTAGTCTGACGCCATGACCAATATTTATCAATTAAGTTTCAGTGGGGGTAGGGGGGTTTGGACAAAAAATAAAGGAATTAAGTTTTTTATCCGACATCGATCTTTTGACATCGTCCCTAATTGAGCATGTACGTTGATAGAATTGCTACCAGTACATCTATGTGATTGAAATTTTTTATGTTTACCCATACTGCATTACTCAATTCAATTCATGTCCCATATTTAATACATTTCAAGATCACTAAAACCTGTGCAGTAAAAAACAAACAAACCATTACATGCGCAGATCAAAGCAAATAAGATATATCTGCGAAAAATACACAAAATACGCCCCAGAGTAACTAATAGTACGTGGTACAACATATGATGAAACTGAAACTTATCCCACAACCACATATCATTTAATCCATAGACTTTAAAATACACACTGTAAAAGTGTTAATTATTCACTGGGTTTTAATTTTGCTCATTTTGATGACTGGAAAATGTGCTAAATTAAAACCCAGTGAATATGTACAATTTAGCATAGAACACATTATCTAAATGATAAAACCATGAATTTAAAACCCACTGAATATGCCTGAAATGCTAAATGAGTGAAATTTAAACCCAGTGAAAAATATTCATTTTACAGTATTCTAAGGTCTATGGTTAATCTCGTCTTAAAGTTATGGTCATACCAATCTTTACATAGCAGAGGTCGATGTGAACGTGGAATCATCTGAGTCGTATCAATCTTTGAGCAGCTGAGATTGATGTGAATGTGGAACCAGCTGAGTCGTATCAATCTTTGATGTAAACCCGAGTACATACCTTAATTTTATTATTATGCATTAATTACTATTACTGTGTATATATTTCAGATATGATGCATTTCTTCCTATAAATACGTTGTCTGTAACGCATCCTCTAATAGTCACACTGACTACTGTAGCAGCAAATGTATCATTATAGTACTGTAAAATCTGTATTAGAAGCTGCGGCTTCTATTGAAATGGTGCAATGCAACAGAAGGGATGCAGCTTCTATTTGAGCATCTGCACATATGAGAAATGGTGAATTTTTCGTTTTCAATTGTTGAAAAAAAATGGGTGCGACTTCTAATACAGATTTTACGGTATATTATATAATAAGGGGATCTGGACTGATCAAATTTCTTTTTTTAACAAATAAGAGAGAATTAAGCACTGTTGTTGTCATGGTGAAGTCCTCTTTGGTCACAGCAGACATCATTAATTTACCGGTAAAGCTGTCCTGAAATAAGGCAAATATTGCAACATAAGAGGCAAGAAGCAGAATAAAATTAAAAAAAATACAAATACAATAGCCCAATACAGTTAATTGTTGATAAAATGGACCCTGTCATGGAGTATAAACATGTTATCATACATACAGTGTTTGCCCTTAATTAGCCACCTTATGTTAATTTGCATAAATTACCCGGTACACTTGCTACCTGCATGCAATGAAACTGTACACGTCTATAAATCTATAAAATACAGTCACTGCACAAACACCACCAATGGCATAGAACTATTAAAAGTATGTTTATGTGAAGATAATTTTATGAATCAGTGCAGTAGAGTTGGTTATAAACAATAAGGTGAATACTGAGTGCATGAGATTTTATGTGAATAAGTTTGTCATTTTTTTTTGCAGAGCATTCGTATGGCAGAGCTGATTTGCTTGGAGTCTGGACATGATGGAAACCCCATCACAGTCAGGCTCCCAGCAACTTACTGCAAGGGTGTGTGTGTGTGTGTGTGTGTGTGTGTTGGTGTAGACGTAGAAGTAGAGACAGTAGTCCAGACATACAGAAACAAAGTGGAGCCCTTTGTACAAGTGGAGCCCCAAACATGGGGCTTCACAATGTTTCATAATTTATATTAATATTTAATCAAATTTAAGTCAGGTTTGCAAAGCTTAGGTTTAGTATCGGGGAAGGTATGATTCAGTTTATATTAATATTAATATAATTATACCATACCTTACCCCGATACTAAACCTAAGCTTCGCAAACATTTTTATGTTCAGTCACGGGATATTCAACTCTAGTTTAATTAAACTTAATTAAAGTGCAATTCTCCATTGTATTGTATTGCATTGTAAGTGAGTTTAATTAAACTCCAATTAAAACGCAACCCTATATAGGAACGCGTTTTAATCGAGTTCATATCGCAACTATATTAAAAATTAATTCAACTATATTACAAGTTAATTCAATGGTGGCTCCACAATTCATGGGACACCTGTATGTGTGTGTGTGTGGTTGTGTTATGTAGAATGTATATTGGTGCTGAGAACAAAATTGAATACAGAATTATAATACTATGATTTCTGATGAGAACTGCATGACCATTTAATGGTGAATTTGGAGAGGGGGGGCGGGGTAGGTGATAACAATTATAATGTACAGTAGCAGCATGGTATAGTATACATATCCTTGATACTTAAAATAGAGTAAAAGAGTAAACAAACAACTCATTTTGTGAAAATGTTTTTTTTTTTTTTCATTTCCTCTCTATAAAAATAAACTATCACAAATTGAATTCAATATATGTTGATATACTAGTACATCAGGCTTCATTCTTCACAGGTTTCGCTTTCCAAAGTTTCAATGCGACTAGTGGTTTAAGAAACTTGCGTACTATTAAATATGAAATCCAGATCTAATCCACACTATACTTACACCTATAAGCACTATTCCTTGCCCGTTTCCTCATCTTCTACATCACTGTCCTGCAATGGATGTCTCTCTGACACAATTGACTTGACAACTAGATAGGGACACAAAAGTCTGTCAGAATGGGTACCTAATCATTAAAATTCTGCCCAAAACACCGAAAATATACTCCAAATCGATCTAGAGGGCAGCCTAACTGTGAAAAGGATAATCATAAAAATGAAATAAATTTGGCATATTCATATGGTTTTAATTCAGTAGATGAGTTCAAAACATAAATTAATTCTATGATTTCATAACAAATAAATTATTGGAATCTAAAAATATTGAGTTATTGGATGAATATTCATATTTGAAAAAAAAAATAAGAGCATGCTGACTTTCAATACTTTCTAAAACAACAAAGATGTGTAAAATCCCAAACCACTGAAAATATTAAACTTATGCATGGTGAATGGTTTCAATTAGGAGTGGTTAAGGGGTGATATGGGACTCGTACACAATGCATGTGAAATATAGTGTTTGTTTACATGGAATTCAAAAATATGCTCAGCAACACCCTCCATCCTTTAATAATTATTGCCAGAACTAGAAAATACATGAGTGTGCAACTTATGTCAGGATGATTATTCCTTGGTCCCATTGATGGTCGAAAGTTATAAAAGAAACCACTTTGTAACAATTATAAGTATGAAATCATGAAGTTAGAAAGTCATTCCGCCATTTGTTCAGTATCAGCACGGCATACCAAAAATATGAAAGTCAACACTCCAGGCCAATTATTTTTTTAAAAACATCAGTCCAAGTTAAAACTATCAAATCTATAATCTCCGACACCCCAAAAAAAGTTTTTGAATCAAGACCAAAATGATCAGGACTGTTGAAGAATGCAGTAGAGGTCAAAGTGTGTAAAGTTCATGATTCTCAGAGAGGTCACTGGTTATTATTTATGCAGTGATTGCATAATAATTGTAAATAAGTTCAATATCGTTCTGGAGGTTAAAGCTAGAGTAAAATGTACTAAAGGTCAATGTTACAAGTGACATGTTTAATGGTTGAAGATCGCATTAGATTCAAAGACGCAGACAATTAAGATCAAGTTAAGTTAATAGAGGTGAAGTTAATATGTGATGGGGAAAAAGAAAGGTCAAATTTTTTGTTAAAATATAGTATAGGTTAAGGTTGAAGGTGAAGATGATCAAAGGTCATTGGTTTTTATTAGTTGTGCAGTAAGTTACATAAAGCAGCAGAGGTCAAAGTTAGAAGGTCAAGGGTGATCACACTAGGTCATTAGTTAATATTTGTGCAGTGACTTAATGCATCAAAATATTACGATACAAAATACCCGGTAGGCAGTGTCAAAGATGTTCAAGGGTCAAGGGTCAAGGGTCAATAATGGGAAGTCATCATTGTTGTAGCACAGTTGATGTAGATCAATAATTGCGGCCTGCAAATTGCAAATACAATTGAAGGAACATGACAGGAAGATGTATGTATAGGCTTCAATTTTATTTAATTTTTTTTTTTTTAAATTCCCATTTTTTTTAAATTTATTTTTAATACATATACAGTATTTTGGTTTGTTTACGAATATTATTTTTTTCACTTGTCGTTATTAATTTATACAATACATTCAAAAGTAAGCCTATACATACCTACATTGAATTTTAATTAGATTTTATATCAAGATGTATCCCTATTTTAATATATGAAGCCATATGAATGTTGGAATACTCCCATGATGCATCTCACTAATGTATATAACACAAGAGGGAGCTCAAGCTCAAATTAAAACTTACAGCATTTACAAAAATGACTTCCCCTTTTATTGATGTGTCAAAGGTTACAGAAGGTCAAAGTTAATAGTTAGACAGTGATTCTGTGTGACATGTTAAAACTACACTCTGAGAGTATTCATAGAGCTTTATTCGGATCTTAGAACTAAATGACTTGATGGTCTGATGTTCTGCACTGTTGAGAAGAGAACTACGTTTCACTCGGATTCAGATGAGTTTTAAATAAGTGTATCTGCAGTAATTCAGAACAGAAGTGAATCTTAGTGTATCCAAGTGTGTGTGTATTCAAAAACTTCAGCAAAAAAAATTCAAACACAACATCAAATAGAATTGTTTAAGCTGAAATGATCGTCATTATTTGCAGTGCTAAAAATCGGGTTAAATATTTCTCACAAATAGTTCCCAAGACCCTAATATAGCTTATAAATGCTCTCAGAGTGGAACATTAAAGCGGAGGGCGGTCATCACCTGTGCATACGTTGGAATCGAGTCTTCAGCGATTATAGCAATACATTCAAAACGCAAACGCTCATGGGTAGATGCTTGTAAACAACAACATGCAATGAACGTCTGCCAAACGCACAGGTGATGACCCCCTCATGTTAGAAAGAGACCATAGAGAAAATCAGAGTTCAAGGTATACATGGAATAGACACATATACTATTATTATACATCTGTCACCGTAACGCCACAAGTTACAGCGTGCCGTTATTTTGCGGTATTTTACGGGGTATTTTCATTCTACCATGTAAAGAAATGTGAAATGATTACGCACGTAAGCGTCCTCTAATAATAAAAACAAACATGGCTGCCACCAGAGTTTGACCGGACTACACACAAAGAAGTTCGCAGATTCTGTTCTAAACATTTTGAATTTCGGCATTCCCATGATGTATCCTTGGAAGGAAAAGATGTATAATAATAAGGTTATTACGAGTATACCTCAAGTATGCACTCAGACAGTACACCGCGCACCGACCTCCGCTGCGCGTCGGTGGATACTCCAACTGTACTGTCTTCGTGCATACTTTGAGGTATTCTCGTAATAACCTTATATTATTCAAGATCTCCGTAATAATTACCAATTTTAACTGCAAAAAATACCCATTTAATTTTCCCATTAACCCTTCGAAAGGCAAAGTCAATATGTGCCACCTTTAACCAGCATTTAATTTTTCCTCGTATTTTTTCACAATTTTTGATGAAGACTTAAAAGCAATAGAAATTAAGTGTCTATTTGGTCAAAAATTAATGAAGAAATTACAGAAAAAAAAACACAAAAATGTGCAAGATGTGTATTGTATACATTTTAATACAATTTTATACATTTAAGCACTGAAAACAATGAAATTTAGGGTTTCATTGAAAACTTATGCATAGTTTTGTATTTGCTCAATTAGTAGTCAGAGACATGTCAAAATAATAAATACTAATATGGCAGTCACATTTTTTCAGGAAAAATGATGACATCAAAGTGAAGAAAATACTTCTAATTTAATAAGCAATAAAATTACACACACAGGCAAAATAAGTTAGTATAAGAAAATAGACCAGTAAATATTACATCTTTATAAGGTATAAACAGGAAGTATTCATGCAAAGCATTATGGGTAAGTGTGTACATGCCATTTAATATTCTACCGGTAAATATTTTTGAAAATACCGGTATTTCATATATATTTTTTATATTTCCTCTGTAAATGTATGTTTTTCACCTAGGTAACGATGTACCATGTAAATTGTTAACAAAATTCAAGGGGGCATTGTCATCACATCAGAATTAGGCATGTCACAAGTAGCTTTGTCGTCGGAAGTGTGCACGTCGTAAAGTGACACTGACTTCAGAAATGTGCATGTCATAAAGGGTTATTGTCATCATAAAACACCACTTTTTTCAGAAATGTGCAGGTCATGAAACAGCGCAGTCAAAATTATGCATATCATAAGTGGCTTTGTCGTTGGAAGTGTGCCTGTTGTAAAGTGCCACTGACTTCAGAAATGTTCATGTCATAAAAGGTTAATGTCATCAAAAATATGCATGTCGCAATACAACAATGTCTTCAGAAATGTGCATGTTGTAAAGTGACACTGTATTCAGAAATGCACATGTCATTAAGGGGCATGGTCATCAGAAATGCGCATGTCATTGAGGGGCATGGTCATCAGAAATATGCATGTCATTAAAGGGCATGGTCACCAGAAATATGCATGTCATTAAGGGGTATGGTCATCAGAAATGCACATGTCATTAAGGGCCATGGTCATCAGAAATGTGCATGTCATTAAGGGGCATGGTCATCAGAAATGTGCATGTCATTAAGGGGCATGGTCACCAGAAATGTGCATATCATTAAGGGGCATGGTCACCAGAAATGTGCATGTCATTAAGGGCCATGGTCATCAGAAATGCACATGTCATTAAGGGGTATGGTCATCAGAAATGCACATGTCATTAAAGGGTATGGTCATCAGAAATGCACATGTCAATAAGGGGCATGGTCATCAGAAATGCACATGTCATTAAGGGCCATGGTCACCAGAAATACGCATGTCAATAAGGGCCATGGTCACCAGAAATACGCATGTCATTGAGGGGCATGGTCATCAGAAATGCACATGTCATTAAGGGGTATGGTCATCAGAAATGCACATGTCATTAAGGGCCATGGTCATCAGAAATGTGCATGTCATTAAGGGGCATGGTCATCAGAAATGTGCATGTCATTAAGGGGTATGGTCACCAGAAATGTGCATATCATTAAGGGGCATGGTCACCAGAAATGTGCATGTCATTAAGGGCCATGGTCATCAGAAATGCACATGTCATTAAGGGGTATGGTCATCAGAAATGCACATGTAATTAAGGGGCATGGTCATCAGAAATGCGCATGTCAATAAGGGGTATGGTCATCAGAAATGCACATGTCATTAAGGGCCATGGTCACCAGAAATACGCATGTCAATAAGGGCCATGGTCACCAGAAATACGCATGTCATTGAGGGGCATGGTCATCAGAAATGCACATGTCATTAAGGGGTATGGTCATCAGAAATGCACATGTCATTAAGGGCCATGGTCATCAGAAATATGCATGTCAATAAGGGGCATGGTCACCAGAAATGCGCATGTCATTAAGGGGTATGGTCATCAGAAATGCACATGTCATTAAGGGGCATGGTCACCAGAAATGTGCATGTCATTAAGGGGCATGGTCATCAGAAATGCACATGTCATTAAGGGGTATGGTCATCAGAAATGCACATGTCATTAAGGGGTATGGTCATCAGAAATGCACATGTCAATAAGGGGCATGGTCATCAGAAATGCACATGTCATTAAGGGCCATGGTCACAAGAAATACGCATGTCAATAAGGGGCATGGTCATCAGAAATGCAGATGTCATTAAGGGGCATGGTCATCAGAAATGCACATGTCAATAAGGGGCATGGTCATCAGAAATGCGCATGTCATTAAGGGGCATTATCATCAGAAATGTGCATTGTCAATAAGGGGCATGGTCATCAGAAATGCACATGTCAATAAGGGGCATGGTCATCAGAAATGCGCATGTCATTAAGGGGCATTATCATCAGAAATGTGCATTGTCAATAAGGGGCATGGTCATCAGAAATGCACATGTCATTAAGAGGCATTATCATCAGAAATGTGCATTGTCAATAAGGGGCATGGTCATCAGAAATGCGCATGTCGTTAAGGGGCATTATCATCAGAAATGTGCATTGTCAAAAAGGGGCATGGTCATCAGAAATGCACATGTCAATAAGGGGCATGGTCATCAGAAATGCGCATGTCATTAAGGGGCATTATCATCAGAAATGTGCATTGTCAATAAGGGGCATGGTCATCAGAAATGCACATGTCATTAAGAGGCATGGCCATCAGAAATGTGCATGTCATTAAGGGGTATGGTCATCAGAAATGCACATGTCATTAAGGGGTATGGTCATCAGAAATGCACATGTCAATAAGGGGCATGGTCATCAGAAATGCACATGTCATTAAGGGGCATGGTCACCAGAAATGCGCATGTCAATAAGGGGTATGGTCATCAGAAATGCACATGTCATTAAGGGGCATGGTCATCAGAAATGTGCATGTCATTAAGGGGCATGGTCATCAGAAATACGCAGGTCATTAAGGGGCATGGTCATCAGAAATGCACATGTCAATAAGGGGCATGGTCATCAGAAATGCACATGTCAATAAGGGGCATGGTCATCAGAAATGCGCATGTCATTAAGGGGCATTATCATCAGAAATGTGCATTGTCAATAAGGGGCATGGTCATCAGAAATGCACATGTCATTAAGAGGCATGGCCATCAGAAATGTGCATGTCATTAAGGGGTATGGTCATCAGAAATGCACATGTCATTAAGGGGTATGGTCATCAGAAATGCACATGTCAATAAGGGGCATGGTCATCAGAAATGCAAATGTCATTAAGGGCCATGGTCACCAGAAATACGCATGTCAATAAGGGGCATGGTCATCAGAAATGCACATGTCATTAAGGGGCATGGTCATCAGAAATATGTATGTCATTAAGGGGCATGGTCACCAGAAATGCGCATGTCATTAAGGGGTATGGTCATCAGAAATGCACATGTCATTAAGGGGCATGGTCACCAGAAATGTGCATGTCATTAAGGGGCATGGTCACCAGAAATGTGCATGTCATTAAGGGGCATGGTCATCAGAAATGCACATGTCATTAAGGGGTATGGTCATCAGAAATGCACATGTCATTAAGGGGTATGGTCATCAGAAATGCACATGTCATTAAGGGGTATGGTCATCAGAAATGCACATGTCAATAAGGGGCATGGTCATCAGAAATGCACATGTCATTAAGGGCCATGGTCATCAGAAATACGCATGTCATTAAGGGGCATGGTCATCAGAAATGCACATGTCATTAAGGGGCATGGTCATCAGAAATACACATGTCATTAAGGGGCATGGTCATCAGAAATATGCATGTCAATAAGGGGCATAGTCATCAGAAATGCACATGTCATTAAGGGGCATGGTCATCAGAAATGCACATGTCATTAAGGGCCATGGTCACCAGAAATATGCATGTCAATAAGGGGCATGGTCATCAGAAATGCACATGTCATTAAGGGCCATGGTCACCAGAAATATGCATGTCAATAAGGGGCATAGTCATCAGAAATGCACATGTCATTAAGGGGCATGGTCATCAGAAATGCACATGTCATTAAGGGCCATGGTCACCAGAAATATGCATGTCAATAAGGGGCATGGTCATCAGAAATGCACATGTCATTAAGGGCCATGGTCACCAGAAATATGCATGTCAATAAGGGGCATAGTCATCAGAAATGCACATGTCATTAAGGGGCATGGTCATCAGAAATACGCATGTCATTAAGGGGCATGGTCATCAGAAATGCACATGTCATTAAGGGGCATGGTCATCAGAAATACACATGTCATTAAGGGGCATGGTCATCAGAAATGTGCATGTCATTAAGGGGCATGGTCATCAGAAATACGCATGTCATTAAGGGGCATGGTCACCAGAAATGTGCATGTCATTAAGGGGCATGGTCATCAGAAATGCACATGTCATTAAGGGGTATGGTCATCAGAAATGCACATGTCATTAAGGGGCATGGTCATCAGAAATGTGCATGTCATTAAGGGGCATGGTCATCAGAAATGCACATGTCATTAAGGGGCATGGTCATCAGAAATGCACATGTCATTAAGGGGCATGGTCATCAGAAATACGCATATCATTAAGGGGCATGGTCACCAGAAATGTGCATGTCATTAAGGGGCATGGTCATCAGAAATGCACATGTCATTAAGGGGTATGGTCATCAGAAATGCACATGTCATTAAGGGGTATGGTCACCAGAAATGTGCATGTCATTAAAGGGTATGGTCATCAGAAATGCACATGTCAATAAGGGGCATGGTCATCAGAAATGCACATGTCATTAAGGGGCATGGTCATCAGAAATGCGCATGTCAATAAGGGGTATGGTCATCAGAAATGCACATGTCATTAAGGGCCATGGTCACCAGAAATACGCATGTCAATAAGGGGCATGGTCATCAGAAATGCGCATGTCATTGAGGGGCATGGTCATCAGAAATATGCATGTCATTAAAGGGCATGGTCACCAGAAATATGCATGTCATTAAGGGGTATGGTCATCAGAAATGCACATGTCATTAAGGGCCATGGTCATCAGAAATGTGCATGTCATTAAGGGGCATGGTCATCAGAAATGTGCATGTCATTAAGGGGCATGGTCACCAGAAATGTGCATATCATTAAGGGGCATGGTCACCAGAAATGTGCATGTCATTAAGGGCCATGGTCATCAGAAATGCACATGTCATTAAGGGGTATGGTCATCAGAAATGCACATGTCATTAAAGGGTATGGTCATCAGAAATGCACATGTCAATAAGGGGCATGGTCATCAGAAATGCACATGTCATTAAGGGCCATGGTCACCAGAAATACGCATGTCAATAAGGGCCATGGTCACCAGAAATACGCATGTCATTGAGGGGCATGGTCATCAGAAATGCACATGTCATTAAGGGGTATGGTCATCAGAAATGCACATGTCATTAAGGGCCATGGTCATCAGAAATGTGCATGTCATTAAGGGGCATGGTCATCAGAAATGTGCATGTCATTAAGGGGTATGGTCACCAGAAATGTGCATATCATTAAGGGGCATGGTCACCAGAAATGTGCATGTCATAAAGGGCCATGGTCATCAGAAATGCACATGTCATTAAGGGGTATGGTCATCAGAAATGCACATGTAATTAAGGGGCATGGTCATCAGAAATGCGCATGTCAATAAGGGGTATGGTCATCAGAAATGCACATGTCATTAAGGGCCATGGTCACCAGAAATACGCATGTCAATAAGGGCCATGGTCACCAGAAATACGCATGTCATTGAGGGGCATGGTCATCAGAAATGCACATGTCATTAAGGGGTATGGTCATCAGAAATGCACATGTCATTAAGGGCCATGGTCATCAGAAATATGCATGTCAATAAGGGGCATGGTCACCAGAAATGCGCATGTCATTAAGGGGTATGGTCATCAGAAATGCACATGTCATTAAGGGGCATGGTCACCAGAAATGTGCATGTCATTAAGGGGCATGGTCATCAGAAATGCACATGTCATTAAGGGGTATGGTCATCAGAAATGCACATGTCATTAAGGGGTATGGTCATCAGAAAAGCACATGTCAATAAGGGGCATGGTCATCAGAAATGCACATGTCATTAAGGGCCATGGTCACAAGAAATACGCATGTCAATAAGGGGCATGGTCATCAGAAATGCAGATGTCATTAAGGGGCATGGTCATCAGAAATGCACATGTCAATAAGGGGCATGGTCATCAGAAATGCGCATGTCATTAAGGGGCATTATCATCAGAAATGTGCATTGTCAATAAGGGGCATGGTCATCAGAAATGCACATGTCAATAAGGGGCATGGTCATCAGAAATGCGCATGTCATTAAGGGGCATTATCATCAGAAATGTGCATTGTCAATAAGGGGCATGGTCATCAGAAATGCACATGTCATTAAGAGGCATTATCATCAGAAATGTGCATTGTCAATAAGGGGCATGGTCATCAGAAATGCGCATGTCGTTAAGGGGCATTATCATCAGAAATGTGCATTGTCAAAAAGGGGCATGGTCATCAGAAATGCACATGTCAATAAGGGGCATGGTCATCAGAAATGCGCATGTCATTAAGGGGCATTATCATCAGAAATGTGCATTGTCAATAAGGGGCATGGTCATCAGAAATGCACATGTCATTAAGAGGCATGGCCATCAGAAATGTGCATGTCATTAAGGGGTATGGTCATCAGAAATGCACATGTCATTAAGGGGTATGGTCATCAGAAATGCACATGTCAATAAGGGGCATGGTCATCAGAAATGCACATGTCATTAAGGGGCATGGTCACCAGAAATGCGCATGTCAATAAGGGGTATGGTCATCAGAAATGCACATGTCATTAAGGGGCATGGTCATCAGAAATGTGCATGTCATTAAGGGGCATGGTCATCAGAAATACGCAGGTCATTAAGGGGCATGGTCATCAGAAATGCACATGTCAATAAGGGGCATGGTCATCAGAAATGCACATGTCAATAAGGGGCATGGTCATCAGAAATGCGCATGTCATTAAGGGGCATTATCATCAGAAATGTGCATTGTCAATAAGAGGCATGGTCATCAGAAATGCACATGTCATTAAGAGGCATGGCCATCAGAAATGTGCATGTCATTAAGGGGTATGGTCATCAGAAATGCACATGTCATTAAGGGGTATGGTCATCAGAAATGCACATGTCAATAAGGGGCATGGTCATCAGAAATGCAAATGTCATTAAGGGCCATGGTCACCAGAAATACGCATGTCAATAAGGGGCATGGTCATCAGAAATGCACATGTCATTAAGGGGCATGGTCATCAGAAATATGTATGTCATTAAGGGGCATGGTCACCAGAAATGCGCATGTCATTAAGGGGTATGGTCATCAGAAATGCACATGTCATTAAGGGGCATGGTCACCAGAAATGTGCATGTCATTAAGGGGCATGGTCACCAGAAATGTGCATGTCATTAAGGGGCATGGTCATCAGAAATGCACATGTCATTAAGGGGTATGGTCATCAGAAATGCACATGTCATTAAGGGGTATGGTCATCAGAAATGCACATGTCATTAAGGGGTATGGTCATCAGAAATGCACATGTCAATAAGGGGCATGGTCATCAGAAATGCACATGTCATTAAGGGCCATGGTCATCAGAAATACGCATGTCATTAAGGGGCATGGTCATCAGAAATGCACATGTCATTAAGGGGCATGGTCATCAGAAATACACATGTCATTAAGGGGCATGGTCATCAGAAATATGCATGTCAATAAGGGGCATAGTCATCAGAAATGCACATGTCATTAAGGGGCATGGTCATCAGAAATGCACATGTCATTAAGGGCCATGGTCACCAGAAATATGCATGTCAATAAGGGGCATGGTCATCAGAAATGCACATGTCATTAAGGGCCATGGTCACCAGAAATATGCATGTCAATAAGGGGCATAGTCATCAGAAATGCACATGTCATTAAGGGGCATGGTCATCAGAAATGCACATGTCATTAAGGGCCATGGTCACCAGAAATATGCATGTCAATAAGGGGCATGGTCATCAGAAATGCACATGTCATTAAGGGCCATGGTCACCAGAAATATGCATGTCAATAAGGGGCATAGTCATCAGAAATGCACATGTCATTAAGGGGCATGGTCATCAGAAATACGCATGTCATTAAGGGGCATGGTCATCAGAAATGCACATGTCATTAAGGGGCATGGTCATCAGAAATACACATGTCATTAAGGGGCATGGTCATCAGAAATGTGCATGTCATTAAGGGGCATGGTCATCAGAAATACGCATGTCATTAAGGGGCATGGTCACCAGAAATGTGCATGTCATTAAGGGGCATGGTCATCAGAAATGCACATGTCATTAAGGGGTATGGTCATCAGAAATGCACATGTCATTAAGGGGCATGGTCATCAGAAATGTGCATGTCATTAAGGGGCATGGTCATCAGAAATGCACATGTCATTAAGGGGCATGGTCATCAGAAATGCACATGTCATTAAGGGGCATGGTCATCAGAAATACGCATATCATTAAGGGGCATGGTCACCAGAAATGTGCATGTCATTAAGGGGCATGGTCATCAGAAATGCACATGTCATTAAGGGGTATGGTCATCAGAAATGCACATGTCATTAAGGGGTATGGTCACCAGAAATGTGCATGTCATTAAAGGGTATGGTCATCAGAAATGCACATGTCAATAAGGGGCATGGTCATCAGAAATGCACATGTCATTAACGGGCATGGTCATCAGAAATGCGCATGTCAATAAGGGGTATGGTCATCAGAAATGCACATGTCATTAAGGGCCATGGTCACCAGAAATACGCATGTCAATAAGGGGCATGGTCATCAGAAATGCACATGTCATTAAGGGGCATGGTCATCAGAAATACGCATGTCATTAAGGGGCATGGTCATCAGAAATGCACATGTCATTAAGGGGCATGGTCATCAGAAATACACATGTCATTAAGGGGCATGGTCATCAGAAATGTGCATGTCATTAAGGGGCATGGTCATCAGAAATGCACATGTCATTAAGGGGCATGGTCACCAGAAATGTGCATGTCATTAAGGGGCATGGTCATCAGAAATGCACATGTCATTAAGGGGTATGGTCATGAGAAATGCACATGTCATTAAGGGGTATGGTCATCAGAAATGCACATGTCATTAAGGGGCATGGTCATCAGAAATGCGCATGTCAATAAGGGGTATGGTCATCAGAAATGCACATGTCATTAAGGGCCATGGTCACCAGAAATACGCATGTCAATAAGGGGCATGGTCATCAGAAATGCACATGTCATTAAGGGGCATGGTCATCAGAAATACGCATGTCATTAAGGGGCATGGTCATCAGAAATGCACATGTCATTAAGGGGCATGGTCATCAGAAATACACATGTCATTAAGGGGCATGGTCATCAGAAATGTGCATGTCATTAAGGGGCATGGTCATCAGAAATGCACATGTCATTAAGGGGCATGGTCACCAGAAATGTGCATGTCATTAAGGGGCATGGTCATCAGAAATGCACATGTCATTAAGGGGTATGGTCATGAGAAATGCACATGTCATTAAGGGGTATGGTCATCAGAAATGCACATGTCATTAAGGGGCATGGTCATCAGAAATGTGCATGTCATTAAGGGGCATGGTCATCAGAAATGCACATGTCATTAAGGGGCATGGTCATCAGAAATGCACATGTCATTAAGGGGCATGGTCATCAGAAATACGCATATCATTAAGGGGCATGGTCACCAGAAATACGCATGTCATTGAGGGGCATGGTCATCAGAAATGCACATGTCATTAAGGGGTATGGTCATCAGAAATGCACATGTCAATAAGGGGGATGGTCATCAGAAATGCACATGTCATTAAGGGCCATGGTCACCAGAAATACGCATGTCAATAAAGGGCATGGTCATCAGAAATGCACATGTCATTAAGGGGCATGGTCATCAGAAATACGCATGTCATTAAGGGGCATGGTCATCAGAAATGCACATGTCATTAAGGGGTATGGTCATCAGAAATGCACATGTCAATAAGGGGCATGGTCATCAGAAATGCACATGTCATTAAGGGGCATGGTCATCAGAAATGTGCATGTCATTAAGGGGCATGGTCATCAGAAATACGCATGTCATTAAGGGCCATGGTCACCAGAAATACGCATGTCAATAAGGGGCATGGTCATCAAAAATGCACATGTCATTAAGGGGCATGGTCATCAGAAATGTGCATGTCATTAAGGGGCATGGTCACCAGAAATGCACATGTCATTAAGGGGTATGGTCACCAGAAATGTGCATATCATTAAGGGGCATGGTCACCAGAAATGTGCATGTCATTAAGGGCCATGGTCATCAGAAATGCACATGTCATTAAGGGGTATGGTCATCAGAAATGCACATGTCATTAAGGGCCATGGTCACCAGAAATACGCATGTCATTGAGGGGCATGGTCATCAGAAATGCACATGTCATTAAGGGGTATGGTCATCAGAAATGCACATGTCATTAAGGGCCATGGTCATCAGAAATATGCATGTCATTAAGGGGCATGGTCACCAGAAATGCGCATGTCATTAAGGGGTATGGTCATCAGAAATGCACATGTCATTAAGGGGCATGGTCACCAGAAATGTGCATGTCATTAAGGGGCATGGTCATCAGAAATGCACGTCATTAAGGGGTATGGTCATCAGAAATGCACATGTCATTAAGGGGTATGGTCATCAGAAATGCACATGTCAATAAGGGGGATGGTCATCAGAAATGCACGTCATTAAGGGCCATGGTCACCAGAAATACGCATGTCAATAAGGGGCATGGTCATCAGAAATGCACATGTCATTAAGGGGCATGGTCATCAGAAATACGCATGTCATTAAGGGGCATGGTCATCAGAAATGCACATGTCATTAAGGGGTATGGTCATCAGAAATGCACATGTCAATAAGGGGCATGGTCATCAGAAATGCACATGTCATTAAGGGGCATGGTCATCAGAAATGTGCATGTCATTAAGGGGCATGGTCATCAGAAATACGCATGTCATTAAGGGCCATGGTCACCAGAAATACGCATGTCAATAAGGGGCATGGTCATCAAAAATGCACATGTCATTAAGGGGCATGGTCATCAGAAATGTGCATGTCATTAAGGGGCATGGTCACCAGAAATGCGCATGTCATTAAGGGGTATGGTCATCAGAAATGCACATGTCATTAAGGGGCATGGTCACCAGAAATGTGCATGTCATTAAGGGGCATGGCCATCAGAAATGCACATGTCATTAAGGGGTATGGTCATCAGAAATGCACATGTCATTAAGGGGTATGGTCATCAGAAATGCACATGTCAATAAGGGGCATGGTCATCAGAAATGCACATGTCATTAAGGGCCATGGTCACCAGAAACACGCATGTCAATAAGGGGCATGGTCATCAGAAATGCACATGTCATTAAGGGGCATGGTCATCAGAAATACGCATGTCATTAAGGGGCATGGTCATCAGAAATGCACATGTCATTAAGGGGTATGGTCATCAGAAATGCACATGTCAATAAGGGGCATGGTCATCAGAAATGCACATGTCAATAAGGGGCATGGTCATCAGAAATGCACATGTCATTAAGGGGCATGGTCATCAGAAATGTGCATGTCATTAAGGGGCATGGTCATCAGAAATACGCATGTCATTAAGGGCCATGGTCACCAGAAATACGCATGTCAATAAGGGGCATGGTCATCAGAAATGCACATGTCATTAAGGGGCATGGTCATCAGAAATGTGCATGTCATTAAGGGGCATGGTCATCAGAAATGCACATGTCAATAAGGGGCATGGTCATCAGAAATGCACATGTCAATAAGGGGCATGGTCATCAGAAATGCGCATGTCATTAAGGGGCATTATCATCAGAAATGTGCATGTCATTAAGGGGCATGGTCATCAGAAATGCACATGTCAATAAAGGGCATGGTCATCAGAAATGCACATGTCAATAAGGGGCATGGTCATCAGAAATGCACATGTCAATAAGGGGCATGGTCATCAGAAATGCACATGTCAATAAGGGGCATGGTCATCAGAAATGCGCATGTCAATAAGGGGCATGGTCATCAGAAATGCACATGTCATTAAGAGACATGGCCAACAGAAATGTGCATGTCATTAAGGGGTGTGGTCATCAGAAATGCACATGTCATTAAGGGGTATGGTCATCAGAAATGTACATGTCAATAAGGGGCATGGTCATCAGAAATGCACATGTCATTAAGGGGCATGGTCATCAGAAATGCACATGTCATTAAGGGGTATGGTCATCAGAAATATGCATGTCATTAAGGGGCATGGTCATCAGAAATATGCATGTCATTAAGGGGCATGGTCACCAGAAATGCGCATGTCATTAAGGGGTATGGTCATCAGAAATGCACATGTCATTAAGGGGCATGGTCACCAGAAATGCACATGTCATTAAGGGGTATGGTCATCAGAAATGCACATGTCATTAAGGGGTATGGTCATCAGAAATGCACATGTCAATAAGGGGCATGGTCATCAGAAATGCACATGTCATTAAGGGCCATGGTCACCAGAAATACGCATGTCATTAAGGGGCATGGTCATCAGAAATACGCATGTCATTAAGGGGCATGGTCATCAGAAATGCACATGTCATTAAGGGGCATGGTCATCAGAAATACACATGTCATTAAGCGGCATGGTCATCAGAAATGTGCATGTCATTAAGGGGCATGGTCATCCGAAATACGCATGTCATTAAGGGGCATGGTCATCAGAAATGTGCATGTCATTAAGGGGCATGGTCATCAGAAATACGCATGTCATTAAGGGTCATGGTCACCAGAAATACGCATGTCAATAAGGGGCATGGTCATCAGAAATGCACATGTCATTAAGGGGCATGGTCATCAGAAATGTGCATGTCATTAAGGGGCATGGTCATCAGAAATGCACATGTCAATAAGGGGCATGGTAATCAGAAATGCACATGTCAATAAGGGGCATGGTCATCAGAAATGCGCATGTCATTAAGGGGCATTATCATCAGAAATGTGCATTGTCAAGAAGGGGCATGGTCATCAGAAATGCACATGTCATTAAGAGGCATGGCCATCAGAAATGTGCATGTCATTAAGGGGTATGGTCATCAGAAATGCACATGTCATTAAGGGGTATGGTCATCAGAAATGCACATGTCAATAAGGGGCATGGTCATCAGAAATGCACATGTCATTAAGGGGCATGGTCACCAGAAATGCGCATGTCAATAAGGGGTATGGTCATCAGAAATGCACATGTCATTAAGGGGCATGGTCATCAGAAATGTGCATGTCATTAAGGGGCACGGTCATCAGAAATACGCATGTCATTAAGGGGCATGGTCATCAGAAATGCACATGTCAATAAGGGGCATGGTCATCAGAAATGCACATGTCAATAAGGGGCATGGTCATCAGAAATGCGCATGTCATTAAGGGGCATTATCATCAGAAATGTACATTGTCAATAAGGGGCATGGTCATCAGAAATGCACATGTCATTAAGAGGCATGGCCATCAGAAATGTGAATGTCATTAAGGGGTATGGTCATCAGAAATGCACATGTCATTAAGGGGTATGGTCATCAGAAATGCACATGTCAATAAGGGGCATGGTCATCAGAAATGCACATGTCATTAAGGGCCATGGTCACCAGAAATACGCATGTCAATAAGGGGCATGGTCATCAGAAATGCACATGTCATTAAGGGGCATGGTCATCAGAAATGCACATGTCAATAAGGGGCATGGTCACCAGAAATGCGCATGTCATTGAGGGGCATGGTCACCAGAAATGCACATGTCAATAAGGGGCATGGTCACCAGAAATGCGCATGTCAATAAGGGGCATGGTCACCAGAAATGCACATGTCATTAAGGGGCATGGTCATCAGAAATATGCATGTCATTAAGGGGCATGGTCATCAGAAATGCGCATGTCAATAAGGGGTATGGTCATCAGAAATGCACATGTCATTAAGGGTCATGGTCACCAGAAATACGCATGTCAATAAGGGGCATGGTCATCAGAAATGCACATGTCATTAAGGGCCATGGTCACCAGAAATATGCATGTCAATAAGGGGCATGGTCATCAGAAATGCACATGTCATTAAGGGGCATGGTCATCAGAAATGTGCATGTCATTAAGGGGCATGGTCATCAGAAATACACATGTCATTAAGGGGCATGGTCATCAGAAATGTGCATATCATTAAGGGGCATGGTCACCAGTAATGTGCATGTCATTAAGGGGCATGGTCATCACAAATGCGCATGTCAATAAGGGGTATGGTCATCAGAAATGCACATGTCATTAAGGGCCATGGTCACCAGAAATACGAATGTCAATAAGGGGCATGGTCATCAGAAATGCACATGTCATTAAGGGGCATGGTCATCAGAAATGTGCATGTCATTAAGGGGCATGGTCATCAGAAATACACATGTCATTAAGGGGCATGGTCATCAGAAATGTGCATATCATTAAGGGGCATGGTCACCAGAAATGTGCATGTCAATAAGGGGCATGGTCATCAGAAATATGCATGCCATTAAGGGGCATGGTCATCAGAAATGCACATGTCAATAAGGGGCATGGTCATCAGAAATGCGCATGTCATTAAGGGGCATTATCATCAGAAATGTGCATTGTCAATAAGGGGCATGGTCATCAGAAATGCACATGTCATTAAGAGGCATGGCCATCAGAAATGTGCATGTCATTAAGGGGTATGGTCATCAGAAATGCACATGTCATTAAGGGGTATGGTCATCAGAAATGCACATGTCATTAAGGGGCATTATCATCAGAAATGTGCATTGTCAATAAGGGGCATGGTCATCAGAAATGCACATGTCATTAAGAGGCATGGCCATCAGAAATGTGCATGTCATTAAGGGGTATGGTCATCAGAAATGCACATGTCATTAAGGGGCATGGTCATCAGAAATGCACATGTCAATAAGGGGCATGGTCATCAGAAATGCACATGTCAATAAGGGGCATGGTCATCAGAAATGCACATGTCATTAAGGGGCATTATCATCAGAAATGTGCATTGTCATTAAGGGGTATGGTCACCAGAAATGTGCATGTCATTAAGGGGTATGGTCATCAGAAATGCGCATGTCAATAAGGGGCATGGTCATCAGAAATGCACATGTCATTAAGGGGCATGGTCACCAGAAATGCGCATTGTCTGAAGTGACACTGTCAAAATTATGCATGTCATGTGGCTTTGTCATCAGAAGTGTGCATGTTGTAAAGCGACAATGTTGTTAAAATTTTTTGCTGTTTTGTTATTGCAAAATGTTTTTCTCAACTCTGGTTGGTCTTTACCTACACAGTGTACACTACCTGCTGTATGCAGTTTTAAACACCGCTAATAACTATAATATTTTATCGTCACAAAAATCCATTAACTATGACCAAGCATGACATATACCCGGTAATTTTGATAATTGTTTGAATTTCTCGCTTGACTGTAAATGCCATCAAGTTGTGAACATTTCTTGGCGTGTGAGTCTTCCCGAAACACAGGTTCAGTTCTGATGACAGTGATGCTTTAAGAAGACTAATAGTTCAAATTTCTTGTATGTTTCTGATTACGAACTTTGTCCCTAAGTTGAACAAGTCTTCCATGCATCCATGGAAACTAACCAAAACAGCTAAAATATGATTTTGATAGCACATGTTTAACAATGATGATACTATTTTTGATTTCAAAAATGTTTATATTAAAGATGCTCTTCTACTTTGTGGGGCAATATGATCATGACATCCAAAAATATAAATGTGTATATATATATATATATATTGCACATATAGATATATTGCACAGTGATGATACAAGCAAAACTGAATTTTTTTAAAAATCAGTACTTGGACTCCTTGATCCAAAGCGGGCTTCTATTTCTTCCAGTGTGCGGCCTTTGGTTTCAGGTACAAATATTACAACAAACAGTGTTGCTACAAAACACACACCACCAAAGAACCAGAATGTCCCCTGCTCCGTCAAAGAATCCTGAAGACAAAAACAAAATAATTCAGTGATAATTTACAAAATAGTGTTCTAAAGAAGAAATATTGTACTGCATTTAAATTTAGAGCATTTGATGTTGTTGGGATATACACTAAGTTTTTATGCAAGGCCTGCTTATGCCATTTTTTCCTATTCATCTCAATGGGCAATGTGTTAAATTGTTTGTGGAAGAAAACATCCACTCTATTGTTAACTTTGCATATTCATCAGTGAATGCAGCTTTGAGGGTACCTTGGTTAAGGTCTGCAGGTGCTTGTGTTTGTGTTGACCTGACCTGATTGACACCAGAATAGTGCATTAAATTGCCAATTGATAGAGAGATGGCTGCAGTCCTGTCATGAAGTCCTAAACATGAATATAGCTTCTGTGGCAAAAATGAACAAAATGTCAGCTCTCACACTTGCAATTTGCCCATAAAAAAGACAGAAGAAACAACAATGTCCGAGATTGTTGTCTGGCACAAAAAACACTATTTAAAAAAAAAAAAAAAAAACTTTCCATATTCACCAGTGTTTTTATTTACCGCATTTACCATCATCGAAATTAAAACCCAGCATATAGTGGAACTATTCACCTGAAAGCAGGGTCAACTTCATGCTCCATGTTCTTAGTAGGTTTTTTTCACAATGTGCAACTTATCTGATGATTGTCTCTCGCCAATTGTATTTTTAAAATGTTCGCAACATGGTAATGATAAGTTTTAAATCCTCCAGTTTTTAATTTGTGGCAAAAATGCATGGTTCGTGGACGTACATTATTGCGTAATGTTGGGCGATCAAGATCTGACATGCAATTAAAGTTTTACTCTGTGCATGACAAATTGATTGGTTTATGAACAAGACAATCTCATGTCAATCACGGCCAACAGGGTAAATTCAGCTACCAGTAATATGACTGACTCCGGACATTACCAGGTGAGTTGCTGACTGATTTTCTATGTATGTGATGTGATTAGAACTGGTTATATCAAAACATTTTTCATGAGTATGCTGCTCGGCTAAATGTCTGTACTATACAAGTACATGTATTAATAATGTTATGCCACATACTAGACACACACCTGTGGGACCGTGTATATTTAGTATGACATTTGTCAAGCGGCCATTTACATAAATTTATGAAATAAATTGAAAGGGAACCTTTAAACACGCATAGCAAACCAATCAGCAACTTAGCTGACAATGTTGCGGTTTTGTTGATCGAAACAATATCGCGGTGACAGTATATCTACTTTTTATCTGCCGTACACCGAGATAGACAACAGTCTCAATCGGCAGGCGACTGAAGCCAGTGGTGAAGATCTGCAGATGCTTCTATTTAAGAAAGACTCGTTGAAGTCAGGATAGCGCATTAGATTGTCGTAATGACATTATGATAGACAGTAGAATTTAATTTAAATCTGTAAATTGCCAAAAATAATATTTTTCAAAAACATGTATCCATATTTTTGGTTTCATTTAAACTTACCATCATATCTGAAAACGTCAACGTTACAATAAACGCACATGTCCAGTTGACTAACGTTGCGATACCGCTGGCTGCACCACGTGCTCTGGACGGAAATATTTCGGACATGATAAGCCAGGGAATAGCTCCCCAGCCTAGCGAAAATGATATGATGTATACAATCATACTTGAGAGAGATAAACCGCTCAGATCGTTACCGGAAGGTGTTTTTAACTGGTAATACAATCCAAATGTTCCTGCGCTTACTGTCATACCAATACCTAAAAAATGAAAGCAAAATTAATTTCAGTCTACCGAAAACTACTGTTGCCAATCAGAATGATAAGATTTTGTTCTACCAGGAATCTTTGTATCATCGACACGTAATATATTAACACATACACACGTTGTTTTAAAAAGACAACCTGCATGCTGTTACCCCTGTCGCACACCACCCTCTACAACAAAACACGACTGTCGTAATCAGGGCAAAATCATGCGATTGCCACATGTGCAGACTGGTAGTGATTCGCACCACCAGACGAGGCCCATGCTCTGATTGGTTCACTCTAATGATGGAATATGACAAGCATTTTGGCATTCAAATCTGATGCAGGTACCTTTTTATTCCACCGATGTACAACACCTGTAATATAATCTGACCAAATGACTATCCAAATTACATTCAGCCACCTCCTCAACAGGATTCGTCAACCAATTAGAGTGTGCCTTACGAAAAAGTGGCATGTAACGTAAGTTCTGATTCGTCGCTGATGATCAGATTTAGTTTGAAGCGATGTAAATCTACCAGTACTGCAGGAATGGTTTACTGATCTAAATTGAAAACAGTCATATATGTGGAACAACCAGTAGATTGATTAAACATTTGATTTTGATACTAATAGAATGTGATTGACACCGAGCAGCATGAGAGGTCACTGACCATATATGGATATATAACTGTGAATTAACCTGGTTAATTTCTTTGTCTTTTACAATATGGTTATATAATTTACACAATTCTATGCTGTCACCAAACTACTTTCTATACCAAAAAATTAATCAAACACCCATGAAAATGGCAGTTATGTATCATTTTTAAACTCCCCAAAAAACATAAGTTTCAATAAATCAGGATGACAATTTTTTTTGTTTCAAAATTGTTAAATAAATATTGATTTGTACAAAAGTCATCAGGTTTTGATGCCCCCCCCCAAGTACAACATTTCTGAAAAAGAAAAGAAAGAAAAACTGCGTGGACAGCATCTAAAAAATATGATTGTTTGTTATGCAATTAAAAAAGAAACAGCTGTTCCACACATATGAAACATATTTCTATGTTTGTTGTTACACTGTAACCTTCCTATAGTGAACACCTTTACAATGAATTTTTTTATATAATGAACACGTGTCCCAGTGCTTCATTATAGTGAACACTTCACTATAACAAACCCAATGTATTATGTGCTTCATTATAGTGAACACTTCACTATAACAAACCCAATGTATTATGTGCTTCATTATAGTGAACACTTCACTATAACAAACCCAATGTATTATGTGCTTCATTATAGTGAACACTTCACTATAACAAAACCAAAGCATTAAGTGCTTCATTATAGTGAACACTTCACTATAACAAACCCAATGTATTATGTGCTTCATTATAGTGAACACTTCACTATAACAAAACCAAAGTATTATGTGCTTCATTATAAGTGAACACTTCATTATAACAAACCCAATGTATTATGTGCTTCATTATAGTGAACACTTCACTATAACAAAACCAAAGTATTAAGTGCTTCATTATAGTGAACACTTCACTATAACAAACCTAATGTATTATGTGCTTCATTATAAGTGAACACTTCATTATAACAAACCCAATGTATTATGTGCTTCATTATAGTGAACACTTCACTATAACAAAACCAAAGTATTAAGTGCTTCATTATAGTGAACACTTCACTATAACAAACCTAATGTATTATGTGCTTCATTATAGTGAACACTTCACTATAACAAACTAATTGTCTCCCTAAAGCGTTTACCCGGTATATAATGTACATACAGTGTATAATTTTATTCCGATATTTCTAAAAATTACCCCCCCGCCCACCATTCCATACATACATTGCAACACAAGTGCAATGGAATATTCTAAACACATTTAAGTGCAAAGTTTTATCGCCAAGATTGGTGACACCAGGGTTAACACCTCTCAAGAAGACACAGACACTAATTTAACTGTTTTTAACCTGTCTCGGGAGCTTTTATGAAAAAGAGATCATCAGTTATATAATTGTACATTACTGACACACTGGTTTATCATTTTTGTAAACAATATTGTTCGTCTCACAGTACTGAATACTTGTCTAAATACAATGTTGCTACCTGACTAGTAAATTTACACACTATATTGGTGTTCAAATGCAATTTGCAGCGGTGATAAGACTTTGTTGCTATATATAATCCAAGGGTAAATAACTCAAAAATCACCATTTTCATGAAGATTAGACTTGTATCTTGCACGAAAAGTAGTTAGGTGAACATGTATTTTTTTATCTTGGTTTTGTGAAAAACATGATATAAAACCATATTTCGAAGAAAATCTAATCATTTATTTTAATGGCAGCAAACTAACTACTTTAAACACATTTTTATATCAATATTAAAGCGCGGTGGTCGTCGCGCAGCGCGTGTTGGAATTTCATGTAAATAAACAATGTATTTTACACGTGTTGTATACGTCGCTATGAGTCCCATATCGAACAGGACGCGGCGCAACGACTACTGCCCTTTAACTGTAGTGTACACATAGCAATACATAATTGTGATTACCTGCCAGAATGAGCAGCATTTTTCTTCCAGCCTTGTCCATTAATATCGCACAAACACATGTAAAGACAACCTGAACTGCTCCGACAATAACAGCTGCATATGCACCATTTCTGAAACCGGCACCCTCAAAAATACTCTGTGTGTAGAACATTACAGCGTTGATCCCACTGAATTGTTGGAAAACCATCAGCAATAGACTTATGACAAGTGGTCTGTAAATACTAGGCTTCAAAAACTCTGACCATGCCATAGTCTCCTGAAATAGAACAATAAAATATACATCAAAACACATTCCCAATTATCCTACAAGATTTTAAAGTATGTCAAAGCATAATCTATGGGGATTCTATAGTATGCCAACACACATTCCATATTATCCGATGGGGATTCTTAAGTGAGGCAAAGTGTATTCTATGTTATCCTATGGAGATTCTAAAGTAAGTTGAAGCATAATAAATGTTATTCCAAAGAGATTCTAAAGTATGTCAAAACATATTCCATAGTATCCTATGGAGATTCTAAAGTAAGTGAAAGCCTATTCAATTTTATTCTATGGGGATTCTTAAGTATGTCAAAACACATTCCATAGTATCCTATGGAGATTCTAAAGTAAGTGAAAGCCTATTCAATTTTATTCTATGGGGATTCTTAAGTATGTCAAAACACATTCCATAGTATCCTATGGAGATTCTAAAGTAAGTGAAAGCCTATTCAATTTTATTCTATGGGGATTCTTAAGTATGTATGTCAAAACACATTCCATAGTATCCTATGGAGATTCTAAAACAAGTTGAAGCATATTCCATATTAGCCTATGGGGATTCTAAAGTAAGTTGAAGAATATTCCATATTATCCTATTGAGATTCTAAAGTAAGCGAAAGCCTATTTTATTCTATGGAGCTTGTAAAGTGAGGCAAAGCATATTCTATGGTACCCTATGAATTGATTTAGTGAATCTTACTTGTTGATCTAAATTTGATTCAATATTACAACACTCATCATCGGAAAGCCTATTTTATTCTATGGAGCTTGTAAAGTGAGGCAAAGCATATTCTATGGTACCCTATGAATTGATTTAGTGAATCTTACTTGTTGATCTAAATTTGATTCTATATTACAACACTCATCATCAGGATCTATATGCGGTCCTCGTAACCATGCCACCGTTCTTATGGCATCATTTCGTCTATTCACACTCAATAAGTACCGGGGTGTCTCTGGCATCATGACTACCAAGACAATCATCAACGTTGGAAACATAGCACCAATCAAAGCTAACCAAACATAGCTTAAATGGCCTAATCCTGAATAGAGAAGAAAGAGTATTAGAGTTTGACACACTTAAAATCCCAACAAAACAACCAGTTTCTGGCCTATATACTGTACTTCCAACACACAGTACATCTGTCTATTCAAGCAAGATAGACTTCTAATTAATAAATGTACCCTGTTATTTTGCAATGTTCAAAAAAAGATTTAAATTTGCATACTTTAAATCTATTACCCTTTTATGCTAAACATAGTAAGGCCAGACTTTTTTTATTCCTTGTTTCTCAAGTTTTTATAAGAAAATTTTTTTGAGGAGGGCGAAAATAAAATAAAATTAATTCTTTTTTTCCATTAGATTTGTGTGATTCTCAAAGAATTGTAAGTGAGATCATTGATCAAAGAGAAGAAATGAAATAAAATTTTATTCCATGTATAACCTTGTTTCTCATCTGCGCGAGACTTCGGTACTTTGATCATAATACTCCCACGAAAATGCAACTTGGGTTTGTTATGCGGCGGGTGAAAAAAGAAAATGAAGAGAAAAATAAGTTTTTTTTAGCAATTGTTTTTTTTAGCAATTGTTTGCACTTACATGTCGGCAGACGCAAGAAATTACACTGAAATAAAATTTTATTTTTATTTCATTTTCGGCTCTAGTTCATTCGGCGGGTTCGCGAAACAAGGGATAATAAAAGTCTGGCCTAAGGAAACTATTATTATTATTATCAAGCAAATAATAGTTATGCATCGCTTGACATCCTTTGATATACATGTCATGCTGTATCTCCAATGATCTCGACTGGATATCAAAACACATTGTACCATCAACGATTTCAACAAAACAAGAAATTATTTTACTCACTGTAACTACAGTATAACTACGTTCTGTGACAAAAAAGTGCTTTAAAACAATGTAGGTAAATCATAACATTTCCTCATGCACCGGGGGATAGAATATAAAAGCATTGCTTTCAGCATGAATGCTTTTGGTTCCATGTTGTTGGAAATTCATCACTACCATATATTGATAGACGTCATGAGTGACTTAATGCATGAATTCAAATCTTTGATTGGAAATCTACTCTCCAGATCTACGATCCCAAATAAATATTCACATCTTCAAAATGTTGTGATTTCTTGACTCGAAAATATATTTACTGTCAAATTGAAGTGTTTTATACAATATGACTTTTTAAATGGCAACTTTTTACACATTTTTATGTATTTTTTCCATCCTTTTTTTTTATTAGTTTTAAACCAAATAAATACCAGTACATATAGTGATCAAAATTGTTGAAAGTATATGGGAAAAAAAGTTTGGCAAATTTACTTTATGAAATGTGATGAAAGTCAGTGTTTTAAATGTTTCATACAATGACATTACTGCAGATCTTATCTTACCCATGACATATGCAAAGAGAATTCCAACCGTGACAGCTACTTGAAAACCAGCTCCCAAAAAACCTCGTAATGATGCAGTTGATACCTCAGCAATGTAAACCTAAAAAATATAGTGTATCGATACATTTTTACTTCTCACATTTGCATGAGATGTGGTCCCCCATTTGGTGTATAATTCCAGTTTAAAATGTGATTACATCATTAAACTGGTTTTTAACTTTGGTATCCATGTATGCCAATGGTGATATGCGCATTTCTAACCAATAGCGTTGCAGAACACCGTGGATACTTGGGCAGGTATGATGTTGTGAACAGAAATGAACGTTTCTAACCAATAGCGTGGCAGAACACCGTGGATACTTGGGCAGGTATGATGTTGTGAACAGAAATGAACGTTTCTAACCAATAGCGTGGCAGAACACCGTAGATGCTTGGGCAGGTATGATGTTGCAAACAGAAATGAACGTTTCAAACCAATAGCGTTGCAGAACACTGTGGATACTTGGACAGGTATGATGTTGTGAACAGAAATGAACGTTTCAAACCAATAGCGTTGCAGAACACCATGGATACTTGGGCAGGTATGATGTTGTGAACAGAAATGAACGTTTCAAACCAATAGCGTTGCAGAACACCGTGGATACTTGGACAGGTATGATGTTGTAAACAGAAATGAACGTTTCAAACCAATAGCGTTGCAGAACACCGTGGATACTTGGACAGGTATGATGTTGTGAACAGAAATGAACGTTTCAAACCAATAGCGTTGCAGAACACCGTGGATGCTTGGGCAGGTATGATGTTGCAAACAGAAATGAACGTTTCTAACCAATAGCGTTGCAGAACACCGTGGATACTTGGACAGGTATGATGTTGTGAACAGAAATGAACGTTTCTAACCAATAGCGTTGCAGAACACCGTGGATACTTGGGCAGGTATGATGTTGCAAACAGAAATGAACGTTTCTAACCAATAGCGTTGCAGAACACCGTGGATGCTTGGGCAGGTATGATGTTGCAAACAGAAATGAACGTTTCTAACCAATAGCGTTGCAGAACACCGTGGATACTTGGGCAGGTATGATGTTGTAAATAGAAATGAACGTTTCTAACCAATAGCGTTGCAGAACACCGTAGATGCTTGGGCAGGTATGATGTTGCAAACAGAAATGAACGTTTCTAACCAATAGCGTTGCAGAACACCGTGGATACTTGGGCAGGTATGATGTTGTGAACAGAAATGAACGTTTCAAACCAATAGCGTTGCAGAACACCGTAGATGCTTGGGCAGGTATGATGTTGTGAACAGAAATGAACGTTTCTAACCAATAGCGTTGCAGAACACCGTAGATGCTTGGGCAGGTATGATGTTGCAAACAGAAATGAACCTTTCTAACCAATAGCGTTGCAGAACACCGTGGATACTTGGGCAGGTATGATGTTGTGAACAGAAATGAACATTTCTAACCAATAGCGTTGCAGAACACCGTGGATACTTGGGCAGGTATGATGTTGCAAACAGAAATGAACGTTTCTAACCAATAGCGTTGCAGAACACCGTGGATACTTGGGCAGGTATGATGTTGCAAACAGAAATGAACCTTTCTAACCAATAGCGTTGCAGAACACCGTAGATGCTTGGGCAGGTATGATGTTGTGAACAGAAATGAACGTTTCTAACCAATAGCGTTGCAGAACACCGTGGATACTTGGGCAGGTATGATGTTGCAAACAGAAATGAACGTTTCTAACCAATAGCGTTGCAGAACACCGTGGATACTTGGGCAGGTATGATGTTGCAAACAGAAATGAACGTTTCTAACCAATAGCGTTGCAGAACACCGTGGATACTTGGGCAGGTATGATGTTGCAAACAGAAATGAACGTTTCTAACCAATAGCGTTGCAGAACACCGTGGATACTTGGGCAGGTATGATGTTGTGAACAGAAATGAACGTTTCTAACCAATAGCGTGGCAGAACACCGTGGATACTTGGGCAGGTATGATGTTGTGAACAGAAATGAACGTTTCTAACCAATAGCGTTGCAGAACACCGTAGATGCTTGGGCACGTATGATGTTGCAAACAGAAATGAACGTTTCAAACCAATAGCGTTGCAGAACACCATGAATACTTGGGCAGGTATGATGTTGTGAACAGAAATGAACCTTTCTAACCAATAGCATGGCAGAACACCGTGGATACTTGGGCAGGTATGATGTTGCAAACAGAAATGAACGTTTCAAACCAATAGCGTTGCAGAACACCATTGATGCTTGGGCAGGTATGATGTTGTAAACAGAAATGAACCTTTCTAACCAATAGCGTTGCATAACACCATTGATGCTTGGGCAGGTATGATGTTGTAAACAGAAATGAACGTTTCAAACCAATAGCGTTGCAGAACACCATTGATGCTTGGGCAGGTATGATGTTGTAAACAGAAATGAACGTTTCTAACCAATAGCGTTGCAGAACACCATTGATGCTTGGGCAGGTATGATGTTGTAAACAGAAATGAACGTTTCTAACCAATAGCGTTGCAGAACACCATTGATGCTTGGGCAGGTATGATGTTGTAAACAGAAATGAACCTTTCTAACCAATAGCGTTGCAGAACACTGTGGATACTTGGACAGGTATGATGTTGTGAACAGAAATGAACGTTTCAAACCAATAGCGTTGCAGAACACCATTGATGCTTGGGCACGTATGATGTTGTAAACAGAAATGAACCTTTCTAACCAATAGCGTTGCAGAACACTGTGGATACTTGGACAGGTATGATGTTGTGAACAGAAATGAACGTTTCAAACCAATAGCGTTGCAGAACACCATGGATACTTGGGCAGGTATGATGTTGTGAACAGAAATGAACGTTTCAAACCAATAGCATGGCAGAACACCGTGGATACTTGGGCAGGTATGATGTTGTAAACAGAAATGAGCGTTTCAAACCAATAGCGTTGCATAACACTGTGGATACTTGGACAGGTATGATGTTGTAAACAGAAATGAACGTTTCAAACCAATAGCGTTGCAGAACACTGTGGATACTTGGACAGGTATGATGTTGTGAACAGAAATGAACGTTTCAAACCAATAGCATGGCAGAACACCGTGGATACTTGGACAGGTATGATGTTGTAAACAGAAATGAGCGTTTCAAACCAATAGCGTTGCATAACACTGTGGATACTTGGACAGGTATGATGTTGTAAACAGAAATGAACGTTTCAAACCAATAGCGTTGCAGAACACTGTGGATACTTGGGCAGGTATGATGTTGTGAACAGAAATGAACGTTTCAAACCAATAGCATGGCAGAACACCGTGGATACTTGGACAGGTATGATGTTGTGAACAGAAATGAACGTTTCTAACCAATAGCGTGGCAGAACACCGTAGATGCTTGGGCAGGTATGATGTTGCAAACAGAAATGAACGTTTCTAACCAATAGCGTTGCAGAACACCGTGGATACTTGGGCAGGTATGATGTTGCAAACAGAAATGAACGTTTCTAACCAATAGCGTTGCAGAACACCGTGGATACTTGGGCAGGTATGATGTTGCAAACAGAAATGAACGTTTCAAACCAATAGCGTTGCAGAACACCGTGGATGCTTGGGCAGGTATGATGTTGCAAACAGAAATGAACGTTTCTAACCAATAGCGTTGCAGAACACTGTGGATACTTGGGCAGGTATGATGTTGCAAACAGAAATGAACGTTTCTAACCAATAGCGTTGCAGAACACCGTGGATACTTGGGCAGGTATGATGTTGCAAACAGAAATGAACGTTTCTAACCAATAGCGTTGCAGAACACCGTGGATACTTGGGCAGGTATGATGTTGCAAACAGAAATGAACGTTTCTAACCAATAGCGTTGCAGAACACCGTGGATACTTGGGCAGGTATGATGTTGTGAACAGAAATGAACGTTTCAAACCAATAGCGTTGCAGAACACCGTGGATGCTTGGGCAGGTATGATGTTGTGAACAGAAATGAACGTTTCTAACCAATAGCGTGGCAGAACACCGTGGATACTTGGGCAGGTATGATGTTGTGAACAGAAATGAACGTTTCAAACCAATAGCGTTGCAGAACACCATGGATACTTGGGCAGGTATGATGTTGTGAACAGAAATGAACGTTTCAAACCAATAGCGTTGCAGAACACCATGGATACTTGGGCAGGTATGATGTTGTGAACAGAAATGAACGTTTCAAACCAATAGCGTTGCAGAACACCATGGATACTTGGGCAGGTATGATGTTGTGAACAGAAATGAACGTTTCTAACCAATAGCGTTGCAGAACACCGTGGATACTTGGACAGGTATGATGTTGTGAACAGAAATGAACGTTTCAAACCAATAGCGTTGCAGAACACCATGGATACTTGGGCAGGTATGATGTTGTGAACAGAAATGAACGTTTCAAACCAATAGCGTTGCAGAACACCGTGGATGCTTGGGCAGGTATGATGTTGTGAACAGAAATGAACGTTTCTAACCAATAGCGTGGCAGAACACCGTGGATACTTGGGCAGGTATGATGTTGTGAACAGAAATGAACGTTTCTAACCAATAGCGTTGCAGAACACCGTAGATGCTTGGGCACGTATGATGTTGCAAACAGAAATGAACGTTTCAAACCAATAGCGTTGCAGAACACCATGAATACTTGGGCAGGTATGATGTTGTGAACAGAAATGAACCTTTCTAACCAATAGCATGGCAGAACACCGTGGATACTTGGGCAGGTATGATGTTGCAAACAGAAATGAACGTTTCAAACCAATAGCGTTGCAGAACACCATTGATGCTTGGGCAGGTATGATGTTGTAAACAGAAATGAACCTTTCTAACCAATAGCGTTGCAGAACACTGTGGATACTTGGACAGGTATGATGTTGTGAACAGAAATGAACGTTTCAAACCAATAGCGTTGCAGAACACCATTGATGCTTGGGCACGTATGATGTTGTAAACAGAAATGAACCTTTCTAACCAATAGCGTTGCAGAACACTGTGGATACTTGGACAGGTATGATGTTGTGAACAGAAATGAACGTTTCAAACCAATAGCGTTGCAGAACACCATGGATACTTGGGCAGGTATGATGTTGTGAACAGAAATGAACGTTTCAAACCAATAGCATGGCAGAACACCGTGGATACTTGGGCAGGTATGATGTTGTAAACAGAAATGAGCGTTTCAAACCAATAGCGTTGCATAACACTGTGGATACTTGGACAGGTATGATGTTGTAAACAGAAATGAACGTTTCAAACCAATAGCGTTGCAGAACACTGTGGATACTTGGACAGGTATGATGTTGTGAACAGAAATGAACGTTTCAAACCAATAGCATGGCAGAACACCGTGGATACTTGGACAGGTATGATGTTGTAAACAGAAATGAGCGTTTCAAACCAATAGCGTTGCATAACACTGTGGATACTTGGACAGGTATGATGTTGTAAACAGAAATGAACGTTTCAAACCAATAGCGTTGCAGAACACTGTGGATACTTGGGCAGGTATGATGTTGTGAACAGAAATGAACGTTTCAAACCAATAGCATGGCAGAACACCGTGGATACTTGGACAGGTATGATGTTGTAAACAGAAATGAGCGTTTCAAACCAATAGCGTTGCAGAACACTGTGGATACTTGGACAGGTATGATGTTGTAAACAGAAATGAACGTTTCAAACCAATAGCGTTGCAGAACACTGTGGATACTTGGACAGGTATGATGTTGTAAACAGAAATGAACGTTTCAAACCAATAGCGTTGCAGAACACTGTGGATACTTGGACAGATATGATGTTGTAAACAGAAATGAGCGAGATAATCGTTGTATTCAAAAATGCAAAAAAGCAAGGACAATAATAAAACTGCCTTAAGCTTTTTATATCACAAATACACAAAACAGTCCAGATTATTTTTTGAGTTAAAACAGAAAATTTACCAAATTTGTCTGCACCTTTTATTTATCATCAATATTTCTGGAAATGAAACCTAATTTTGGAGCCAAGAAGCAAAATTTTAGTCAATTTTTAGTTTAGTCCCAATTTTCTGAAGGAAAGAGCAGACTATTAACAGGACTACTTTGTGACGAAAAGAGGAGACTGGTGGTGGAAAGGTTGGAATTCTACATGGCCTCATTCTAAAAGTGACAATTTAGTAATTAAAAAAAAAATATTTGAGTCATTACATAGCCTCACTTGCAATGTTTGTATTACAACTTGTGAAAATTTTGTAATTCACACAACTTTAAATACAAGATTAATAAATCTTGTATTATTTAAACTGTTATTAATTAATCTTTGATATACCGTACTTCTCAGATCATAAGCCCAGGGGCCTGAACATGTAAAATCGGGAAAAATTAGGAGGTGGGCTTATACTCGAGGACCACCGTTTCGGGGTTTAAAATTGTAAACATCTTCCCACCCATGAAAAATTATCCAAATTACATCTTTCATTCACAGCACCGGTCTCAGAAAACTATTAAGTCTTTACAGAATAGAAATGGTGCGAACCATGTTCCGCCTGCCTGCCATGCACTCTGAAATTAATGAGAGTTTTCTTATAGAAGTACCAATCACAATTTGTATGCATTGAAATACACTTTTTACATGCATATTTTAATAAATGTCGTCTATGCCCCGTAAAAACACTCTGGGCCTACACTTGGGGATGTCCTCAACTTGTTAAATTTCTAAAAACAGAGGGGTGGGCCTATACTCTGAGAGGGGCTTATGATCAGACAAGTATGGTAACATAATCGGGTCAATATACTTACGGGAACAACAAGTGATGTCATGCCACACGCAATGCCTGTCAAAACTCGACCAACCAGTAACCACTGAAATATGCCATGTGACAGCGAGATACACAAGTAACCCAGCACAAATGGAAGAGAGCATGTCATAATGGTCAGTTTTCTACCACCTCTGTCGATAAGCCATCCAGCTATCGGACCACCTATCATGGCTCCCAGGGCTATAACTGACTATTCAAATGAATAAGAAAACAATGACAATTGTAAGAATACTCCACAACGTATATTGCTCTATCCAATGACATATCTGCATCCTATCATAATTATAATGTGTCATATATTGCTCTATCCAATGACATATCTGTATCCTATCATAATTATAAAGTATCATATATTGCTCTATCCAATGACATATCTGCATCCGATCATAATTATAATGTGTCATATATTGCTCTATCCAATGACATATCTGCATCCGATCATAATTATGTGTCATATATTGCTCTATCCAATGACATATCTGCATCCTATCATAATTATATTGTGTCATATATTGTTCTATCCAATGACATATCTGCATCCTATCATAATTATAATGTATCACATATTGCTCTACCCAATGACATATCTGCATCCTATCATAATTATATTGTGTCGCATATTGCTGTATCCAATGACATATCTGCATCCTATCATAATTATATAGTGTCGCATATTGCTGTATCCAATGACATATCTGCATCCTATCATAATTATATTGTGTCGCATATTGCTGTATCCAATGACATATCTGCATCCAACCATAATTATATTGTGTCATATATTGCTCTATCCAATGACATATCTGCATCCTATCATAATTATATTGTCATATATTACTCTATCCAATGACATATCTGCATCCTATCATAATTACAATGTATCACATATTGCTCTATCCAATGACATATCTGCATCCTATCATAATTATATTGTCATATATTACTCTATCCAATGACATATCTGCATCCTATCATAATTATAATGTGTCATATATTACTCTATCCAATGACATATCTGCATCCTATCATAATTATGTGTCGCATATTACTCTACCCAATGACATATCTGCATCCTATCATAATTATATTGTGTCGCATATTACTCTACCCAATGACATATCTGCATCCTATCATAATTATAATGTGTCGCATATTACTCTACCCAATGACATATCTGCATCCTACCATAATTATATTGTGTCATATATTGCTCTACCCAATGACATATCTGCATCCTATCATAATTACAATGTGTCACATATTGCTCTACCCAATGACATATCTGCATCCTATCATAATTATATTGTGTCGCATATTGCTGTATCCAATGACATATCTGCATCCTATCATAATTATAATGTGTCATATATTGCTCTATCCAATGACATATCTGCATCCGATCATAATTATGTGTCATATATTGCTCTACCCAATGACATATCTGCATCCTATCATAATTATATTGTGTCATATATTGCTCTATCCAATGACATATCTGCATCCTATCATAATTATAATGTATCACATATTGCTCTATCCAATGACATATCTGCATCCTATCATAATTATATTGTCATATATTACTCTATCCAATGACATATCTGCATCCTATCATAATTACAATGTGTCACATATTGCTCTACCCAATGACATATCTGCATCCTATCATAATTATATTGTGTCGCATATTGCTGTATCCAATGACATATCTGCATCCTATCATAATTATATTGTGTCGCATATTGCTCTATCCAATGACATATCTGCATCCTATCATAATTATAATGTGTCATATATTGCTCTACCCAATGACATATCTGCATCCTATCATAATTATATTGTGTCATATATTGCTCTATCCAATGACATATCTGCATCCTATCATAATTATAATGCATCACATATTGCTCTATCCAATGACATATCTGCATCCTATCATAATTATATTGTGTCATATATTACTCTATCCAATGACATATCTGCATCCTATCATAATTACAATGTGTCACATATTGCTCTACCCAATGACATATCTGCATCCTATCATAATTATATTGTGTCGCATATTGCTGTATCCAATGACATATCTGCATCCTATCATAATTATAATGTGTCATATATTGCTCTATCCAATGACATATCTGCATCCGATCATAATTATGTGTCATATATTGCTCTATCCAATGACATATCTGCATCCTATCATAATTATATTGTGTCATATATTGTTCTATCCAATGACATATCTGCATCCTATCATAATTATAATGTATCACATATTGCTCTACCCAATGACATATCTGCATCCTATCATAATTATATTGTGTCGCATATTGCTGTATCCAATGACATATCTGCATCCTATCATAATTATATTGTGTCGCATATTGCTGTATCCAATGACATATCTGCATCCTATCATAATTATATTGTGTCGCATATTGCTGTATCCAATGACATATCTGCATCCTACCATAATTATATTGTGTCATATATTGCTCTATCCAATGACATATCTGCATCCTATCATAATTATATTGTCATATATTACTCTATCCAATGACATATCTGCATCCTATCATAATTACAATGTATCACATATTGCTCTATCCAATGACATATCTGCATCCTATCATAATTATATTGTCATATATTACTCTATCCAATGACATATCTGCATCCTATCATAATTATAATGTGTCATATATTACTCTATCCAATGACATATCTGCATCCTATCATAATTATAATGTGTCGCATATTACTCTACCCAATGACATATCTGCATCCTATCATAATTATATTGTGTCGCATATTGCTGTATCCAATGACATATCTGCATCCTATCATAATTATATTGTGTCGCATATTGCTCTATCCAATGACATATCTGCATCCTATCATAATTATAATGTGTCATATATTGCTCTACCCAATGACATATCTGCATCCTATCATAATTATATTGTGTCATATATTACTCTATCCAATGACATATCTGCATCCTATCATAATTATAATGTGTCGCATATTACTCTACCCAATGACATATCTGCATCCTATCATAATTATATTGTGTCGCATATTACTCTACCCAATGACATATCTGCATCCTATCATAATTATAATGTGTCGCATATTACTCTACCCAATGACATATCTGCATCCTACCATAATTATATTGTGTCATATATTGCTCTACCCAATGACATATCTGCATCCTATCATAATTACAATGTGTCACATATTACTCTACCCAATGACATATCTGCATCCTATCATAATTATAATGTGTCGCATATTGCTCTACCCAATGACATATCTGCATCCTATCATAATTACAATGTGTCACATATTGCTCTACCCAATGACATATCTGCATCCTATCATAATTATATTGTGTCATATATTGCTCTATCCAATGACATATCTGCATCCTATCATAATTATAATGTGTCATATATTACTCTATCCAATGACATATCTGCATCCTATCATAATTATGTGTCATTTATTGCTCTACCCAATGACATATCTGCATCCTATCATAATTATATTGTGTCATATATTGTTCTATCCAATGACATATCTGCATCCTATCATAATTATAATGTATCACATATTGCTCTACCCAATGACATATCTGCATCCTATCATAATTATATTGTGTCGCATATTGCTGTATCCAATGACATATCTGCATCCTATCATAATTATATTGTGTCGCATATTGCTGTATCCAATGACATATCTGCATCCTATCATAATTATATTGTGTCGCATATTGCTGTATCCAATGACATATCTGCATCCTATCATAATTATAATGTGTCGCACATTGCTGTATCCAATGACATATCTGCATCCTATCATAATTATAATGTGTCATATATTGCTCTACCCAATGACATATCTGCATCCTATCATAATTACAATGTGTCATTTATTACTCTATCCAATGACATATCTGTATCCTATCATAATTATAATGTGTCGCATATTACTCTATCCAATGACATATCTGCATCCTATCATAATTATAATGTGTCATATATTGCTCTACCCAATGACATATCTGCATCCTATCATAATTACAATGTGTCATTTATTGCTCTACCCAATGACATATCTGCATCCTATCATTATTACAATGTGTCATATACTGCTCTATCAACGACATATCTGCATCCTATCATAATTATGTGTCATTTATTGCTCTATCCAATGACATATCTGCATCCTATCATAATTATATTGTGTCATATATTACTCTATCCAATGACATATCTGCATCCTATCATAATTATAATGTGTCACATATTACTCTACCCAATGACATATCTGCATCCTATCATTATAATGTGTCGCATATTGCTCTACCCAATGACATATCTGCATCCTATCATAATTACAATGTGTCACATATTGCTCTACCCAATGACATATATGCATCCTATCATAATTATATTGTGTCATATATTGCTCTATCCAATGACATATCTGCATCCTATCATAATTATAATGCATCACATATTGCTCTATCCAATGACATATCTGCATCCTATCATAATTATATTGTGTCATATATTACTCTATCCAATGACATATCTGCATCCTATCATAATTACAACGTGTCACATATTGCTCTACCCAATGACATATCTGCATCCTATCATAATTATATTGTGTCGCATATTGCTGTATCCAATGACATATCTGCATCCTATCATAATTATAAATAAATAAACGCTGCTCGGACTGATAAGTATGATATATTGAAGATAATATTAGGTAATCGTAGTCCTAAATAACTATTAAAAATAGCTAGACGTTTCGAGCAATGGCTCTTTATCGATAGCATAGAAGCAAGTGTGATAACGTACAGGTAGAACATAGGAACGTAAGAACGCGCATGAACTATAAGTTAGAATCACAAAAAATTCCACAATAGAACAAATAACGCGCCTTAGGTAGTGAGCTCAACAAATGAGTTGAACTGTTTGTTAATACCATGGGGTTCTTTAGTTCCAAGGCGGAATATAGTTTCCTCCTCGACACGCCTGAGCTGATTTTCGTCGCCATTGACAACACATACACCAGAAATAGACATATCTGTAATATTATGTCCACTAGAATTAAAATTAAAATGAAGTGAAACCGGATAATAACGATTTTTCTGTCTAGTTTGCCGTAGATGCTCAGCAAACCGATCACCCAGTCGACGAACTGTAGAACCAATATAAAGTTTCCCGCATCTAATACATGAAATGCAATATACAACATTCATAGTGATACAACTGAACGGATATTTGACCTCAACATCTCCCTTGGGACCAAATATACGATTAGTGTCTGTAATAAAAGGACAAGTATTACACCTAGGACGATTACACGGGACAGAACCATATTTCTCAGGGTCTCCCCTTTCACCCGTATGCACCAATAACCTCCTTAAATTAGTGTCACGGCGCCAGGCAGTAGTAGGCATTAGTGGAAACGTAGAACTTGTCTCCTCACTGGTCTGTAAAATGTGAAAATGTTTGTACATAATGTTTTTAATCCTGACATTTAAAGGATAGTACGTAAGTGCCAAAATTACACGATCCTGATTGTCACGGGAAACCGTAGAACCAATACAATCAGTTCTTGACATTGACACAACCTTGGCCAATGCTTTCCCAGTGACATTACGAGGATAACCCCGTTTTCTGAAATAATCACATAAAATCCTCGCCTGGTTACGGAAATCAGTATCATCGCTGCAAATACGACGTACCCGGAGTAACTGCGAGTAAGGTATGGAGTCCTTCATTCTAGTAGGATGTGATGATTCATACTGTAAATAACAATGTGAATCAGTAGGTTTTGTGTAGATAGATGTAGAAATGCGATCACCATCTACCTTAGTAGAAATATCGAGAAATGGTAGTGTTATTTCTGATATCTCATGTGTGTATTGTATGGCGGGATTAAAGTTCTTCACAAAGTCAATGAACTGTAATAACTCATCCCGACTGCCAGACATGGCACCAAATCCATCATCAATGTACCTGACATAAAATTCAGGTTTAGTGCCTTGAAAGGACGAAAAAATTAACTCCTCTTGATATGACATGAATAAACATGCATAGCTCGGACCAAAACAACTGCCCATAGCCACACCTCGTTTCTGTATATAATGTTTACCATTAAAAGAAAAGCAATTCCCGTTCAAAACTAATTCCGCTAAGCGCACCAACACAAACGTAGGAGGATCCTTAACTGTCCTTTTATTCAGAAAATGCTGTAAAGCCAACAGTCCATCAGTGTGCGGGATAGATGTATAAAGGGATTTTACATCCATAGAAAACAAAAATCTGGGTATATCCGGTGTGAAACGAAATAACTCTAGTTTCCTAAGTGCATCATTTGTATCCTGAACATACGTAGGCTGTGACGCAACAATAGGTCTCAACATTGAATCCAAGTATCGAGCTATGTGCTCAGTCGGACAATTACATGCTGAGACAATGGGTCTACCAGGGTTGTTTACCTTGTGAATCTTAGGTAATAGATAAAAGACTGATGTCCGTGGTCTGCGCACTATAAGATTTTTGGCCTCTATCGGCAAATCACCTTTAGCAATATAGCCATTAACCACATCACCTATTTCCCGTTGTATTTCATTCGTAAGATCCACATCAAGTGCCCGGTAGGAGTCTGTATCCGATAACTGCCTCTCTGCCTCAACCAGATACAAATCTCTACGCCAAACCACCACTGCTCCACCCTTGTCAGCTGGCTTAATAACAATCTCATCACGTCGTGACTTAAGAGAATTAAGAGCGTCACGTTCCTGACGAGTTATATTGCTATTTTGCCATTTCTGATTATTAAACTTAATAGTATGTATTTCTCGTCTACACACACTTATATAATGATCCAGAGTATCATTACGACCAGGTGGTGGTGTCCAATAGGACACAGATGGTGGTGCTCCAAATAAACGAGCGTTGTGAATAGTATCCATGTCCTGGCTAGCTTCATCGCGATCGCGATCAGCGTCCTGCGCATGGTACTCCTTCAGTCTAAGTCGGCGATCGCGATGAAGCTAGCCAGGACATGGATACTATTCACAACGCTCGTTTATTTGGAGCACCACCATCTGTGTCCTATTGGACACCACCACCTGGTCGTAATGATACTCTGGATCATTATATAAGTGTGTGTAGACGAGAAATACATACTATTAAGTTTAATAATCAGAAATGGCAAAATAGCAATATAACTCGTCAGGAACGTGACGCTCTTAATTCTCTTAAGTCACGACGTGATGAGATTGTTATTAAGCCAGCTGACAAGGGTGGAGCAGTGGTGGTTTGGCGTAGAGATTTGTATCTGGTTGAGGCAGAGAGGCAGTTATCGGATACAGACTCCTACCGGGCACTTGATGTGGATCTTACGAATGAAATACAACGGGAAATAGGTGATGTGGTTAATGGCTATATTGCTAAAGGTGATTTGCCGATAGAGGCCAAAAATCTTATAGTGCGCAGACCACGGACATCAGTCTTTTATCTATTACCTAAGATTCACAAGGTAAACAACCCTGGTAGACCCATTGTCTCAGCATGTAATTGTCCGACTGAGCACATAGCTCGATACTTGGATTCAATGTTGAGACCTATTGTTGCGTCACAGCCTACGTATGTTCAGGATACAAATGATGCACTTAGGAAACTAGAGTTATTTCGTTTCACACCGGATATACCCAGATTTTTGTTTTCTATGGATGTAAAATCCCTTTATACATCTATCCCGCACACTGATGGACTGTTGGCTTTACAGCATTTTCTGAATAAAAGGACAGTTAAGGATCCTCCTACGTTTGTGTTGGTGCGCTTAGCGGAATTAGTTTTGAACGGGAATTGCTTTTCTTTTAATGGTAAACATTATATACAGAAACGAGGTGTGGCTATGGGCAGTTGTTTTGGTCCGAGCTATGCATGTTTATTCATGTCATATCAAGAGGAGTTAATTTTTTCGTCCTTTCAAGGCACTAAACCTGAATTTTATGTCAGGTACATTGATGATGGATTTGGTGCCATGTCTGGCAGTCGGGATGAGTTATTACAGTTCATTGACTTTGTGAAGAACTTTAATCCCGCCATACAATACACACATGAGATATCAGAAATAACACTACCATTTCTCGATATTTCTACTAAGGTAGATGGTGATCGCATTTCTACATCTATCTACACAAAACCTACTGATTCACATTGTTATTTACAGTATGAATCATCACATCCTACTAGAATGAAGGACTCCATACCTTACTCGCAGTTACTCCGGGTACGTCGTATTTGCAGCGATGATACTGATTTCCGTAACCAGGCGAGGATTTTATGTGATTATTTCAGAAAACGGGGTTATCCTCGTAATGTCACTGGGAAAGCATTGGCCAAGGTTGTGTCAATGTCAAGAACTGATTGTATTGGTTCTACGGTTTCCCGTGACAATCAGGATCGTGTAATTTTGGCACTTACGTACCATCCTTTAAATGTCAGGATTAAAAACATTATGTACAAACATTTTCACATTTTACAGACCAGTGAGGAGACAAGTTCTACGTTTCCACTAATGCCTACTACTGCCTGGCGCCGTGACACTAATTTAAGGAGGTTATTGGTGCATACGGGTGAAAGGGGAGACCCTGAGAAATATGGTTCTGTCCCGTGTAATCGTCCTAGGTGTAATACTTGTCCTTTTATTACAGACACTAATCGTATATTTGGTCCCAAGGGAGATGTTGAGGTCAAATATCCGTTCAGTTGTATCACTATGAATGTTGTATATTGCATTTCATGTATTAGATGCGGGAAACTTTATATTGGTTCTACAGTTCGTCGACTGGGTGATCGGTTTGCTGAGCATCTACGGCAAACTAGACAGAAAAATCGTTATTATCCGGTTTCACTTCATTTTAATTCTAGTGGACATAATATTACAGATATGTCTATTTCTGGTGTATGTGTTGTCAATGGCGACGAAAATCAGCTCAGGCGTGTCGAGGAGGAAACTATATTCCGCCTTGGAACTAAAGAACCCCATGGTATTAACAAACAGTTCAACTCATTTGTTGAGCTCACTACCTAAGGCGCGTTATTTGTTCTATTGTGGAATTTTTTGTGATTCTAACTTATAGTTCATGCGCGTTCTTACGTTCCTATGTTCTACCTGTACGTTATCACACTTGCTTCTATGCTATCGATAAAGAGCCATTGCTCGAAACGTCTAGCTATTTTTAATAGTTATTTAGGACTACGATTACCTAATATTATCTATCATAATTATAATGTGTCGCATATTACTCTACCCAATGACATATCTGCATCCTATCATAATTATATTGTATCATATATTGCTCTACCCAATGACATATCTGCATCCTACCATAATTATATTGTGTCATATATTGCTCTACCCAATGACATATCTGCATCCTATCATAATTATAATGTGTCATATATTGCTCTATCCAATGACATATCTGCATCCTATCATAATTATAATGTGTCATATATTGCTCTATCCCATGACATATCTGCATCCTATCATAATTATAGTGTGTCGCATATTGCTGTATCCAATGACATATCTGCATCCTATCATAATTATAATGTATCACATATTACTCTACCCAATGACATATCTGCATCCTATCATAATTATATTGTGTCATATATTACTCTATCCAATGACATATCTGCATCCTATCATAATGATAATGTGTCGCATATTACTCTACCCAATGACATATCTGCATCCTATCATAATTATAATGTGTCGCATATTGCTCTACCCAATGACATATCTGCATCCTATCATAATTACAATGTGTCACATATTGCTCTACCCAATGACATATCTGCATCCTATCATAATTATATTGTGTCATATATTGCTCTATCCAATGACATATCTGCATCCTATCATAATTATAATGTGTCATATATTACTCTATCCAATGACATATCTGCATCCTATCATAATTATGTGTCATTTATTGCTCTACCCAATGACATATCTGCATCCTATCATAATTATATTGTGTCATATATTGTTCTATCCAATGACATATCTGCATCCTATCATAATTATAATGTATCACATATTGCTCTACCCAATGACATATCTGCATCCTATCATAATTATATTGTGTCGCATATTGCTGTATCCAATGACATATCTGCATCCTATCATAATTATATTGTGTCGCATATTGCTGTATCCAATGACATATCTGCATCCTATCATAATTATATTGTGTCGCATATTGCTGTATCCAATGACATATCTGCATCCTATCATAATTATAATGTGTCGCACATTGCTGTATCCAATGACATATCTGCATCCTATCATAATTATAATGTGTCATATATTGCTCTACCCAATGACATATCTGCATCCTATCATAATTACAATGTGTCATTTATTACTCTATCCAATGACATATCTGTATCCTATCATAATTATAATGTGTCGCATATTACTCTATCCAATGACATATCTGCATCCTATCATAATTATAATGTGTCATATATTGCTCTACCCAATGACATATCTGCATCCTATCATAATTACAATGTGTCATTTATTGCTCTACCCAATGACATATCTGCATCCTATCATTATTACAATGTGTCATATACTGCTCTATCAACGACATATCTGCATCCTATCATAATTATGTGTCATTTATTGCTCTATCCAATGACATATCTGCATCCTATCATAATTATATTGTGTCATATATTACTCTATCCAATGACATATCTGCATCCTATCATAATTATAATGTGTCACATATTACTCTACCCAATGACATATCTGCATCCTATCATTATAATGTGTCGCATATTGCTCTACCCAATGACATATCTGCATCCTATCATAATTACAATGTGTCACATATTGCTCTACCCAATGACATATATGCATCCTATCATAATTATATTGTGTCATATATTGCTCTATCCAATGACATATCTGCATCCTATCATAATTATAATGCATCACATATTGCTCTATCCAATGACATATCTGCATCCTATCATAATTATATTGTGTCATATATTACTCTATCCAATGACATATCTGCATCCTATCATAATTACGTGTCACATATTGCTCTACCCAATGACATATCTGCATCCTATCATAATTATATTGTGTCGCATATTGCTGTATCCAATGACATATCTGCATCCTATCATAATTATAATGTGTCGCATATTACTCTACCCAATGACATATCTGCATTATATCATAATTATATTGTATCATATATTGCTCTACCCAATGACATATCTGCATCCTACCATAATTATATTGTGTCATATATTGCTCTACCCAATGACATATCTGCATCCTATCATAATTATAATGTGTCGCATATTACTCTACCCAATGACATATCTGCATCCTACCATAATTATATTGTGTCATATATTGCTCTACCCAATGACATATCTGCATCCTATCATAATTATATTGTGTCATATATTGCTCTATCCAATGACATATCTGCATCCTATCATAATTATAATGTGTCATATATTACTCTATCCAATGACATATCTGCATCCTATCATAATTATGTGTCATTTATTGCTCTACCCAATGACATATCTGCATCCTATCATAATTATAATGTGTCATATATTGCTCTATCCAATGACATATCTGCATCCTATCATAATTATAATGTGTCATATATTGCTCTATCCCATGACATATCTGCATCCTATCATAATTATAGTGTGTCGCATATTGCTGTATCCAATGACATATCTGCATCCTATCATAATTATAATGTATCACATATTACTCTACCCAATGACATATCTGCATCCTATCATAATTATATTGTGTCATATATTACTCTATCCAATGACATATCTGCATCCTATCATAATGATAATGTGTCGCATATTACTCTACCCAATGACATATCTGCATCCTATCATAATTATAATGTGTCGCATATTGCTCTACCCAATGACATATCTGCATCCTATCATAATTACAATGTGTCACATATTGCTCTACCCAATGACATATCTGCATCCTATCATAATTATATTGTGTCATATATTGCTCTATCCAATGACATATCTGCATCCTATCATAATTATAATGTGTCATATATTACTCTATCCAATGACATATCTGCATCCTATCATAATTATGTGTCATTTATTGCTCTACCCAATGACATATCTGCATCCTATCATAATTATATTGTGTCATATATTGTTCTATCCAATGACATATCTGCATCCTATCATAATTATAATGTATCACATATTGCTCTACCCAATGACATATCTGCATCCTATCATAATTATATTGTGTCGCATATTGCTGTATCCAATGACATATCTGCATTCTATCATAATTATATTGTGTCGCATATTGCTGTATCCAATGACATATCTGCATCCTATCATAATTATATTGTTGCATATTGCTGTATCCAATGACATATCTGCATCCTATCATAATTATAATGTGTCGCACATTGCTGTATCCAATGACATATCTGCATCCTATCATAATTATAATGTGTCATATATTGCTCTACCCAATGACATATCTGCATCCTATCATAATTACAATGTGTCATTTATTACTCTATCCAATGACATATCTGTATCCTATCATAATTATAATGTGTCGCATATTACTCTATCCAATGACATATCTGCATCCTATCATAATTATAATGTGTCATATATTGCTCTACCCAATGACATATCTGCATCCTATCATAATTACAATGTGTCATTTATTGCTCTACCCAATGACATATCTGCATCCTATCATAATTACAATGTGTCATATACTGCTCTATCAATGACATATCTGCATCCTATCATAATTTTGTGTCATTTATTGCTCTATCCAATGACATATCTGCATCCTATCATAATTATATTGTGTCGCATATTGCTGTATCCAATGACATATCTGCATCCTATCATAATTACAATGTGTCATATATTGCTCTACCCAATGACATATCTGCATCCTATCATAATTATATTGTGTCATATATTACTCTATCCAATGACATATCTGCATCCTATCATAATTGTGTCATTTATTGCTCTATCGAATGACATATCTGCATCCTATCATAATTACAATGTGTCGCATATTACTCTATCCAATGACATATCTGCATCCTATCATATTATAATGTGTCCTATAATGCTCTACCCAATGACATATCTGCATCCTATCATATTATAATGTGTCCTATAATGCTCTATCCAATGACATATCTGCATCCTATCATAATTACAATGTGTCATATATTGCTCTATCCAATGACAGATCTGCATCCTATCATAATAATGTGTCATATCTTGCTCTATCCAATGACATATCTGCATCCTATCATAATTATGTGTCATTTATTGCTTTATCCAATGACATATCTGCATCCTATCATAATTATGTGTCATTTATTGCTCTAACTTCAATCATTCCCAAATTGTTACAATTCAGAATCAAAATTAAGGAAGTTTATTTTCTAAAAGATGAAAAAAAAAGTTATCTTTGGTATTGAAAGCACCAATATTCTTTTACTGATCTATTTTTTCAAGCGTGGTGTGACTAAGGGTATTTGATTTATATAAATTTGTAAAGATACTGGAAATGCTATTGTGTTGGAAACAAATCTATTGTACATACCCCAAACCAAGATGCTTGGCTTTTATCTAATATATTACGAGATGTCATATCAGGAATCGCTGGTGATGAATAACCCAATGTATAACCCAAACTTAATGGCCCCAGCATAGACACACCAGTGGCTATAAAAAGGTTACGATTCACAACTCTCTGCCTGTAATACGACAACAAATATTCCAATCATGATTAACATAAGGTATGAATATTTAGATTTAGAAAATCAATTCTTAACAAGGTGGTGCTAAGCTTTAAGTAAAACTACAGTATTAAGTTCTATTTCTAGCCACAATCTGAGAAATGACTCAAAGCTGTAGGTACAAGTATGGTTTATTTGTTTGGTATTTAACCCTTTGGACAACATATTTATACAGCTCAAAAATGGTGGTTTAACATATATCACATTTTTATGTACTGTAGAATACTTTATTTTCGCTTGGAATTTATTTTCGCTGAAAGGATGATTCCGTGAAAATAAAAACCAGCGAATATACTTTTTTTCCTATATTTCACATTAAACTCATCAAAAATCAGTGAAAATAAATTACATATAAAACGCCCAAAAAGCCTTTTCAGCGAAAATTAATTCCAGCGAAAATAAAATATTCCACAGTACTTTTTTTTATAATTTCTACATTAATTTTGAATGCAATGAATATGTTTCAGGAACTACTTGTTTTTACAAAAAAATTAAAAAGAATATAAATATATTTATGCAGATTTATTTATATGAAAAAGGGTGACTTTGGCGGGTAAAGAGTTAAAGCGCGGTGGTCGTCGTGCAGCGCATGTTCGAATTTCATGTTAATAAACAATGTATTTTACACGCCTTGTATACGTCGCTATGAGTCCCATATCGAACAGGACGCGACACGACGACTGCCGCCCTTTAACAGTCTCTTGCTGTGTATTTATGCCATTTTTTAATTTTCTCAAATTTAAGACTAAAACAGTAAGTAAGATTTGGAATGGTTGAAATATAAATGTTAAACCCAAAACTCATTATGTGGCATTGCATTCCATTGTGTTGCAAATGTGCAGTGAATCGTGATGTGACTTATGTGTCTGAGTGGACTTAATACATACAAGGGGAACAAAATAAATCCTGAAAATAAACAAAACATGAATGTCCCAGTCCCCGTATTTAAAAAAAAAAATATTCAAAAAATGAAGTACTGTACTTTAAGTATTTACCAGTACCTACATTTATAAGTATCTAGGGATGGACCATTAACATTACAGGGGGGTGATGGCAGAAACACTGTGCTAAATAAATATTTTGTTCCTTCACTTAGTTTTGCGTTATATTTTTCATGATGAATTTGCTGTATATTTTTTTCCTGTGTGCGAAATAATTTTTCTCCAAGACTTAGGCAAGCAGAATTTTTTTTTTCTGTTATTGATTCTTGCAAAAGTTATTTTGAAAATTTATTTAAATTTTGTCAGCTTTAATGTTTTACATTTCTGAGAAATCAGATGTTCAATATGTTGTTAACATGCACAAACTTTGCTTTATTGTAGGCCTACCATTTTATGGGCAAATACATCCACTGGTAAAATGGTAACTTTATTTTAAAACCAATTTTTACCAGACTGATGTTGGGAAATATTCTTTTGCAAATAATCAAACCCCATCCAGGTGACAATATGGAGTAGTTGTATTTGTAGTATTATACTTAGTATCCCCTCATTTTGACTGCCAGGTCTTATCATTTGATGTATGAGTGGCAGCTTTATTTGAGACTTTTGCACACTGCTGTACTATGAGAAATGTAACTCCTCGCTTACAGCTAACAGTTGAATTATGGTGAAGAAACAATTTAGATTTCATAAAGTACTTTCAGAAAAGCAATTTACAAAATTTATATGAATGCTGAGAAGTTGTGCTGAGAGTTAGTGTTTTAAAATAATAACTTTATTACTCTGAAACAAAGTACCATCTGAGGGAACTGTATGGTAAAGACAACATATAAAATACATTGCACCGAAAGAAATAAACAATACATAATGAGAAACCATTAAAAAATATTCAATACAAAAATAAAACCCCCTTGTTTTTATTTAATTTGGAGTATTGTCTTTTTTAAATATTTATAAATATTTTATTTCATTGTCCCCAAACAAATTAATACTTCCCTGAAACGCACTGTACAACAAACATATATATTAATATTGTATATGCATAAGTTGTTTTTTTTTGTATGTTTTTTAACTCGATATACCCGGAAATAAATTTAATGACACGATACATGTACATAACATATCACATGATTCATAACTATGTGTCACATGATCGCAGAAATTCAACTACTAGTAATTGAATATTTGAAATACTTGTGGTGCCTTGAACAACGCACTTACAGTGGAGACCAATGTTGATATATGAGGGGGCGTATCTTAATCTACAGGGCAATTACACTTACCTTCCCAGTAGGGCAGATCGCTGGCCGTCGTCTTGTATCGACGCCATCTTTACAGCTGTGCAATAAATGGGCACCCTAAGTTATCAATGAAATAACCTCCCGATTCGTACTTGTTGTTACAAATTTTGCGCAATCGTTCAAACACAACAATTGGAATAACATAAGTGTTAATTTAGTTTGATTCAAAAATTAGCAAAACCCATCACATTGGTAATTCTACGCTGAAAATAGATAAGAATCGTATTATTTGTGTCAAACCTAAGTGGTCCTGAAGTCAATATGATGCTCATAACGAATCCCGCGCAGGCGCCTGACAACAGAGGTCGGGTATTTATTCCAATAACAGAGTTCTTTCCCAGGTACGTTAGATTTCTTGCACTGATCTTTCGATATAGTTCAGTTTTTTTCACACGGTGTTTAGTCTTACTTGAAAATATGATCCTGTTCCTTCATTTTTGTTCAATGATTGTTTATTCCAAAGTTACGTTATTGTTATTTTTAGGTCATTATGCGTTTGTAGCGAGGTCTTTATCATTCGATCGTTATTGTTTTCACGTAAGTATGGCGGCTAGGGAGAGAATGGATTCGGATCACAGCTCGGAAGGTGAAGATATGCTGAGAGACGACTTTGTTGGTGTTAAAACTGAGGACCTGGAAGCTATGACAGACTATGTTTTCAGCGAATCAAATGCAAGTGCCTGTACTGTAAAGGCCACACATGTGGCAGTTAAGATGTTAAGGGAATATTGCCAAAAGAAAAAAGGAAGGCCTGATTTTGAAAACTTTCCAATTAAAGAACTGAATCAAATACTTGTTGACTTTTTGACAACTACCCGACGGAAAGATGGTACTTACTACAGTAGATCAACTGTTCAATGTTTCCGGGCAAGTGTTGGACGATATCTTTTAAAGGCCTTTGGAATTAATATGGCTGGCCCTGAGTTTGATCATGTGAATACCAAATTTAAGGAACATTGTCGCTACCTGAAACATATTGGTTTGGACAAAATTAAAAATGTTCCAACAATGAAGTTAGAAGATCTGCGGAAACTGTATAACAGCTCCGCTTTGGCTGAAAGCACACCGTGGGGACTGCAAAATAAAGTTTTTGTAGACATTATGCTTTTTTCGCATGTTAATACTGGAAGAGAAAGTCTACGTGCTATGACAACGAAGACGTTAGATTTTGGTGTTGACACCAATGGGCGGGAATATGTCACAATTCCAAGTCGATTAAATAAGAAAGACGAATACAATGATAAAGTTGTTTTATATGCTGCCCCTGGTAAGTCATTTTAAATCAACCCACATGTGGTTGAAGCAAAGTCAGCTGGCGTGTGTGATCTTGGGTGTAGAAAGAAAACTGTGAACCATGCTTTTCAATCTTTTTGTTTATAAAAATTCTAAGCCAGTTTTTAAAGGTGATGTAATAAAAAGGTATTCTTTCAATCATAATGAATGACAAACTTCTCATCACCAATAAAGAAGTTTTTTGCATAGATTTTCCTTTTCTACACCCTAGGTCACACAGACCAGCTGACTGTATGTTAGAGTGACATACTGTGGAATACTTTATTTTCGCTGGAATTAATTATCGCTGAAAAGGCTTTTTGGGCATTTTGTATGGAATTTATTTTCACTGATTTTTGATGAGTTTAATGTGAAATATAGGAAAAGAAGTATATTCGCTGGATTTTATTTTCACGGAATCATTCCTTCAGCGAAAATAAATTCCAAGCGAAAATAACGGATTCTACAGTAGTCACCAAAACTGCATATGTGGTTAAAGCGAGGGAGTCGTCACCTACGCATGCGTCAGATGGGCATAGCGTGTCATTGTTTACAAACAAGCGGCTACACATGAGCCTTTGTGTTTTTAGCGTGTGTTATTATTGTCGCTTGGAACTCAATTCCCGCGCGTGCGCAGGTGACATCACACAGCGTGATTGGTTAAAAACAAAATATTTCACAAAAAATTGAATCATTCGTTGCTACTTATTTTGCGTTAATATTCAAGTATTTTTTCATTCAAGCAGTAACTGCACTTTCTGTTAGATTATCAACATGACTGGGTGACATGTTGGACAAATCCAAGATGGTGGATATGAATTCAAAAGTACAATTTAGTCTAGAATGACATTGATTTAGTTAATCTCAATAAAATTCCACAGGAAAACCTTTATTGGGATCTGTAATAAATAAATAAAATATTAATGGCATGATTGAATATGCATGAATCACATGATATATTAGAGTAATCAAATCCTGAAAGTTTTGAAAAGTGTCAATTCAATACATGTTTCTTGCAATTTGCACAAATTCAGACAAATATTTCACAAAATAGTCCAAATACTTCAAAAAAGCTTTAGTAATGAGTGCAATGACAAGAAATAAATATATTGGCATTATGATATGGTATATCCTAATCATGTTACCGGTAATGCCAAGAAATGGATTTCTAATACTGCATTTGATAAACATGTGGCTTAGTCTTTTCCACGAAACGAAACAAAAGCCTAAGCCTAACTCGCATTTTTTTTCATTGGCCTAATAATATCTGAGAAAATTTCACACTGTGAAACACAAAATGAATAGCGCCATCAGTGTTCAACAATTCCAAAATGGTTGTCACTTCATGTCAGCACAAATGAATCGAGCTGCAAAGTAGGCGGGAAAGAGGTGAAAACTAAATATTCTCAACAAATTTATTTCTGTGACGTGGTGATGTTTGAAGTCGTTCAAAATTTTGGTTTAATTTCATTTCGTTTTCTTTTCACGTTTCGTTTTGTTTCATGGAAAAGACTAAGCCTAAACATGTAATGTTGTTTATTAATGAATAAATGTTGTGTTAGATAGGACATCAATTTTAAAAACAAAATATAATTTTTTGTAAATTTCAAGTAGTACAGTTGGACTACTAATTTCGAAGGATGGTAGTCTGTGTAATTGTTAAATTTTGTTTTATTGAATTGAATTTCAATTAATTTAATTTAATTAAATTTTATTAAACTCAATTGATGTCTTCAATATGATGGTCAATCAAACATGTAGTGTGTCTTTGTTTCACCAGCTTCTTGAAGTTTTCTGTATTATTTATTTGTAGGATTTGTAAAGTGTCCAATCAGATCATTTAAGAAGTACATGGCTAAACTCAATCCTGATAGTGAATTATTTTGGCAAAGACCTAAACGAGTGACATTCGAAATAACAGAGGAATGTCCGGTCTGGTATCAGGATGCGCCAGTCGGGCATAACTCGTTAAGGACGTACATTGCAACGCTCTCCTCCGAAGCTGACCTATCACAGGGATATACTAATCAAAGTGTACGCCTTGCCGCTGCTTCGTTGAAGGAAGGCAAAGTAACAGATTCACTGGCATCAGAAGTTCTCAGTATAATTGCTCCGAAACAAGTCCAATCAGTTGCTACACAGAATAACAATGGCATGGTCACTTTAGTACTCTGCAATCCAGGAAACCAGCCTGGTCAGGTATTCACCTCAAACAATGCAGTAAGGCAATCAAGCAGTACTCAGCCATCTTTTATGATTCAACGTCCACCTCAGACAACCTATCATCAGGCGGGTAATACTCGACAACTAACTGCTTTACCAAACGCACCTCAGTTTTCGACACAAAGTATCTCTCATTCCTTGCAGCAATCTGAAAAATATATGCCCCAGCAACATGTGATGAGCTCCTCGCTGCAACAGAACACAGCATCAAACCAGGCTTCTATGTCATCAAATGGTCAACAGATGATCCCAACGTCTATTCACCCTATGGTGCCTCAAGTGAAAAACACATCACGGCCGACTCATGGCGCAATTCCGTCATTCTCTGCAAGCTTTTTGCCTCAAGCTACCAGTATCCCACCTCCATCAGTATCACAACAACTGAATGCATCTAACGCCTCGCAATCTGATAATGCTTCGGTGTCTACGACCACCAGGGCCTCTCAGCAGAAATCAAACACTGTGTGTACGTGGGTTGTAAATCCACACAGCAATGCGGTATTACCGATGAATTCCAAGGATAAACAACCAGGAACACAACCTGTGCTATTGAATCACCAAACACAAACTGAAAAAGTCATTATGACTAACAAAGGCATCCAAGCAGATCTCGCAGCTGAGAATCACACGGCACGGGGAAATGCGCATGTGTCAGATACAAATCTATATAAATGTGATGCATGTGGTATAAGCTTCAATAACGCCATGGTACATGCCATGCATCAAAGCCTGCATGCTAAGGAGGAACCGTTTCAATGTAGCATGTGTCGGAAAAGTTTTAGTAACACTGTAGAGTTCAATGGACATATATTTAGTTCACACCAGTAGGTGGCTATTGTGCCCTCTAGATATCCTCCCCACATCACTAGGTGGCTATTGTGCCCACTAGATATCCTCCCCACATCACTAGGTGGCTATTGTGCCCACTAGATAACCCCCACCCATATCAGTAGGTGGCTTTTGTGTTCACTGGGTAACTCCCACAGTTGACAGTTCCAGCAATGTAGTGTTGTTTTTCAAGTACAAAGAAAAAATGGTAATGCAGGTGGACCGAAGAAGACAGGGAAGCTGCACATATATGTACATATATTTTTTGTTCAATTTTTATCATTAAAAGCAACAACTAGACTGTATTTTATTCAAAATAGGTGGTTGTTTTCTACATCACAACAGTTTATGAAAATCACTTAAAGGGCGGTAGTCGTCGCGCCACGCATGCACGAGATATATGGGTCTCGTATAAACAAATATGGCTACTTTGACTGTTGCGCAGATCAAGGAGTACAAACCAAGACGTTACCAAGCTTTAATTAGGTTTTTTTAGTTGATTGGAAGACATTAAAGTAGTTGCGGGTGGTAATTAGTGCATGTCGCACCAAGGTCAAACCTCATACTTGTGATTCCCATTAGAAGAGTGCATTGGATTATGGGAAAACCAATGTTTATCAACACAAATGTCACACATACGCAGCGCGGCGACTACCGCCCTTTAAGCTTGTTACCTGTTGAATTGTAACTACTCTTCATTACATTAATTATTCTTCTATTGATGGAGTTTTACGCACTTTATTCACTACTTTATTGTATGAGGTATTCTCATTTCATGCTGTATTTGGTTTTATAAAAATTGTGAAAAATCTTCATCTCAGCATAATGTCATGCGTTATTTTCCAAATTTTTAAAATACTTTTTAAAATACATTAAATAATGAGCAAAAATGAAAGCACATGGGTTGAAATGTTAATGTTTGCAGGAATATTATAAATATAATTTGTACTAAAGCCGCATACACAACATCAGAGAGGGATTTGCATGATTGGCTGCTGCCCAATCTGTATGTATTTTAAGTCGTCATCAAAGAAACAATGCCTCTTTTTAGAGATAGATGAAATCATTTCAGCCATTTCTTTCAAAATAATAAAGCTAAATACTAAGAAACATAACAGAAATATACAGGCCCTAAATTGTGTCCATTGCAAAACAATGCAAATGACAATCGGTTTGGCACTACTAGTCTTATGCATAGTTTTATTGCATTCAAAATTGTTCCATTTTAAACAAAGTTGTTTCTCAAAATACATAGTAATTAGGTAACTTTTTGAGCAATAGTTCTATTGTGAAATATCAACGTGCCTTCCCCTTAAATTGTGTAACTTGCTAGGATCACGTTCAAGATAGTTTGCTGGACTATGATTGAAAACGTATCTTAAAAAATATAATTACAGCAATTCTTTCATTATCTTTTCTGCTGGTGATGATTATTTCATTTCTCATGAATTATAATTTATGCAAATTTTGTCAGCCAATTGTGCCACACAGCTCTCCCCCTGTATCGCATCTGTTATTTGGGATTAACATAGCAATCTGTGTAATGAAATCGTCTCGTGTCTAAACCGGCTAATTACAAGTTACATATATGTATGTCACGTAAAATATAACGACTTAATGTTTGAGATTCTGTGTTTGCATCTGTCTATCTGATGTCATTTCTCGGGCATTCCTGGAAGGATTATGTTCAAAGTTGGTTCAAACACAACAAATACTTTATTTTCGCTTGGAATTTATTTTTGCTGAATGAATGATTCAGTGAAATTGAATTCTAGCGAATATACCTTTTTTCCTATATTTTACATTCAACTTGTCAAAAATCAATGAAAATAAATTCCATACAAGACACCAATAAGTCTTTTCAGTGAAAATTAATTCCAGCTAAAATAAAGTATTTTACAGCAGATTGCACTGAGTGGTCAGTGTAATTGATATATTCCTAAGAATTCAGCGCTTGACAACAACAAATTATACTTAAAAATGGGACTCCACTTTTTCATGGTGGATCTCGTTTTATTTAAAGGGTCCCAACATTTTGAAACGCAGTGCCAACACTGTATATTTATGCACATTGATTTGTTTTGGGGATTTGATCACTTTTAATTACAAATGAAACAAACGTGTCCTACAATCGTTACTCTAACATGCCTTGTGTAGATTTCACGCAAACTTGGTATTGGCATTCACTTCTGATAGCAGCCAGACCACACATCGGCAAGGCATCTGTGGGTTTGTCTGTAACCCAATAAGTGCTAAGTCATATTTTGGATTAATTTAAACCGTATTTGCCCAATTAAAGATAAACTATCAAAATTTTCTAAAAGGGTAATATATTTTCTCCACGCTTAATATCTTATTGTCTTATCTTATCTTATTTTTGAAGGTTTATTTCCAGGGCTGAGGGTGTCTTGAAGTTGTTCAAACCTGTCTATCATTGCATCCCTTGCCTCATCTTTCTGTCACATGGATGCCAGTTGACATATCATATGACATGACATATCACCATGTGTTTACTCATTTGGTACCATAGAAGTAATATACACCATACGACATGACATATCACTATGTGTTTACTCATTTGGAACCATAGAGATAATATACACCATATGACATGACATATCACCATGTGTTTACTCATTTGGTACCATAGAGATAATATATGCCATATGACATGACATATCACTATGTGTTTACTCATTTGATACCATAGAGGTAATATACACCATGTGACATGACATATCACTATGTGTTTACTCATTTGGTACCATAGAGGTAATATACGCCATGTGACATGACATATCACTATGTGTTTACTCATTTGATACCATAGAGATAATATACGCCATAAGACATGACATATCACTATGTGTTTACTCATTTGGTACCATAGAGGTAATATACGCCATGTGACATGACATATCACTATGTGTTTACTCATTTGATACCATAGAGGTAATATACACCATATGACATGACATATCACCATGTGTTTACTCATTTGGTACCATAGAGGTAATATACGCCATGTGACATGACATATCACCATGTGTTTACTCATTTGGTACCATTGAGGTAATATACACCATATGACATGACATATCACTATGTGTTTACTCATTTGGTACCATAGAGGTAATATACGCCATGTGACATGACATATCACTATGTGTTTACTCATTTGATACCATAGAGGTAATATACACCATATGACATGACATATCACTATGTGTTTACTCATTTGGTACCATAGAGGTAATATACGCCATGTGACATGACATATCACCATGTGTTTACTCATTTGGTACCATTGAGGTAATATACACCATATGACATGACATATCACCATGTGTTTACTCATTTGATACCATAGAGGTAATATACACCATATGACATGACATATCACCATGTGTTTACTCATTTGGTACCATAGAAGTAATATACGCCATGTGACATGACATATCACTATGTGTTTACTCATTTGGTACCATAGAAGTAAAATACGCCATACGACATGACATATCACTATGTGTTTACTCATTTGGTACCATAGAGGTAATATACACCATGTGACATGACATATCACTATGTGTTTACTCATTTGGTACCATAGAGGTAATATGCACCATGTGACATGACATATCACTATGTGTTTACTCATTTGGTACCATAGAGGTAATATACACCATATGACATGACATATCACTATGTGTTTACTCATTTGGTACCATAGAAGTAAAATACGCCATACGACATGACATATCACTATGTGTTTACTCATTTGGTACCATAGAGGTAATATACACCATGTGACATGACATATCACTATGTGTTTACTCATTTGGTACCATAGAGGTAATATACACCATGTGACATGACATATCACTATGTGTTTACTCATTTGGTACCATAGAGGTAATATACACCATATGACATGACATATCACTATGTGTTTACTCATTTGGTACCATAGAGGTAATATACACCATATGACATGACATATCACTATGTGTTTACTCATTTGGTACCATAGAGAATAATATACGCCGTGTGACATGACATATTACCATGTGCTTACTCATTTGATACCATAGAGGTAATATACGCCATATGACATGACATATCACTATGTGTTTACTCATTTGGTACCATAGAGGTAATATACGCCATGTGACATGACATATTACCATGTGTTTACTCATTTGGTACCATAGAGGTAATATACGCCATATGACATGACATATTACCATGTGTTTACTCATTTGATACCATAAAGGTAAGACTGTGGAAATTCATTTCGTCAGCACTACATCACACTATGCTCTGTTGTAGAAAAGCAAATCAATTACAAGTTAATTAAACTTCATGAAGTTAATAACTTAAATTCAATTGAATCCACTTAAGGTAGAGATGCAGATTCGTGGGCACTTTGGAGTGAAATTTTTTTTTTTGCTTTTTGTTATCCAAAAAGTCTTGGTTATAGACTGTTGAAATTGTGTAGAATTGTGAATACTGGAACATACACAAAAAAACTATTTTAAAATATAGATAACAGGTGCAAAATTATCTCTTTTGAATGCTTAGCAAGATTTAGCAAGGCTGTACATAAATAATATAAAAAAAAAACATGGTGAAAAAAAGAAATGACGGGATCTCCATATTATGCACTGTATTTAACTTTTTACAAAACGATAATACATTTAAATTTGACACTGTAACAGCCATTTTAATTACTAGTATGAGCATCAGCAAACTTCTTACTGAGTGAATTGTTATGCAAATTAGCAATTATCTCAGCTTCTGTTTAGTGCACATTCCAGAACTTTAAAAAAAATAGCTTCTAGACGCTTTGACCTTTTGTTTTGAAATTTTCACAAATGATTGACAATGTGTTTATCTTCAAAACGCCGTCGGGGCATTGTTTTTAGTTGAATAGTTTTACAGCAATCTACAGACAACTAGCCTGGGTGTTAATTTATGCATAAACTTGAAGTAGTGAAATTTGAGCTGATGCCCTACTAAATTGACAACTGGTAGACAGTTTTCAAGACGACGCTTTCTTCATAGTAAACAAATTTACCCATAAACCAATTTTGACAGGAAACAGAAGCATGGTTTAGCAGCTATTTTTTTTAAATCACTTTTGTCCCAAAAAGCACATTTTTGTGCATATTTCAAACTACAGTGTCCATAAAAATAAAATACTAACAAAACTTTAAAATTCATACAATAAGCTTTCCGAAAATATATAGTTTTGTGGACAAGGGAGGTCATTTTGGTTTCCTAATTAACTAATTAAAATACCTGTCAGGTAAACTGCATCTCTACCTTAAACTCAAATTTAACGTCTTGGCATTATGTTCAGAGTAAAGAGACGGTTGGTTTACAGTGTATCAACCAGCACCTTGAATCGAATGTCACAACGTATTCTTCAAATTATCTGGTTATGCAATTCCAGGACTCACCCCACTATTTTATGTTCAAGTGAATATATAATGTTAATATAGCTACATCATAATACTACAAATATGAAGTCATGGTCACGTGATTGTTTTGGCATACATGTTTGAACCACGAGCGTGAAGCGCATGGCCCCTGTTTTTTGAGATTCAATCAACAATACATTCCAAAACAACAAACATGTTTTAAAATCAAGTTTATCATCCATACATAATGTTTTGCCCTGTTGATGTCGCTTACCTTTTGGACAAAGGTATGAAAATGCTGTGGTTACTATGGAAACCACACATTTTACACAAACATCTAAAAATATAATTGCCAGTCTGTTAAGTACAGTATCAAAATATGGACTAGTTCAAATGCGTGAAGAAAAGAGGCAACACCCATGTTCCAAAGTTCAACAGACAGATAACTCGAAGAAGACTATCTAATTGAAGTTGAAGGTTTACGTAATATGGATCATGATTGGCTTTACATGTCAGGAAACAAAATAGTGCTAGTGCAGTGATAGAACAGGGAAGAGACAATTATCTACTATAGCTTGGAGAAAGTTTGATGATGACGTAAACAAAGTAAGGCACACAAGATGAAGACTTACTGCAAACATTTAAAACACTATAATTGCCAGAAGATGTTGATATCCACTTATACACGACACAATAGATGCAGCACCACCTGGTCTCTCATTATGGTGAAAATATTGTTGTTTATACACAGAGAGGTCACTGATATAGATATGAAGTCGTCAGAAAAGTTTGTTCCTCCAATACTGGATTTTTTTTTTCGTGTGGCTGTAAATGTACAGCGTAGAACATTGTATTTGGCATAGTGTATAATTTACTGTAGTGAAATCAGGTTACTAGTATATCTTTTCTACATCCTGGCATCCTAACTGTATTATGACTATGGCAAATAGGAGATCATAGATGCTCTTCATTCTCTTGGCTTCAGCATCAGCTATGATTGGTTCCCTTTAACACTGCAGCCATTGGCGTTTATGAACTTGAACAGGCTCATTGCAATAAGTAGGAAGGTGATCCAGGAAGATGATTTTGGGAAGGGATGGATCACCAGCTTCATCAGAAGAATTGCAGAATTGTGTGGCTCGCATAGTGCATGCTGTTTCTTATCACCTACATGGAAACTATAGGGAAGTGGAAGCACCGGAAACCTGTTGAAATTGGGTGTAAATGCACTGAATACAGTTGACCAGATCTTAGTGGGAATTAGTTTCACGACTCTGTGTGATAGTGTGGTATGAAGTGTTATCCCGTAGGATTTGTGTGGTAAAATTTATTTTGGGGTAAATTATTCGAAAATAATGGGGTTCAATTTTTTGACCCATTCTATTGCGGAAGTTTTAATTGTGACTTAACCCACGCCTATTTTCATTAACGGTAAACCTATTTTTATGTACTTAGAGTCAATTTAGGGGTTTTGGATGATGCTGATTCTATTTATCACACTGCCAACATGGTTAAACACATCTGTCATGGCATTTCAGTTATGTGATCAACTTTTCTTTGGTTTTCAGGCACAAAAACACAACTGGTCCAATCTTCTTTCAAATATCCTGCTACAGATATTGAAAGAGACTCAAAAGAGTATTGGGAAAATATTTATCTGTTTATGCCAGCTCAACCAAGAAACTGGTAAATGATTGATGAACTGTGTTGTATCGAGAGACTGTCTTCGGGACAAATTGATATCAAAAAACTTACTGATCACTTAAATTCACTCAGTGAATCTGAACACAAATCTGCATGTTACCATAGCGAGTGTCGAAAATCCTATTGTGAACAAGACCATGATAGAAAGGTTGAGGGGCAAGCGAACCTTGTCTGATTTGTCTGTGTATTCTGTATGAGGATCTGGACGCCCATCTAGTGTATCTGATTCTGCCAGGCCTAAGAGGAAGGCAACTACACCAAAAGCAGAAGTTTGTATATTCTCGTCCTGCAGCTTTTGCCCTAAAGATACTTCTGAACCACTCCACCAAGTTTTGTCAGACAAGATTGGTGAAAACTTACTAGAGATAAAGCACAAAACTAAGAACGACTCTGTCAGAATTTGTGTGTCAGAATTAGAAGATGTTGGAGATGTTAGTGCACTTGAAAAGTACTATCATAGAAAACAGATTGAAGTAATGACCAGCTCATTCATTGTCTTTGTGACGAACAGTTACTCCTCTGTGTTCAAAATACTCTAACTAATGACAACATTACTCTGAATATGGCTGAGGTGAATGCTGCATGCATGTTAATTTTGAAAAGGTATCAGGTAGAAATTTCTGAGACAGCAAACTACCGAAAAACATTTAAAAAATCTCATAATTGAACGCCTTCCAAATGTTCAATTTGTCAACAGCATTGTTCTCCCAAATACAGTTAGCAAAGCAATGGAAATTCGATCTGTTCTGCTAGAGAATGATGAAACAATGGGCCTCTTGAAGAACATGGTCAACATTCTATGAGAGGAGATAATGCAACATCGGAACTGGTCATTCAATGGCAGCTTTGAAGATTTTAAAAATCCCCCACTACTCCAGTTTTTCCTCACCCATCTACTCTTTGGCAACCATGGAATGCGCAATGAAGAAGTTGACAAAACAGTTGATGTTGCTCGCCAGTTTTTTAACCAGAATACTCGAAGTGATCGTCAAGTAAAACATCAGTCCCAGATGAACCATGGTTTTCAGCAGACTCCACTCTCAATTGGTCTGCCCCTTGCTATCCATTCCAGAGTATGTGACAAGAATCTTGTTATTAATCTTTCAGAAGTCTACATTGGCAGTGACTATCACAAAATCCTTGACCTTGAGAAGTGCATGGAGCAAGGTGTTCTTCAAAGAATGGAGGAGACTGGGGGGTTTTGCCTGATTCCGTCAAGAAAAGTGTAAACATCTGGTTTGCTGTTGATAACATTGATCTCTTAGAAGACACGCCAACAGGACAGAACACATTCCATTGTACAGTAGTTGTGATTACCCAGCGAGCAGAAGATGGGGAACATGTCAACCCACCACTTGTCATCCCAGAGAAACTCTCATTTACACCACTTAAGTTTGAAGTAAAGTACTTGCAAGAGCAAATCATTCAAACATAGCCAATACGATTTGAGGAATATGAGCTGGGAAAGTGTCTTATCTCAGATGATTACACTCACATTTGGACACTTGCTAACCACCTCACTGCTGATGACAAAGACAGTGGGAACACAAATGAATGTTTAGGAGAACACCAAGAGTCTGCCACATTACAAAACACCAATGATTGTGATGATTATATTCTTTCAGTGAAAGAACGAAGCCACAAGGTTGTAAAACTAGCAAAGGAAGAAATTATAACATGGGCTAGTACCAAATCTCTGCTGTTATTCCATTCCTTTCAGAGTCAAGACCGCACAAACTCAGAGGTGCTTGCTCCACTGTTTAAGACATCACCTACAGATTATGCAACTCTGTACACTGCTCTGATGCTGACTCAGAGCATCTCTGCTTTTGTTGTTGGTCCAGAAAGAACAACCCTCATAACACTAGACTTGGATCTTTACCAACGTGCACTCAAAATCCAGCAGTCAGTGGGTAACACCAACTGGATCCTCTGAGCAGGTGTTCTTCATATTGTCTTTGCTGCCTTTCATGCTCTTGGTAAAACAATTGATGGAAGTGGCATTGACACATGTACTATAGACAGCGGAACATACACTGCAGCTCTTCATGGGATCTGTGGTGGCAAGGCCTACAAGCGAGGTGTGGAATACCATATTACAACCTATCTGGCAATCATGATGATGAAGTTTGATGCTATTTCCTCTGTAATTCCACTTAAACCTCTCCATATGCCATGTGCTGATTTTAAGAATGCACTCCATCAATGTATACGTAGACCTGACATGGTTTATATTTACCATGACATCCTGTCCTGGTATTCAGACAATATCAAACAGCAAGAAATAGATATAGATTGTAGACAACTATTCAATTTCTCACACAGTACCTGGAAAGCCTTCCCCTTCTTATCAGCACCGGTCGCTCAAGTGACTGGGAGGGTTACTTGGCTGCATTAGAGAATCGCTTAAAGTATTTTTTCGCACATGATCTCCTGAATTATGCTCGCCTAATGCCAATCCATCTTGCTCAAATGAATGCTCTGGAACAGGAAGATCCTGCAACATGGGAAGCACTGAAATCTATAGATTTTGTTGTGGGAAAATCAGAGGTCGCCTTTACTAAACTGTTCACTGTTCGAACAAGAGATAAAGGTGTTGAAGCGCCATGGGGGGATAGTTGGCTTGAGTCAACATGAAGCTGTTCTAGATAGACTTATCACCATCACACCCCATCTAGCACATGTAGTGAAGAAGTACCTCAACAGCTTTCCTCAAACCTCTAAGTCTACAGAGCGAAGTGAACACTACCAACTTTCTGGGGGTGTTTCTGTAAGGTGCAGAGACAATGCTCTGAAGATCAGACACTCAATTGAGAAGTACTGTACAGGCAATCCATTCACAGTTAAGACTCCTTTGAAGAATCTGACTTCATCAGCTCTTGTACCAGAAAGTACAAAGATCGACCTTTGCAGAGTAAGGCCAGAAGCATTTTAAAGAGTTTATTCATGACAGATTGCTGCCATCATCATCATCAACGACCTCAATGTGGAATCCAATGAAGAAGCTCAAGCTGAAAACTTTCTCAAACTTGATGAAGAAAACTAAAGTTCATGTAGGTGACAAGGTTATCAAGCTGCGCGAGGAACGTCAACTACTTGGTAGATTTTTAATCATCCAAAGAAGCAGACCTGAACTGCAGCCTAAATTAGAGGAAACAATTGGCGAGTATGAGATGTCAGTCATTCCATGCTCCCTTTGTGCTGTGGATGGTTCTCTCTATGTCCCTACGGATAAGGCGAGTCTGATGCATGCCATTGAAGAGACTAAAATTCAACATGTTCAATCTGACCCTTTCGTTGATATGGTGCCAAAAGATCACCTACGTAGAGTACTTATTGTTGATGCTATGGCTGTATTACAGAGCATGAAGAAAACACCAGTCATGAAGAACCTTTCTGATCTCGAAGAGGTTTTTATAAAACTTATTGAGTGGATGATGGTTAGCTACAATGAGAGTCGAGTGGTATTTGACCACTATCTAGACCAATCTTTAAAGAATATGACACGGCAGAAGAGATCAACAACATCCACAGAATTTGAGATCCATTCAGAAATGAAGCTCACCATGTTTCTCAAAGAGCTTCTGTCTGCTTCAAGGAGCAAGAGTAGAATAACGTCCATATTTGTTCAGGATTTGCTAGGACACTTCTCCAGCAACAATACATTCAAGCTAGTTGTTGTGTATGAAAAAAAGATAAAAGGTAAGGACTTTGAAGAGGACTATTCACATGAAGAGGCTGATACCCTGATTCCCAATCAAGTTCTGGTTTCAATAAGTGAGAGAGTGTTCACCGAAAAGTGTGTGTTTGGTCACCTGACACAGATGTCTTCATACTTTTGCTGATTTGGTCTCTCGTGGTTACCTAGGAGCTCAAACTCGTTTGAAATTTTTAACTGGTAAGTGTAGTATTCTACTTCTGTATTATTGTGACCTTTGACCTAGTCTTGTCTTGTAATTAATTATGCGGGCATGCTCAGTAGCACCTAGCAACGAGGGTTCAGTCATCAGTTGGTTAAATAAACAAACCAGTCCTTTCCCTCAGATAAACTGTCTCATAATTATTCTTTAAGAACATTACATTTTGGCGACGAGTGATAAATTAGTTTAATGGTACACCCAGGATCATCCAGATGCAAATTTCCAGAATTTTTGAAGTAATCTGAAGAAGAAATTTGACCTTGAAGACAGAAAGTTGCAGAAATCTGAGCAGCAATACTTTAGTGCACAGCACCAAGGAGGTACAGTACATAATATAAATCAATTCTGGAGTGGAAAGTGACACATTGTGGACATGGCTACTGCATTACCAGTATTCCCAGCTTTTTCTGTGTATGGGGACTCTACTTCTATTGGTCCTCGATGGGAGAAATGGTTGAAGAAATTTGAGACATTTCTAGTTGCATACGATATAAAAAACAATGCAAGAAAACGAGCACTGCTGTTGTTTTCTGCGGGAGATGAGGTCGCTGATGTTTTTGAAACACTACCTGACGTTGAGGGCAGTGACAATGTATACAAAGCGGCTGTAGATGCCCTGAATAAATATTTCCTGCCAAAGGTGAATAAAACCTATGAGGTCAATGTTTTTAGGCATGCTACTCAGAAAACTGATGAATCTTTGGATCAGTATTTTACCCGTTTGAAACAACTAGCAAGAAATTGTGGTTTTCATGATGTTAATGAAGAAATAAAATCCCAGATAGTATTATCATGTGTGTCAACTAGGTTACGTCGTAAAGCTCTGAGAGATGATTTAACATTAGAGGCACTGTTAGATTCTGGTCGTTCTTTTGAAGTTTCTGAACGTCAAGCCAGAGGTATTGAAAATCAGTTTGAGACAGAAACAGAAGTAAATACAGTCCAGCCTGTAAAAAAGAGCCAGTGGAAAAGAAATAAATATAAGAAATCCCAGCAGTATACTGGTAAACCAAAACGAGTGGAGCCTGACAGAAAACACAAGTCGTGTTTCAGGTGTGGAGGAAAATATCCACATTCAGGTGAATGTCCAGCAAGAAATCAAAAATGCAGAAAATGTGATAAAACAGGACATTTCGCTAAAGTATGTCGGAGTAAAATATTGCAACATGTCAATTCTGCTACAACTAAAGATTTTTCTTCCTCAGATGATGATTATGCATATCACATCACAGTGTCCTCCATATCAACCAATCAACAGCCTGATACTAAAATTGACATAGATGGTCAGTTAAATGTATCATTGATTCTGGTGCAGGGACAAATGTGTTAGACGAGAAAACATGCAAGCTGTTGAATAATGCAGAAATTACACAATGTTCAAAGAATGTGTATGCATATGGATCTAAGAAACCACTTCCAATACTTGGTGAAGTTAAGGTGAATGTAAAGTCTCCTATAACCCAACAGTCTACTGTCACTAAGTTCCATGTTGCAAAAGGATCAGCAGGAAATTTACTGGGTTATTATACAGCAACACAGCTTGGTTTACTACACATAGTAAATTCACTTTCTACATGTACCAGTGATAGTTTGATTGAGGAGTATGCAGACAGATTTGAAGGTATTGGCAAGATGCGAGATACAAAAGCAATTTTGCATATTAACACATCAGTCAAACCAGTTGCACAGCAGCATCGGCGAGTGCCATTCCATGTACGTGAGCAAGTTGAAGCAGAGATAAATAAGCTAGAGCAGTTAGACATAATAGAGAAGGCAGATGGAGCCACTCCGTGGGTATCTCCCATAGTAATAGTACCTAAAAAGACAGGAATCAGAGTATGTGTTGACATGAGAGCTGCCAATCAAGCTATAGAAAGGGAGAGACATCCCATGCCAACAATAGAAGACCTGATTGTGGATCTAAATGGTGCAACGGTGTTCAGCAAGACTGATCTAAACCAAGGTTACCATCAGCTTGAGCTGGACACAAAATCAAGGCATATAACTACGTTTGCTACTCATATGGGTTTATACAGATACAAGAGACTGAGTTTCGGAATAAACTCTGCTGCTGAAATATTTCAGAAAGCAGTATCAGACATGATACAAGGTATACGTGGTGCTAGAAATCTTTCAGATGACATTATCATATATGGTAAGACACAACAGGAACATGATGAAATGCTAAGAGCAGTGTTCCAAAGGCTGCGGAAGTATAACATCACAGCTAATCAACAGAAATGTGAGTTCAGCAAGTTTTTGATTCAGTTCTATGGTCATACATTTTCCAGTGCCGGTATAATGGCGGATGATAAGAAAGTGACAGCAATAATCAATGTCAGAGCACCAGAAGATGCAACAGCTGTACGTAGTTTCCTAGGCATGGCTCAATACATTGCTCGATTTGTGCCTGATTTTGCAACTATTGCAACACCATTACGTATTCTAACTCACAAAGATACAAAGTGGGAATGGGGACCTGAGCAACAAGGATCATTTGAGAAGTTAAAAAGCCTGATGGCAAGTCACAGGGTGATGAAATACTTTGATCCAAGGCTGAAAACAGAGCTGTTAGTAGATGCAAGCCCAACAGGCCTTGGTGCAGTTTTAACACAAGTAAATGAGACCAGAGATACTTGTAATATCATTGCATATGCAAGTCGTGCACTGACAGATACAGAGTCACGGTACAGCCAGACAGAGCGAGAAGCCCTTGCAGTTATATGGGCTTGTGAACATTTTCACATTTATGTATTTGGTTCAGAATTCAAGGTGATAACCGACCATAAGCCATTAGAAGGCATGTTCAATAAGTCTAATTCTAAATTAACAGCCAGACTTGAAAGACTAAGTTTGCGTCTTCAACCATATCAAGTAGTTCTTGAGTATCAACCAGGTGAATCCAACCCTGCTGATTACATGAGTCGACATCCTGACCAGGTAAACCACTGTAAAGACCATGTTTCACGTATTGATACATACATAAATTTTATAATTGAGAATGCGATACCCCCTGCTATGACAATGGCTGAAATTAAGCAAGCAACATCGGAAGATGAAATCTTACAGAAAATAATGGAAGTTATTAACACACAAAAGTGGTATGATTTGCATCATGATGTTGTACAATACAAAGCAGTCAAAGACGAACTGTCAACAGCCAATGGAGTTGTGTTACGTGGAAACAGAATTGTGGTTCCAAAGAAATTGCAACAGAAAGCCATATGTTTAGCTCATGTCGGTCATCAAGGTGTTGTAAAAACGAAAAAGTTGCTGAGAGAAACTCTTTGGTTTCCAGGTATTGACAGAATGGTGGAAGAAACAGTAACCAGGTGCATACCATGTCAAGCATCAACACATGGACCAAAACCTACTATCGAGCCATTAAAAATGTCTACACTGCCAAATGGTCCTTGGCAAGAGGTCTCAGCAGATTTCTGTGGTCCATTCCCAAATGGTAAATATTTGTTGGTAGTCATCGATGACTACAGTAGATACCCAGAGGTAGAAATTTGTAATTCTACATCTGCAGAAGCAGCTATCCCGCACTTCGATGCAATCTTTGCCAGACAAGGTATACCGGACATTGTTAAAACTGATAATGGCCCGCCATATAATGGAGATGAGTTTAAACGCTTTTCTAAATATGTTGGATTTAGACATAGAAAAATAACACCATTGTGGCCAAAAGCTAATGGAGAAGCCGAGAGGATGATGTGAACGCTGGAAAAAGCAGTCCGTGCAGCCAAGCTAGAAGGCAAAAGCTGGTGCCAAGGACTTTTTCAATTTCTGCGTCAGTATAGAGCTACACCACATTCAACTACAGGCATTTCTCCATTCAAAGCTTTGAATAGTAGAAAAATGAAAACAACCCTACCTCAGATATATAATAATAAACCTGATTCAAGCAAGTGATGCAAAGAGAAAATTATGCATGAAGAAGTATGCAGACACACGCAACCATGCTAAAGCATCAGATTTAGGCATCGGAGACCGAGTCCTTGTAAAACAACAAAAGAGAAATAAAATGTCAACTCCATTCAATCCTGAGCCATATGAAGTTGTGAGTAAGAAAGGCAGTATGACCACCGTCCAGAGAGGAAATCATGAGATCACCAGAAATGCTTCATTCTTTAAGAGAATTCCTCATGAAAATAATGTAGAAACTAATCAAACAATATCGGACAATCTTCAAATATTAGACAATCCTCAAACATCAACAAATCCACCAGAATCGATACGTAGATCCAAGAGAGAAAGACAAAAACCAAGTTATCTTCAAGACTACATAACTTAGTTTCTAAAACATGTCATACTTTCGTGATTTGGGCAAAATAATCCGAAAATAATGGCATTTGAATAGAAGGACGTCGATCCCTTCACTCACAATTGAAACGATTTTGAAGTTAGTGTTATGTAATTTCTTTTGTTTTATTGAGTGAACATATGCCTATGTTTTAAAAAAATTGTAAGTTCAAGTTCATACTTTCATAAATATTGTTCGTTCTTTGACTTTGATATTCACAATATCAACAATTACAATTTGAAGACTTTTAAATATTGATAAGTTATATTTGTTATACATGCTTTCGTGAGTTTCCTTGTTTATCTAAAAGAGAGGAGAGATGTAGTATTCTACTTCTGTATTATTGTGACCTTTGACCTAGTCTTGTCTTGTAATTAATTATGCGGGCATGCTCAGTAGCACCTAGCAACGAGGGTTCAGTCATCAGTTGGTTAAATAAACAAACCAGTCCTTTCCCTCAGATAAACTGTCTCATAATTATTCTTTAAGAACATTACAGTAAGGGCAAAAAGTACAGAGAAATTGATGTGGTGGAACGGGTGCGAGTAATTGGACTTCATAAATGTCAAGGGCTCATTGGACTTCATAATTTCTCTGGAGCTGACTGGGGTGGAACATTTGTAGGGATCTCCAAGAAGACTTGGGTTGGTGCCTGCTTAAAGCTCGATGAAGATGACCTTACCATCAATTGTTTCAGGGAGCTTGGTAAAGTTCTTATTCAAACTGAACTAGTTAATGGTGAACTGCCACCACAGATCAATAGCTTGGAACAGTTTGTTTGTAGAGTGTACAACAGGTCCCAAAACCTTATCAGCATTGAACTTGGAGGGAGACATGTTACATCCTACACGAGCTGCTTTCTTATCCCATATCACACGTGCAAATTACATTGCCATGCGGGATAAATCATACACTAAAAACTGTCCAGTTCTCCCTCCTATTGAACAAAATGGTTGGAGTTTGGAAGATGGCAGTTATGTTCCTGTGAGATGTCTCAGCCTACCTGCCCCTCGAGCTGTTATTGAGCTGGCCAAATGTGGGTGTAAAACTGGGTGCAAAAGAACAAATTATAGTTGCCATAAGAATGGTCTTCCTTGTACTCCACTCTGCAAATGCTATGTCAGGGACAGTGCAAATGTGATCAGGAATGAAGTGCGAGAGGGTGATCAGTAGTTGATCATGATATATATTCTGCTTTAACACAATGTCGAAAACGAAAGTCTTTATGACAGTGTTTGTTCTTGGATGCTATACAAATCTTATTGTGTAATAGTCGTGCAGAGGAAGTGGACTGGTCTCAAATTCACCTTTCTTTTCATCTGGCCATGATGACTTTTTCCTCCAAACAAAATACTGCAAATATTTGAAATGGATCCCTTATTATTACTTTGGCGTAGCTCCCATACGATGTTGTCTAGTCGTTTCAGCATAGTCAGTTTGCAGTTAAATGAACAACATGTGCATTCAACGGGATATAAAATGAAGTGGTCACTGAAACAACAGTGATATGAAGTGTGACGGTTGTGTAATAGACCATTTTACGTTCACTGCGAGAATCACGCGTTATGCGTGAAATCGAACGTAAAAACAGGACAAACAAAGGTCATAGCGTCGTAGTCGCGCCAAACATCAAGTGGGATTCGACAAACGCGAAAGTATTTCGGGGACATTTCCATGCTTAATAATGTGCTGTCCACATTTGATGATAGGCAATTTCGATTAAGTAAGGGTATTCGGAAGCAATATTCCTCTGTCGAAGATCGGCCGGTCAATGTAAGCTGCGAAATAAAGAAATTCTAGTTCAAAATCAAATCGTTCGATTTTTGCGGCAGACGTTCGACGCGCGTCTTTCATGCATCTCGCGAGATCTCGCAATTGTTCGGAAAATCACCTATTGGATTCACAAAATGTCGATAAACGATGTATATATACACTCAATGATAATATCATTTACTATACAGATATTCATATTCCATTATTTACACAATGTACTGAATCGCATATTTCTAAGTGCTTAATTCAAGGTTTTGTCAAATTACATGCGTGTTTATTACATATTGAAAATGTTCCACCCCTGTATCTGGCGCCGATAGTGCCAGGATTACGTTCTGTTCCCATGTGGTATTCAGCCAAATATTTAGTAAATCTGATCTTCCTTTTTTTTTTGCTGTTTGTATCTTAACATTCGTTGAGTCTCAAGGTCGTTGAACAAATTAATCTATCATGTGTGCAGCCATAATAAGTGAGTGTATAATATATCTCGTCACAGCGTAAGGCCTGCTTAATAGTTTGAAATCTCTTTCTATAACCTACTTCATTCATATCATGACGCTTCAACAAAGCTGACTTTACAACATCAACATTATCATCCTGACTGGAATCAATTGAGAGTACGCAACCACTCCCACTAACTGGAGGCTCTCTATTTATGAGGGCAGAGCGTGAAAATAAAGAGAGAGAGAAAGAGACACAGTATACAGAAGCAATACAATTATGACTGGCAACCTTGTTTATAAAAAAAAACTTAAAGGGGGGTTTTGATACTAAAGTTTTGCATCTTGTTAAAAAATTATATTTGTGTCGTGGAAAAATAAAGTCGTTTTTTTTTTAAAAGTTTTCAAAAAAAGTTATATTGTGAAAATTTTTTTTTTGCGTTTGGTAATAAAAGTGGTATTTTGAGAATTCCACTTTTGTTTGTGAGATATTTTTTGTGGAAGTATTCAATATTGTGTGAATTTAAGTTATTTTGCAATACAGTTATCGTATGTCAATAAAGGTTATGCTGTGTGATGTTAAATTTGTGTTGTGGAAAAAATAAGTTTTTGTTGCCAGAATCCAAATTATTGTTTCGTAAATTAAGTTTTGTTCCGTGAAATAAGGTTGCGTTGCGAGAAATTAAAGTATTGTTTTGTAAAATAAAATTTGTGTTTCGAGAAATCAAGTCTGTGTTGCGGGAAATAAAACATAATGTGTCCACCGTAAGTTTAACCCAATATAGAGTGGCTTCATTTCAACTGCGTTCGAATATTCGAACATTTCAATAATTGTTTTTTTTTTCGTCTTACAGACTTCCGAAATACATTCACAGTCACGAACGGAGAATTTATTTTCGGCTGTGATGTCTTACACAGATTTATATGAGTTTGAAATGTTGTAGTTTGTATATTGAAATACAAAATAACAGTGCTAGTTTTTGAAACATTCTCCCTGTCCAATCATGCATGTATCGCATGAATCAATTTATCCGCGTGTTAATTAACTATAATTGTATAACTACCGATACAAATATATTAGTTCCTGTGATGAAGATGTACGGATCACTTCCCTAACTTTTCCTCCCTTTCAGAAAAGTAGTTAAAGCAGGAGAGTCGTCACCTGCGCATGCGTCAGATGGCCATAGCGTGTCATTTTTTTTTTTTTTTTTTTTTTTTTTTACAAACAAGCGTCTAACCATGAGCCTTTGCGTTTTTAGCGTGTGTTGTTATCATCGCCTGGGACTCAATTCTTGCGCGTGCGCGGCTAAAGCCCCTCTCGCTTTAATAACATCGTAACGACAAGCTCTGAAAATATGTAAGTTCACGTAGTCCTTGCACAAGTTGTTGGATGTTGCTTTATCAGTCGGTGTGATATGTATCTCTTTAAACACCACTAAGTCCAACTTTATTGTTGAATTTATTTATTGGTGACTCATTTGTGATTATCATATAAATTAGAGAAGTAAAATGTAAGGACGCAATGACAAGAAGGCTGTCAATAGAAAATAAAGTTTTTGAGAGATTTACTATATTGTAGATTAACGCCTACGGAAACACATTACACGTGTTAATTGTACTATTTCTAATGTGTGGAACTCGATTTCATTTGTAAATTACTTGAATTGGGACTGTCGTCTACGTGCGTTATCCCTTATATTGTCAGTTCCATTTACTTTTGACATTTCCATTAATAAAAGTATCTTACAACATCATAGTGAATTGATTTTATAAGTTCGAAGTATTCGTGATTATATCGAAACTAGATATTTAGTTGTCCCGAAGACAGTACAGCTGGAGTATCGACCGACGCGCAGCGGAGGTCGATGCGCGGCGTACTGTCTGATTTTTCCCAAATCTTCAGTGGAACAAAAGGCAGAGAAAATGTATTCTGTTTTTTTTTTTTTTTTTTTTGACTAACACTTCAAGTATTGCTGTGTAGTTACTTAGTATATACATTAATTTCGAAAATAGGCAATGGTAAAAAATCTAAAAAAAGATTTCCTGGGTCCAGAGACGGTGTTCCAAATCACTGTCAACATTTAATGAGTTCTTTTTTTGGCGAAGACAAACCTCTGGTAAAAATGTTAGTGCATATTGTGTGACAGAATGTAGCAGAAAAAAAAAACAGACCTAACCTACCAAAAACATTGGCGAACTCGGACGTACGATTCATACTCCCATTGAAATACGTATAATTCACTCAAATAATGATATAGCAATTTTACCACACATTTTTATTTCATTTTTAATCTTGCGTACATGAAATGTCACATATGTAAAAATAAAGGAAATTACATTACCCAGTATTTTGAATGTTCAGTAGCGTTCTATCTTAATTAAAGTTGGTCCCTATTTTTCCACGCAGAAATATTGTCTCCTAGAGAAATGAACTGTTTTTCTCTTGAGGGACACTAGCCAGGGATACAATGATGAACTTTGTAGAACAATAGATAGTATTTTTAATTTATCATTGATACAGTTGAACTAAGAAAATATTATGTGTATTTTGAACCATTTTTGTTGTTGTAATTATTTCCAAACATGTGTTTTGCTATTCCTAATTGATTTATTCCCGGCCTGTATGCGTTAAGTTCTCTCGGTAAGCCCTTGATTTAAAAGGATTGCAACAAATAAATTGACTCTAATGTTATTATATATCAACAATTGAGTTAACTGTAGGTATGTCAATAGGAGTATTGGACATGCTCTTCTAATAGAGCAAATACGGTATTTTTTTACTTGGAATAAACAGTGATGACAGAAATGGTACTTTGGTATAAATATGGGTATAGATTTTGCCACTATCCAGGTATAAAAATGGTCACGCTTTTGAGCACTCATGGGCACCTCCCTACCCAGCTATGTATCAACTGCCCCCGGACACTGTCTTAACAGGGTACTCATGGCTTCATGGCGTTTGGTTACACCATGGAAGTAAAAGACCGTATTTTACCTCCATGGTGTAATCAAAAACACCAGTAAATAGTGTATTTGATGTAAGCCATGTACTAATAATAATAATTATCGTTATAGTGAAACCGTATCCCGGTTGATATTTTGGTTTAGATCGAGAACAATAAAGTAACAACAATAGAGAGAGAGAAAAAAAAACACAGCGCTGATAGGGAGAAAACAAAATAAACAAAAATGAAAAATGTGTGTTCATTACTTGTTGACGGTGTCACTTAGGAAGTGACTGTTGATGTGCGCATGTGCAACGGTGGCATATGTTTACCAGTGACTTGCGGGTTGTGTTCTTGGTTGAGCAAGTTCAGTCATCTCAGTGGGACGTCGAAACATGTCATCCACACAAGGTCAGTAAGAAGCTGGTATTTTGTCGCATTTCATGTTCACTGGTGGCCGATATGTCAATGTGTCACTGTTAAACTTTTGTTTTGTCGGTTTTTTTCTCAGCGAAGACACGATCAAGGCTCGGGCACCCTTCGCGAGAAGGGGATGGGTTATAAAACTTGCGGTGGGATACCCTTCACGGGTAAGGGTTGGTAATTAAACTGAGTTGCGTATTTTTACATGGTGTTCTCTGTGAACAGTACATGTCCCATTGTCAGTAGAATACAGCTGGGCTTATATTGCGCGAGTGACGTTTTGCCGAGTCATGCACGCTGGCAATTGCGCGAGTGACATTGACCAATATATAAACACGCACTAAAGCAATACATTTGTCTTATACAGTCGACCCTGGTACAGTGCTTTTAACTATTGTATTGCTATTTATATATGTAAAATGTGTACAATACAATCACATTCTGGGTTTTAAAAAAAATACGTACAACTGTGCCTGATGCATCAATGTATACAATTTTTTTTTTTATCATACTTGAAATGTATTTACGCTACAGTAATTTCGCATCAAAACACAATATTTGAAACCAGTGTTGTTGTGTCAATATATACCACACTGTATCCATACCCGTACCCGTATTTAATTTACACAGATTAAATAAACTGAAATAAAAATATTGTGTCGCATGCATGCTGTTCTATGTGCATCTCGTCTTTTTTTCACAAAAAAACACTTGCTTGATATATAGGCACATTATCTTTATTTTATATTATCTTTTCCTGTAGACCACAATAATAATGTTATGATGGACACCTGTTCGTGTTTGACACTCACTCACTATGGGTGTATCTGTACCACAGTTCTCAGAATAACATTGGTTGAAAAATTACCATGATATATTAGTCATACAATTACAATTTAGAAGGACTGATTTTTGAACCAGAAAGATGCCTGGGTAAACTCCTACCCAACCAAACACAAAGTCTAGTATAGTGATGCATTTCTATGGGAAACCAAACACAAAGTCTAGTGTTGTGATGCATTTCTATGGGAAACCAAACACAATGTCTAGTGTAGTGATGCATTTCTATGGGAAACCAAACACAAAGTCTAGTATAGTGATGCATTTCTATGGGAAACCAGACCCAAATTCTAGTGTTGTGATGCATTTCTATGGGAAACCAAACACAAAGTCTAGTGTTGTGATGCGTTTCTATCGGAAACCAAACACAAAGTCTAGTGTTGTGATGCATTTCTATGGGAAACCAAACACAAAGTCTAGTGTTGTGATGCGTTTCTATCGGAAACCAAACACAAAGTCTAGTGTTGTGATGCATTTCTATTGTAAACCAAACACAAAGTCTAATGTAGTGATGCATTTCTATGGGAAACCAAACATAAAGTCTAGTGTAGTGATGCGTTTCTATGGGAAACCAAACACAAAGTCTAGTGTAGTGATGCGTTTCTATGGGAAACCAAACACAAAGTCTAGTGTAGTGATGCATTTCTATGGGAAACCAAACACAAAGTCTAGTGTAGTGATGCGTTTCTATGGGAAACCAAACACAAAGTCCAGTGTTGTGATGCATTTCTATGGGTAACCAAACATAAAGTCTAGTGTTGTGATGCGTTTCTATGGGAAACCAAACACAAAGTCTAGTGTAGTGATGCATTTCTATGGGAAACCAAACACAGTCTAGTGTTGTGATGCATTTATATTGTAAACCAAACACAAAGTCTAGTGTAGTGATGCGTTTCTATGGGAAACCAAACACAAAGTCTAGTGTTGTGATGCGTTTCTATGGGTAACCAAACACAAAGTCCAGTGTTGTGATGCGTTTCTATGGGAAACCAAACACAAAGTCTAGTGTAGTGATGCATTTCTATGGGAAACCAAACACAAAGTCTAGTGTTGTGATGCATTTATATTGTAAACCAAACACAAAGTCTAGTGTTGTGATGCGTTTCTATGGGAAACCAAACACAAAGTCTAGTGTTGTGATGCATTTATATTGTAAACCAAACACAAAGTCTAGTGTTGTGATGCGTTTCTATGGGAAACCAAACACAAAGTCTAGTGTTGTGATGCGTTTCTATGGGAAACCAAACACAAAGTCTAGTGTTGTGATGCATTTATATTGTAAACCAAACACAAAGTCTAGTGTTGTGATGCGTTTCTATGGGAAACCAAACACAAAGTCAGTGTTGTGATGCATTTTTATGGGAAGCCAAACACAAAGTCTAGTGTTAAGATACGTTTCTATGGGCAACCAAACACAAAGTCTAGTGTTGTGATGCATTTCTATGGGAAATCAAACACAAAGTCTAGTCTTGTGATGCGTTGAGAAACAGTTAAGCTAATATGACATGTTATAAGACGACACAATCTATTAGTTAAATTAATCTATCTATTAGCTGATCCAGCGTCTTGGCAAACCCACTTAAATCATTCAAGTTAACTGTCGTCAATTACCGGTACAACTTTTTCTAATGATAATGGATGGTCGTGGCTTCAAGCGAAACTACGCGAATTGAGTGGTACTATCATCACTACTAACTTTGAACACGATAGTTTCAAATGTTTGTATGCAACGCTCAAAGACTCGTAATAAATTTCTAAAATTATTTATGATGCATTAGTAACGGTTAATTTTCAAAAATCATATCTGGGCTAATTATACTCATTAACACACTATTAGCTTTGACCTTTGATCAAATATTTCAGGTGGCTACAATTAGGGATAAAATATAGCTTCCATTTTCAAGTTTTTGCAAATTCAAAACTTATCTGTCATTAATATATTTTGTCTTATTTTATCCTAGCTTCCAATGTTAGTGTCCAAGAAGACCAGACAGACAAAGATGCTCGTCGAGCCAGAGGTGAATATGTTCGGGGCGTTGGCGCTGCTCGTAATTGGATCACAACAGATGGTTCCACAGGTTTTAAAGCTGAAGCAAATCGTTATCATCTGTACATCGCTAACAACTGTCCCTGGTGTCACCGCTGTGTTCTTACTAGATCGGTTAAAGGTTTACAGGACGTCATCTCAATGGATGTATGTTGGTACCGTCGAGATGAGGACAAAGGGTGGCAATTCAACCCCGATATACCAGGGTGTACACCGGATACGGTGAATGGAAAGAAATATATTATTGATATTTATAAAATGTCTGGTCTTAAACAGAGGTGGGTGTTACACATTGACAGCCATTGTCAAAATTCAATACATATATATCAGTGATATACATATATATATATATATATATATCAAACATTGTTTTTGGTTTTTGTTAAATGATTATATCTATGCAAAGATTCCTTAGTACCTATAGTAAAATGCAGTATGTGTTATTTTGTTTGCAGCTCCGTACCGATATTGTGGGACAAACAGACAAAACAGGTGGTAAATAACGAGAGTGCTGAAATTATCCGTATGCTCAACAGTGAATTTAACCAGTGGGCTAAGGAGTCAATCAATTTATATCCCCCTAGTCTACGAGGTGAAATTGATGACTTTAATTCCTGGATTTATCCTGAAATTAATAACGGTGTCTACAAAGCTGGGTTCGCCAAATCACAGGAAGCCTACGATGTCGCTGTTAAGGTGGTATTCCAGGCTTTGGATCGCTTAGACAAGATCTTATCAAACCGGCGTTTCCTTTGTGGGGATCAGCTGACAGAAGCTGATATTCGTCTATTTCCTACACTCTTTCGCTTTGACCATGTATATGTAGTAAGATTTAAATGTAATAAAAAAATGTTACAAGATTATGACAATTTAGGCGAGTATATTAAAGATATCTATCAATACAGTGGTGTTGCCATGGCATCCAATTTGGATCACTGTGTGAAAGGCTATTTTGGGCGAAGTGGTAATGGTATCGTCCCGATTGGACCAGGAATTGATTTCAGTCTACCCACCAAACGTTCACAGATGATATAAAAAATCTACAAGTGACATCTTTGATAAAACTCTTATTTCAAAACAAAGATAATTTCACAAATCAATTATAATATAGAATATATAGCAGAAGAATGAATAATTTCAAATTAATAAATTTGATGTAGAAATAAAAGCAAATTAAAGGAAATTTCATAGTAAATAAGAAGTGCAAGTCTTTTCTTGAGAAATAACCAATGTCATATTTATGTATAATTTTCAAAATTAATAACTACTAGTTAGTGCTAGTCTTTTAGCAAAAGCATTGTTTATGTATCTAGCAACATGTCTAAGCAGAGATGACTGTCGTGTTTGAAATCATTTTGAATTTGTCTATGTAATTCTGTATTAAGAAGTTATTGTACATTCTGTTAAATTGTTCATACAGTTCCTGTCAATCATTTGTATACATTTGACAGTGTATTATGAAATGTACTTCGTCTTCTGTTGTTTTACATATTTTATGAATTCTTCCATCAGCTGGTATTTTTGGATACGTACGTCTCCAAATTTCAATTTCTAGTTTTGCTAATGTTTTAATAGCTTGATATTTTTTCAGAATGTTTAAATAAGGTGCACATTTAATTGTATTATTTAAAAGTCTGTATGTTGAGCATTTTCTCTATTGTTTGTGTAAAATTGAGTAATGTTAAACCAATGTAGCCTTTGGACTATTATGTCCTCTGTTTAAAACGTGTCAGTTATGAAATAGAACACGCTACGATGTGTCTGTATTTCAACACCTTTCATAATAAACTTGCTTAATTTTTCCAATATTTTTTTCAAAACATTTGATTCAGAGTTATTGGAACCATAACTAGAAATTTGTGAAGGTCTCTGAAGTAAACACAGATTATTTTAATACATGTTGATTGTTTTAAAGGAAAGGAAAGTTTGTGCCTCGGTGTTAAGGAGACAATGTAAATATGAAGGGAGTTATGAAAAACTGGGTGGTAATGCCAGACTTTGAAGGTGAGTGGATCCATTAAACATTAAAGGGCGGCAGTCGTCGCGCCGTGTCCTGTTCAATATGGGACGCGATGTATACAACTCGTGTAAAATACATTATTTATTTACATGAAATTCGAACACGCACTGTGCGACGACCACCACGCTTTAAGTTCAAAGATTCCTCTCACCAAGTGGAAGAGATGTAGATGTAGATATATCCATATACAAATTTGTGATGAGTAAGAAACACATGTCCATTCCCCTTTCGAAATTTCTGAAAAATGCATTTGAAATGAGACAACAATGCCTCCTCAGTGAATAATTAAATATTCATTCTTTTTTCTTATCGACAACTGTACAATGTATTAGTACTCATTTCTATGTACAATGCACTTATTTGAGATTTTATTATTACCATTAGTTTTTTTTTACACCTATACTTTTGTGTACTTGCCTTTAATATTTATAGTTTTTTTTTTTTTATCAGTAATTTTAATAAGTGAACATGTATTATATTTTTTTTTCTTTAGTTTTGTAATTTTGTAAGTTTCGTTTTATCATTGTAGTTTTTTAGTGACCTTACTGCTGTACTTTCTGAAGTTAGTGTTGTGTCAATAAACGTATACTACTTAGGCAAGATTTGTCAATGTCAACAGCACTGGGGGAAAGTGGCTCATAGTTTACAGTGGCTTTACCCTCCCCAGATCCAGAAACACGCCATACCAACTATACCGCACATGCATTGTGGAATACATAAGAACAACCTGAAGCATACACACTGTGTACACAATAAAATTAATTAGGTTATGATGTAGACATATCTCATGAATATTATTTTAAAGTGTAGTTATTAATAGAAAGCATTTATTATTAAATGCCGCAATTACATTTTTGGCCTTGACCTTTACTCTTTTTATTGTGGTTATTTGAAGACTGTACGAGATTGCTACCATACTAGACTTGTCACCAAATTCAACACGTCCTGTTCCTTATACTGTAAAATACTTTATTTTAGCTGGAATTAATCTTCACTGAAAATACATTTTTGGTACTTTGTATAGAATTTATTTTCACTTATTTTTGACAAGTTGAATGTAAAATATAGGAAAAAAGATATATTCGCTGGATTTTATTTTCACTGAATCATTCTTCAGTGAAAATAGCGAAAATTAATTCCAAGCGAAAATAAAGTATTCTACAGTACTATAAGTTACCATTGCGAGTCACTAAAAATTTGTTAAATGTACAGTGCCCTCTGTGGCTGTTTCCGGCTTCATGCGTCAATACAGCATACATGTATCAAATGAGGAAAATTGTTCATTTTGTCAAAAAGTCAAACGAATTATAGAAAATTACATAAAACTATGCTCAAAGCATTAATGTTGCTAGATTTCCTGTGAGCATAGCTTCTAAATTAGTGAATAATTATGTTAGTTTACTGTGTACATTTTGTTTTTGTCCACATTCTCAGTCTTCAAAATCGCCGTTGTTGAACTGAACACAATTAAAGTTTGTGCAAATTTTATTTCATTTTTTTTTCTTGGTATACAAATGTATACTGATGGAAAATAAAGTTATTATCAGTCAATGTTTGAGAATAATTAACGAGTCAGAATAAGCAGCTCATTGGTTTTATTAAATTGTAGTAAAATCACGATAACTAGAGAGTAACAAATATGCATATAAACTGTTCATAAAAGTCCCCTATAGAAACAAATTGATCAACCAATGAAATTCAATCCCATACTGAACAGAGGCATATTGAACTCATTCAAATCTTAGAAATTTTATCTGGCATATTTTACCTCGTTGTCTTTCATTTTGTTCTGTGATCATGCCCCCACCCATTCTCCTTCCCAGAGTTCCTTGCGGTTAGATCACCGAAAGTATCTCTGCCACCACACACCGCCATTTTGTGGTGAAACACCACAAGACTTTTACTACGCGTATTATTTGCGTAGTTTTGTTATTGGATGGCTTTCGTATTGATTTATTCCTACTGGAAAACAAGTTTTAAAATATTTCGTCGATAGCTGATAATGATTTTTTCATAAACACACTGAAAACGGTGAAATAGTTATAATTTACAAAAGAAAATAATTTCATCGCGGAATAACGGTAACTAAGGTGTTACTCGGTTCATCAAGCTGACGGCCCTGTCTATCGCTAGGCGAAGACATAGGAAGAAAGGAAAGCACTTCGTGGTATTGACAGCGAACACGTTCTATTGCCACTCTGTTTGTGCCAAGGAAAGTAAAATTATGAGCTTCTCACTATGAAAACAGTCAGAATCTACAAACAACGCGCACACTTTCGTTAGGTTCGAAAATCGAACACCTGCATTGCAATGTTTTGGTGCGCGTCTTTGAAAGTAGTACCGCTGTGACGCATCGACCAATCAACGACAAGCATAAGATCACGTGGTGGCAGAGATATATTCGTGATAGAACTCTGCCTGGGGAGATTGGCCCCCACCCTCTGTACATCGGAAGATATTTACAGGTTAATCGATGAGCCCCTTTATAATAAATTTGTATTCTTGTTTTGTGTATGACTGTTCACAACACTTTCTATAATAATCAAGTACAGTTCAGGGGGTCAGGGGGTCAGGGGGTCAGGAGTCAGGAACTAGATTACTTCCGCTTGAACTACCTTTCTGGTTCTAACCAATAAAACATGTATTTATTTTTTCCTTTAAATGCCTTGATTCTCTTGTACATTTCTTTTTGGTGAAATAAAATTCATTCATTGAAAGATATCAATACTACGCCTTTTTATACATCAAAAGATTTCAGGTTAATCTGGAAAGTATTTTAAGTCAAACATGGGAATTCAGTCCCAAGCAACAATAACAAAACATGCTAAAACGCAAAGACTCATGGGTAGATGCTTGTGTGTAAACATCGACACGCTATGCCCATCTGACGCATGCGCAGGTGACGACTCCCTTGATTTAACATTTTCACCAGCAGTTGCCTCTTTTCATCATAAATTCACAATTATAGTCTGCACTTTCCCTTTCAAAAGATTGAGACAAAAATAACCGAATTTTTTTTGGTAAAAACCGACAATTGACTCAAATTTAGTCTGTTGGCTCCAAAATTCGGGTTCATTTCCAGAAATATTGATGAATATAAGAAAAAGTGCAAACAAATTTGGGCGAGAATGTCTGGTGATGAAGACATTAGAGACAACTTTGTTGATGAATCATTAAGATTCATTTTGTAACAGTTTTACCCCTGCTGGTTTTATAGCAATGGGTAGCGCATCTTTCTTTCAATCATGTAGAAGTTTATCACTTTTAGACTTGTGTGAAATAATGGCGCTCTATAGTAAATAAATCACTTGACACAATAACAAATTGTTTGTCTTTTTATTTAATGACACAGTTAAAGTCAAGACAGTTGAGAGTCAAGACACACAATAGTCATCCCTAATAGACAATTTTCCGTTCACTGCGAGATCCTACCTTGTGCGTGAAATTGAATGTAAAAACATGACATACAAAGGTTCTAGTGTTGTGGTGATGTCAAAACATCATGTCGATTCAACAAATTCAAAAGTATTTTAGGAGTATTTCCATGCCTAATAATGTGCTATACACATTATTAAAAAAAGAAATTCATAATCAAATCGTTGAATTTTTGCAGCAGAAGTTTGATCCATGCTTTTCACACAACACGCAAGATTTCTATGTTTGTTTCTTTCTTCCAACAAATTCATCCATGGAGCTGAAAGTACCCATGAAATTGGCTAGAGCAACACCAGATTCCAGTGACATCCACCTGTAATAATATAGTTTAATGTAGTCACTTGACATTATTATTATCTTGTCTCTAGTTTGGCTTTTGCATAATATTGAGCAAGGGTCTTGCAAGGGAAAGTATACACTAATTAATGCTAAGAAATGACGAATGACACAGGATTTCCGTTTGAAGTGGGGGAAGTGAATGTCACACTAGGCATTGTCACGTGTCACCTCATAGTGACCCTCAAAACCACTGAGTGTCATTATGAGGTGGCGACGCATGCTACCCGAGTAACATCTGCCGAAACAGTGGCTCTGCATCAGGCATCTTAGCCGACCCCATGACAGGAGACCAAGATATATTTGACTTGTGTCATGGTAAGGGCAACGTCGTACCTGACCAGAACCAGCATGCTCTGTGCGGCATTTCCCCAAACTGTGTTTATTGAAAAAATTAGCAAAAGATCAAAGTTACATATTGATATAAAGATGCAGGGTGGGTGGTTGTTTTGCGAATTGCAGAAGACTAAGTTGCATACAGCGAGGCAGCGAGATAGTGTGCTTCGGCAATGAAAGCATGGGCTAGTTATGCACTAAGGTGTGAATGGTTGAGCGAATGACACAAGCCCAGGTTACATGCCAAGGGTTAGGCCAGTGTACGTTCCATAAACGTGTCTCGAAAGTGGTGTAGAGTGACCCAAGTTGACATGTGATAATAGATGGGCGAAGAGTGACATGATATAGTGGCATAGAGGTGATGTGTCATGATACGGTGACATTGAGTGACAATTTAGTAATGACATATGGACACAGTAGTATAGGGTGATAATAGTTAAATCTAGTTTGACAGGATAGTCAAAGTATACTTGTATACAAATATGTTGCTTTTGTTGCAGTTGCTGTTGTTAATTGTCAATGCACTACTTACGATTTTAAGAAAGGAACAAGGTAGCCATCTTTGGGGAGCATGAGAACAGGTTGGTTGATTCGTACAGCGTTCAAAATTTTGTCTGCGACATACTGCGTTGTCAAACCTTGTGGCGCAACCCCTTCCCTGAGAGAACAATGATAACAAAATTAAGGTTTTCAAAAGTTCAAAATGCTTATCAAACATGTTTGCAGGTTTAAAAATATTCTAATCGATTCACATCAATGTGCCAACTTTGATTACTTCAATAAATATAAAATAAGTACTGTTTTTGTTTCACTTTGCCGGTTTTAATTAAAATATAGATAAATGTTTCATTCACATTTTGTAGAACTTGCCTATCGACACCCTTGTGATAACTAACTGCTTAGTACTCTGAATAATGGTAACTACTTTTTTAGAACTATCAATACGGTATTATAGCATCCATGGCTGCACCCAGTGATAATCACCTGTTTAAAACTACCAATATGGTATTATAGTATCCATGGCTGCACCCAGTGATAATCACCTGTTTAAAACAACCAATATGGTATTATAGCATCCATGGCTGCACCCAGTGATAATCACCTGTTTAGAACTACCAATATGGTATTATAGCATCCATGGCTACACCCAGTGATAATCACCTGTTTAAAACTACCAATATGGTATTATAGTATCCATGGCTGCACCCAGTGATAATCACCTGTTTAAAACTACCAATATGGTAGTATAGCATCCATGGCTACACCCAGTGATAATCACCTGTTAAAAACTACCAATATGGTATTATAGCATCCATGGCTGCACCCAGTGATAATCACCTGTTTAAAACTACCAATATGGTATTATAGCATCCATGGCTGCACCCAGTGATAATCACCTGTTTAAAACTACCAATATGGTATTATAGCATCCATGGCTGCACCCAGTGATAATCACCTGTTTAAAACTACCAATATGGTATTATAGCATCCATGGCTGCACCCAGTGATAATCACCTGTTTAAAACTACCAATATGGTATTATAGCATCCATGGCTGCACCCAGTGATAATCACCTGTTTAGTACTACCAATATGGTATTATAGCATCCATGGCTGCACCCAGTGATAATCACCTGTTTAAAACTACCAATATGGTATTATAGCATCCATGGCTGCACCCAGTGATAATCACCTGTTTAAAACTACCAATATGGTATTATAGCATCCATGGCTACACCCGGTGATAATCACCTGTTTAAAACTACCAATATGGTATTATAGCATCCATGGCTGCACCCAGTGATAATCACCTGTTTAAAACTACCAATATGGTATTATAGCATCCATGGCTACACCCAGTGATAATCACCTGTTTAAAACTACCAATATGGTATTATAGTATTGATGGCCGCACCCAGTGATAATCACCTGTTTAAAACAACCAATATGGTATTATAGCATCCATGGCTACACCCAGTGATAATCAGCTGTTTAAAACTACCAATGTGGTATTATATCATCCATGGCTGCACCCAGTGATAATCACCTGTTTAAAACTACCAATATGGTATTATAGCATCCATGGCTACACCCAGTGATAATCACCTGTTTAGTACTACCAATATGGTATTATAGCATCCATGGCTGCACCCAGTGATAATCACCTGTTTAAAACTACCAATATGGTATTATAGCATCCATGGCTGCACCCAGTGATAATCACCTGTTTAAAACAACCAATATGGTATTATAGCATCTATGGCTACACCCAGTGATAATCACCTGTTTAAAACTACCAATATGGTATTATAGCATCCATGGCTACACCCAGTGATAATCAGCTGTTTAAAACTACCAATATGGTATTATAGCATCCATGGCTGCACCCAGTGATAATCACCTGTTTAGTACTACCAATATGGTATTATAGCACCCATGGCTGCACCCAGTGATAATCACCTATTTAGTACTACCAATATGGTATTATAGTATCCATGGCTCCACCCAGTGATAATCACCTGTTTAAAACCACCAATATGGTATTATAGCATCCATGGCTCCACCCAGTGATAATCACCTGTTTAGTACTACCAATATGGTATTATAGCATCCATGGCTCCACCCAGTGATAATCACCTGTTTAGTACTACCAATATGGTATTATAGCATCCATGGCTGCACCCAGTGATAATCACCTGTTTAGAACTACCAATATGGTATTATAGTATCCATGGCCGCACCCAGTGATAATCACCTGTTTAAAACTACCAATATGGTATTATAGCATCCATGGCTGCACCCAGTGATAATCACCTGTTTAAAACTACCAATATGGTATTATAGCAACTATGGCCACACCCAGTGATAATCACCTGTTTAAAACTACCAATATGGTATTATAGCAACTATGGCCACACCCAGTGATAATCACCTGTTTAAAACTACCAATATGGTATTATAGCATCCATGGCTGCACCCAGTGATAATCACCTGTTTAAAACTACCAATATGGTATTATAGCAACTATGGCCACACCCAGTGATAATCACCTGTTTAAAACTACCAATATGGTATTATAGCATCCATGGCTGCACCCAGTGATAATCACCTGTTTAAGACTACCAATATGGTATTATAGCATCCATGGCTGCACCCAGTGATAATCACCTGTTTAGAACTACCAATATGGTATTATAGTATCCATGGCTGCACCCAGTGATAATCATCTGTTTAGAACTACCAATATGGTATTATAGTATCCATGGCAGCGCCCAGTGATAATCACCTGTTTAGAACTACCAATATGGTATTATAGCATCCATTGCTACACCCAGTGATAATCACCTGTTTAAAACTACCAATATGGTATTATAGCATCCATGGCTGCACCCAGTGATAATCACCTGTTTAAAACTACCAATATGGTAGTATAGCATCCATTGCTACACCCAGTGATAATCACCTGTTTAAAACTACCAATATGGTATTATAGCATCCATGGCCGCACCCAGTGATAATCACCTGTTTAGAACTACCAATATGGTATTATATCATCCATGGCTGCACCCAGTGATAATCACCTGTTTATAACTACCAATATGGTATTATAGCATCCATGGCTGCACCCAGTGATAATCACCTGTTTAAAACTACCAATATGGTATTATAGTATCCATGGCCGCACCCAGAGATAATCACTTCTTTAAAACTACCAATATGGTATTATAGCATCCATGGCTACACCCAGTGATAATCACCTGTTTAAAACTACCAATATGGTATTATAGCATCCATGGCTGCACCCAGTGATAATCACCTGTTTAAAACTACCAATGTGGTATTATAGCATCCATGGCTGCACCCAGTGATAATCACCTGTTTAAAACTACCAATATGGTATTATAGCATCCATGGCTGCACCCAGTGATAATCACCTGTTTAAAACTACCAATATGGTATTATAGCATCCATGGCTGCACCCAGTGATAATCACCTGTTTAAAACTACCAATATGGTATTATAGCATCCATGGCTGCACCCAGTGATAATCACCTGTTTAGAACTACCAATATGGTATTATAGCATCCATGGCTACACCCAGTGATAATCACCTGTTTAAAACTACCAATATGGTATTATAGCATCCATGGCTGCACCCAGTGATAATCACCTGTTTAAAACTACCAATGTGGTATTATAGCATCCATGGCTGCACCCAGTGATAATCACCTGTTTAAAACTACCAATATGGTATTATAGCATCCATGGCTGCACCCAGTGATAATCACCTGTTTAAAACTACCAATGTGGTATTATAGCATCCATGGCTGCACCCAGTGATAATCACCTGTTTAAAACTACCAATATGGTATTATAGCATCCATGGCCGCACCCAGTGATAATCACCTGTTTAAAACTACCAATACGGTATTATAGCATCCATGGCTGCACCCAGTGATAATCACCTGTTTAAAACTACCAATATGGTATTATAGCATCCATGGCTGCACCCAGTGATAATCACCTGTTTAAAACTACCAATATGGTATTATAGCATCCATGGCTGCACCCAGTGATAATCACCTGTTTAAAACTACCAATGTGGTATTATAGCATCCATGGCTGCACCCAGTGATAATCACCTGTTTAGAACTACCAATATGGTAGTATAGCATCCATGGCTGCACCCAGTGATAATCACCTGTTTAGAACTACCAATATGGTATTATAGCATCCATGGCTGCACCCAGTGATAATCACCTGTTTAGAACTACCAATATGGTATTATAGTATCCATGGCCGCACCCAGAGATAATCACTTCTTTAAAACTACCAATATTGTAGTATAGCATCCATGGCTGCACCCAGTGATAATCACCTGTTTAGAACTACCAATATGGTAGTATAGCATCCATGGCTGCACCCAGTGATAATCACCTGTTTAGAACTACCAATATGGTATTATAGCATCCATGGCTGCACCCAGTGATAATCACCTGTTTAGAACTACCAATATGGTATTATAGCATCCATGGCTGCACCCAGTGATAATCACCTGTTTAGAACTACCAATATGGTATTATAGCATCCATGGCCGCACCCAGTGATAATCACCTGTTTAAGACTAGTAATTACACATAGTTGTCCACCATTGTTCGAATATAAGGGGAGAAGATGAAAAGAAACTACAAACCTAACTTTGAAGCCTTCGAACAGTCCAGTGTTGATCAGATAAGGTTGTACAAGTGTCATTTTAATTCCGTCATATCCTTCTTTAATGAACTCATACTGCAGTGCTTCATGCAGGCCAACGGCAGCAAATTTACTAGCACAGTATTCAACCATTTTGGGTGTTCCACACGAACCAGCCAGGCTTGCAATCGTAACAATATGCCCATGGTTTTTGGCCACCATAGAGGGCGCAAATGCTTTTATCGTCTAGAAAATTAAATTACATAATATATTTTTAAATTAGTATTTTGGGGCATTTTAGAATAATTTTGTTTGATAATATATGCAATAGCGTATGGTTTATTGCAAAATATATTTTTATAATTTAGGTAGAGCACTATTATAGCTCTGTATGTGTACATGAATAAGTCAACATATAACAACTGTATACCTTAGCCAAACTTCGTACAATTATATATTTTTATTTTTCCTCATGTTTACTGAATATACTCAGTGAAGTTTATTATAAATATTTCAAGTGCCGAATTAGTTTTGTTAAAAACGTTTTCTGACAGATACATTATGTTCTGTACTATTGCTAAACCTTTGTTTAAACTAATTCATGTAATAAAGCATATTAGAAATGCTTTGGGGTAAAGACACCCAAGTTGCAGTATTTCCAAAGTGATAGTATTCAGACTGGAAAAATACCTGGTAAATATTGAGTGCATCAAACTGAGAGAAAGTTGAGTAAATTCAGACACTACAATCACTGTCTCAAAATTGAAATATGTTGCTAGTGTGGTGGTCGTTGCACAGTACGTGTTCGAATTTCATGTAAATAAACAATGTATTTTATACGCGTTGCATACGTCGCTATGAGTCCCAAATCAAACAGGACATGGCACGACAACTGCAGGACTTTAAATACCGGTTCTGTTATGGAAACTAAGACATGCTTCATAATGTCATGCAAAAAATATGAAAAACAGAAATTTACTTTTAGACAACACAGCATGTATGTAATTCAAAATTTCACAGTGTTAACAAAAAACAAAACATTCTACATAATCAGATACTAGTATAACATTTCTTAATATCATGTTGGCAAAGTACATAGAAAAATGTTTATGTACTAGAGAACAGCTTCCCGACTGAACACAATGAGCTCAATCTTTATAAAAATAAAAATATATAAGATTAATTTAAACAAGTCATTGAAAATGACACAGTCCCGTTAAATTTTTGAATGTTCTCTTTGTGCTCGTCATATTAAAGCGGAGGGGTTGTCCTGTGCGTGTCCTTGAAATACAACAGATTGTTTATTTACATTAAAACATGTGTTCCATGTAGTAGTAATATGGCCAAAAATAAAAATAGCCGTTATTTGGCCATCTTTGATCTGATTATGAAACACACTGATATGTATGATGTATGTGCCAAATACGAATGAAAATGGTACATAAATTGTGGAAATATAGTAGAAGGCCAAAAAATCAGACGGCTGTCAATCGGCTATCCTTGACCAGATTTTGAAACAAATTGTCATGGACATGCATCCTAACATGTATAAAGTACATGTATGTGCCAAATTTGAATGAAAACTGACAGAGCACGTCCAAGATACCGCATAAAAAAACAAAAAAACAAGATGCCTGCCAGTTGACCATCTTTGATCCAATTGAGAAATAAATCGTCATGGACATGTATCCTAACATGTATAATCTATGTACCAAGTTTGAATGACAACTGACAAAGCACGTCCAAAATACAACATTTTCAAAAACCAAGATGGCTGCCAGTCGGCCATTTTGAATCAAATTGCTAAACCACTGCGTGTGCATATGTCCCACATAAGGTACTAGGCACATGCAAAGAATGAACGGAATCGTTCCCAGGATTCTGTAATACAACTCTGGACAGACTGACGCACGGACGGAAGGAGGGACGGACAGACGGACAGACAGACTCAAGAACTCACGAACGGTCAGGGACATGTATCCTAACATGTATGCTCTATGTACTAAATTTGAATGAAAACTGACAAATCATGTCCAAAATACGACATTTTCAAAAACAAGATGGCTGCCAGTCGGCCATCTTTTATCCAATTGTAAAATAAATCGTCATGGACATGTATCCTAACATGTATAATCTATGTACCAAGTTTGAATGAAAACTGACAAAGCATGTCCAAAATACATTTTCTAAAAACAAGATGGCTGCCAGTCGGCCATTTTGAATCGAATCGCTAAACCACTGCATGTGCATATGTCCCACATAAAGTACTAGGTACATGCAAAGAATGAACAGAATCGGTCCAAGGGATTCTGAGATATGACTCCGGACAGACGCACGGATGCACGAACAGACAAACACCGAATTATAAGTCCCCGTTTTCGGACTTCGGACTAATAATTATGTTGTGTTAAAATTTCTGTTATGATATTTACGCCGCATATCATTCCTATTCGTGTTGTATTTTGCATGTCAAAGTTTTCAAGATCTTTCAATAACTTAGGGTTTAAAGATGCAAGATGGATACATATATGAATAAATTCAATGGCTTTTATAATTTATTTGTTGCAGTGTTACTTCTGATCGTCAAGTTGAATGCCTCGGTCAACACAATCGCCGGGGTGCTACTAACTGTTAGCAAGGTATAGGTTACTGTGTCTGAAGTGATAGTGGTCTAACAATCTTTTTTGGGGGTTGGAGTACTGTGCTGATGTCAAAGGAAACATAGTTGATTCATATTCATGTGGTTAGTTATCAAGTGGTGGACTTTGTAACACTTTTCTCATTATTTTATCTGATGAGTTGGTTTTGTTGACCTTCGTATCATTGGACTATTCACCGTGGTCGATTGCTTTATCATGTAAATTGGTCAGAATGATAAATGTATTGGGTTTAATGGACTGAATGAACTCTGTGTGGCCCGGCGCAAGTGGTGTACTCCCATAATTGAAGTATAAGGGTATGCTGTTTTGACACACAGTGTCAGTTTAGGGTTATTGTTATGAATATGATTGATGATTATTACATTTAGGGTATGATGCAGCTCAGTCCGGAAGCAAATATATAAAACAGCCTCATAAATGTAGCATACAGATTGGCAATCAATATGGACAGCCAAAATTGGGTCAATTGTATTAAAATAATTCTCAAAGCCCTTATTATGGAACATGAGTTGGAAAATGGAAAGATTAATGAGAACAAATACCTAATAAATAATATTACTACAGCACTTGAAACCAACTTAAAAATAAACAGTAGGGATTCTCTAAACAATGACAATAAAGGTATTAACCACAGAAATAAACTACATACCGGTACTTATAGAAAATTAAAAACTGAATTTGGACTTGAAAATTATCTGCTGACAGTAAATAACCCACTACATAGATCATCAATGACCAAACTAAGATTAAGCGCACATGTTTTACAAATTGAAATGGGTAGATACCATAAAATTAACATTACCGAAAGAAGCTGTCCTGTATGCAATACAAATGATATTGAAGATGAAGAGCACTTTCTGTTAAAATGTCAGTTATACAAACGTGAAAGACAGATTCTTCTCAACACAATTAGACAGTGTTCTGAGGGCAACACTGATACAAGCTTTATCAACATAGTAGGCACAAAGAATACTGTCATGCAAAAATGTCCAGCAAAATATATATACGAATGTTTCAACATAAGAGAAAGCAGATTTAAAAAAAAACAGCTGCCTCACAGATATCTAAATAAGTAATCCTAACACTTACTTTATTAATTTGCATTTCTAACCCACTTTCGGGCAAGTTTGTTGTTTTAGTTTTGTTTAGTTTTTTTTATACTAGTGTATCTTCTTTTTTTTTATTCTGAATGTTTCTGACATGGAATGACAACCATGCTTTATTGTACTTAGATCTATGTCCATTTTTAGGATACGACTTAAATAAAGACTATTATTATTATTACTATCATTTCACGACTGTGTACAAGTTAGCAAATTTTATGTTATGAAGGTGCACGGTAAATCAGTTTTCTTAACTTACCCAAAAGTGGGAAATCGCATTAACATTCATCGACCTTAGAATTAGTTCATCGGGACAATCCAACAGATTCTTGCCTGCCACGACCCCAGCATTATTGACAAGTATGGTTACGCTACCAACATCTTTTTTGACTTGTTCAGCAAGGCGGTAAACTTCGTCTTTATTTGTCACATCGCACCGGTAACTGTGTGCCGTAGCCCCCAGATTAGTAATCTGTTCCGCTGTTTCGTCGCCACCGTGCTTGTTCATATCCCATATCACCAACCTACAGCCCTGTTTGGCGAAATTAATGGCCATCTGACGACCAATACCACTGCCGGCACCGGTTACCAGCACTATCTCACCCTCCAACGATTTTTCGGCAGGCGGTACGAAAAATCGAAATATTCCTACTAAGTTGAACCATGTCACTTTCAGTAACACAAATAAAGCTTCAAGAATGATGAACATGCCTGTATTTTTTTTGAGACCAATTTGCCTCGCCTGTTCTCAAGTCCAAAAGTTTATCGAACTATTAATAAGTTGATTTGCGCATGCGTTGCCATCAGGGAAGGGTCCAGCAAAATGTATTGGGGGGGGGGGACCAGGCCTATAGGTCGAAGACACAGGACCGTGTGATTCGGACGATGCTATGCGTAATCCAGACGCATTTTCCTGCCCCCCCCCCCCATCTGGATCCGCCACTGGTCGTCACAGGATGCGCTGTCTCAGCCCTGGCTTCATTCTCTACCATCAGTCCCAGGGTAAAATGACTAAATTTGAACGTTAAAGGGCGGTTGTCGTCGCGTTCTGTTCGACATGGGTCTCGTAGCGACGAGTGTAAAATACATTTGTTTGTTTACATGAAATTCTAACACGTGCTGCGCGCCGACGACCGCCCGGTTAAACAAAACAAAAATTCTGTGTTGCACAAAATTAAGCGTATATTTTGTGATTCAGAGGGAGAAATACATTTATTTATGCAGTGTCCTGTTGTTGAAATGTTCTGACGAAATTCTTCTATGCCAACTATTTTTTTTTCAATTTGTTGGTTTGAGTAGCGCCCTCGCCGACCGAAATACGTCAGCCTTCAGTTTGGGGTTTGGAACACCGCGGAGGGCGCAACTTGCGCGACCTTGTCAGACTATTGGCTTGAATTAAACTAAAAATTTGGTAAAATAAGGTCCTATTTCGGGATTTTTTTCTCATTTTTTGAAAACATTACCATAAATCACTTTCTTTTACTTTATTTTATTTAATTTATTATTTATCTGCTGATAGTTTTTAAAACAGTTTTGGTAATCGCGAAGGCCATGTGCCGATAGTTATACAAAATAATAAAAATATAAAGTAAAAATACAATAAATTATATAAAATTAAATTAAATTCATTCAGTAAAATACAATACATTTTAATCAGATTGGTTAACAACTAGTACAGCTATCGTTGTTTTAATGGCTCTATGTAAATTGAATATAATAATCTTTAATAATGACCATTTTAGATAATTTCAATAATAAATTGTTCTGGTCTTATTCAGTTGCCATGATGACCAGCTGGTTAATTATCGGGTTTCAGTAGACATAGATAAGGTAAGAATGGTTACTCGGCTGTATTTACATTGACGGCGCGGTGTGCCGATACGTCCCACTGAAAGACCTCCACATTAACAGACCTGGCACACTGAGTTAAATTATCCGTAGAAGGGGATTGTTTCAATAAGTTGAAATAAGGGGGTTTCAATGAAAATCCGAATTGTTATTATCCATTAGGAGACCTATTCTATTTTCCTAGATTCGAGCATATATTTTGCTATCATTATTTTTATTTTCTGTCCCAAAGAGAAGCCCATAAAACAACATGTGACCAACTTTAGTACTAGTTTCAACTATGACCTCAGTCAGGTGACAATTTTAGGATTACTGTGTTTTATCAGTTTTATAGCATTTTATTCTACTTAGGTATTTTTATTTTTATTTTTGATTTTGTCCTGTTAGCTTATATAGTTATGTAACACGGTATTAAAGGCGTAACCGGCGATCGCCAATCCGACCTCGTAGAACGAGGTTGCACGTTGCCCAAGGTTCCCGGATGTTCGTTCTTTTGGGCCAACAACAAAATGGCGGACGGGTATGTGTGTTGCGATAGATAAATAAAATCCACTGCCATCTGATGTTAATACTTCTTTTCTATCTTTATTGCTCTCGAATTAGTTACCGTATATGTTCCTCTATTTATGTGTGGTGATATAAGGCTTTACAAATAAAACGCGTTTCGAGAAATTCATTCTCGATATGGATGAGTGCATGTAAATATACACGATTTCCGAAACATGGGCATGTTTTCTTCACAGAGCAAAAATTGTCTTCAATATTTTTGCCTGGTTTGTTTATTTCGTCGCCCTGAATTCTGTTAAACTCGTCATTTGTTGTAGATTTCTATACTTTATCGTAGAATTTAAATGTTGTTTTTATGTTCTTCATAAACAGTGAAGCGAAAAAGCTTCCTGAAGTTCCAGAAACCATTCTAAAGAAGAGAAAACAGTATGCAGAATTGAAAGCCAAGAAGGCCAGGGCACGCTTGCTGCAAAAGAAGGTGGGTACAGGCAGTGATATTAGAGTTAGATGTAGATTTTTAGTGAGATAGAGAAATCTGCTTTAGTTGACATTATTAGACTTTGGCGACTGCTGCTCGTTTCTATTATCACAGAATGGAACGTTCGACATTATTTGGGTTTGCATTTGCAGTCTCAGAAAGTCATCTTGTGAATTCGGTGATTCATATCATAGTCTATGTTTATACATTGTATTTATTAATTACGTCTCGTTTCATTTGATCAGCAATGTTAATTATCACTCAACTTAGGTATCTGTAGTTCTGACTACTGATGAAGATAAATTGTGATGCCTGTTAGACGTATAAATAGAAAGTCGGTTGTAGTAGTCGCGCCATAGAAAGTGCAGGGGTTTGGCCAGATTTAGAAAGTAGGAGTCAGAAATGTGATACTTTTCTATAGGATGCAAGTATTAAAAATACAAAGCAGCCGACTGAACATACCAGGCGATCTGCCCGCTGAGAGATGTTATGCAATATTCAGAACTAATATCATTTTAACCATTTTTCAGCTTGTGTATCAAGTCCTGTAAAAATAAGTACAGTTTTCACATATGTTATGTATGTTCTTTTGTCTATGAATACAATTTTACAGGATGCAACGCTCATTTATTTGAAATCATTGACAATCCTCATCTCACAATTCTTTACAAAAGTCATGGTTACATTGCCAAAATAAAAAAAAATAACATTTCTGTTATAAGGTCTGTTATAATTCCGAATATTCTTGACAAAAAAAACCTGGTTCTAAACAATTAGCCTTGTATGGCTGTATTTCCCAATCGTTGCCATCAGCAACCATCATTGGCAGCAATAAATCCATACAAATGTGCACATTTGCACAATTATCCCTGTCATCTTTACCAGCCAGCAATGTGTTCAGTAGAACAGTAGCAAATGAATTATCTAATTTACCTATCACATTTTCAACAGCCCACAGCAGGTTTGCCTCACCTGTATTGAATATATAAAAAAAGTTGGCTTGAAGCATACATGAAACGTTTTAAATCTCTAGTTGTAGCATGCACTGTTGCCTTCTTTACATATAAGCTCAACTAGGCTGAAAAAGTAACATTCAATAACTTCTGTACTGTTCTTGAAAAACAAATTTGTGGGTTCTTGCTCGCAAATGCTTTCTAGTTCAAAAATTAGTTTGCCTAATGTATTACATTTTTAGCTCTGCTGTCTACAAAGTCGACACAGCGGAGCTGTTCATATTACTGATTGTCCGTCGTCAACTTCACAATTTCAACTTCTTCTTTGAAACCACAAGTCAGAATGTTTTCAAATTTGATATACAAGTACCTTGGATGGTTCTTTCTCAGATTTGTTTATTTCATGTCAAAATCTCAAATTCTCTATTTTTGGTGAATATTTTTGTCATTTTTGGTAAAAAATGATATTTTCGACTTCTTGTAAAAAACCGCAAGTTCGATTGCTTTGATATTGCATATATAGGTACTAAATGTGGACTTCTCTCATATGTTCATTTCGTGATATCTGCAATTCTCCAATTTTGATGAATATTTTTGTCTTTTTTGGTAAAAAGTGATACTTTTGAATTCTTGTTGAAAATAAGCAAGTCCGATTGCTTTGATACTATACATACTGTACATTTTCCAATGATATCTTCAGTTTTTAATTGAAATGCGCATCGCTAACAGCGGAGCTATCTCGGTCGACAGGCTGCTTGTTTCATTATTGTTGGTTGCTGAATAAAATTGCAAAACTCCAGAAAATTCTGTTGTCAAAAATTTATTTTAGCTGCATCCTTATTTACCAGGAGTATTTGTTTCATTTATTGCAGTCGAGTAAAAGTAAGAAGGCAAAGATTTACAAGCGAGCTGAGCAGTATGTGAAAGAATATAGAAAACAAGAAAGAGATGTAATTCGTCTAAAGCGTATTGCCAGGAAACATAACAATTTCTATGTGCCTGACGAGCCTAAACTAGCTTTTGTCATCAGAATTCGTGGGTAGGTATTCAACTTGTGTGTGTATGTATATATATATATATATGTATGTGCATATATATATATATAATGAATAAATGAATTTACTACTGTTATGTCAAATAAATTACAGGTATTGCACACCATTTTGCAATTGGTACAGTGTTTATACGACTTGCTCTTTGCATCTCCATTTTTCCAACTGCAGTTTCCTGAACTCTATGTACGCATACTTCATGAACATGAGCGTGATTCTGCAGACGTTTTGTATTTGACTTTCGACAAATAGATAAATCTGTTCCGGATGCACATGAAAACAATGTGCTCAATTAGTGTAATTTTTCTGTGAAATGTATATCAGATGGTATAATATCCAAAGTCATGTACTCAGTCAGGGTTATAGCCAGAAAGTTCCCAGCTAAAAACATACAAGATAGCAGTTCCAAGTCTGTAACCAGACTTGTGATCGATTTTTGTTGTGGATTTTCTCATTTTGTAATTTACAATCAAAATTGGACAGGTTTGTGGTAAATTTGTACCTGTCTACAGTGAAGGGACGACGGTGGCTGGCTTAAAAAAAATAGCAGATGTATCACGTCAACCTTAGTGATACATCCATTAAATCATAATCATACTTGTCTTTTCAGTATCAATGGTGTAAGTCCTCGTGTCCGTAAGATTTTACAGTTACTGAGACTGAGACAGATCTTTAATGGTGTGTTCATCCGACTCAACAAAGCTACCCTCAATATGTTGAGACTTGTAGAACCATACATTGCGTGGGGGTAAGTGTATACAAAATGGTACATTGTTACGTATGTGTAGTGACTATAATGAAAATTTACCTCAATTTCGCCAAAAAAATACTTTAAATTGATCTGTTTATTACCATCGTACCGCGTTTTATTTTCAGCTCTGTCGATTTCGTTGAGCAGAGCTAATCATATTACTGATTGTTCTTCATTGTCTGCATCAAATTTTTTATTATTTGACTTCTTGAAAACCGCAAGTCTAGTTACTTTGATATTGTGCATTTTGTGATATCTTCAATTCTGTAATTGAAGTGTGCATTGCTAACAGCAGAGCTATCACAGCAGATGCTGCTTGTTCAATTACTTGATTGGTTATGAATCGGTGTAATAGTATAATCATAATTTGATTTTTGCTCAACTATAGTTATCCCAACTTGAAGACCGTGAGAGAACTTATCTACAAGCGTGGTTTTGGTAAGATTAATAGCAGCCGGATTCCCTTAACAGATAATTATCTCATTGAGAAGGTTTTAGGTAAGTTTTTATTACTATAGATTATTTCATTGCCTTACCAAATATATTTTGCACTCATTGCAAAATTTCTCGCTTAGCAACGTTGAACGAATTTCATAATGAACATCTTTGTTTACGCTGAACCAGCATGTAATGAACAGTGCCAATGTTCTTGTGACTTCTTTGAAAAGGCCCCGTTATACAGTGATTGTTACTGATACATGTTTGAATCTTGTTGTAACTAGATGTTGAGCAATATGTACAGTGATTCCTTTGATACCTTCCAATCACATGAAAATTACCCTAATTAAAGCTTGGTAATGCCTCAGTTCGTACTCGTTGATCTGTGCAACAGTCAAAGTAGCCATCTTTGTTTATACGAGACCCATATATCTCGCGCATGCGTGGCGCGACGACTACAGTAACGCCCTTTAAATTATTTTTCTCTACCTTGAGTAATTATTGAAAATAAATTTGATTATGTGCAACTTATAAAGTTTTTAATTTTTTTTATCAATCATTAGGAAGATCAGACATCATCTGTATCGAAGATTTGATCCACGAGATTTTCACTGTTGGACCACATTTCAAACAAGCGAGTAACTTTCTCTGGCCATTCAAGCTGAGCTCGCCGCGTGGTGGACTTCGTAAGAAGGGCAACCACTTTGTTGAAGGGGGAGACTATGGTAACAGGGAAAACTTCATCAACAGACTTGTCCGCCGTATGAATTAAAAAAAGTAAATGTAACTTTCAACTGCAAACACTGTCAAAACCATTAAATAACACCTGTTGCAGAATATAACGTTATATTGTCCTGTTTTTGTGAGATTTTGGAAAGATACTGTGGGGCTCATTATGCAGTGTAATGTCATTCTGATATCTCAAACACTTGTATAGCTGCATCTCAAAAAAATATTCCCATTGACTTTCAAGCATGCATTTGCATTGGTTCATCAAAATATCAACATTGCACTATTTCGTATCTATCCTGTGCATTGCTAAAAAATGCTAGTTGTTGAACTGCAGTAAAGGTGCTAACTCTGGCAGGTGGTGGCTTGCTGTATTTCATGCCATGGCACAAACTGATCCCAATTACCTGAGCCCTTGTGCACTGAATTCTAGTTTTTCAATTGAAATCTTAATTCTCAACATATCCCAGACTTAAAATTGTATTATTGTGCAAAAACCAAGTTTATTTCTGTAAAACGCACATTTTCGAGTGTTTTGGACTTGTGCCATGAAAAAAAAAAAACAATTCAGCAATTGGTTCCAGTGTGCTGGTCCAAACTTGTGTTAATTAACATAAACACCAGGAACAAAATTATTATACTGTCATTAGCTCATGGATTATTCAATGCTTACCTCTTGACATTGAAATGAACCTTCTGATACCCTCCCCCTTGCTAACCTACATCTGTAATTGCAATAGCTGTTGGCTTTACATGCTGTGGTTTTGAATCCTAGCTTTCTCAGTAAATTACCAAAAGTCCAGAAGTTGCACATTGAAGGTACAAGGTCTGGTTTACAAATTGTGCTAAATATCTGTAGGAATTACACTTAGAATATGAATACAACTGAAGAAAATACATTCGGGGTGAGGGGGTGGATATGAATACAACTGTAGAAAATACATTCTGGGTGAGGGGGTGGATATGAATACAACTGTAGAAAATACATTCGGGGTGAGGGGGTGGATATGAATACAACTGTAGAAAATACATTCGAGGTGAGTGGGTGGATATGAATACAACTGTAGAAAATACATTCGGGGTGAGGGGGTGGATATGAATACAACTGTAGAAAATACATTCGGGGTGAGGGGGTGGATATGAATACAACTGTAGAAAATACATTCGGGGTGAGGGGGTGGATATGAATACAACTGTAGAAAATACATTCGGGGTGAGGGGGTGGATATGAATACAACTGTAGAAAATACATTCGGGGTGAGGGGGTGGATATGAATACAACTGTAGAAAATACATTCGGGGTGGGGGGTGGATATGAATACAACTGTAGAAAATACATTCGGGGTGAGGGGGTGGATATGAATACAACTGTAGAAAATACATTCTGGGTGAGGGGGTGGATATGAATACAACTGTAGAAAATACATTCGGGGTGAGGGGGTGGATATGAATACAACTGTAGAAAATACATTCGGGGTGAGGGGGTGGATATGAATACAACTGTAGAAAATACATTCGGGGTGGGTGGTGGTGATATGATTGAAAATGGTTTACAATTACCATAAAGACGAAGGATGTGTGAATGTACATGAATGAATAAATGAATGAATATACAAGTATACTGTAGTTGAGATGAGACTAATGAGTTGTAAGTGTAAAGCATGTGCAAATACTGGTATATTTTATGAGCTACTTTCAAAGAGCTAATCATCCAAATCACTTTGAGTAGGGATTATAGGTAATTACTCCCAATACTGGAGCTGTGGTTCGAACCCATTTCTGACAACAGTTTTAATAATTGAGAACTCCATTCACATTTAAAATCTTGACACTTAACAAAGTTCAAAGTGAATACCGGTAGTACTTAACACACTGGTTTGTCGCATATGGCGCACTTTACAGGTATGAAAATTTTGGGGGAAAAATAGCGAGTTGCTGGTTACAAATAGTTCCCCTTGGTTGACAGTCATAATGGTCATGTAATGTTATTGATTGCTTGGGCTTATACATGTACCCTGGGCAAGATCAGTCGTGCATCCATCATGTGCTGATTTAAAATGGGGGTGTCCTTTATAAGTGTTAATTATTTCAAGGTGCTATCACTTTTATATCTTGTTGCTCGCTAAGCCATTAAGATTTTGATAAAACGATCAGACTGAGGTAGTACTAATGTGTCCTGGTGTTGCACAACAACCCCATCAACGTTTGTAAAGAGCCTCCTTCCCGTATCTGTTTTGAAAAGAATTTAGTACGGCCTGACGACTAATAGTGTCACTCTCATGACAGATATTTTAATTCCGTAAATAGACAATGTAATCAATTATAAATAATGCAATCCATAGTCATCAGGAAACAACAGAAACTATATACTTCGAGCAGCGACAAGTTAGGCATTCAATGTCGCTTCAAACTGCCAGATATACTTTATTTTCACTTTGAATCTATTTTCGTTGGAAGGGATCATTCAGTGAACATAAAATCCGCCAAATATACTTTATTTTTTACATTGACATCAAAAATCAGTGAAATAAAATTCCATACAAAAGACCGAAACATTCTTCCCAGTGAAAAGTGCAGAAAGTGGTATATCATAATTGTAATCGTTTAGTTGTGTTGTTCGAATCATGGATTTATTACCAAGACAAAGACGTATATATAGATGAAAGAGGGCTTTGTAGTAATGGAGGAGAGGGATTAATGTAAATGTATTATTTACGATATATTTAAAGTAGATGACCTATGAATTATGCATGCAAAGGGTTAATGATAAAAGAGATAGCCATATAAGTGATATTTATTGACAAGGGAATCATGATATTTGAGATTGCAACGATGTGCGATCCCTAATATAATTACTTATAAACTTATTTCAAAAATCATTTTGTAATTTAAAAAAAATCCAAGTTGTGTATTGACTCTTTTGATTACACTAGTGTTTGTAAAACATGAAAATATACGCATGGAGGATGTTCTTCGTCCAAAAAAACGCGTCCACCCGTTTGGCAGATGACGTCCACGTCTGTGATGTCCGTTTTTGATACGAGTGAAATAAGTAAACGATTGACAGAAACATGGAAGTTACTACTCGTGAAACTGAACATACACATGGGAAAAAAAATGATGATTGAGAAGCAAAGATATAGTGCTGGTAAGGACCATATTGTTGAATTCCTTTTAAACACAATGTCAGCCGCGATAGAAAACGTCTTCATTAGGCAAAAAAAAAAACTTGTGTTGCCCTCAAGTCGGAAAATTGAAAAATTGGGTCGGCCGGTAAACTTGTGAAAACTAATGGTATCGTAAATAGCCGAGGTATATGGACTTTATAGTATTCGGAACATGTTAGAGAAATACAGATGGTTCAAAGTCGCCACTTACCCCCCGGGGGACCCTGGGGATCAAACAACGGTCAGGGATCGTTAATTTTTAGAGGAAACACCTTTTTACTGCTTAAAATGGTGAGTTTTTAATATTTGGCCTGATGGCAACAAAACATTTTTTTGGCCTTACTGCAGTGCACCTTGTGATATATGTATATGTATTGATGAGTAACGATGGATTTAGAGGTTGCGCGCCCTCTTGTGTCCTAAATCTGACACTCGTTTGTTCATGTAATAAATATCGATTAGAACGAGAATAGGTTATGTACGCGTAAGTATAATAGTCATGTAAGCTGTGAAACGGCTGTAGTAGAAATACAGTCATGCCAATTAAATTTTTGTCGTGTTTCGACGATTCATGTTTGAAAAGTAGTTTTGAAAGCTACATACCATTTTAGCGAGTTTGACTCCATGCATGAATTAACTGAATCTTAATTTAGCTAAAGTATCAACAATCTTACTGTGAGAATACACTAATCAGCGACATCATAATTTGGCGAAATTGTCGGTTTGGTAAAATTAGCTAAAATAACATGCTAGCTAAAAAGACATGTTTTACAGTAATTTAACCATATTTATTCAGAAGCAGGCTCAACATTCAGTAGAATAGAAGATTCGTCATTTACTCTATATCCAAACCACTTCAACAAATAATTTACTTGCCAAGAGGAAATATGGGGTTACAATTCTGTCGGGAGCTCGGTTCAGGAGAAAAACTGTAAATTCTGTAAAATATTAATTTGTCCCCCCTACAGGATTACGTCTCTTGTTTCTGCATGACTGTATTTCCTAAGGCAGTTCGCTTGGCAACGCGCATCGCTATAATTTGATACTGAAGAAACAAATACCAGAAACACGATAGTTTCAAAAGCAAATGATGTAAAAGGAAAAACCGTCTGAAATTACTTGATCGCATCTCAAATAGAACAACGGACGGACGGTGTTGCGTGGTACAAATACGTCGGAGGGACTTCGTATTTCCTTATTAGATTTATTTTCTATTTTTGAAAGATAGAAATGAAGATTATCGTTGACATCACTTTTCAAACACCGCTGAATCACATTATTTTTGAAACAAATTACTCTACAAAAAGGCACAAAGATGTGGCTTTGCTCATAAGTATATTTATAAAAAAATGTAAATGCCGTCATTGAAATTCAAATATTTAATAGTGGCTCAAGAGCTAAATGTTGTCTACGCTCACAATGCGCGTGCGTGGTTTCAAAAAGAGGCGCTCGCTAATTGTATGATGTTGAACCATATCATTAAAGGGCGGTGGTCGTCACGCCGCGTCCTGTTCGATATGGGACTCATAGCGACGTATACAACGCGTGTAAAATACATTGTTTATTTACATGAAATCCGAACACGCACTGCGCGACAACCACCGCCCCTTGATATTAATTAGAACTAACAATGATGTCACAATTTCTGAAATGGTCAATTTGAGTTCTAACATCCACTTTTGATTTTATAAAACATTTATACCGTCCACAGCTTTATGCTATTAACTGTGGTTTTAAAAGATGGAAAACAAAGTTTGTTAATTTTCAAATATTTGTTGATGTTGTTGTGAATTATGTTGACAAATTGGTGGTGCAATTTGGGTCCGTTACTGTGATAGTCCACGATTGCTTTAATTCGGGAAAGCCCGAGACGATTTTGATAAATATGTGGATATACATGAGGTAACCCTCATTATTTCGATCATGAAACTAAAACATTATTCAAAAGTGGTAGGAATTTTAGTGTTTTTTAATTCCATGTTTTGATGTTTGCAGAAATGTCAAAGCACATACCTATTGTTCGTTCATGTTGCAATGACAGTGTCTACGAAAATAAACAATTAAATGAAATAAATCATATCTAATCAAAGCGATATTTTTTGAACATATTACAGTGAATAAACAAATATGATGACCCATGTACTATAAAACCAGTGATTGTCTGTTCTCCGGGGAGCTGAGATGGTTTACGTTTCATTCATTGTATAGACCATTATAGAGTTATAAACTTGGGTTTGTTCAAGTTTAAAACAAATTCCCGCGCCTTCATATAATCCGGTGAACAACGTAACTATGGTAATAAATAAATAAATAAATAAATAAATAAATAAATAAATAAATAGATAAATAAATAAATAAAGAAAATAAATAAATAAATAAATAAATAAATAAATAAATAAATAGGTAATTAGGTGAAATCTTTCATTGAGAAATCGGCGTGGCCAAAATAAAGTATTCTATGACGAGGGCCATCAGAATAAGGTTCGTTATTTAAAATATGAAAATATGAAAGAGGGATTTAAGAAATATTACATTATGTTCATCTCTTCTGAAAATTGATCTTGATCTGGTTGGCTGCAATGCCAGACACCGTAATACATATTTATATTTAAAGTATTGATGATTAAAAAGGCTATGTCCCCATACGACATACATGTGTTTATGACGTATAATTCATTAAAATTGTTCATTAAAAAAATATTTTATAATTTAATGTGACATGAATATTTCTATCTCCCTTATCTCTCTATATTTGGTGAATAGTAATAAAACTGTATAATTTACTAAGAAGACTCATACAAATAAAAATGAGCAATACAGTACTGTGAACACTGAAAGGCAAAAAAATGAAAATTCCTTTTCACTATACTGTCAGGGTTAAATTCGCATATCAAAGAGTTTAGCATTACATGTTTGAATTAGAAATGAAACGACTACCATCAGTTGCTATCAGCCGAATGTGTTAAAAGCGTTAAGACAATAATTTGAAAATTAATACTGGGCGTCAGTTGGCCGTCGTCGGTTTCCCACGATCCAACAAATAGATAAATTAATGATACAATCTAGAAAAGGTTTTAGCACCCTCATGACGTAACAAGTCATTGCGAATTCATCTCCGGGTGTACTGGAAACAGACAATGCGTCTTCCAAAAAACAAAAGAAAAAGAAATTGACACGCCAAGCTAAATTAACGTAGCAATTCCTTTAAAAAGAGACACTTGGTCACATCAACTCCACGTCAATACTCAATAGCAGCAACAACAACAACACCAGCTATAGGCGTGTCAACTGAACCTCGTGTGCTTCCCCAACTCAGTGTTTTATTCCAATAGACGAGTGTGAAACCAACGACCACCGTGTCTACCTTTACAGGCCAGTAGTTTGGGGGGGGGGGGTCGGGGGGGTCGGTCGAACCCCCTAAATTTTGGTAGTGAATAGATTTATGATCGTAGATTAGAACATAATAAAACAAACAGTATTAATTAAAATAATTATCGTTGTTTAAATCACTTGACTCCGTGATGTAACTATCAGAGTAATGTAATGAGTAATGCATAGTAATGAGCATTTAGGTGGCAACGAGCTTTAAATGTCAATTTTGAAGTTATGCTGTCTCAGCTCAACAGCAGCCAACCAAAACAGGTTGTTATAAATAGGCATCTTTTATTCGGTTTTTCCGCGATGGTGTAATGAAGATTGCGTACAAGCACCTGATGTTAAATATTAAAACAACATTGAAACAATAATGTAATGGTAGTCACTATCTGAATGATGTGGTGGTCCTGAATAGGGCAGTTTGTCTTGTGCTAATGTTCGCTCAGTTAGTAAAGTGTGGGGATCGAACGGGATTGACAGGACAACACGACACTATACTTTCCTAGTTTGGTTCATTAGTTTTGTATTCTTCAAGTTAATGATGGCATATATACTGTTTTGTTCCAAGTGTATCAGCCAAATGTAGTCAACTTATTGTATTAGTATGTGTAGCCTATGTTATTGGACAATAGTGTACAGCTACGGGTTGGACATATCATTAAAAAATGCCGAAGATTTATCATCACGAGTTGTATAGGTCGAAGAGCTTCTTGTAGCCAACAATTTACCCTACAGTTTTGCTTCAGCACAGAAACTATGCGATGAATCATAAATTGCAAACATATTTTTTTTTACACCTTTTTTTTTTTTTTTTTTTTTTTTTTGATGTCTTAGAAAATTTACTATATTTTTAATGGGTTCATAAAAGGAGTTGTAGTCATTGAAGTCTATTGACACCGCTGCTAAACTGCCACTGTATGCATATTATATTACCGCCCTCTAAAAACAGATTTACAGTGAACCAAATATATTTACATACTGTGAGAAACTTGGTAGTATGCTATTGGTTAGTGCATTTAATTTGTTTGATGCAAGTATTGTGCCAACTATTTCTTATGGTAGCGATATGGGGGTACGTAAATTCGGAAATCGAGATGGTACAGATAACATTTTGCAGATATCTACCCGGTACTTAGCATTAATAGTTGTACAAACAATGTAGCGATATTAGACGAATGTGGAAGGCTGCCATTGTGCTGTGGTTATTTCAAGCGTTGTATCTCATATTGGTTAAAATTACTGAAACCCCAAAACATGTTATATCATGCTTAAATGATTAGACAAGACCGGCAGACTTGCTTGGGAAACCCACATAGAAATCTCCTGTTCAAATATGGTTTCGGCATTGTCTGGTTTGAAAAACAAGTTGGAGATACTGCAAATTTCTTAAGTATATTTACTCAAAGAATAAAAAAATAGTGGCATGCCTCAATTTCTCAATCATCCAAGCTGTGTACTTTTGGAAACATCAAAGTATTATTATAACCTGGGAGATTTATTGGCAAGCAATTATAGACTAAAATATATACTGACGAGTTTACGCTGTTTTGGCCATAAACATAATGTAGAATTAGGCAGACACAAATAGATACAGCTAGATCAATAATTGTTTAGTTTTTGCAGTGATACGTTCGAATTTAGCATGGTAGAAAATGAAATTCACTTTGTTTTTATATGTCCATTTTATAATGATCTAAGGGCTGATCTGTTGTCAATAACCCTATGCAATTATGCAAATACTGACAGTCTGGGCTTACTTCGTCGCAACACAAACTGCCACACCATATATCAAATAGCTCTATATTTTTAAAAAGTTTTCAAGCGACGAGATGAATATGAATTCAGCTTAACTTAGTACCATATGTTTACATGGATGTTGTATTGTGTTTAAAACGTGATATGCACTTTTCTACCCATTACATTTTGTACAATAGGCTGAGGCCCAGTACAGAAATAAAATTACATAATACAAAATTGACTAATACTAAAATGAATAATTGTAGACAGATTTCGACATGAAATCGTGTCACTTTTATGTGCGCTATAACATCTGCGAAGAGCGAAAAAACTCGTAAGTAGCCTTCTACCTTAAAATACTTAGACAATAATACTAAGATAAGTACAGTCTTGTCTTTTTTGTGTACAACATTTTGCCGTAGTGGATCAATGGTGTGAATATTTTTGTCTGTAGGTGGGGAATGGCTCAGAACCCCTTCTCTAAAATGGTAAAATAGTCCAAAGATGTTATGTGAAGTACCTTACCAATGTAACGCAAAGTAAACCAATTGAATTTAGAATCGATAATATAAAAATGTCTGTAACAGAGCTCAAACACACTTTTTGAATATTATAAAATTCACACATTTCACATCAAATATATAATTGTTGTTTTCGAACCCCCTATTCAAAAGAGCTGGCTACGGGCCTGCTCCACATTAAATGGGTAAGGGGAGCCCACTTCTCGTAAACCATACTCACTTCTAAACCTTTTTTTCTATTTATATACCCACTTCTAAACACAAGTGTTTTCAGTGAAAAAAAAACACCCAGCTCACAACTTTCGCAACCAGTGAGCGATGCATTTTACTCTGCCTCTTCCGGTATTTGGCATTTGAATATAAGGATTTGTAAAATAGTAAATAAATGCTACACATTTCTAAACCAAACCATTGATAAATGACCACTCACTTCTAAACAAAATAACGTGAAATGACACCCCAGTCGGGCGGCACATACCTGTATTGCACTTCTATGGAAGTAGCCCCCCCCCCCCCGTGTATGACTGTAGATTTCGTGACACATGCGCCGTGATCCCGAAACTGAAGCAGCCAAGTCGAGAGAGCGATTCCCCTCCATCTTCAAACCCGGTGACTTCTGATTCCCTGGCCACCAACTGGACCAAGAAAATATCCACCCCTTCCCGAAAGAACTCCACACATTTTTATTACAATATTTTACTCGTGTAGACAATACACCCGCTTTTTTAATTTCAATAAAAATATATTCCCTTACAATAAAGTGATTCCCTTCATCACATCGCAATGCAGTGAGTTCATCACTCTGAAACCAATCCAAAATATTTAGTGTAAACATTTGTTGTTATTATTTTTATTATCAATACAGTTGTCTGAAATACATGTAAAATATGGTCAGGAAACAATTTCGCCAGGATATACCATCTTAAAACCCAAAACGATAGATTTCACAATAGCCACAACCCCAAATATGTGCTAAATATGATAGAAAACGTTACTGCCACACGGTTACAAGAAGCAAATTTCGGAGCAGACACAATCTGATTAAAATAAGATCCTAATTTTGACTTTTTGTTGTTTGTTGTTATTTTTTGAAGTTTTGGTAATAGCGAAAGCCAAGTATGTAGGGGGAATTTTAAAAAATCACAAAATGAAAATCAAAGTAAAATGATGAAAAAAGAAGGCATTAATAACAAAAGTAATAAAAATAAAATTAAAATAAGTTTATAGCCAAAATAATTAAAGCCCGTACACTACATGGAGCAGACAGTGCACAGAATAAATAAGCCATCGTTTTGGATGTCTTCTGAGCATGGAATAATATTTTAAGATAGAGATGCAGGTTGGGAGACATTATTTTTAATTGGATCTAATTACTGTAATTACACGAGTAAAATATAAGTTTTACCCATCAAGTTATATATCATTCGAAAGAGTTTCCAGTTCTATGGTTTACAATATGATACCATATTATTAAGTGACGTGGGTTTTGGGTTAAAATCATGCATGTCTATCCCCATTAAATTCAAACCAGCAATCTAAATGTTAAATTGACAAACTGGATGATAATGTGTTCAGTATTTACTTCATTCGGATTTTATTTTGTGTCTCATGGGAATTATTGCCAGGTCACGTGGTCGCTCTCAAAGATTACAGTCTAACCATTTATTCCCTTTGTGTATACATAATATTAGAATCGCAATAAACAAACTGAATTCGTCATAATGTCGTCACATTTCTAACACGTGCACGGTGGTTATACTGCCCCCATTCAATGACAGACAATCAAGCCATTTGGTAATCGGTATGGCTTACCTCCAAGGTAAGAAAATTAAACTAGTATACATTTCCTTTTATAAAAAAAATGCTATTCAAAAACTCGCGTCTAAGTATGAAATTTGCTTCATGCTGGGTTATTAGGATCTGAATCCCTCTGAGTGCCACCTTTATACTTCAGATAAAAGCAGAATGACAAAGTAAAATTGTCAAAACTAGATATTAGATTCGCAGCAAGGCGCATATATACATATTGAGAGGGACGTCGTTTGTTATTTCCTCTGCTTTTGATGGAAGAGCGTCAAAATCTTAAGTCAAATGAGGGGGTGTAGCTCGGAAAGTATACATTAGATAAATCCCACCAGGGTTTCCTCTTGCTGGAAGGCAGAAAACGAACCAAATTCTTTTATGTTGCAGGTATTTATTGAAGATTTTGTTTTACTGTGTAATAATGCGAAACAGTCATTTTGTTGTCAAAATACATTTTTTTATTTACATGTAATTAAAGCGCGGTGGCCGTCGCAAAGCGCGTGTTCGAATTTCATGTAAATAAACCATGTATTTTACACGCGTTGTATACGTCGCTATGAGTCCCATATCGAACAGGACGCGCAATATATTGTTCTGTTTCCCACAGCCTTCCTGGCTTTCTATGTGGTGTACGTACCTTATTACGTAAATTTCAAATTTGGCCAGAAATAGTAGGTGCTTCATATCTAGCTTGTTATCCCCATTGAAGATGAGGTTTGCTAATAACAATAATTTCCTGAATTGTTGCAGAATTGTTGCGTCTCTCTGTACTCTTTTTGATTACAACACTTACCATAGTCAACGATCTTGTTACGTTTAAAAAAATATTTGTGCCAAGCAAAGACGCCATGCAAGCTTTTATATTGAAATTTTCTCCGTGATTGTAATTTTTTTATCAATCCGCAACCATATTTACATTGTCATGGAATATTTCAAGATGGATATGGGTTAAAATTCCTGTCTCTGAGTTCTTAGTAATATTTATTGCTTGTATATGTTTCGTACTTGTTAAAAACGTGAACTGTTCTGTATGACTCAAGGACGAATGATTTATCGATCCATGGAAGATACTAATAGTTAGTACCTTCCATGATATATCCAAGACAGTTTCAGTGATGTGTTTATTAGTTCTAATCCTACCTTAGAATAGTTACCAAGTACAGTATTGTTTTAATATGGTGTTTGGTTACCTCTCCGCAAAAAGTAAAATAGTGTTGTTCTTGCTTTCTTGACCACCATTGTTGGTATCGGGAGTATACGATAGGATAGGATAGGATATTTTATTTGGAACATAGGCCACACTCGTTTAATTTCATGGATGACATCCTCTGAAGACCCCAAAACTAATGCGCGCGCGGATGTCATCCATAAAATTAAGTCGGTGTGGCCATACATAAAACAAAGCTTATGAGGAGTCCAAAGACATACATAACACAGCTAAAATAATTTGAAGACAAAAAAATCGCTAAAATGCTGGAAATATAACTCTCGTTACTAGAAAGCACAAAAGTAAATAACTTCTCATCGAAAAGTTTGTCCATCTCTGGCACATACTAAGCTGCAGGCAATTTCAACCTATTTGTTTTTATATTGTGATGCTCACATATTGTAAATTAATGTTATTTTTACCTCATTTCCCACTGAATTGAAATTACAAAAATGACAATTTCTGTCACCTCTATTTTCATTCCTCGTGTGTCTTCCTAATTCTGCAGGTGGGCAATGGAAATTCTAAATTTGGTCTGTGCCACTGTGTCAGCAATTTGAAGAGATGTACTGTCTCTGAGAGAAAGGGTCGTGTCGTTCGTAAAAGCCGAAAACCTTTGCCTCTTATTTGTTCATTACGCCTAATGTGAAGAGCAAGAAGTTCAGTCGAAATAATAAAGAAAGCGGTAGATAACGGTCAAACTTGCCTAACACCCCTCTGCAAAATAAACCAACCAGTATTGTTACTTCTATTTAGCACGCAATTTTGTATGTCTGTGCTCAGACTAGTAATACTAGTCTGAGGTCTGTGTAACAGGTTGATCAGTTCCAAAGCCCTTGCACATAAACGACCATTGCAAGGAATCAAATGCATTTTAACCCCAAAACAGAAGTCCTTCTCCAGTTAATGAGAAAGGTTCAGTGCCGGATCCAGCAAAATGTATTGGGGGGGGGGGGGCAAGCTTCGCTTAAGATATACGAAGCGAAAATCGCAGAGAAGCTATGCGTAATCCAGATGATATGAATCGTCATGCGTTTGGGGGAGGGGGGGCATGCCCCCCCCCTCTGGATCCACCACTGTTAAGGTTTCATCTTCATAGATTATATAGTCTGTATTCAAGAGCGAAATCTGCTTTAAGGATTAGCCTGACGTTGCTTAACCGAGAGAGATTTAACGACTCTAGTATAGTTTTGGGAGGATGATATCGTAATCTGGAGTTCTATTTTTGGTGTAATTTTTTGTGATTTCTTCTTCACACTAAGACGATTAATCTAATGTGGGAATGATAGAGATTCGAAATGGCTGGGATTTTCTAGGTGAACATACGTGTACAGCACTACGCGCTGTTCGAGAGCATACCTTCTGAATAAACTATTGTCACGCTGAGCACCGAGATTGTGTTTAGTCACTCCATATAGGGACTGTGTTTTGATATGCTAGTAAAAACGGTAATTGTTGGTCGTTGCAATCCGATAACCTTCGCTTGTGTGCAAAAGAAGCGATTGCAATTAACAGCGCTCGCATGCGAGTAAATTTCACGCAATTATGACGCCAGTTGTCTGAGATGCACGTTGAAGCATACCCCTTGAGTATCAGTCTAAAGGTTGCTACCAATTTTTGTGTGTTTATATTTCCATGCAGACACACAGTGAGTGGGAATGTTATGGGAACTAACAAATATCGTGCCTGACTCCGTATAAAATAAACCTATTTCATCGAAGGGCAGTAGAGATAATAAGATAATGTTGTTTGAATTATTTTAAAACATTGGCGATAAAAACTGAACTTAACTTCGAACAGACTTTGAAATTACCATACTGAACCAGAATTTGTGTGAAGCATCTCTCAATCAGTCAAATCTGTACTGGTTGTCTTGGTGTTGCCATAGCCACAGTCCCCATAGCTTTGCATCGATTGACGCACTTTATTCTGCTGTCAAATTGTATGTATTTTCAGTTTTGAATACGTGTAAAATTGTAACAGAATGGTGTCGGTCATGCAGTTCAGTGTTGAAAATGTATGTTTTCTCGTAGACTCAACAAAAGTTTATACTTATTAGGATGTTTATTTCCGCAGCGTGCCGTTAATTAAATACTTTTTTAATTATTATTACTACCTTATACTATAATATGTTTGGATATTTAGAGTAGTAACAAATTCCCACTTCCGGTCCGGTTAGACTTAAAATACACACCTAATATTTACTTTTTGGTATGTGTTGGTTCCTGGATATTTAAACTTTGTCGTCCTGTACTTTGTTTAGTAATTCGAACTTCCCAGATTGCGTAAAAACGCTTAGGTATGTATTCAAAAGTCAACAATGGTATATTCCCCTTGTCACTGTCGTATTCTGTGTCTTGTCGATGACATTTTGGTTAAAATCATGATTCACGTAGCTATCGAGGAGAAAATTAGAAAAATCGTTCAACTAAACCGGAAATCAAATTAGCATAACCAACGCTTTTGGCCTTCGTCGCCATATTGACAACTACAACATTTAAACCTTAGTTGGGGAAATTCACCGGCATTAAATTGCGTTCACCATGCTAGACAATCAAAAAATGTATTTGCACTAAAGTATGTTCAAGAAAATAAAAAAAAAAAAAAAAAAAAAAAGTATGTTCAAGATCTGTACTTTCTCATAACATAAACACGGGTTTTACCCTGCTTACTCGCCGCGGTAAGTAGTCTCTCGTCCAAATAATTCACTTCCCAAATATTGGTTCCCTGGCGCCTCTAAAATAAATAAGTTATATTACCGCTGGGCTGAATCAATGATATATCACCCAAACAATGGTGATTGAGCGATACCCCCCCCCCCCGGTAATCGTTTTCGGTACCTTCCATGTTTGGATGAACGATTACTTTTGTTTCAAGTTCGTTGTATGCCTAGAAATATGGATATTTTGGTGAATATATAGAACATGTTCTATTCAAATAAAGGATTTTGATATGCCAATCGAACAACTCCGTACTGGAACGTCTCCAGTATAAAAAGTGCTTTACTCTCCGAAATTTGGCAATGGCACTGGCCCAAAATGGATTTTCTTTTTCAACGCGTAATCAGTGTTGAGGGACTGTGATGTAATCGATAATGTTGATGTCGCCGTGCGTAAAAACACACTCTCGAACTTGACAACATTCAGTCTCAGGCAACTAAATAAATTGATGAAAATATGAGTTCAATCATGAAGACTGATGATTCGATTGATAGCCTAATGGCCGGAATAGCTGTATTGTTCATTTCTATGCAATTGTGATTCTCAATTTCTAAGTGTAAATAAAATATCGCTGGTATTGACAGCGACGGCTGAGAGACTATTTTGATTCTGTAAGCTTTCTTGACGCGGGCAACTGACTTTTATCTTTTTTTTTTTTTTTTTTTTTTTACTATTCTGACTTTTTCCCGGTCGAATTTTACACTGATAAGTAAGTATTAAGTAAGTAAACGATCCGGCGCATAGTCAACATGAGACTTTGAATAACAGGTAGGACCTGAAGGTAGCTTCAACATACAACATTAATGGGCAAGTGTCATTGAGTGACAATCCCTTTTTTAAATCTCATTTATTAGGATTTCCACATAAAGTAACACGTTATCATATCATAGGTTTTATAATGGATTCTGTAATTAAAATATCATGGGTATTTTTGTAAAGTGTACCTTTATGTATTACCGGTAAAATATGCACACTATTAAAATGATAAAAACCTCAAATTCAACCGTAGTACACATACAGAGTAAACACAATTATTACCAACATGATATGACATTATATATAATTGGTGGTGGGAATTACCAAGCCATTTTATAAAATAGTGAACAAATATTTTCGTAATCAACACTAATCATTGTCGCTGATGGAATATTTCATATTGCAATTTCTTAATTTTATTTTGTTGTATTGCGACACATTAGCGATCAAAAGTGTTAGGTTGTCTCCTCCAGCAATTTTACCGTAACGGCAAATTAAATACAATATGCAACGAAACCTTAGTTCTTTTGCTTAGTTGGATATAGCTTTTACTTACTTCTGTTATATCCCAGTTAACGTACACCAATTTTATAACTTACAAAATATTTGTAGCCTATTGCCAAATAATATGAGAGGGTGCACTAGAAACTAGCTAGGATATATTACATGATCACAGTTAACGTATATGCATTTTTACTACCTTATACTAAAATATGAAGTTACACAGATAGGGGAAATGTCTCATGGCATGGAAAAATAATGCTTTCTTTTGTCCAGGTTATATGATAAATATTTTGAGTGTGTATGTATTAAAATATGTAATCATAGTACACATGCAAAGTAAACAAAATGATGTGAATTTGCATTGGTGGTGGGGATTTCCATGCAAGTTTATAAAATTGTGAACAAATATTTTCGTAAATAACACTAATTCTCATTAGTGTGTATCATTTATGCATATAATTACATATCTCATATACTTTGTGTATCATTTTAATTATACATGGTATTCGCAGATTAACACCGGTTGTTAATAGCACATACAACATTAGATCTCAACTCCGATGAAAAAACAAGTTTCTGCCACTCACCGCGAAAGCCAATCATCGCGAAAGCCAATCATTGCGAAGTTACTAGTAATTATACAAAAAGAAATCGAACACACCTATAATTACCAAGGACAATAACACATTATTTGTAGGGAAAGTACCTGCGGAAAAGAATCTGCTTAATTGCAATTTTTTTTTGAGTAGGAAAAAACATTTTTATTACGTAACCTTGACAACTGTTTAGGACTTTTGCTTCAGATTTTCTAAAATCAGCGAGGTCTGGAAAGCTGTGTTTACATTATTGCCAGCTGAAGTTGTTCAACAAAATAATTTGTTTGTATGGCCGAACGCAACCTTTGTCCCGGAAGTTGTATATAAGAAGCAGTCGTCAAGCTTGGTGGGAAAACCTAAATCTTACTGATCAGCGACGTCTTACAGTCAATCCAAGTTGTGCCGTCTTCGTTACGATAGCAACAACATGTGTAACCAGCGAGTGTCGACTGATCAGAACATTGTCAGCGCACTCAACATAGTACAGACTTCTATGATGTCGTTCCTGCACGATGGGTTTCAGCTTTTTCTGGAGTTATTGACTGTTTTATGGAGAGTGTTCCTATCATGTACACTAGTGTTTTACCGATGGGTCATGCCGTTGGACCCGAAAATAATTCGCGGAGAAATCGTTTTGGTGACGGGCGCCGCTGGGCATTTAGGCAGAGCAATTGCCCTCGAGTTTGCTAAAAAAGGATGTGTTCTGGTGCTTTGGGACATCGACGAAGCTGGTAACGAAGCAACGGCCACCGACATCAGAGAATACGGAGGAGTTGTCTTCACGTATTTATGTGACTGCAGAAAACGGATCGAAATCTACAGAGTCGCTACGCAGGTAAAAAAGGAAGTCGGCGATGTGAGTATAATTGTAAACAATGCTGGGACTGTGGTAGGAAAGAGCTTTTTGGACACGGAGGACTGTTTAGTAGAAGACACTGTTAATGTCAATATGATGGCGCATTTTTGGGTAAGTAATAATGCTTTACTAGTATTTGTAGAAACTACAGCAGTATAAGGCCACACAATCTAATAAATCCATTACTATCAAAAAAAAAAAAGACAGGTGAGGTCCTGAGAAGCCGGGAAAAGAATGTGGAAATATAGTTCACTCAGGCCCCTATCTCTAACCTAAACCCTACTCTAAACCCTACTCCTAGCACTCCAGTCCCAAATGTAATTGTACATGCCCCTACAGACAATTATACATGTCCCGAAGAAGGGCATATACAATTAAAATGAGGGGGGGCACTCAAGGGGCAGGGTTAGAATGAGAGTTATGAGTGACGGGACCCGAGGGAACTATTGCTAAAAAGGTGTGGTGAGGCACTATTTTTTTTAAATTTAAATTTGCTCCAAATACAGCAGCCTGCGTGGTGTGTTTGCATCGTTCGTCCGACGTGGAATGTTTTTTTGCATAAACTGAGGCTCCAATCAGCTTGTTGAAGTAGAATATAAGAGATGAAAATACGCGCAACTGCAGTGGTGTTATTTTATATTTTCGGCCGCAGAAGTTTCAGCAACAATTTGCCACCCGGAAAGTTTCGGCCATGAAAATAAAGACTTTAACAATCAAATTTCGGATGAGCAAGAACCTAAACAGAAAATTGACAAATTCTTGCTAGAATCCAGCAAGAAAAAATTGTATGGGTAAAAATACATTCACAGAAATATTAACACAAAATTATTCAAATATACACATAAATACTTGATTGCAACGTATAAATTTGAAATGCTATTTAATTTCTAGACATGTTTACAATGCCATGTCTAAAGTACGATATATATATATATATTTAATTCTTGATTCGCAACTTTCAGTCTTCTGAATTCAAGCCTTATTTTAGTTTAATGTGGTCCATTTCATGTATGATAAAAAGGTTATTCGCCGCCAGCAAGAAAATAACACCTTTTATCACAGGTTTTTATTTGCGACCTGTAAGAATATCAAACATAAAAACATGTAGTATAACGTAGTATTTTTATTGTTAGCGGCGACCTCACAAGAATTGGCAATGATATTTGCTGTATTAGTAGTGCATATATTTGACAGTGCCGCGTCTATGGTCAAAATAGATCACATTTTAATGATCTGATGGATACGAATGCAATTTTGTGCTCACAGTAGAGAAAATTTTTTACACTTGAAATTTTGATCAGACAAAAGCTTTTCAGGTCTTGCTTAATGGTTGTTTATCGGTAATTGGAATGGACGAGTTGTTTGGACATTACATAACGCACCATAGTTACATACCATTGTTTATTATCTAACTTGGTTTTTTAGTAATTATTTCTTTAATTATTCTTGAATTTTCATTTAGGGCTTATATTTAATCACATTTAATTTTGAAACAAATCAAGAATCTTTGTCGATAAAATTAAAATTATTTTATTGTCACTTCTACTTTACACTAGTTTGATCTGCATATTACTGTAAATCTTTTAATTTTTAGTACGAGTAATTTTTTTGCGATTTAAAGATTTTAATGGCATTTGTGCAGACTAAATTATTCAAAACTCAGTAACTCTGAGAGCCCAGAAAATTTCGCTACAAAATTATGCAATTTTTCACTAAATTTGTGAAATTTTGTCTCTTGCGAGATTATAGCTGTTTACAGTAACCAAATCATTTATAATAATTGTATTGGTGTTGTTTTCCTGCACCTACTGTAAAATACTTTTCACTGTTTTCGCTGAAGAGATGATTTAGTAAAAAAAAAATCCAGTGAATACACCTTTTACATTCAACTTGTCAAAAATTAGTAAAAATAAATTTCATACAAAACACCCAAAAAGTCTTTTCAGCGAAAATTATTTCCAGTTAAAATAAAGTATTTTACAGTATTCTGTACATATAAATTTTCTGTATAATATTAATATAATTATAACGTATGCTTTTATTGTCCAATCAGTAACTATCTTCCATACTTTACAATCAGTGCAATTAAATACCTTCTCAAACGAGTATAGTGCTAAGCACAGTTAATCTCTTATTGTCATGGTGATTCTTTTACTCTATTGGCTGTACAAATAATGGGATGAATATCACTTTCTTTAATACATGTAATTAAATTTGGCTTTTCTATATTATATAAATGACTAGTAGCTTCACTATGAGTGGTGTATGTGTTGAGGGGCTTTTGCAGTGAATAAGGCTTTGTTGTAGTAATTGGTCCTTTCAGAGTTGAGAATTAATGTTTATTGTGTCATTAACAACTGGTATTAATCTGCAAATACCATATATATATATATATATATATATATATATATATATATATATATATATATATATATATATATATATATAGTTGGGTGGCTCCCAAAAATTCTGTTGTGTTTTGCCAGTAGTTTTGAGGTAAAAGAACTAATGTTCTGTTGCATCTTGTATTTAATTGGTCGTTAAAGGGCTGGAGGAGACAACTTAACACTTACTGTCCGTCATGGTGTTGACGGGTGTCTTTACGACTCTACGTACTTTTTGGCTGGTTCGTTTTTGATATAGCTCTATAAAAGTCACTACAATGAGTTGAATCCATGCGGACATGAAAGTTGTGATGTTTTTCAATAAAGGAAACTTACTACAAATCCATGTATATGTGCTTTTTATCCATTTTCAATGCATGAACCCCCCCTCCCCCCTTCACGAGGCCCCATTGCAAGTCACCAACCCCAATAAGTCATGGTTTTGTTTGGATCCTGACACCCGCGATTTAGCGAGGGGTCACTGTATCACTAATGTCTTGCAATACAACAAAATAAAATAGAAAATGCAATATAAAATATTCCATCTGCGACAATGGTGGGTGTATTTCATGGTTAGTGTTAGTTACGAAAATATTTGTTCACAATTTTATAAACTGGCTTGGCAGTTCCCCACCACCAATTATATATAATGTCACAGCATGTTGGCAAAATTTTAACTAATCCAAAATCACTCTTGATAATTTTGTTTGCTTTGTATGTGTACTACGATTGCATTTGAGGTTTTCATCATTTTTATGGTGTTCCTATGTTACCGGTAATACATAATGGTATACTTTACAAAAATACTCATGATATGTCAATTATAGAATCCGTTATACAACCTGGACAAAATGAATTATCATTTTTCCTCGCTATATGTGTAACTTCATGCAGAAATCCTAAAATGAGATTTAAAAAAGTATTTTCACTTGTCCGTGGGGCTGCACAGTATCTTTTGCTTACTGACTTGACTACACTTTGTTCCAGCATATATATCAGATTATTTGGAAACATAATATTGTAATGTAAATTTCGTTCATTAATGCTGTATGTTGACGTCACCTTTAGGTCCTACCTGTTACCCAGAGTCCCATGTTGACTATGCGCTGAATCGTTTACTTACTTAATACTTACTTATCAGAGAAAACGTCAGAATAGTAAAAAAAGATAAGTCAGTTGACTGTGTCACGAAAGTTGCAAAATCAAAACAGTCTGTCAGCCGTCGCTGTCCATACCAGAGATACGATTTTACACATAGAAATTGAGAATCACAATTGCATAGAAATGAACAATAAATACCGCTATTCTGGCCATCAATCGAATCATCAGTCTGCATGAGTGATTTAACTGATATTTCCATCCATTTGCTTAATTGTCTGAGAATGAATGTTGTCAAGTTTGAGAGTGTGTTTTTACGTACGGTGACGTCAACATTATCGATTACATCACAGTCCCGATTCAGGAACTGTGATTACCGTACATTAAAGAGGAAGTCCATTTTGGGCAATTTATGGCACATGACTTTTAAACACAAATAAAGATTTAAATTTTCCAGTTGTCTGTGGTGTGGAAAAATAAAGATGGCGACAAAGGTCAAACTAAGTGTTATGCTAATCTTTGAATTTTCTCGGCGATAGCTACATGAATTGGAACCAAAACGTTATCGGCAAGATTCCAGAGACGACAGTGACAACCGCCAAAATGTAATTGAAGGCAAATAAACATGTGAAGCATAAAAGACTGTTTCGAGTCTTAGCGTAAAATAGGGGACTAAACCATTGTTGAATTTGGGGAGGAATGGAATTGACTTGTGGGTGTCACAATGAGCGAGGAAGAAAAACAATTTTATGCAATGAAAGTGAAGACTTTAAAGGTACTTCATGTTAGTGTACAACATCATTTTATGTTTTATTGCCTACTGTAAAATCTGTATTAGAAGCCGCGGCTTCTATTAAAATGGTACAATGCAACAGAGGGGATGCGGCTTCTATTAGAGCATGTACACATATGAGAAATGATGAATTTTTTATTCTAAATTATTCAAAAAGAATGGGTGCGACTTCTATTAGGGATGCGGCTTCTAATACAGATTTTACGGTAACACTTTTAGGTTCATGTGCTGCAAGTTAGAATGCATATACCTAAGTAGCCGTTCCTCAGCAAATAATTTAGCCTAGGCATTTTCCGTGTCAAAATTGCAAAACTATCCATTTTTACGCAATCTGGGAACTCTGAACTACTGTTCGAAGTACAGGACTACGAAGCTGAAATATCTAAGAACAAACACATACCAAAATTTATTTCTCAAACATGAATATTCGTGTTGTATTTTAAGTCTAACCGGACCGAAAGTGGGGATTTGTTACTACTCTAAATATGCAAACATATTTTAGTATAATGTAGTAATAATAATTGCGGCTCAAAAGTACGCGGCTACGACTGAATAAATATAAAGTGCACATGGTCGAGGTTATGAGAAATAAGAAATGCGTAATACACTCTAAACAATTGGTAAAATATTAAATATTAACGCTTTTTCAGAGTTTAGTGCTGGCAAATTATGACAAGGTATAAAAAACGGTACACGGACAGGTAAAACTTCTTAGCTCATAAAATTAAAATTCAGCTGGGTAGGAATCTGAAGTGTAATACTTGAAAAATGATTTCCTACTAAAAGACCAAAATGTTTTAGCATCTTTATTAGTAGTAGCCTCAGACAATTTCAGCATCATCAAAGTGTTTTGTTTTTGTTTTTTTTAATCTTAGATTTAAATAGTCTGATTTTGACTGTTTGTACTTGATACGAAGAATTGGTAATTTGTTATTTCTGAATAAATTTAGCGCACAAAAAATGCAGGATTTTGTTTTCAACATTCGTTGTCATACCAGCCATTTTGCTTGTGATTATCATTATCTTTGGATATAGTGTGTGTTATGTTCTGAGCTGCAGAAAACAAAATTGGCATTACATTCATATCTACAAGCCTTATTAACATCATTATTGCTGAGATTTGACTTTTAAAAAAATCTAACAAAGCTTTCATGTTGTCGATCATGCTACGTTACATGTTTTGATCAGTGTACCAGTATTGTAAGATAGCACATGGGTGGTCAGCATTGTTACTATATTGTTAATAGAAATATAAAGTACATGCTCAAATTAAATAGAAGGACATGGATTCTTGGTTTCCTGTGGCTGTTTTTGTCTGAGAGATAATGTTTCATGAAAGTTTTTTTTTTTTTTTTCCTGTAATGAATTTAAAATGAAGGTAAAGAGGTTAGCTTGCATGTCTGGCGGCGGCGGCGGCGGCGTCGTTGTCATCGTCGTTGTCGCCAAAATTTTATGTGTCAAGGGTAACTCAAGTAATTTTTCTATAACCTTTCCCCAAATTTGTGTATATTTCAGTCATTGTCTAATCTTGGTGATGTTTCTTGATAGATTGGTGAAAAATCTAAATTGGCTTAATTAACGTTGGTTGTACTTAGTATATCGAGGATGTTTCTCACCTTCAGAACAAATTTCGCTTTTGTATATTATTGTTGTACACAGTTCAAGTTACATTCAATGAGGGATGTTGAGACTAACACAGTCTTTGTAATATTCTATGAGGGACTTTGAAATTAACACAGTCTATGTAATATTCTATGAGGGATGTTAAGATTAACATAGTCTATGTAATATTCTATGAGGGAATTTGAGATTAACACAGTCTATGTAATATTATATGAGGGAATTTGAGATTAACACAGTCTATGTAATATTCTATGAGGGATGTTAAGATTAACATAGTCTATGTAATATTCTATGAGGGAATTTGAGATTAACACAGTCTATGTAATATTATATGAGGGAATTTGAGATTAACACAGTCTATGTAATATTCTATGAGGGATGTTAAGATTAACATAGTCTATGTAATATTCTATGAGGGAATTTGAGATTAACACAGTCTATGTAATATTATATGAGGGAATTTGAGATTAACACAGTCTATGTAATATTCTATGAGGGATGTTAAGATTAACATAGTCTATGTAATATTCTATGAGGGAATTTGAGATTAACACAGTCTATGTAATATTATATGAGGGAATTTGAGATTAACACAGTCTATGTAATATTCTATGAGGTATGTTGAGATTAACACAGTCTATATAATATTAGAAGACAAGTAACAAACAAACAAAGACAAAGATCTGTGACCTGCACATACAGGCAAAGAACTCATTATTGTTGTGGAATATGCAAATATTCGATGTGGGGATCACCGTGAATCATCATATGATTTGCTTTGCTCTGATCATTGACTCAAAATTTCAAAAACTATAAAGTGTTAGATACATTTTCTAACTTCTTGCAATGTACTGAGTAAATTTGAATCTGTAATCTGATGTGCACATAAAGTGTGGAGAATTTGAGAATTTTGGGTTGGTTCTTTGATGAAAATATCATACTGTAGAATACTTTATTTTCGCTTGGAATTTATTTTCGCTATTGTCGCTGAAGGGATGTTTCCGTGAAAATAAAATCCAGCGAATATTTTTTTTCCTATATTTTACCTTAAACTCATCAAAAATCAGTGAAAATAAATTCCACACAAAACACCCAAAAAGCCTTTTCAGCGAAAATTAATTCCAGCGAAAATAAAGTATTTCACAGTAAACCAGAATATATCCATAACAAATATTCTTAATAATTATGCAAGTTCATCCTATGAAGTGACAAACACTGGAAAGCTCAATAGATAAATAAGGAGGTTATCTCTTATAAATTCTGAATATAACTCATTGAAGCAAATATAACATTAGCACAATTGATAAATGTTTCAGATCCTAGTTGCCATAGTAACCAGTACATCTCTTCACTGCGTGATTAATAGCAATATTAGATGGTAAAGTAACCCTATATTGATGTCCTTCTAAATTGTCAGTTTCAGACAAGAAGTCTCCATTTAAGATTAGAACACTTTTCAATAATCCCTTGTCATCAAAATATAGTGGACTTAAACCCGAATTCTTGGAATTAACACTGTGCTCTTGTAAAGTAATAGAATTTGTGTGTGTGCATGACATTTTCTTGATAAAATTTCTAATTGTGGATGGTTCTTTTTTTTATAGCTTCTTTATTCAGCAATCAATTTTTTGCAATCGTTTGCATAATACTGTAAAATTAGTTTTTAGCTCTCCTGTCAGAGTGGAGCTGCTCATATTACTGATTGTCCGCCATTGTCAACTTTATATTTTCCACTTCTTGAAACAAGAAAGCCTGCTTGCTTGATATTTATATATATGTATCTTCGGTGGACCTTTCTCGTTTTTGTAAAGATATTTTCAAATTTATAATTTAAGTGAATATTTTTGTCACATTTGGTAAAAAATGCCATTTTTGACTTCTTCTTGAAAACGACTAGCCCAATTATATAATTCAGATTTGTTCATTTTGAGTTGATATCATTACTTCTATATGTTTATTTTTAGTAAAAACGATATTTTCAACATCTTCTTGAAAACTGCAAGTCTGATTGGTTTGATATGTTTTATGTTCATTTTTTTTGAGGGTATCGTTAAATTTTTCAATTTTCACAAATATTTTTGTCATATTTGGTGAAAATTATTATTTTCAACTTATTCTTGAAAACTACCAGCTGTAATATTGAAGTGTACATCATTTTTGTGAACAATTAGTTCATAGATTAATTTAGATTGACATCTTCTTAACAGACAGACAGAACCAACCTTTTTTTTTGTGGGTTACCTGCTTTTTGTCTTATGGGTGTGCATTACCGTATTTGTCTTGGCTGCCACCAAAAGGTCACTTACTGTGGATTGTACGTGACAGTACACACTAGACTGGCAAAGTCAGGACTTCTTTTTTGTTTTACATAAAAAAAAATAATTGTTTTAGTCCTTTTAGCATGAGCGCGAAAACTAAGCTGACCGCTAAAGAAATCCCAACTGGACACATCTGCGGACATTTAACTGATATTAATTATTCATGATGTCATTGTTTATTTATGAGTGGGTGTGTGAAAGTAAACATGACGTTTTAAAGATTGATTCAATTCGATCGCAGAGATGGATACTTTAATTTTTTTAAGCGCAACGATGAAACTTTCATCCATGTTTACTGAAAACAAGTCGATTTAAATGTCAATTATGTATATATATAGTCTTTCAAAATCGCCGGGATATCAGAAGTGAAAGGTCACGTACATTAAACATAGATAAGAGATGACGTATAAAGCTGCACTTTGGATTTTAACATGTGCTCCATGATTTTAATTAGTATAATCACCGGAGTGATTTTGCTCCAGTTTTCACTCCAACGCAAGGGGTCGCCTGCAGATGCGTCCAATCGGGATTTCTTTTGCAGTCACGCTAGTTTTTGCGATCACATTAAAAAGGCTAAATTGACAATTAATTATAATTTTTTGTAAAGCTAAAAAAAAGTCCCGACTTTGCCAGTCTAAGTACACACTTACCTAGGTAACTTGCTCCAAGTAAAAAGTCAATTTATCTCTGCTGATTAACCTTGAATATTGTGTATATCATACGTCATGAAAGACGGGAATCGTTCAGTTAGCGAAGCATTCATGAGTTCAGTTTTTAAATGTCAATTGCTAAGAAATGATTACCGGTAGCAAGTAGCAAGGTCATAACATAGTCATTGTAAACCACATGAGGTGGAGAAACTGTTAGATCAGTACAGCCACGGATAAAGAATGATAGCGCTTCTCTTTAACAATAGTATACGCGTTTGTTCTCTGCTATAAAGGAGAATATTCTGCTAAAGCACTATGAAATAGACAGAACTGATTAACAGCAAGAAAAAACAAAAAATTGACATATTCAAACTAAAATACAAATAAATATATGAAATGTCATAAAAAAAAAAAAAAAATTTGAGCCTCATATCTACATTGGATTTTAATCAGATTGATATCAAACACTAAATGACAAAATCTTTATTGTAAATTGATATGTAATTTTTATTTGCCAGTTTTATTAAATCTTTATGAATATAGATTGAAACAAACAAACAAGTGTTTACATAATGGCATTGGTGGTACAAAAATTTTTCAAAATAAATTAGCTTTTGAGTTAGCTGAGATTGTTGTGCATCACTGATATATGATATATATTGTTTTCATTGCCAGTAATATTATTGCACTGTCTGCGAACTAATTTTAAATACTGTAAAACATGTTGAAAAAGCGGCATGCAATTTTAGCGAATTGTGGTAAAAGGATGTAATAGCGAAATGTTGATTTAGCGAATTTCTCTTGTCATTGTTGATTTCTTTGTTTGGCGGCCATTTTGAATTTATAATAAAGTCATTAGCGACATCTTGAATTAGCGAATCAATTCTCACACTAAATTTGCGAAAAAGACATGCTCGCGAAAAAGACATGTTAACGAACGACACCTACGCATCTATATAGAGTTGCACTATACAAAGTGATCGCACAGCAGCGATTAATAAAGTTTCCGGATTTCACAGCAAGCATATGGTATCGCGACCAGATGAGTGAATCCTGTTTTTTGAACATTTTAGCATGATGTTAGTTTGTTTTTAAAAAGGGCATGCATACAATTTGATGCAAAGAAGATTACTGGTCACATGTTCTATATGGCAGACACCCATTGGTCAGCTGAAGATATGTTACAGCATTCTATAAATTGTAAATAGGCATCTCCCATTGAAAAGTTTTAAAAAGCGCACGGTCCTGTCTTTCACAGGCTATACATTTATTTTTCTAAAACATGCAGCAGTATGTCTGCTACTGCTTTTTTTATTTTTGATACATAATTTATTTATTTTTCATCTCTGGTATTGTACTGACCCAAGCACTTTTGCATTCAGTTCTTGATTAAACAGTGCATGACAGTCCGACAACAACGTCTAATTACGTCTCTTCTATCTAGAAAAATTTTGAAAATTCACTCGCATTGCACTGAATATTTTAAATAGATTAAAATTTGTAAATACAGACCATCATCTCTCATTTATGCGCGTATGCCTTCACACGTAACATAGCAACTACAACCGCCTACTCATTCAAAATGAGGCACTTGCTTATTTTAACCATTTTACAGCAATTTAGAAAAGTGGAGAAAGCCAATAAGTTTACCACGACAATAAGAGATTAACTGTTTTGAATACATGTTTGTAATAAAAGATGTTCTACAAGTGACCGAGAAATAATTTCAATTTTATCAGTGAGATGACTTTTTGATTTGTAAACTTTCACTGCAGGAATAAAATCGGATTCCTAAATTAAAAGTGATTAGATGTGAAGTAGCATTAAATGAAAAATTGATAAATTTTTACTAATAAGTTAGAAAATGATATATTTCTTGCAACCTAAATTAGATAATAGATATGATGTGTAACTAACAGCTTAAACAAGATGTCCACAAAATTCATTTATTTAATAATTTCTTTGAGTGCCAAAGTCAACTTTTGGCACTATTCACAAAATTGAACCATAATTTTTTTCTAGATTTATTTCAAAATTTTTATCAAGGCCTATAGGCAATGGAGAAAATGTTATCCACTTGTTTCAAAGTTATCCAACATATTTTTGAAAAATTCATAAAAATCAAAATGATGCATCAACATTTTGGCGGGAAATTTTTTACCTTTTTTTACACCAAACTTTATCGCCCACATTTTTCTGCATTTTTTTTCTGATATTCTTCAATATTTCTAGAAATGAACCCCAATTTTGGAAACAGCAAACAAAATTTGTGTAATTTTTCAGTTTTTATTCAAACAATTTGGCTATTTTTGTCCCAATCTTTTGAAGTAAAACGCAGACTATAAACTAGACTTTTTTGTGAAATTTTGCCGAAAAGAAGAAACTGGTGGTGAAAAGGTTAAACAAGATGTGAAAAGTCACAAGGTATGCATATGCTACAACAAATTGATTTTGTTTATTTCTGACAGAATCACATAGAAGAATAAGTACGCTGAATCATTAAAATATGATATGTCGCGTATGTATAGTTTTACAACGCTGACAAATGAGTAATTAGTAGACGAAAAAAAATATACGATGCTCAACTTACAAACGAATTAGTGGATGAAAAAAGATACGCTATACTAATATATACTGTTATACAAAGTTATTACCGGTAGTTGATAAAAATAAATATGCTTTGCTCAGCCTTTTGAAATGACTTAAAAATAAATATGCCGTTCATGTAATGCACAAGTTATTAGTGAGTTAATATTTTTAGTCCCCGTTCTGATGCAGTCCAAAAAACGAGGACCCATGGGTTGATGTTTGTACATCCATATGTGTGTGGGTCCCCGCCTCTATCTCAGACATGTCTAGACCAGTCACATTCAAACTTACATCATTTTTATTAGAAGACATATACACATATACTTGTTTCTCGATCAGATTCAGAATAAGGCCAAAAAAAAATTTTTTTGTTGCCCTCAGCAACTGACCGAAAAATATGAAATATCGGGTCGCGTTTTTTTTTTTTAATAGGCCCAAATATTAAAAACTCACCATTTTAAGCAGTAAAAAAGTGTTTCGTCTAAAAATTAACGATTCTAGACCGTTGTTTGATCCCCAGGGTCCCCGGGGGATAAGCGGCGACTTTGAAACTTGGGTTGATCTGTATCTCTCTGACATGTTTCGAATACTATGAAGTCTGAAGAGCAAACACTTCTTTTGCATTTCAGGCAATTTTGACATTTGCGATTCGACGGATAATTGGTGCACAATATTAAAAATATCACCACACCAAAAATTTTCTTAATTGAATAAAAACATTATTTTGAATCAAAAACAATACGTTTGTTGTAGTAAATATAATTTTGAATACACAAAATTTTATTGAATTTCCAAAACATGACATTTTATATTAAAACTCTCATCCGCTTACATCACAAACAAAACAACGGCTTTTGTACGTTGTTTTAGCGCTGTCAGTATTCTCACTTGAGAACACGTTTGCTGTGTGCATGACAGCAAAAGCTGGATCAACTATTAAATTTTAAATTAAGTTTAAAAAAAAAAAAAAAAAATCTGACCGATTGATCCAATTTTCCGACTTGAGGGCTTCATAAGTTTTTGTTGTTGTTGGCCTAACTGAAAGACAATTTAAAATCAAGCATTTCTTTAATTTCAGAACAAGATGGTAGTCATCTTATGGACAGTATTTTAGACTATGTTGGTTGGGGTATAATAATTCAAGCTATATCTTAACCGGGTTGGATAATTATGGGACAATGGGTCCAAATAGTTGTAAACATCATGTACAAAATAGTTATTACTGAGATCAAAGACTAATAAACAGGTTTGTAATTTGCAAAGTGAAAAAAATGTCTAGTATTCATAGTTTATAGAACAAATGAGAAGCATGGAAATAGAAGTCACTGAAAGTGATGAGGCGTACTATTTTTTTCTGTAAGAGATAAATTGGTTGAAGTAGAGTAGCATATGTATTACCTCAGATTTCCAGGCACTATGTAATGTGTAGAAGAATTAGGGAGTTGTATAAGAAAATAAGAACATGTTTATAAGTACAAAATGATGTAGTTGTGAAATTAATCTAATTTTTGATGCAATAACTTTGCAAATTTTATCGACGCATGCTTTTGCATGTTATATCATTATTTGTTGTGGCATTATAATACTAAACATACCATTAAAGTCCTATTATAAACCGCGATTTATATTACAATGTATCAATTTAAAAATTGGGATCAAAAGCTCAAGTTCAGGGTGCGGTTTCTATTACGTACATACTGCAATCACTAAATGGGCGTGGTCATTTTTTGTCCACAACACATGCACAAAACAAACAATACACCGTACAATCCCTTGAATAGGCGTCAGGGAAGTGGTAACTCTTTAAATAAGGTTTTTTCTGGAATTAGCTACAAGCTTTTTGCCACCGTTCCCACTTTTCATCACAAAAATAGTCTGCACTTTTCTCTAGAAGTTAGGACAAAAATAATAAAATTATTTGAGTAAAAACTGAAAATTGACTTAAATTTTAGGGTTCATTTCCAGAAATTAGTGTTCATTTCCAGAAATATTGAAGAATATAAGAAAAAAGTACAGAATAATTTGAGCGAGAAAGTCTAGTGGTGAAATAGTTAAAGCGTGAGGGTCGTCACCTGCGCACGCGCGAGAATTGAGTCCCAAGCGACGATAACAACACACACTAAAAACGCAAAGGCTTATGGGTAGACACTTGTTTGTAAACAATGACACGCTAAGGCCATCTGACGCATGCGCAGGTGATCACTCTCCTGCTTTAATATATATTTGTTTGTATGTATTGTTATTTAGTTATAAATTTGATTACGGTATATTCTATTCAAAATGACTAATGTCAATAAAATTGAAAAATGTTTATATTGGTTTGGTCATTGCTGTATGCACTCAGACACTTTTATTAACAATTTCTAAAAAAATGTCTTTGAATTATTTTTATTTTCCAGACTACAAAAGCCTTCATAACTTCAATGCTGGACAAGAACCATGGTCACATTGTGAACATAACCAGTTCAGCAGGTTACATTGCTGTGAACGGTCTCACTGACTATTGCGCTAGCAAGTTTGGTGCTGCAGGGCTGTGCGAGTGTCTGATGTATGAAATGAGCGCTCTCAAGAAAGATGGCGTACATATGACTAACGTGGTACCCTATTATTTTGAGTTTGGTATGTTCGAAGGTTGTAGAACAAGGTGAGTATTATGGGATATGGGTGATCTATTTATCTTGCATAACATTTCACAATGTAGAAACATTCTTTATGCAAATCAGTGTATAGATGGATTCAAAGATATTATTATAATAATATTATCATTATTTAACACGGAAATCTACTACAGAGAATAATTTTATGGTTGAAATAAAAAACAAAAAACAGAAATAATACTTCACACAACTAATATCACAAATAGCACATTAAACACAAGCAATTATATAACGAGAAAAAACATGATAAGCTAATGTTATGACAAACTATAAAAAATTCATACAAATAATGAGTAATAAGAACACTTCACTAATCAAAGAAACCATAAAAGTACATCGAACAGTGTTACATCATAATGAATACATTATAAACAACATATGCCATATTCTAACTTACTGTAAATTGTCTTACCTTTACTATTCACGGATAGGTTCATGATCGCTCTTCATGTTAACTTGATTAACTTGTTAACCCAAAAAAAAAAATGTCACATTTACATTATTAATAAAGAATTCTATTTTATAAACCTACATATAAATTTCCATATATATTTCAGATTTAGTATGTTTGCACTCTGCTATTTATTTTTTTGCTTTCTAGATTTACCAAACTCTTTCCTCCACTATCAAAACAAACCGTTGTCATGGCAATTATGGACGGTGTATTGAGAAATGAGTGTATGGTATTTATACCGTGGTATATCAAACCAATGACGGCCATCAAAATGTGAGTAAACTAGATGTTATCACAAGCTGTTGTCATGGCAATTATGAGAGATGTGTGTATCATTTGAACATATGTCATCAACAGTTTTTCAGGCATGCCTTGACTGATTTCATTCAAACTTGGAATGAACATCACTCATGGTGGGTTTTTGCCCATTTCCCATAGACATTTTTTTCAAGGATTGGCTTTAATTTGGTACAAAAGCATAATTGATTGAATCTTGGATTGCGATGAAATTTAGCCAAATGGTGGCCAGTTTTGTTTAAAAAAAACAAAAATCACAAAATTTGACTGTCATCAACAGTTTTTCAGACATGGTCGACTGATTTCAATCAAACTTGGCATTGACATCACTAACGGTATGTTACTGATGTACTGATCAGTCTATTTTGTGATTTAAATCAAAATTGGCGACTGGTTGCCATGTAGGTGTTATTTTCTTGCATTCTTAACCATTTAACAGACATACTTTGACCAATTTTGTTGAGAGTAAGATGATATACTATGACACATGGCTATTTTTGTCCTTCAAAACACCACAAAAAATGTCATAAACCATTTCTCAGGCATTTTCACACATCCTTAACCATTTTTCATATGATGTTTTATTTTATTATTTCGTTCAAAAATTCCGAGATGAGAATGATCCTATTCTTAGAAGGGATAACTTTGACTGAACAAACCTCGGCCAAGATGCCATTTGAAGTAGCACTATATGTTTAGCTTGCTGAATAACCCCCCTCCCAAAATTTAATTAGAATCTATCTGCATCAACAGTCACTTGTTCATTGTAGTTTTCGAGTGTGTCTCTGAGTCTCAGTCTGAGCACCAAAAAGCTTGGTGAAAGTATTAGTGAAAGTATTCGTGATACCATTCTCATGGATTTCTATATCACTGACTTGTTATTGCTGACTTTCAGGTTGTTACCAGTGGATGCATTTATCACATTAATGGATTTCCTGGGAACCACAAGCTTCATGGAAAACTTTCACAGAAACAAGAAATTTTAGTCTGCCATTGTTTCCTTCAGCAGTTCCTCAAAACAATTTCAGGCTCTAATTTTTTTCTTTTTCAAAATAATTGTAGAGAATGGCAGACTTTTAGTTATTTAAAATACAGTAAAATAATTTATTTTCGCTTGTAATTCTTTTTTGGCTAGTGAAAATAAAATCCAGCAAATATACCCTTTTTTCCTATATTTTACATTCAACTCATCAAAAATCAGTGAAAATAAACTCAATACAAAACAACCAAATGTCTTTTCAGCAAAAATTAATTAAGTATTTAAGTTTTTCTCAGTAAGGGACGACGTCAAAAGATCGATGTCGGATAAAAAACTTAATTCCTTTAGTTTTTTTTCAAAAACCCCCCTACCCCCCCCCCCCCCACTGAAACTTAATTGATAAATATTGGTCATGGCGTCAGACTACATTCACCATTAAATACAAATTGATAATCGGACAGTAGTATTGCATAGCAGTTGATTGTCGGGTGGGTGTAAAAAGATTTTACAAATGCACCTCATTTGACGTACAGATTTACATTCGAACCAAACCATTTTTCTGTTTTTTTCCCTTTTCGGTTATTTCTGTCCATGATTGGATAGAAAAAAAAAACGAACTACAAATACTCCCAAGATTTTTTTGACTTCATTAAAAAATAGAATCGTTTTTGTAGGATGGAAACTTTTTGAGGTCGAAATCCCCCCACCCCCAAACTAAAGGAAATAAGTTTTTTATCCGACATCGATCTTTTGAGGTCGTCCCTAAATGGTTGAATTGTGAAAGAATACATGAAATATTTGTATTTCTAACACTTTCTCAAAAATCACCTTTATTTTTTTTACTTTTCACAAATTTCATGATTTTCTCTATATTTAACAAATTGGAAATCATGTAAATTTTGATCCAAAACATGGAAAATGATTCCACCAACATTTTGGTGAAAAATATGATAACATCACCAATATGAATCGCCTTGCCTATAATAAATTGAAATTCAACGAATAAAAGTTAATTCATCCGTCTAGCATTCTCATAATTGTCGAGGACATATAATTTTGGCTTAATTCAATATTGGTGAGTTTAGCCACATATATTTGTAGAGATATGTGAAAATGTGTCTTCAAAATCGACATTGACTTAAATTTTGGTGAACTTGGTATGTCAAGTATGCTAATTTATATGCTGCACTTGAATATATCCTTGAAGTCTATCCACGACTTCAAAAGATCGATGTCTGATGAAAAACTTATTTGCTTTAGTTTGGAGCGGAGTGGGGTGGGGGTGGGGGTTTGAACTCATAAAGTTTCCATCCTACAAAAACATTTTTATTTTTTAATGAAGTCAACAAAATCTTGGAGTATTTGTAGTTTTTTTTTTTTCTATCCAGTCATGGAAAAAAATAACAGAAAATGAAAAAACACACATCCAAGACGAGAGCATGGTTTGGTCCGAGTGTAAATATGTGCGTCAAATGAGGTCGATTTCAGGGCATGGACTTAGAGCATGTCAGAACCCAGAAAAGTAGTTTGTGTATGCGTATATTGCCCTTTTTTACACCCACCTGACGACCAACTGCTATGCCATACTAATGTCTGATTATCAATTTGTATTTAAATGTAGTCTGACGCCATGATCAATATTTATCAATTAAGTTTCAGTGAGGGGTTGGGAGGGGGTTGGGAAAAACTAAAGGAATTAAGTTTTTTATACTACATTGAACTTTTGATGTTATCCTTATACTGTAGAATACTAAATTTTTGCTATTTTCGCTGAAGGGATGATTCCATGAAAATAAAATCCAGCAAATATACTTTTTTTCCTATATTTTACATTAATCTCATCAAAAATCAGTGAAAATAAATTCCAAGCAAAACGCCCAAAAAGCCTTTTCAGCGAAAATAAATTCCAGTGAAAATAAAGTATTCCACAGTAATACATAATCATTATTCATATTGAAACGTGATATCATACTGTAACTGATCACAATTTACAGTGAATCGGTTGTATATAAATTAGTCTACGCCATATTTTCGTAAGTATTAAATGTTAATTGCTCTCTTCTCTCAAAATTTACACTTACCAGTATTATTGTTCGGGAATTTGTGTACAGTTAATGTTATGTTCGGAAACTATGTATTCAGTTACGGTAAAGTGTACTGCTTAAAGGCATTCACAGTGCTCAGAAATTCATTTGTTGTTTGTTTACTTATGAAGTATACAGGAATGTCTTTTAATAAATGTTTATCCCAGATTAATTTGTCGTGTATTTTACTTGTGATGATTCAGAAAGTGCATGGAGATTGTAAGAAATTGGCAGTTGTCAGTAGTAGATAAATTTGTCGCAAATGCCCAATTTATAACGGCCTATTTTTGGCATATCTATACAATGTGAATCCTTGCCTAAAGAACCCCATGCAGTGACATTTTCAATGTGATTCACTGCCCAAAGCACCCCATGCAGTGACATTTTTAATGTGACTTCTTGCCTAAAGAACCCCATGCAGTGACATTTTTAATGTGACTCCCTTCCTAAAAAACCCAATGCAGTGACATTTTCAATGTGACTCCTTACCTAAAGAACCCAATGCAGTGACATTTTCAATGTGATTCACTGCCCAAAGCACCCCATGCAGTGACATTTTCAATGTGACTCCTTGCCTGAAGACCCCAATGCAGTGACATTTTCAATGTGACTCTTTGCCTGAAGACCCCAATGCAGTGACATTTTCAATGTGACTCTTTGCCTAAAGAACCCAATGCAGTGACATTTTCAATGTGATTCACTGCCCAAAGCACCCAATGCAGTGACATTTTCAATGTGATTCACTGCCTAAAGAACCCAATGCAGTGACATTTTCAATGTGAGTCCTTAATTAAAGCACCCCATGCAGTGACATTTTTAATGTGACTTCTTGCCTAAAGAACCCAATGCAGTGACATTTTCAATGGGACTCCTTACCTAAAGAATCCAATGCAGTGACATTTTCAATGTGATTCACTGCCCAAAGCACCCCATGCAGTGACATTTTCAATGTGACTCCTTGCCTGAAGACCCCAATGCAGTGACATTTTCAATGTTACTCCCTTTCTAAAGAACCCAATGCAGTGACATTTTCAATGTGACTCCTTACCTAAAGAACCCAATGCAGTGACATTTTCAATGTGAGTCCTTGCCTAAAGAACCCAATGCAGTGACATTTTCAATGTGAGTCCTTGCCTAAAGAACCAAATGCAGTGACATTTTCAATGTGAGGTCCTTGCCTAAAGAACCCAATGCAGTGACATTTTCAATATGACTCCTTACCTAAAGAACCCAATGCAGTGACATTTTCAATGTGAGTCCTTGCCTAAAGAACCCAATGCAGTGACATTTTCAATGTGAGTCCTTGCCTTAAGAACCCAATGCAGTGACATTTTTAATGTGACTCCCTGCCTAAAGAACCCAATGCAGTGACATTTTCAATGTGAGTCCTTGCCTAAAGAACCCAATGCAGTGACATTTTCAATGTGACTCCTTGCCTAAAGAACCCAGTGCAGTGACATTTTCTATGTGAGTCCTTGCCTAAAGAATCCAATGCAGTGACATTTTTAATGTGACTCCTTGCCTAAAGAACCCCATGCAGTGACATTTTTAATGTGACTCCTTGCCTAAAGAACCCCATGCAGTGACATTTTTAATGTGACTCCTTGCCTAAAGAACCCCATGCAGTGACATTTTTAATGTGACTCCTTGCCTAAAGAACCCAATGCAGTGACATTTTTAATGTGACTCCTTGCCTAAAGAACCCCATGCAGTGACATTTTTAATGTGACTCCTTGCCTAAAGAACCCCATGCAGTGACATTTTTAATGTGACTCCTTGCCTAAAGAACCCAATGCAGTGGCATTTTCAATGTGAGTCCTTGCCTAAAGAACCCAATGCAGTGAAATTTTCAATTTGACTTCTTGCCTGAAGAACCCAATGCAGTGACATTTTCAATGTGAATCTTTGCCTAAAGAACCCCATGCAGTGACATTTTCAATGTGATTCACTGCCCAAAGCACCCAATGCAGTGACATTTTTAATGTGAGTCCTTGCCTAAAGAACCCAATGCAGTGACATTTTCAATGTGACTTCTTGCCTAAAGAACCCAATGCAGTGACATTTTCAATGTGACTCCTTGCCTAAAGAACCCCATGCAGTGACATTTTCAATGTGATTCACTGCCCAAAGCACCCAATGCAGTGACATTTTCAATGTGACTCCCTTCCTAAAAAACCCAATGCAGTGACATTTTCAATGTGACTCCTTGCCTAAAGAACCCAATGCAGTGACATTTTTAATGTGACTCCTTGCCTAAAGAACCCAATGTAGTGACATTTTCAATGTGAGTCCTTGCCTAAAGAATCCAATGCAGTGACATTTTCAATGTGAATCCTTGCCTAAAGAACCCCATGCAGTGACATTTTTAATGTGACTCCTTGTCTAAAGAACCCCATGCAGTGACATTTTTAATGTGACTCCTTGCCTAAAGAACCCAATGCAGTGACATTTTTAATGTGACTCCTTGCCTAAAGAACCCAATGTAGTGACATTTTCAATGTGAGTCCTTGCCTAAAGAATCCAATGCAGTGACATTTTCAATGTGAATCCTTGCCTAAAGAACCCAATGCAGTGACATTTTTAATGTGACTCCTTGCCTAAAGAACCCCATGCAGTGACATTTTCAATGTGACTCCTTGCCTAAAGAACCCAATGCAGTGACATTTTTAATGTGACTCCTTGCCTAAAGAACCCAATGCAGTGACATTTTTAATGTGACTCCTTGCCTAAAGAACCCAATGCAGTGACATTTTTAATGTGACTCCTTGCCTAAAGAACCCAATGCAGTGACATTTTTAATGTGACTCCTTGCCTAAAGAACCCAATGCAGTGACATTTTTAATGTGACTCCTTGCCTAAAGAATCCAATGCAGTGACATTTTTAATGTGACTCCTTGCCTAAAGAACCCAATGCAGTGACATTTTCAATGTGACTCCTTGCCTAAAGAACCCCATGCAGTGACATTTTCAATGTGACTCCTTGCCTAAAGAACCCAATGCAGTGACATTTTCAATGTGAGTCCTTGCCTAAAGAATCCAATGCAGTGACATTTTTAATGTGACTCCTTGCCTAAAGAACCCCATGCAGTGACATTTTTAATGTGACTCCTTGCCTAAAGAACCCATTGCAGTGACATTTTCAATGTGAGTCCTTGCCTAAAGAACCCAATGCAGTGACATTTTTAATGTGACCCCTTGCCTAAAGAACCCCATGCAGTGACATTTTCAATGTGAGTCCTTGCCTAAAGAACCCAATGCAGTGACATTTTCAATGTGACTCCTTGCCTAAAGAATCCAATGCAGTGACATTTTCAATGTGACTCCTTGCCTAAAGAACCCAATGCAGTGACTTTTCAATGTGAGTCCTTGCCTAAAGAACCCCATGCAGTGACATTTTCAATGTGACTTCTTGCCTAAAGAACCCAATGCAGTGACATTTTCAATGTGACTCCTTGCCTAAAGAACCCCATGCAGTGACATTTTCAATGTGATTCACTGCCCAAAGCACCCAATGCAGTGACATTTTCAATGTGACTCCCTTCTTAAAGAACCCAATGCAGTGACATTTTCAATGTGACTCCTTGCCTAAAGAACCCAATGCAGTGACATTTTTAATGTGAGTCCTTGCCTAAAGAACCCCATGCAGTGACATTTTCAATGTTACTCCCTTCCTAAAGAACCCAATGCAGTGACATTTTCAATGTGACTCCTTGCCTAAAGAACCCAATGCAGTGACATTTTTAATGTGACTCCTTGCCTAAAGAACCCAATGCAGTGAAATTTTCAATGTGAGTCCTTGCCTAAAGAACCCAATGCGGTGACATTTTCAATCTGAGTCCTTGCCTAAAGAACCCAAAGCAGTGACATTTTCAATGTGACTTCTTGCCTAAAGAACCCAATGCAGTGACATTTTCAATGTGACTCCTTGCCTAAAGAACTCCATGCAGTGACATTTTCAATGTGATTCACTGCCCAAAGCACCCAATGCAGTGACATTTTTAATGTGACTCCCTTCCTAAAGAACCCCATGCAGTGACATTTTCAATGTGATTCACTGCCCAAAGCACCCAATGCAGTGACATTTTCAATGTTACTCCCTTTCTAAAGAACCCAATGCAGTGACATTTTCAATGTGACTCCTTGCCTAAAGAACCCAATGCAGTGACATTTTTAATGTAACTCCTTGCCTAAAGAATCCAATGCAGTGACATTTTCAATGTGACTCCTTGCCTAAAGAACCCAATGCAGTGACATTTTCAATGTGAGTTCTTGTCTAAAGAACCCAATGCAGTGACATTTTCAATGTGACTTCTTGCCTAAAGAACCCAATGCAGTGACATTTTCAATGTGAGTCCTTGCCTAAAGAACCCAATGCAGTGACATTTTCAATGTGAGTCCTTGCCTAAAGAACCCAATGCAGTGACATTTTTAATGTGACTCATTGCCTAAAGAACCCAATGCAGTGACATTTTCAATGTTACTCCCTTCCTAAAGAACCCAATGCAGTGACATTTTCAATGTGACTCCTTGCCTAAAGAACCCAATGCAGTGACATTTTTAATGTAACTCCTTGCCTAAAGAACCCAATGCAGTGACATTTTCAATGTGACTCCTTGCCTAATGAACCCAATGCAGTGACATTTTCAATGTGAGTCCTTGCCTAAAGAACCCAATGCAGTGACATTTTCAATGTGACTCCTTGCCTAAAGAACCCAATGCAGTGACATTTTCAATGTGAGTCCTTGCCTAAAGAACCCAATGCAGTGACATTTTTAATGTGACTCCTTGCCGAAAGAACCCAATGCAGTGACATTTTCAATGTTACTCCCTTCCTAAAGAACCCAATGCAGTGACATTTTCAATGTGACTCCTTGCCTAAAGAACCCAATGCAGTGACATTTTTAATGTAACTCCTTGCCTAAAGAACCCAATGCAGTGACATTTTCAATGTGACTCCTTGCCTAAAGAATCCAATGCAGTGACATTTTAAATGTGACTCCTTGCCTAAAGAACCCAATGCAGTGACATTTTCAATGTTACTCCCTTCCTAAAGAACCCAATGCAGTGACATTTTCAATGTGACTCCTTGCCTAAAGAACCCAATGCAGTGACATTTTCAATGTGACTCCTTGCCTAAAGCACCCAATGCAGTGACATTTTCAATGTTACTTCCTTCCTAAAGAACCCAATGCAGTGACATTTTCAATGTGACTCCTTGCCTAAAGAACCCAATGCAGTGACATTTTCAATGTGACTCCTTGCCTAAAGCACCCAATGCAGTGACATTTTCAATGTTACTCCCTTCCTAAAGAACCCAATGCAGTGACATTTTCAATGTGACTCCTTGCCTAAAGAACCCAATGCAGTGACATTTTCAATGTTACTCCCTTCCTAAAGAACCCAATGCAGTGACATATTTAATGTGACTCCTTGCCTAAAGAACCCAATGCAGTGACATTTTCAATGTGAATCCTTGCCTAAAGAACCCAATGCAGTGACATTTTCAATGTGACTCCTTGCCTAAAGCACCCAATGCAGTGACATTTTCAATGTTACTCCCTTCCTAAAGAACCCAATGCAGTGACATTTTCAATGTGACTCCTTGCCTAAAGAACCCAATGCAGTGACATTTTCAATGTGAGTCCTTGCCTAAAGAACCCAATGCAGTGACATTTTCAATGTGAGTCCTTGCCTAAAGAACCCAATGCAGTGACATTTTCAATGTGACTCCTTGCCTAAAGCACCCAATGCAGTGACATTTTCAATGTTACTCCCTTCCTAAAGAACCCCATGCAGTGACATTTTCAATGTGACTCCTTGCCTAAAGAACCCAATGCAGTGACATTTTCAATGTGAGTCCTTGCCTAAAGAACCCAATGCAGTGACATTTTCAATGTGAGTCCTTGCCTAAAGAACCCAATGCAGTGACATTTTCAATGTGACTTATTGCCTAAAGAACCCAATGCAGTGACATTTTCAATGTGACTCCTTGCCTAAAGAACTCCATGCAGTGACATTTTCAATGTGATTCACTGCCCAAAGCACCCAATGCAGTGACATTTTCAATGTTACTCCCTTCCTAAAGAACCCAATGCAGTGACATTTTCAATGTGACTCCTTGCCTAAAGAACCCAATGCAGTGACATTTTTAATGTAACTCCTTGCCTAAAGAACCCAATGCAGTGACATTTTCAATGTGACTCCTTGCGTAAAGAACCCAATGCAGTGACATTTTTAATGTAACTCCTTGCCTAAAGAACCCAATGCAGTGACATTTTCAATGTGAGTCCTTGCCTAAAGAACCCAATGCAGTGACATTTTCAATGTGAATCCTTGCCTAAAGAACCCAATGCAGTGACATTTTTAATGTTACTCCCTTTCTAAAGAACCCAATGCAGTGACATTTTCAATGTGACTCCTTGCCTAAAGAACCCAATGCAGTGACATTTTCAATGTGACTCCTTGCCTAAAGAACCCAATGCAGTGACATTTTCAATGTGAGTCCTTGCCTAAAGAACCCAATGCAGTGACATTTTTAATGTGACTCCTTGCCTAAAGAATCCCATGCAGTGACATTTTTAATGTGACTCCTTGCCTAAAGAACCCCATGCAGTGACATTTTTAATGTGAGTCCTTGCCTAAAGAACCCCATGCAGTGTCATTTTTAATGTGACTCCTTGCCTAAAGAACCCCATGCAGTGACATTTTCATTGTGAGTCCTTGCCTAAAGAACCCCATGCAGTGACATTTTTAATGTGACTCCTTGCCTAAAGAACCCCATGCAGTGACATTTTTAATGTGACTCCTTGCCTAAAGAACCCCATGCAGTGACATTTTCATTGTGACTCCCTTCCTAAAGAACCCAATGCAGTGACATTTTCAATGCGAATCCTTGCCTAAAGAACCCAATGCAGTGACATTTTCAATGTGACTCCTTGCCTAAAGAACCCAATGCAGTGACATTTTCAATGTGAGTCTTTGCCTAAAGAATCCAATGCAGTGACATATTTAATGTGACTCCTTGCCTAAAGAACCCAATGCAGTGACATTTTCAATGTGACTCCTTGCCTAAAGAACCCAATGCAGTGACATTTTCTATGTGAGTCCTTGCCTAAAGAACCCAATGCTGTGACATTTTTAATGTGACCCCTTGCCTAAAGAACCCCATGCAGTGACATTTTCAATGTGAGTCCTTGCCTAAAGAACCCAATGCAGTGACATTTTCAATGTGACTCCTTGCCTAAAGAACCCAATGCAGTGACTTTTTCAATGTGAGTCCTTGCCTAAAGAATCCAATGCAGTGACATTTTTAATGTGATTCCTTGCCTAAAGAACCCAATGCAGTGACATTTTCAATGTGACTCCTTGCCTAAAGAACCCAGTGCAGTGACATTTTCTATGTGAGTCCTTGCCCAAAGAATCCAGTGCAGTGACATTTTTAATGTGACTCCTTGCCTAAAGAAACCCATGCAGTGACATTTTTAATGTGACTCCTTGCCTAAAGAACCCAATGCAGTGACATTTTCAATGTGACTCCTTGCCTAATGAACCCAATGCAGTGACATTTTCAATGTGAGTCCTTGCCTAAAGAACCCAATGCAGTGACATTTTCAATGTGACTCCCTGCCTAAAGAACCCCATGCAGTGGCATTTTCAATGTGACTCCTTGCCTAAACAACCCCATGCAGTGGCATTTTCAATGTGACTCCTTGCCTAAAAAACCCAATGCAGTGACATTTTCAATGTGACTCCTTGCCTAAAGAACCCAATGCAGTGACATTTTCAATGTGACTCTCTGCCTAAAGAACCCCATGCAGTGGCATTTTCAATGTGACTCCTTGCCTAAAGAACCCCATGCAGTGACATTTTCATTGTGACTCCCTTCCTAAATAACCCAATGCAGTGACATTTTCGATGTGAATCCTTGCCTAAAGAACCCAATGCAGTGACATTTTCAATGTGACTCCTTGCCTAAAGAACCCAATGCAGTGACATTTTCAATGTGAGTCCTTGCCTAAAGAACCCAATGCAATGACATTTTCAATGTGAGTCCTTGCCTAAAGAACCCAGTGCAGTGACATTTTCAATGTGACTTCTTGCCTAAAGAACCCAATGCAGTGACATTTTCAATGTGACTTCTTGCCTAAAGAACCCAATGCAGTAACATTTTCAATGTGACTTCTTGCCTAAAGCACCCAATGCAGTGACATTTTCAATGTGAGGTCCTTGCCGAAAGAACCCCATGCAGTGACATTTTTAATGTGACTCTCTTCCTAAAGAACCCAATGCAGTGACATTTTTAATGTGAATCCTTGCCTAAAGAACCCAATGCAGTGACATTTTCTATGTGAGTCCTTGCCTAAAGAACCCAATGCTGTGACATTTTTAATGTGACCCCTTGCCTAAAGAACCCCATGCAGTGACATTTTCAATGTGAGTCCTTGCCTAAAGAACCCAATGCAGTGACATTTTCAATGTGACTCCTTGCCTAAAGAACCCCATGCAGTGACATTTTCAATGTGATTCAATGCCCAAAGCACCCAATGCAGTGACATTTTCAATGTGATTCCCTTCCTAAAGAACCCAATGCAGTGACATTTTCAATGTGACTCTCTTCCTAAAGAATCCAATGCAGTGACATTTTCAATGTGAATCCTTGCCTAAAGAACCCAATGCAGTAACATTTTTAATGTGACTCCTTGCCTGAAGAACCCCATGCAGTGACATTTTCAATGTGACTCTCTTCCTAAAGAACCCAATGCAGTGACATTTTCAATGTGAATCCTTGCCTAAAGAACCCAATGCAGAGACATTTTCAATGTGACTCCTTGCCTAAAGAACCCAATGCAGTGACATTTTCAATGTGAGTCCTTGCCTAAAGAATCCAATGCAGTGACATTTTTAATGTGACTCCTTGCCTAAAGAACCCAATGCAGTGACATTTTCAATGTGACTCCTTGCCTAAAGAACCCAGTGCAGTGACATTTTCTATGTGAGTCCTTGCCCAAAGAATCCAGTGCAGTGACATTTTTAATGTGACTCCTTGCCTAAAGAACCCCATGCAGTGACATTTTTAATGTGACTCCTTGCCTAAAGAACCCCATGCAGTGACATTTTTAATGTGACTCCTTGCCTAAAGAACCCAATGCAGTGACATTTTCAATGTGACTCCTTGCCTAATGAACCCAATGCAGTGACATTTTCAGTGTGAGTCCTTGCCTAAAGAACCCAATGCAGTGACATTTTCAATGTGACTCCCTGCCTAAAGAACCCCATGCAGTGGCATTTTCAATGTGACTCCTTGCCTAAAGAACCCCATGCAGTGGCATTTTCAATGTGACTCCTGGCCTAAAAAACCCAATGCAGTGACATTTTCAATGTGACTCCTTGCCTAAAGAACCCAAATGCAGTGACATTTTCAATGTGACTCCCTGCCTAAAGAAGCCCATGCAGTGGCATTTTCAATGTGACTCCTTGCCTAAAGAACCCCATGCAGTGGCATTTACAATGTGACTCATTGCCTAAAGAACCCCATGCAGTGACATTTTCATTGTGACTCCCTTCCTAAAGAACCCAATGCAGTGACATTTTCAATGTGACTCCTTGCCTAAAGAACCCAATGCAGTGACATTTTCAATGTGAGTCCTTGCCTAAAGAATCCAATGCAGTGACATATTTAATGTGACTCCTTGCCTAAAGAACCCAATGCAGTGACATTTTCAATGTGACTCCTTGCCTAAAGAACCCAATGCAGTGACATTTTCTATGTGAGTCCTTGCCTAAAGAACCCAATGCTGTGACATTTTTAATGTGACCCCTTGCCTAAAGAACCCCATGCAGTGACATTTTCAATGTGAGTCCTTGCCTAAAGAACCCAATGCAGTGACATTTTCAATGTGACTCCTTGCCTAAAGAACCACATGCAGTGACATTTTCAATGTGATTCACTGCCCAAAGCACCCAATGCAGTGACATTTTCAATGTGACTCCCTTCCTAAAGAACCCAATGCAGTGACATTTTCAATGTGAGTCCCTGCCTAAAGAACCCAATGCAGTGACATTTTTAATGTGAGTCCTTGCCTAAAGAACCCCATGCAGTGACATTTTCAATGTTACTCCCTTCCTAAAGAACCCAATGCAGTGACATTTTTAATGTGACTCCTTGCCTAAAGAATCCAATGCAGTGACATTTTCAATGTGAATCCTTGCCTAAAGAACCCAATGCAGTGACATTTTTAATGTGACTCCTTGCCTAAAGAACCCAATGCAGTGACATTTTCAATGTGACTCCTTGCCTAAAGAACCCAATGCAGTGACATTTTCAATGTGACTCTCTTCCTAAAGAACCCAATGCAGTGACATTTTCAATGTGAATCCTTGCCTAAAGAACCCAATGCAGTGACATTTTCAATGTGACTCCTTTGCCTAAAGAACCCAATGCAGTGACATTTTCAATGTGAGTCCTTGCCTAAAAAATCCAATGCAGTGACATTTTTAATGTGACTCCTTGCCTAAAGAACCCAATGCAGTGACATTTTCAATGTGAGTCCTTGCCTAAAGAACCCAATGCAGTGACATTTTCTATGTGAGTCCTTGCCCAAAGAATCCAATGCAGTGACATTTTCAATGTGAGTCCTTGCCTAAAGAACCCAATGCAGTGACATTTTCTATGTGAGTCCTTGCCCAAAGAATCCAGTGCAGTGACATTTTTAATGTGACTCCTTGCCTAAAGAACCCAATGCAGTGACATTTTTAATGTTACTCCCTTCCTAAAGAACCCAATGCAGTGACATTTTCAATGTGACTCCTTGCCTAAAGAACCCAATGCAGTGACATTTTCAATGTGACTCCTTGCCTAAAGAACCCAATGCAGTGACATTTTCAATGTGAGTCCTTGCCTAAAGAACCCAATGCAGTGACATTTTTAATGTGACTCCTTGCCTAAAGTACCCCATGCAGTGACATTTTTAATGTGACTCCTTGCCTAAAGAACCCCATGCAGTGACATTTTTAATGTGACTCCTTGCCTAAAGAACCCCATGCAGTGACATTTTTAATGTGACTCCTTGCCTAAAGAACCCCATGCAGTGACATTTTTAATGTGACTCCTTGCCTAAAGAACCCAATGCAGTGACATTTTCAATGTGACTCCTTGCCTAAAGAACCCAATGCAGTGACATTTTCTATGTGAGTCCTTGCATAAAGAACCCAATGCTGTGACATTTTTAATGTGACCCCTTGCCTAAAGAACCCCATGCAGTGACATTTTCAATGTGAGTCCTTGCCTAAAGAACCCAATGCAGTGACATTTTTAATGTGACTCCTTGCCTAAAGAACCACATGCAGTGACATTTTCAATGTGATTCACTGCCCAAAGCACCCAATGCAGTGACATTTTCAATGTGACTCCCTTCCTAAAGAACCCAATGCAGTGACATTTTCAATGTGAGTCCCTGCCTAAAGAACCCAATGCAGTGACATTTTTAATGTGAGTCCTTGCCTAAAGAACCCCATGCAGTGACATTTTCAATGTTACTCCCTTCCTAAAGAACCCAATGCAGTGACATTTTTAATGTGACTCCTTGCCTAAAGAATCCAATGCAGTGACATTTTCAATGTGAATCCTTGCCTAAAGAACCCAATGCAGTGACATTTTTAATGTGACTCCTTGCCTAAAGAACCCAATGCAGTGACATTTTCAATGTGACTCCTTGCCTAAAGAACCCAATGCAGTGACATTTTCAATGTGACTCTCTTCCTAAAGAACCCAATGCAGTGACATTTTCAATGTGAATCCTTGCCTAAAGAACCCAATGCAGTGACATTTTCAATGTGACTCCTTGCCTAAAGAACCCAATGCAGTGACATTTTCAATGTGAGTCCTTGCCTAAAAAATCCAATGCAGTGACATTTTTAATGTGACTCCTTGCCTAAAGAACCCAATGCAGTGACATTTTCAATGTGAGTCCTTGCCTAAAGAACCCAATGCAGTGACATTTTCTATGTGAGTCCTTGCCCAAGGAATCCAATGCAGTGACATTTTCAATGTGAGTCCTTGCCTAAAGAACCCAATGCAGTGACATTTTCTATGTGAGTCCTTGCCCAAAGAATCCAGTGCAGTGACATTTTTAATGTAACTCCTTGCCTAAAGAACCCAATGCAGTGACATTTTTAATGTTACTCCCTTACTAAAGAACCCAATGCAGTGACATTTTCAATGTGACTCCTTGCCTAAAGAACCCAATGCAGTGACATTTTCAATGTGACTCCTTGCCTAAAGAACCCAATGCAGTGACATTTTCAATGTGAGTCCTTGCCTAAAGAACCCAATGCAGTGACATTTTTAATGTGACTCCTTGCCTAAAGAACCCCATGCAGTGACATTTTTAATGTGACTCCTTGCCCAAAGAACCCCATGCAGTGACATTTTTAATGTGACTCCTTGCCTAAAGAACCCCATGCAGTGACATTTTTAATGTGACTCCTTGCCTAAAGAACCCCATGCAGTGACATTTTCAATGTGAGTCCTTGCCTAAAGAATCCAATGCAGTGACATTTTAAATGTGAGTCCTTGCCTAAAGAACCCCATGCAGTGACATTTTTAATGTGACTCCTTGCCTAAAGAACCCCATGCAGTGACATTTTCATTGTGACTCCCTTCCTAAAGAACCCAATGCAGTGACATTTTCAATGCGAATCCTTGCCTAAAGAATCCAATGCAGTGACATTTTCAATGTGACTCCTTGCCTAAAGAACCCAATGCAGTGACATTTTCAATGTGAGTCTTTGCCTAAAGAATCCAATGCAGTGACATATTTAATGTGACTCCCTTCCTAAAGAACCCAATGCAGTGACATTTTCAATGCGAATCCTTGCCTAAAGAACCCAATGCAGTGACATTTTCAATGTGACTCCTTGCCTAAAGAACCCAATGCAGTGACATTTTCAATGTGAGTCTTTGCCTAAAGAATCCAATGCAGTGACATATTTAATGTGACTCCTTGCCTAAAGAACCCAATGCAGTGACATTTTCAATGTGACTCCTTGCCTAAAGAACCCAGTGCAGTGACATTTTCTATGTGAGTCCTTGCCTAAAGAACCCAATGCTGTGACATTTTTAATGTGACCCCTTGCCTAAAGAACCCCATGCAGTGACATTTTCAATGTGAGTCCTTGCCTAAAGAACCCAATGCAGTGACATTTTCAATGTGACTCCTTGCCTAAAGAACCCAATGCAGTGACTTTTTCAATGTGAGTCTTTGCCTAAAGAATCCAATGCAGTGACATTTTTAATGTGATTCCTTGCCTAAAGAACCCAATGCAGTGACATTTTCAATGTGACTCCTTGCCTAAAGAACCCAGTGCAGTGACATTTTCTATGTGAGTCCTTGCCCAAAGAATCCAGTGCAGTGACATTTTTAATGTGACTCCTTGCCTAAAGAAACCCATGCAGTGACATTTTTAATGTGACTCCTTGCCTAAAGAACCCAAATGCAGTGACATTTTCAATGTGACTCCTTGCCTAATGAACCCAATGCAGTGACATTTTCAATGTGAGTCCTTGCCTAAAGAACCCAATGCAGTGACATTTTCAATGTAACTCCCTGCCTAAAGAACCCCGTGCAGTGGCATTTTCAATGTGACTCCTTGCCTAAACAACCCCATGCAGTGGCATTTTCAATGTGACTCCTTGCATAATAAACCCAATGCAGTGACATTTTCAATGTGACTCCTTGCCTAAAGAACCCAATGCAGTGACATTTTCAATGTGACTCCCTGCCTAAAGAACCCCATGCAGTGGCATTTTCAATGTGACTCCTTGCCTAAAGAACCCCATGCAGTGGCATTTACAATGTGACTCCTTGCCTAAAGAACCCCATGCAGTGACATTTTCATTGTGACTCCCTTCCTAAATAACCCAATGCAGTGACATTTTCGATGTGAATCCTTGCCTAAAGAACCCAATGCAGTGACATTTTCAATGTGACTCCTTGCCTAAAGAACCCAATGCAGTGACATTTTCAATGTGAGTCCTTGCATAAAGAACCCAATGCAGTGACATTTTCAATGTGAGTCCTTGCCTAAAGAACCCAGTGCAGTGACATTTTCAATGTGACTTCTTGCCTAAAGAACCCAATGCAGTGACATTTTCAATGTGACTTCTTGCCTAAAGAACCCAATGCAGTGACATTTTCAATGTGACTTCTTGCCTAAAGCACCCAATGCAGTGACATTTTCAATGTGAGGTCCTTGCCTAAAGAACCCCATGCAGTGACATTTTTAATGTGACTCTCTTCCTAAAGAACCCAATGCAGTGACATTTTTAATGTGAATCCTTGCCTAAAGAACCCAATGCAGTGACATTTTCTATGTGAGTCCTTGCCTAAAGAACCCAATGCTGTGACATTTTTAATGTGACCCCTTGCCTAAAGAATCCCATGCAGTGACATTTTCAATGTGAGTCCTTGCCTAAAGAACCCAATGCAGTGACATTTTCAATGTGACTCCTTGCCTAAAGAACCCCATGCAGTGACATTTTCAATGTGATTCACTGCCCAAAGCACCCAATGCAGAGACATTTTCAATGTGACTCCCTTCCTAAAGAACCCAATGCAGTGACATTTTCAATGTGACTCTCTTCCTAAAGAATCCAATGCAGTGACATTTTCAATGTGAATCCTTGCCTAAAGAACCCAATGCAGTGACATTTTTAATGTGACTCCTTGCCTAAAGAACCCCATGCAGTGACATTTTCAATGTGACTCTCTTCCTAAAGAACCCAATGCAGTGACATTTTCAATGTGAATCCTTGCCTAAAGAACCCCATGCAGTGACATTTTCAATGTGACTCCTTGCCTAAAGAACCCAATGCAGTGACATTTTCAATGTGAGTCCTTGCCTAAAGAATCCAATGCAGTGACATTTTTAATGTGACTCCTTGCCTAAAGAACCCAATGCAGTGACATTTTCAATGTGACTCCTTGCCTAAAGAACCCAGTGCAGTGACATTTTCTATGTGAGTCCTTGCCCAAAGAATCCAGTGCAGTGACATTTTTAATGTGACTCATTGCCTAAAGAACCCCATGCAGTGACATTTTTAATGTGACTCCTTGCCTAAAGAACCCCATGCAGAGACATTTTTAATGTGACTCCTTGCCTAAAGAACCCAATGCAGTGACATTTTCAATGTGACTCCTTGCCTAATGAACCCAATGCAGTGACATTTTCAGTGTGAGTCCTTGCCTAAGGAACCCAATGCAGTGACATTTTCAATGTGACTCCCTGCCTAAAGAACCCCATGCAGTGGCATTTTCAATGTGACTCCTTGCCTAAAGAACCCCATGCAGTGGCATTTTCAATGTGACTCCTGGCCTAAAAAACCCAATGCAGTGACATTTTCAATGTGACTCCTTGCCTAAAGAGCCCAAATGCAGTGACATTTTCAACGTGACTCCCTGCCTAAAGAACCCCATGCAGTGGCATTTTCAATGTGACTCCTTGCCTAAAGAACCCCATGCAGTGGCATTTACAATGTGACTCCTTGCCTAAAGAACCCCATGCAGTGACATTTTCATTGTGACTCCCTTCCTAAAGAACCCAATGCAGTGACATTTTCAATGTGACTCCTTGCCTAAAGAACCCAATGCAGTGACATTTTCAATGTGAGTCCTTGCCTAAAGAATCCAATGCAGTGACATATTTAATGTGACTCCTTGCCTAAAGAACCCAATGCAGTGACATTTTCAATGTGACTCCTTGCCTAAAGAACCCAATGCAGTGACATTTTCAATGTGAGTCCTTGCCTAAAGAACCCAATGTAGTGACATTTTCAATGTGAGTCCTTGCCTAAAGAACCCCATGCAGTGACATTTTCTATGTGAGTCCTTGCCCAAAGAACTCAATGCAGTGACATTTTCAATGTGAATCCTTGCCTAAAGAACCCAATGCAGTGACATTTTCAATGTGAGTCCTTGCCTAAATAACCCAGTGCAGTGACATTTTCAATGTGACTTCTTGCCTAAAGAACCCAATGCAGTGACATTTTCAATGTGACTTCTTGCCTAAAGAACCCAATGCAGTGACATTTTCAATGTGACTTCTTGCCTAAAGCACCCAATGCAGTGACATTTTCAATGTGAGGTCCTTGCCTAAAGAACCCCATGCAGTGACATTTTTAATGTGACTCTCTTCCTAAAGAACCCAGTGCAGTGACATTTTTAATGTGAATCCTTGCCTAAAGAACCCAATGCAGTGACATTTTCAATGTGAGTCCTTGCCTAAAGAACCCAATGCAGTGACATTTTCTATGTGAGTCCTTGCCTAAAGAACCCAATGCTGTGACATTTTTAATGTGACCCCTTGCCTAAAGAACCCCATGCAGTGACATTTTCAATGTGAGTCCTTGCCTAAAGAACCCAATGCAGTGACATTTTCAATGTGAGTCCTTGCCTAAAGAACCCCATGCAGTGACATTTTCAATGTGATTCACTGCCCAAAGCACCCAATGCAGTGACATTTTCAATGTGACTCCCTTCCTAAAGAACCCAATGCAGTGACATTTTCAATGTGAGTCCTTGCCTAAAGAACCCAATGCAGTGACATTTTTAATGTGAGTCCTTGCCTAAAGAACCCCATGCAGTGACATTTTCAATGTTACTCCCTTCCTAAAGAACCCAATGCAGTGACATTTTCAATGTGACTCCTTGCCTAAAGAACCCAATGCAGTGACATTTTCAATGTGAATCCTTGCCTAAAGAACCCAATGCAGTGACATTTTCAATGTGAGTCCTTGCCTAAAGAATCCAATGCAGTGACATTTTCAATGTTACTCCCTTCCTAAAGAACCCAGTGCAGTGACATATTTAATGTGACTCCTTGCCTAAAGAACCCCATGCAGTGACATTTTCAATGTGACTCTCTTCCTAAAGAACCCAATGCAGTGACATTTTCAATGTGACTCCTTGCCTAAAGAACCCAATGCAGTGACATTTTCAATGTGACTCCTTGCGTAAAGAACCCAATGCAGTGACATTTTCAATGTGAGTCCTTGCCTAAAGAATCCAATGCAGTGACATTTTTAATGTGACTCCTTGCCTAAAGAACCCAATGCAGTGACATTTTCAATGTGACTCCTTGCCTAAAGAACCCAGTGCAGTGACATTTTCTATGTGAGTCCTTGCCCAAAGAATCCAGTGCAGTGACATTTTTAATGTGACTCCTTGCCTAAAGAACCCAATGCAGTGACATTTTTAATGTGACTCCTTGCCTAAAGAACCCCATGCAGTGACATTTTCTATGTGAGTCCTTGCCTAAAGAACCCAATGCTGTGACATTTTTAATGTGACCCCTTGCCGAAAGAACCCCATGCAGTGACATTTTCAATGTGAGTCCTTGCCTAAAGAACCCAATGCAGTGACATTTTCAATGTGAGTCCTTGCCTAAAGAACCCCATGCAGTGACATTTTCAATGTGATTCACTGCCCAAAGCACCCAATGCAGTGACATTTTCAATGTGACTCCCTTCCTAAAGAACCCAATGCAGTGACATTTTCAATGTGAGTCCTTGCCTAAAGAACCGAATGCAGTGACATTTTTAATGTGAGTCCTTGCCTAAAGAACCCCATGCAGTGACATTTTCAATGTTACTCCCTTCCTAAAGAACCCAATGCAGTGACATTTTCAATGTGACTCCTTGCCTAAAGAACCCAATGCAGTGACATTTTCAATGTGAATCCTTGCCTAAAGAACCCAATGCAGTGACATTTTCAATGTGAGTCCTTGCCTAAAGAATCCAATGCAGTGACATTGTCAATGTTACTCCCTTCCTAAAGAACCCAGTGCAGTGACATTTTTAATGTGACTCCTTGCCTAAAGAACCCCATGCAGTGACATTTTCAATGTGACTCTCTTCCTAAAGAATCCAATGCAGTGACATTTTCAATGTGAATCCTTGCCTAAAGAACCCAATGCAGTGACATTTTTAATGTGACTCCTTGCCTAAAGAACCCCATGCAGTGACATTTTCAATGTGACTCTCTTCCTAAAGAACCCAATGCAGTGACATTTTCAATGTGAATCCTTGCCTAAAGAACCCCATGCAGTGACATTTTCAATGTGACTCCTTGCCTAAAGAACCCAATGCAGTGACATTTTCAATGTGAGTCCTTGCCTAAAGAATCCAATGCAGTGACATTTTTAATGTGACTCCTTGCCTAAAGAACCCAATGCAGTGACATTTTCAATGTGACTCCTTGCCTAAAGAACCCAGTGCAGTGACATTTTCTATGTGAGTCCTTGCCCAAAGAATCCAGTGCAGTGACATTTTTAATGTGACTCATTGCCTAAAGAACCCCATGCAGTGACATTTTTAATGTGACTCCTTGCCTAAAGAACCCCATGCAGAGACATTTTTAATGTGACTCCTTGCCTAAAGAACCCAATGCAGTGACATTTTCAATGTGACTCCTTGCCTAATGAACCCAATGCAGTGACATTTTCAGTGTGAGTCCTTGCCTAAGGAACCCAATGCAGTGACATTTTCAATGTGACTCCCTGCCTAAAGAACCCCATGCAGTGGCATTTTCAATGTGACTCCTTGCCTAAAGAACCCCATGCAGTGGCATTTTCAATGTGACTCCTGGCCTAAAAAACCCAATGCAGTGACATTTTCAATGTGACTCCTTGCCTAAAGAGCCCAAATGCAGTGACATTTTCAACGTGACTCCCTGCCTAAAGAACCCCATGCAGTGGCATTTTCAATGTGACTCCTTGCCTAAAGAACCCCATGCAGTGGCATTTACAATGTGACTCCTTGCCTAAAGAACCCCATGCAGTGACATTTTCATTGTGACTCCCTTCCTAAAGAACCCAATGCAGTGACATTTTCAATGTGACTCCTTGCCTAAAGAACCCAATGCAGTGACATTTTCAATGTGAGTCCTTGCCTAAAGAATCCAATGCAGTGACATATTTAATGTGACTCCTTGCCTAAAGAACCCAATGCAGTGACATTTTCAATGTGACTCCTTGCCTAAAGAACCCAATGCAGTGACATTTTCAATGTGAGTCCTTGCCTAAAGAACCCAATGTAGTGACATTTTCAATGTGAGTCCTTGCCTAAAGAACCCCATGCAGTGACATTTTCTATGTGAGTCCTTGCCCAAAGAACCCAATGCAGTGACATTTTCAATGTGAATCCTTGCCTAAAGAACCCAATGCAGTGACATTTTCAATGTGAGTCCTTGCCTAAATAACCCAGTGCAGTGACATTTTCAATGTGACTTCTTGCCTAAAGAACCCAATGCAGTGACATTTTCAATGTGACTTCTTGCCTAAAGAACCCAATGCAGTGACATTTTCAATGTGACTTCTTGCCTAAAGCACCCAATGCAGTGACATTTTCAATGTGAGGTCCTTGCCTAAAGAACCCCATGCAGTGACATTTTTAATGTGACTCTCTTCCTAAAGAACCCAGTGCAGTGACATTTTTAATGTGAATCCTTGCCTAAAGAACCCAATGCAGTGACATTTTCAATGTGAGTCCTTGCCTAAAGAACCCAATGCAGTGACATTTTCTATGTGAGTCCTTGCCTAAAGAACCCAATGCTGTGACATTTTTAATGTGACCCCTTGCCTAAAGAACCCCATGCAGTGACATTTTCAATGTGAGTCCTTGCCTAAAGAACCCAATGCAGTGACATTTTCAATGTGAGTCCTTGCCTAAAGAACCCCATGCAGTGACATTTTCAATGTGATTCACTGCCCAAAGCACCCAATGCAGTGACATTTTCAATGTGACTCCCTTCCTAAAGAACCCAATGCAGTGACATTTTCAATGTGAGTCCTTGCCTAAAGAACCCAATGCAGTGACATTTTTAATGTGAGTCCTTGCCTAAAGAACCCCATGCAGTGACATTTTCAATGTTACTCCCTTCCTAAAGAACCCAATGCAGTGACATTTTCAATGTGACTCCTTGCCTAAAGAACCCAATGCAGTGACATTTTCAATGTGAATCCTTGCCTAAAGAACCCAATGCAGTGACATTTTCAATGTGAGTCCTTGCCTAAAGAATCCAATGCAGTGACATTTTCAATGTTACTCCCTTCCTAAAGAACCCAGTGCAGTGACATATTTAATGTGACTCCTTGCCTAAAGAACCCCATGCAGTGACATTTTCAATGTGACTCTCTTCCTAAAGAACCCAATGCAGTGACATTTTCAATGTGACTCCTTGCCTAAAGAACCCAATGCAGTGACATTTTCAATGTGACTCCTTGCGTAAAGAACCCAATGCAGTGACATTTTCAATGTGAGTCCTTGCCTAAAGAATCCAATGCAGTGACATTTTTAATGTGACTCTATGCCTAAAGAACCCAATGCAGTGACATTTTCAATGTGACTCCTTGCCTAAAGAACCCAGTGCAGTGACATTTTCTATGTGAGTCCTTGCCCAAAGAATCCAGTGCAGTGACATTTTTAATGTGACTCCTTGCCTAAAGAACCCAATGCAGTGACATTTTTAATGTGACTCCTTGCCTAAAGAACCCCATGCAGTGACATTTTCTATGTGAGTCCTTGCCTAAAGAACCCAATGCTGTGACATTTTTAATGTGACCCCTTGCCGAAAGAACCCCATGCAGTGACATTTTCAATGTGAGTCCTTGCCTAAAGAGCCCAAATGCAGTGACATTTTCAACGTGACTCCCTGCCTAAAGAACCCCATGCAGTGGCATTTTCAATGTGACTCCTTGCCTAAAGAACCCCATGCAGTGGCATTTACAATGTGACTCCTTGCCTAAAGAACCCCATGCAGTGACATTTTCATTGTGACTCCCTTCCTAAAGAACCCAATGCAGTGACATTTTCAATGTGACTCCTTGCCTAAAGAACCCAATGCAGTGACATTTTCAATGTGACTCTTTGCCTAAAGAACCCAGTGCAGTGACATTTTCAATGTGAGTCCTTGCCTAAAGAATCCAATGCAGTGACATATTTAATGTGACTCCTTGCCTAAAGAACCCAATGCAGTGACATTTTCAATGTGACTCCTTGCCTAAAGAACCCAATGCAGTGACATTTTCAATGTGAGTCCTTGCCTAAAGAACCCAATGTAGTGACATTTTCAATGTGAGTCCTTGCCTAAAGAACCCCATGCAGTGACATTTTCTATGTGAGTCCTTGCCCAAAGAACCCAATGCAGTGACATTTTCAATGTGAATCCTTGCCTAAAGAACCCAATGCAGTGACATTTTCAATGTGAGTCCTTGCCTAAATAACCCAGTGCAGTGACATTTTCAATGTGACTTCTTGCCTAAAGAACCCAATGCAGTGACATTTTCAATGTGACTTCTTGCCTAAAGAACCCAATGCAGTGACATTTTCAATGTGACTTCTTGCCTAAAGCACCCAATGCAGTGACATTTTCAATGTGAGGTCCTTGCCTAAAGAACCCCATGCAGTGACATTTTTAATGTGACTCTCTTCCTAAAGAACCCAGTGCAGTGACATTTTTAATGTGAATCCTTGCCTAAAGAACCCAATGCAGTGACATTTTCAATGTGAGTCCTTGCCTAAAGAACCCAATGCAGTGACATTTTCTATGTGAGTCCTTGCCTAAAGAACCCAATGCTGTGACATTTTTAATGTGACCCCTTGCCTAAAGAACCCCATGCAGTGACATTTTCAATGTGAGTCCTTGCCTAAAGAACCCAATGCAGTGACATTTTCAATGTGAGTCCTTGCCTAAAGAACCCCATGCAGTGACATTTTCAATGTGATTCACTGCCCAAAGCACCCAATGCAGTGACATTTTCAATGTGACTCCCTTCCTAAAGAACCCAATGCAGTGACATTTTCAATGTGAGTCCTTGCCTAAAGAACCCAATGCAGTGACATTTTTAATGTGAGTCCTTGCCTAAAGAACCCCATGCAGTGACATTTTCAATGTTACTCCCTTCCTAAAGAACCCAATGCAGTGACATTTTCAATGTGACTCCTTGCCTAAAGAACCCAATGCAGTGACATTTTCAATGTGAATCCTTGCCTAAAGAACCCAATGCAGTGACATTTTCAATGTGAGTCCTTGCCTAAAGAATCCAATGCAGTGACATTTTCAATGTTACTCCCTTCCTAAAGAACCCAGTGCAGTGACATATTTAATGTGACTCCTTGCCTAAAGAACCCCATGCAGTGACATTTTCAATGTGACTCTCTTCCTAAAGAACCCAATGCAGTGACATTTTCAATGTGACTCCTTGCCTAAAGAACCCAATGCAGTGACATTTTCAATGTGACTCCTTGCGTAAAGAACCCAATGCAGTGACATTTTCAATGTGAGTCCTTGCCTAAAGAATCCAATGCAGTGACATTTTTAATGTGACTCTATGCCTAAAGAACCCAATGCAGTGACATTTTCAATGTGACTCCTTGCCTAAAGAACCCAGTGCAGTGACATTTTCTATGTGAGTCCTTGCCCAAAGAATCCAGTGCAGTGACATTTTTAATGTGACTCCTTGCCTAAAGAACCCAATGCAGTGACATTTTTAATGTGACTCCTTGCCTAAAGAACCCCATGCAGTGACATTTTCTATGTGAGTCCTTGCCTAAAGAACCCAATGCTGTGACATTTTTAATGTGACCCCTTGCCGAAAGAACCCCATGCAGTGACATTTTCAATGTGAGTCCTTGCCTAAAGAGCCCAAATGCAGTGACATTTTCAACGTGACTCCCTGCCTAAAGAACCCCATGCAGTGGCATTTTCAATGTGACTCCTTGCCTAAAGAACCCCATGCAGTGGCATTTACAATGTGACTCCTTGCCTAAAGAACCCCATGCAGTGACATTTTCATTGTGACTCCCTTCCTAAAGAACCCAATGCAGTGACATTTTCAATGTGACTCCTTGCCTAAAGAACCCAATGCAGTGACATTTTCAATGTGAGTCCTTGCCTAAAGAATCCAATGCAGTGACATATTTAATGTGACTCCTTGCCTAAAGAACCCAATGCAGTGACATTTTCAATGTGACTCCTTGCCTAAAGAACCCAATGCAGTGACATTTTCTATGTGAGTCCTTGCCTAAAGAACCCAATGTAGTGACATTTTCAATGTGAGTCCTTGCCTAAAGAACCCCATGCAGTGACATTTTCTATGTGAGTCCTTGCCCAAAGAACCCAATGCAGTGACATTTTCAATGTGAATCCTTGCCTAAAGAACCCAATGCAGTGACATTTTCAATGTGAGTCCTTGCCTAAATAACCCAGTGCAGTGACATTTTCAATGTGACTTCTTGCCTAAAGAACCCAATGCAGTGACATTTTCAATGTGACTTCTTGCCTAAAGAACCCAATGCAGTGACATTTTCAATGTGACTTCTTGCCTAAAGCACCCAATGCAGTGACATTTTCAATGTGAGGTCCTTGCCTAAAGAACCCCATGCAGTGACATTTTTAATGTGACTCTCTTCCTAAAGAACCCAGTGCAGTGACATTTTTAATGTGAATCCTTGCCTAAAGAACCCAGTGCAGTGACATTTTCTATGTGAGTCCTTGCCCAAAGAATCCAGTGCAGTGACATTTTTAATGTGACTCATTGCCTAAAGAACCCAATGCAGTGACATTTTCAATGTGACTCCTTGCGTAAAGAACCCAATGCAGTGACATTTTCAATGTGAGTCCTTGCCTAAAGAATCCAATGCAGTGACATTTTTAATGTGACTCTATGCCTAAAGAACCCAATGCAGTGACATTTTCAATGTGACTCCTTGCCTAAAGAACCCAGTGCAGTGACATTTTCTATGTGAGTCCTTGCCCAAAGAATCCAGTGCAGTGACATTTTTAATGTGACTCCTTGCCTAAAGAACCCAATGCAGTGACATTTTTAATGTGACTCCTTGCCTAAAGAACCCCATGCAGTGACATTTTCTATGTGAGTCCTTGCCTAAAGAACCCAATGCTGTGACATTTTTAATGTGACCCCTTGCCGAAAGAACCCCATGCAGTGACATTTTCAATGTGAGTCCTTGCCTAAAGAGCCCAAATGCAGTGACATTTTCAACGTGACTCCCTGCCTAAAGAACCCCATGCAGTGGCATTTTCAATGTGACTCCTTGCCTAAAGAACCCCATGCAGTGGCATTTACAATGTGACTCCTTGCCTAAAGAACCCCATGCAGTGACATTTTCATTGTGACTCCCTTCCTAAAGAACCCAATGCAGTGACATTTACAATGTGACTCCTTGCCTAAAGAACCCCATGCAGTGACATTTTCATTGTGACTCCCTTCCTAAAGAACCCAATGCAGTGACATTTTCAATGTGACTCCTTGCCTAAAGAACCCAATGCAGTGACATTTTCAATGTGAGTCCTTGCCTAAAGAATCCAATGCAGTGACATATTTAATGTGACTCCTTGCCTAAAGAACCCAATGCAGTGACATTTTCAATGTGACTCCTTGCCTAAAGAACCCAATGCAGTGACATTTTCAATGTGAGTCCTTGCCTAAAGAACCCAATGTAGTGACATTTTCAATGTGAGTCCTTGCCTAAAGAACCCCATGCAGTGACATTTTCTATGTGAGTCCTTGCCCAAAGAACCCAATGCAGTGACATTTTCAATGTGAATCCTTGCCTAAAGAACCCAATGCAGTGACATTTTCAATGTGAGTCCTTGCCTAAAGAACCCAATGTAGTGACATTTTCAATGTGAGTCCTTGCCTAAAGAACCCCATGCAGTGACATTTTCTATGTGAGTCCTTGCCCAAAGAACCCAATGCAGTGACATTTTCAATGTGAATCCTTGCCTAAAGAACCCAATGCAGTGACATTTTCAATGTGAGTCCTTGCCTAAATAACCCAGTGCAGTGACATTTTCAATGTGACTTCTTGCCTAAAGAACCCAATGCAGTGACATTTTCAATGTGACTTCTTGCCTAAAGAACCCAATGCAGTGACATTTTCAATGTGACTTCTTGCCTAAAGCACCCAATGCAGTGACATTTTCAATGTGAGGTCCTTGCCTAAAGAACCCCATGCAGTGACATTTTTAATGTGACTCTCTTCCTAAAGAACCCAGTGCAGTGACATTTTTAATGTGAATCCTTGCCTAAAGAACCCAATGCAGTGACATTTTCAATGTGAGTCCTTGCCTAAAGAACCCAATGCAGTGACATTTTCTATGTGAGTCCTTGCCTAAAGAACCCAATGCTGTGACATTTTTAATGTGACCCCTTGCCTAAAGAACCCCATGCAGTGACATTTTCAATGTGAGTCCTTGCCTAAAGAACCCAATGCAGTGACATTTTCAATGTGAGTCCTTGCCTAAAGAACCCCATGCAGTGACATTTTCAATGTGATTCACTGCCCAAAGCACCCAATGCAGTGACATTTTCAATGTGACTCCCTTCCTAAAGAACCCAATGCAGTGACATTTTCAATGTGAGTCCTTGCCTAAAGAACCCAATGCAGTGACATTTTTAATGTGAGTCCTTGCCTAAAGAACCCCATGCAGTGACATTTTCAATGTTACTCCCTTCCTAAAGAACCCAATGCAGTGACATTTTCAATGTGACTCCTTGCCTAAAGAACCCAATGCAGTGACATTTTCAATGTGAATCCTTGCCTAAAGAACCCAATGCAGTGACATTTTCAATGTGAGTCCTTGCCTAAAGAATCCAATGCAGTGACATTTTCAATGTTACTCCCTTCCTAAAGAACCCAGTGCAGTGACATATTTAATGTGACTCCTTGCCTAAAGAACCCCATGCAGTGACATTTTCAATGTGACTCTCTTCCTAAAGAACCCAATGCAGTGACATTTTCAATGTGACTCCTTGCCTAAAGAACCCAATGCAGTGACATTTTCAATGTGACTCCTTGCGTAAAGAACCCAATGCAGTGACATTTTCAATGTGAGTCCTTGCCTAAAGAATCCAATGCAGTGACATTTTTAATGTGACTCCTTGCCTAAAGAACCCAATGCAGTGACATTTTCAATGTGACTCCTTGCCTAAAGAACCCAGTGCAGTGACATTTTCTATGTGAGTCCTTGCCCAAAGAATCCAGTGCAGTGACATTTTTAATGTGACTCCTTGCCTAAAGAACCCAATGCAGTGACATTTTTAATGTGACTCCTTGCCTAAAGAACCCCATGCAGTGACATTTTCTATGTGAGTCCTTGCCTAAAGAACCCAATGCTGTGACATTTTTAATGTGACCCCTTGCCGAAAGAACCCCATGCAGTGACATTTTCAATGTGAGTCCTTGCCTAAAGAACCCAATGCAGTGACATTTTCAATGTGAGTCCTTGCCTAAAGAACCCCATGCAGTGACATTTTCAATGTGATTCACTGCCCAAAGCACCCAATGCAGTGACATTTTCAATGTGACTCCCTTCCTAAAGAACCCAATGCAGTGACATTTTCAATGTGAGTCCTTGCCTAAAGAACCGAATGCAGTGACATTTTTAATGTGAGTCCTTGCCTAAAGAACCCCATGCAGTGACATTTTCAATGTTACTCCCTTCCTAAAGAACCCAATGCAGTGACATTTTCAATGTGACTCCTTGCCTAAAGAACCCAATGCAGTGACATTTTCAATGTGAATCCTTGCCTAAAGAACCCAATGCAGTGACATTTTCAATGTGAGTCCTTGCCTAAAGAATCCAATGCAGTGACATTTTCAATGTTACTCCCTTCCTAAAGAACCCAGTGCAGTGACATTTTTAATGTGACTCCTTGCCTAAAGAACCCCATGCAGTGACATTTTCAATGTGACTCTCTTCCTAAAGAACCCAATGCAGTGACATTTTCAGTGTGACTCCTTGCCTAAAGAACCCAATGCAGTGACATTTTCAATGTGACTCCTTGCGTAAAGAACCCAATGCAGTGACATTTTCAATGTGAGTCCTTGCCTAAAGAATCCAATGCAGTGACATTTTTAATGTGACTCCTTGCCTAAAGAACCCAATGCAGTGACATTTTCAATGTGACTCTTTGCCTAAAGAACCCAGTGCAGTGACATTTTCTATGTGAGTCCTTGCCCAAAGAATCCAGTGCAGTGACATTTTTAATGTGACTCCTTGCCTAAAGAACCCCATGCAGTGACATTTTTAATGTGACCCCTTGCCTAAAGAACCCCATGCAGTGACATTTTTAATGTGACTCCTTGCCTAAAGAATCCAATGCAGTGACATTTTCAATGTGACTCCTTGCCTAAAAAACCCAATGCAGTGACATTTTCAATGTGACTCCTTGCCTAAAGAACCCAAATGCAGTGACATTTTCAATGTGACTCCCTGCCTAAAGAACCCCATGCAGTGGCATTTTCAATGTGACTCCTTGCCTAAAGAACCCCATGCAGTGGCATTTACAATGTGACTCCTTGCCTGAAGAACCCCATGCAGTGACATTTTCATCGTGACTCCCTTCCTAAATAACCCAATGCAGTGACATTTTCAATGTGAATCCTTGCCTAAAGAACCCAATGCAGTGACATTTTCAATGTGACTCCTTGCCTAAAGAACCCAATGCAGTGACATTTTCAATGTGAGTCCTTGCCTAAAGAATCCAATGCAGTGACATATTTAATGTGACTCCTTGCCTAAAGAACCCAATGCAGTGACATTTTCAATGTGACTCCTTGCCTAAAGAACCCAATGCAGTGACATTTTCTATGTGAGTCCTTGCCTAAAGAACCCAATGCTGTGACATTTTTAATGTGACCCCTTGCCTAAAGAACCCCATGCAGTGACATTTTCAATGTGAGTCCTTGCCTAAAGAACCCAATGCAGTGACATTTTCAATGTGACTCCTTGCCTAAAGAACCACATGCAGTGACATTTTCAATGTGATTCACTGCCCAAAGCACCCAATGCAGTGACATTTTCAATGTGACTCCCTTCCTAAAGAACCCAATGCAGTGACATTTTCAATGCGAATCCTTGCCTAAAGAACCCAATGCAGTGACATTTTCAATGTGACTCCTTGCCTAAAGAACCCAATGCAGTGACATTTTCAATGTGAGTCTTTGCCTAAAGAATCCAATGCAGTGACATATTTAATGTGACTCCTTGCCTAAAGAACCCAATGCAGTGACATTTTCAATGTGACTCCTTGCCTAAAGAACCCAATGCAGTGACATTTTCTATGTGAGTCCTTGCCTAAAGAACCCAATGCTGTGACATTTTTAATGTGACCCCTTGCCTAAAGAACCCCATGCAGTGACATTTTCAATGTGAGTCCTTGCCTAAAGAACCCAATGCAGAGACATTTTCAATGTGACTCCTTGCCTAAAGAACCCAATGCAGTGACTTTTTCAATGTGAGTCTTTGCCTAAAGAATCCAATGCAGTGACATTTTTAATGTGATTCCTTGCCTAAAGAACCCAATGCAGTGACATTTTCAATGTGACTCCTTGCCTAAAGAACCCAGTGCAGTGACATTTTCTATGTGAGTCCTTGCCCAAAGAATCCAGTGCAGTGACATTTTTAATGTGACTCCTTGCCTAAAGAAACCCATGCAGTGACATTTTTAATGTGACTCCTTGCCTAAAGAACCCAAATGCAGTGACATTTTCAATGTGACTCCTTGCCTAATGAACCCAATGCAGTGACATTTTCAATGTGAGTCCTTGCCTAAAGAACCCAATGCAGTGACATTTTCAATGTGACTCCCTGCCTAAAGAACCCCATGCAGTGGCATTTTCAATGTGACTCCTTGCCTAAACAACCCCATGCAGTGGCATTTTCAATGTGACTCCTTGCATAATAAACCCAATGCAGTGACATTTTCAATGTGACTCCTTGCCTAAAGAACCTAATGCAGTGACATTTTCAATGTGACTCCCTGCCTAAAGAACCCCATGCAGTGGCATTTTCAATGTGACTCCTTGCCTAAAGAACCCCATGCAGTGGCATTTACAATGTGACTCCTTGCCTAAAGAACCCCATGCAGTGACATTTTCATTGTGACTCCCTTCCTAAATAACCCAATGCAGTGACATTTTCGATGTGAATCCTTGCCTAAAGAACCCAATGCAGTGACATTTTCAATGTGACTCCTTGCCTAAAGAACCCAATGCAGTGACATTTTCAATGTGAGTCCTTGCCTAAAGAACCCAATGCAGTGACATTTTCAATGTGAGTCCTTGCCTAAAGAACCCAGTGCAGTGACATTTTCAATGTGACTTCTTGCCTAAAGAACCCAATGCAGTGAGATTTTCAATGTGACTTCTTGCCTAAAGAACCCAATGCAGTGACATTTTCAATGTGACTTCTTGCCTAAAGCACCCAATGCAGTGACATTTTCAATGTGAGGTCCTTGCCTAAAGAACCCCATGCAGTGACATTTTTAATGTGACTCTCTTCCTAAAGAACCCAATGCAGTGACATTTTTAATGTGAATCCTTGCCTAAAGAACCCAATGCAGTGACATTTTCTATGTGAGTCCTTGCCTAAAGAACCCAATGCTGTGACATTTTTAATGTGACCCCTTGCCTAAAGAACCCCATGCAGTGACATTTTCAATGTGAGTCCTTGCCTAAAGAACCCAATGCAGTGACATTTTCAATGTGACTCCTTGCCTAAAGAACCCCATGCAGTGACATTTTCAATGTGATTCACTGCCCAAAGCACCCAATGCAGTGACATTTTCAATGTGACTCCCTTCCTAAAGAACCCAATGCAGTGACATTTTCAATGTGACTCTCTTCCTAAAGAATCCAATGCAGTGACATTTTCAATGTGAATCCTTGCCTAAAGAACCCAATGCAGTGACATTTTTAATGTGACTCCTTGCCTAAAGAACCCCATGCAGTGACATTTTCAATGTGACTCTCTTCCTAAAGAACCCAATGCAGTGACATTTTCAATGTGAATCCTTGCCTAAAGAACCCCATGCAGTGACATTTTCAATGTGACTCCTTGCCTAAAGAACCCAATGCAGTGACATTTTCAATGTGAGTCCTTGCCTAAAGAATCCAATGCAGTGACATTTTTAATGTGACTCCTTGCCTAAAGAACCCAATGCAGTGACATTTTCAATGTGACTCCTTGCCTAAAGAACCCAATGCAGTGACATTTTCAATGTGAGTCCTTGCCTAAAGAATCCAATGCAGTGACATTTTTAATGTGACTCCCTTCCTAAAGAACCCAATGCAGTGACATTTTCAATGTGACTCTCTTCCTAATGAATCCAATGCAGTGACATTTTCAATGTGAATCCTTGCCTAAAGAACCCAATGCAGTGACATTTTTAATGTGACTCCTTGCCTAAAGAACCCCATGCAGTGACATTTTCAATGTGACTCTCTTCCTAAAGAACCCAATGCAGTGACATTTTCAATGTGAATCCTTGCCTAAAGAACCCCATGCAGTGACATTTTCAATGTGAGTCCTTGCCTAAAGAACCCAATGCAGTGACATTTTCAATGTGAGTCCTTGCCTAAAGAACCCAATGCAGTGACATTTTCAATGTGAATCCTTGCCTAAAGAACCCCATGCAGTGACATTTTCAATGTGAGTCCTTGCCTAAAGAACCCAATGCAGTGACATTTTCAATGTGAGTCCTTGCCTAAAGAATCCAATGCAGTGACATTTTTAATGTGACTCCTTGCCTAAAGAACCCAGTGCAGTGACATTTTCTATGTGAGTCCTTGCCCAAAGAATCCAGTGCAGTGACATTTTTAATGTGACTCCTTGCCTAAAGAACCCCATGCAGTGACATTTTTAATGTGACTCCTTGCCTAAAGAACCCAATGCAGTGACATTTTCAATGTGAGTCCTTGCCTAAAGAACCCAATGCAGTGACATTTTCAATGTGAGTCCTTGCCTAAAGAACCCAGTGCAGTGACATTTTCAATGTGACTTCTTGCCTAAAGAACCCAATGCAGTGAGATTTTCATTGTGACTTCTTGCCTAAAGAACCCAATGCAGTGACATTTTCAATGTGACTTCTTGCCTAAAGCACCCAATGCAGTGACATTTTCAATGTGAGGTCCTTGCCTAAAGAACCCCATGCAGTGACATTTTTAATGTGACTCTCTTCCTAAAGAACCCAATGCAGTGACATTTTTAATGTGAATCCTTGCCTAAAGAACCCAATGCAGTGACATTTTCTATGTGAGTCCTTGCCTAAAGAACCCAATGCTGTGACATTTTTAATGTGACCCCTTGCCTAAAGAACCCCATGCAGTGACATTTTCAATGTGAGTCCTTGCCTAAAGAACCCAATGCAGTGACATTTTCAATGTGACTCCTTGCCTAAAGAACCCCATGCAGTGACATTTTCAATGTGATTCACTGCCCAAAGCACCCAATGCAGTGACATTTTCAATGTGACTCCCTTCCTAAAGAACCCAATGCAGTGACATTTTCAATGTGACTCTCTTCCTAAAGAATCCAATGCAGTGACATTTTCAATGTGAATCCTTGCCTAAAGAACCCAATGCAGTGACATTTTTAATGTGACTCCTTGCCTAAAGAACCCCATGCAGTGACATTTTCAATGTGACTCTCTTCCTAAAGAACCCAATGCAGTGACATTTTCAATGTGAATCCTTGCCTAAAGAACCCCATGCAGTGACATTTTCAATGTGACTCCTTGCCTAAAGAACCCAATGCAGTGACATTTTCAATGTGAGTCCTTGCCTAAAGAATCCAATGCAGTGACATTTTTAATGTGACTCCTTGCCTAAAGAACCCAATGCAGTGACATTTTCAATGTGACTCCTTGCCTAAAGAACCCAATGCAGTGACATTTTCAATGTGAGTCCTTGCCTAAAGAATCCAATGCAGTGACATTTTTAATGTGACTCCTTGCCTAAAGAACCCAATGCAGTGACATTTTCAATGTGACTCCTTGCCTAAAGAACCCAGTGCAGTGACATTTTCTATGTGAGTCCTTGCCCAAAGAATCCAGTGCAGTGACATTTTTAATGTGACTCCTTGCCTAAAGAACCCAATGCAGTGACATTTTTAATGTGACTCCTTGCCTAAAGAACCCCATGCAGTGACATTTTCTATGTGAGTCCTTGCCTAAAGAACCCAATGCTGTGACATTTTTAATGTGACCCCTTGCCGAAAGAACCCCATGCAGTGACATTTTCAATGTGAGTCCTTGCCTAAAGAATCCAATGCAGTGACATATTTAATGTGACTCCTTGCCTAAAGAACCCAATGCAGTGACATTTTCAATGTGACTCCTTGCCTAAAGAACCCAATGCAGTGACATTTTCAATGTGAGTCCTTGCCTAAAGAACCCAATGTAGTGACATTTTCAATGTGAGTCCTTGCCTAAAGAACCCCATGCAGTGACATTTTCTATGTGAGTCCTTGCCCAAAGAACCCAATGCAGTGACATTTTCAATGTGAATCCTTGCCTAAAGAACCCAATGCAGTGACATTTTCAATGTGAGTCCTTGCCTAAATAACCCAGTGCAGTGACATTTTCAATGTGACTTCTTGCCTAAAGAACCCAATGCAGTGACATTTTCAATGTGAGTCCTTGCCTAAAGAACCCCATGCAGTGACATTTTCTATGTGAGTCCTTGCCCAAAGAACCCAATGCAGTGACATTTTCAATGTGAATCCTTGCCTAAAGAACCCAATGCAGTGACATTTTCAATGTGAGTCCTTGCCTAAATAACCCAGTGCAGTGACATTTTCAATGTGACTTCTTGCCTAAAGAACCCAATGCAGTGACATTTTCAATGTGACTTCTTGCCTAAAGAACCCAATGCAGTGACATTTTCAATGTGACTTCTTGCCTAAAGCACCCAATGCAGTGACATTTTCAATGTGAGGTCCTTGCCTAAAGAACCCCATGCAGTGACATTTTTAATGTGACTCTCTTCCTAAAGAACCCAGTGCAGTGACATTTTTAATGTGAATCCTTGCCTAAAGAACCCAATGCAGTGACATTTTCAATGTGAGTCCTTGCCTAAAGAACCCAATGCAGTGACATTTTCTATGTGAGTCCTTGCCTAAAGAACCCAATGCTGTGACATTTTTAATGTGACCCCTTGCCTAAAGAACCCCATGCAGTGACATTTTCAATGTGAGTCCTTGCCTAAAGAACCCAATGCAGTGACATTTTCAATGTGAGTCCTTGCCTAAAGAACCCCATGCAGTGACATTTTCAATGTGATTCACTGCCCAAAGCACCCAATGCAGTGACATTTTCAATGTGACTCCCTTCCTAAAGAACCCAATGCAGTGACATTTTCAATGTGAGTCCTTGCCTAAAGAACCCAATGCAGTGACATTTTTAATGTGAGTCCTTGCCTAAAGAACCCCATGCAGTGACATTTTCAATGTTACTCCCTTCCTAAAGAACCCAATGCAGTGACATTTTCAATGTGACTCCTTGCCTAAAGAACCCAATGCAGTGACATTTTCAATGTGAATCCTTGCCTAAAGAACCCAATGCAGTGACATTTTCAATGTGAGTCCTTGCCTAAAGAATCCAATGCAGTGACATTTTCAATGTTACTCCCTTCCTAAAGAACCCAGTGCAGTGACATATTTAATGTGACTCCTTGCCTAAAGAACCCCATGCAGTGACATTTTCAATGTGACTCTCTTCCTAAAGAACCCAATGCAGTGACATTTTCAATGTGACTCCTTGCCTAAAGAACCCAATGCAGTGACATTTTCAATGTGACTCCTTGCGTAAAGAACCCAATGCAGTGACATTTTCAATGTGAGTCCTTGCCTAAAGAATCCAATGCAGTGACATTTTTAATGTGACTCCTTGCCTAAAGAACCCAATGCAGTGACATTTTCAATGTGACTCCTTGCCTAAAGAACCCAGTGCAGTGACATTTTCTATGTGAGTCCTTGCCCAAAGAATCCAGTGCAGTGACATTTTTAATGTGACTCCTTGCCTAAAGAACCCAATGCAGTGACATTTTTAATGTGACTCCTTGCCTAAAGAACCCCATGCAGTGACATTTTCTATGTGAGTCCTTGCCTAAAGAACCCAATGCTGTGACATTTTTAATGTGACCCCTTGCCGAAAGAACCCCATGCAGTGACATTTTCAATGTGAGTCCTTGCCTAAAGAACCCAATGCAGTGACATTTTCAATGTGAGTCCTTGCCTAAAGAACCCCATGCAGTGACATTTTCAATGTGATTCACTGCCCAAAGCACCCAATGCAGTGACATTTTCAATGTGACTCCCTTCCTAAAGAACCCAATGCAGTGACATTTTCAATGTGAGTCCTTGCCTAAAGAACCGAATGCAGTGACATTTTTAATGTGAGTCCTTGCCTAAAGAACCCCATGCAGTGACATTTTCAATGTTACTCCCTTCCTAAAGAACCCAATGCAGTGACATTTTCAATGTGACTCCTTGCCTAAAGAACCCAATGCAGTGACATTTTCAATGTGAATCCTTGCCTAAAGAACCCAATGCAGTGACATTTTCAATGTGAGTCCTTGCCTAAAGTATCCAATGCAGTGACATTTTCAATGTTACTCCCTTCCTAAAGAACCCAGTGCAGTGACATTTTTAATGTGACTCCTTGCCTAAAGAACCCCATGCAGTGACATTTTCAATGTGACTCTCTTCCTAAAGAACCCAATGCAGTGACATTTTCAGTGTGACTCCTTGCCTAAAGAACCCAATGCAGTGACATTTTCAATGTGACTCCTTGCGTAAAGAACCCAATGCAGTGACATTTTCAATGTGAGTCCTTGCCTAAAGAATCCAATGCAGTGACATTTTTAATGTGACTCCTTGCCTAAAGAACCCAATGCAGTGACATTTTCAATGTGACTCTTTGCCTAAAGAACCCAGTGCAGTGACATTTTCTATGTGAGTCCTTGCCCAAAGAATCCAGTGCAGTGACATTTTTAATGTGACTCCTTGCCTAAAGAACCCCATGCAGTGACATTTTTAATGTGACCCCTTGCCTAAAGAACCCCATGCAGTGACATTTTTAATGTGACTCCTTGCCTAAAGAATCCAATGCAGTGACATTTTCAATGTGACTCCTTGCCTAAAAAACCCAATGCAGTGACATTTTCAATGTGACTCCTTGCCTAAAGAACCCAAATGCAGTGACATTTTCAATGTGACTCCCTGCCTAAAGAACCCCATGCAGTGGCATTTTCAATGTGACTCCTTGCCTAAAGAACCCCATGCAGTGGCATTTACAATGTGACTCCTTGCCTGAAGAACCCCATGCAGTGACATTTTCATCGTGACTCCCTTCCTAAATAACCCAATGCAGTGACATTTTCAATGTGAATCCTTGCCTAAAGAACCCAATGCAGTGACATTTTCAATGTGACTCCTTGCCTAAAGAACCCAATGCAGTGACATTTTCAATGTGAGTCCTTGCCTAAAGAATCCAATGCAGTGACATATTTAATGTGACTCCTTGCCTAAAGAACCCAATGCAGTGACATTTTCAATGTGACTCCTTGCCTAAAGAACCCAATGCAGTGACATTTTCTATGTGAGTCCTTGCCTAAAGAACCCAATGCTGTGACATTTTTAATGTGACCCCTTGCCTAAAGAACCCCATGCAGTGACATTTTCAATGTGAGTCCTTGCCTAAAGAACCCAATGCAGTGACATTTTCAATGTGACTCCTTGCCTAAAGAACCACATGCAGTGACATTTTCAATGTGATTCACTGCCCAAAGCACCCAATGCAGTGACATTTTCAATGTGACTCCCTTCCTAAAGAACCCAATGCAGTGACATTTTCAATGCGAATCCTTGCCTAAAGAACCCAATGCAGTGACATTTTCAATGTGACTCCTTGCCTAAAGAACCCAATGCAGTGACATTTTCAATGTGAGTCTTTGCCTAAAGAATCCAATGCAGTGACATATTTAATGTGACTCCTTGCCTAAAGAACCCAATGCAGTGACATTTTCAATGTGACTCCTTGCCTAAAGAACCCAATGCAGTGACATTTTCTATGTGAGTCCTTGCCTAAAGAACCCAATGCTGTGACATTTTTAATGTGACCCCTTGCCTAAAGAACCCCATGCAGTGACATTTTCAATGTGAGTCCTTGCCTAAGGAACCCAATGCAGAGACATTTTCAATGTGACTCCTTGCCTAAAGAACCCAATGCAGTGACTTTTTCAATGTGAGTCTTTGCCTAAAGAATCCAATGCAGTGACATTTTTAATGTGATTCCTTGCCTAAAGAACCCAATGCAGTGACATTTTCAATGTGACTCCTTGCCTAAAGAACCCAGTGCAGTGACATTTTCTATGTGAGTCCTTGCCCAAAGAATCCAGTGCAGTGACATTTTTAATGTGACTCCTTGCCTAAAGAAACCCATGCAGTGACATTTTTAATGTGACTCCTTGCCTAAAGAACCCAAATGCAGTGACATTTTCAATGTGACTCCTTGCCTAATGAACCCAATGCAGTGACATTTTCAATGTGAGTCCTTGCCTAAAGAACCCAATGCAGTGACATTTTCAATGTGACTCCCTGCCTAAAGAACCCCATGCAGTGGCATTTTCAATGTGACTCCTTGCCTAAACAACCCCATGCAGTGGCATTTTCAATGTGACTCCTTGCATAATAAACCCAATGCAGTGACATTTTCAATGTGACTCCTTGCCTAAAGAACCTAATGCAGTGACATTTTCAATGTGACTCCCTGCCTAAAGAACCCCATGCAGTGGCATTTTCAATGTGACTCCTTGCCTAAAGAACCCCATGCAGTGGCATTTACAATGTGACTCCTTGCCTAAAGAACCCCATGCAGTGACATTTTCATTGTGACTCCCTTCCTAAATAACCCAATGCAGTGACATTTTCGATGTGAATCCTTGCCTAAAGAACCCAATGCAGTGACATTTTCAATGTGACTCCTTGCCTAAAGAACCCAATGCAGTGACATTTTCAATGTGAGTCCTTGCCTAAAGAACCCAATGCAGTGACATTTTCAATGTGAGTCCTTGCCTAAAGAACCCAGTGCAGTGACATTTTCAATGTGACTTCTTGCCTAAAGAACCCAATGCAGTGAGATTTTCAATGTGACTTCTTGCCTAAAAAACCCAATGCAGTGACATTTTCAATGTGACTTCTTGCCTAAAGCACCCAATGCAGTGACATTTTCAATGTGAGGTCCTTGCCTAAAGAACCCCATGCAGTGACATTTTTAATGTGACTCTCTTCCTAAAGAACCCAATGCAGTGACATTTTTAATGTGAATCCTTGCCTAAAGAACCCAATGCAGTGACATTTTCTATGTGAGTCCTTGCCTAAAGAACCCAATGCTGTGACATTTTTAATGTGACCCCTTGCCTAAAGAACCCCATGCAGTGACATTTTCAATGTGAGTCCTTGCCTAAAGAACCCAATGCAGTGACATTTTCAATGTGACTCCTTGCCTAAAGAACCCCATGCAGTGACATTTTCAATGTGATTCACTGCCCAAAGCACCCAATGCAGTGACATTTTCAATGTGACTCCCTTCCTAAAGAACCCAATGCAGTGACATTTTCAATGTGACTCTCTTCCTAAAGAACCCAATGCAGTGACATTTTCAATGTGAATCCTTGCCTAAAGAACCCCATGCAGTGACATTTTCAATGTGACTCCTTGCCTAAAGAACCCAATGCAGTGACATTTTCAATGTGAGTCCTTGCCTAAAGAATCCAATGCAGTGACATTTTTAATGTGACTCCTTGCCTAAAGAACCCAATGCAGTGACATTTTCAATGTGACTCCTTGCCTAAAGAACCCAATGCAGTGACATTTTCAATGTGAGTCCTTGCCTAAAGAATCCAATGCAGTGACATTTTTAATGTGACTCCCTTCCTAAAGAACCCAATGCAGTGACATTTTCAATGTGACTCTCTTCCTAATGAATCCAATGCAGTGACATTTTCAATGTGAATCCTTGCCTAAAGAACCCAATGCAGTGACATTTTTAATGTGACTCCTTGCCTAAAGAACCCCATGCAGTGACATTTTCAATGTCACTCTCTTCCTAAAGAACCCAATGCAGTGACATTTTCAATGTGAATCCTTGCCTAAAGAACCCCATGCAGTGACATTTTCAATGTGAGTCCTTGCCTAAAGAACCCAATGCAGTGACATTTTCAATGTGAGTCCTTGCCTAAAGAACCCAATGCAGTGACATTTTCAATGTGAATCCTTGCCTAAAGAACCCCATGCAGTGACATTTTCAATGTGAGTCCTTGCCTAAAGAACCCAATGCAGTGACATTTTCAATGTGAGTCCTTGCCTAAAGAATCCAATGCAGTGACATTTTTAATGTGACTCCTTGCCTAAAGAACCCAGTGCAGTGACATTTTCTATGTGAGTCCTTGCCCAAAGAATCCAGTGCAGTGACATTTTTAATGTGACTCCTTGCCTAAAGAACCCCATGCAGTGACATTTTTAATGTGACTCCTTGCCTAAAGAACCCAATGCAGTGACATTTTCAATGTGAGTCCTTGCCTAAAGAACCCAATGCAGTGACATTTTCAATGTGAGTCCTTGCCTAAAGAACCCAGTGCAGTGACATTTTCAATGTGACTTCTTGCCTAAAGAACCCAATGCAGTGAGATTTTCAATGTGACTTCTTGCCTAAAGAACCCAATGCAGTGACATTTTCAATGTGACTTCTTGCCTAAAGCACCCAATGCAGTGACATTTTCAATGTGAGGTCCTTGCCTAAAGAACCCCATGCAGTGACATTTTTAATGTGACTCTCTTCCTAAAGAACCCAATGCAGTGACATTTTTAATGTGAATCCTTGCCTAAAGAACCCAATGCAGTGACATTTTCTATGTGAGTCCTTGCCTAAAGAACCCAATGCTGTGACATTTTTAATGTGACCCCTTGCCTAAAGAACCCCATGCAGTGACATTTTCAATGTGAGTCCTTGCCTAAAGAACCCAATGCAGTGACATTTTCAATGTGACTCCTTGCCTAAAGAACCCCATGCAGTGACATTTTCAATGTGATTCACTGCCCAAAGCACCCAATGCAGTGACATTTTCAATGTGACTCCCTTCCTAAAGAACCCAATGCAGTGACATTTTCAATGTGACTCTCTTCCTAAAGAATCCAATGCAGTGACATTTTCAATGTGAATCCTTGCCTAAAGAACCCAATGCAGTGACATTTTTAATGTGACTCCTTGCCTAAAGAACCCCATGCAGTGACATTTTCAATGTGACTCTCTTCCTAAAGAACCCAATGCAGTGACATTTTCAATGTGAATCCTTGCCTAAAGAACCCCATGCAGTGACATTTTCAATGTGACTCCTTGCCTAAAGAACCCAATGCAGTGACATTTTCAATGTGAGTCCTTGCCTAAAGAATCCAATGCAGTGACATTTTTAATGTGACTCCTTGCCTAAAGAACCCAATGCAGTGACATTTTCAATGTGACTCCTTGCCTAAAGAACCCAATGCAGTGACATTTTCAATGTGAGTCCTTGCCTAAAGAATCCAATGCAGTGACATTTTTAATGTGACTCCTTGCCTAAAGAACCCAATGCAGTGACATTTTCAATGTGACTCCTTGCCTAAAGAACCCAGTGCAGTGACATTTTCTATGTGAGTCCTTGCCCAAAGAATCCAGTGCAGTGACATTTTTAATGTGACTCCTTGCCTAAAGAACCCAATGCAGTGACATTTTTAATGTGACTCCTTGCCTAAAGAACCCCATGCAGTGACATTTTCTATGTGAGTCCTTGCCTAAAGAACCCAATGCTGTGACATTTTTAATGTGACCCCTTGCCGAAAGAACCCCATGCAGTGACATTTTCAATGTGAGTCCTTGCCTAAAGAACCCAATGCAGTGACATTTTCAATGTGAGTCCTTGCCTAAAGAACCCCATGCAGTGACATTTTCAATGTGATTCACTGCCCAAAGCACCCAATGCAGTGACATTTTCAATGTGACTCCCTTCCTAAAGAACCCAATGCAGTGACATTTTCAATGTGAGTCCTTGCCTAAAGAACCGAATGCAGTGACATTTTTAATGTGAGTCCTTGCCTAAAGAACCCCATGCAGTGACATTTTCAATGTTACTCCCTTCCTAAAGAACCCAATGCAGTGACATTTTCAATGTGACTCCTTGCCTAAAGAACCCAATGCAGTGACATTTTCAATGTGAATCCTTGCCTAAAGAACCCAATGCAGTGACATTTTCAATGTGAGTCCTTGCCTAAAGAATCCAATGCAGTGACATTTTCAATGTTACTCCCTTCCTAAAGAACCCAGTGCAGTGACATTTTTAATGTGACTCCTTGCCTAAAGAACCCCATGCAGTGACATTTTCAATGTGACTCTCTTCCTAAAGAACCCAATGCAGTGACATTTTCAGTGTGACTCCTTGCCTAAAGAACCCAATGCAGTGACATTTTCAATGTGACTCCTTGCGTAAAGAACCCAATGCAGTGACATTTTCAATGTGAGTCCTTGCCTAAAGAATCCAATGCAGTGACATTTTTAATGTGACTCCTTGCCTAAAGAACCCAATGCAGTGACATTTTCAATGTGACTCTTTGCCTAAAGAACCCAGTGCAGTGACATTTTCTATGTGAGTCCTTGCCCAAAGAATCCAGTGCAGTGACATTTTTAATGTGACTCCTTGCCTAAAGAACCCCATGCAGTGACATTTTTAATGTGACCCCTTGCCTAAAGAACCCCATGCAGTGACATTTTTAATGTGACTCCTTGCCTAAAGAATCCAATGCAGTGACATTTTCAATGTGACTCCTTGCCTAAAAAACCCAATGCAGTGACATTTTCAATGTGACTCCTTGCCTAAAGAACCCAAATGCAGTGACATTTTCAATGTGACTCCCTGCCTAAAGAACCCCATGCAGTGGCATTTTCAATGTGACTCCTTGCCTAAAGAACCCCATGCAGTGGCATTTACAATGTGACTCCTTGCCTGAAGAACCCCATGCAGTGACATTTTCATCGTGACTCCCTTCCTAAATAACCCAATGCAGTGACATTTTCAATGTGAATCCTTGCCTAAAGAACCCAATGCAGTGACATTTTCAATGTGACTCCTTGCCTAAAGAACCCAATGCAGTGACATTTTCAATGTGAGTCCTTGCCTAAAGAATCCAATGCAGTGACATATTTAATGTGACTCCTTGCCTAAAGAACCCAATGCAGTGACATTTTCTATGTGAGTCCTTGCCTAAAGAACCCAATGCTGTGACATTTTTAATGTGACCCCTTGCCTAAAGAACCCCATGCAGTGACATTTTCAATGTGAGTCCTTGCCTAAAGAATCCAATGCAGTGACATTTTTAATGTGACTCCCTTCCTAAAGAACCCAATGCAGTGACATTTTCAATGTGACTCTCTTCCTAATGAATCCAATGCAGTGACATTTTCAATGTGAATCCTTGCCTAAAGAACCCAATGCAGTGACATTTTTAATGTGACTCCTTGCCTAAAGAACCCCATGCAGTGACATTTTCAATGTGACTCTCTTCCTAAAGAACCCAATGCAGTGACATTTTCAATGTGAATCCTTGCCTAAAGAACCCCATGCAGTGACATTTTCAATGTGAGTCCTTGCCTAAAGAACCCAATGCAGTGACATTTTCAATGTGAGTCCTTGCCTAAAGAACCCAATGCAGTGACATTTTCAATGTGAATCCTTGCCTAAAGAACCCCATGCAGTGACATTTTCAATGTGAGTCCTTGCCTAAAGAACCCAATGCAGTGACATTTTCAATGTGAGTCCTTGCCTAAAGAATCCAATGCAGTGACATTTTTAATGTGACTCCTTGCCTAAAGAACCCAGTGCAGTGACATTTTCTATGTGAGTCCTTGCCCAAAGAATCCAGTGCAGTGACATTTTTAATGTGACTCCTTGCCTAAAGAACCCCATGCAGTGACATTTTTAATGTGACTCCTTGCCTAAAGAACCCAATGCAGTGACATTTTCAATGTGAGTCCTTGCCTAAAGAACCCAATGCAGTGACATTTTCAATGTGAGTCCTTGCCTAAAGAACCCAGTGCAGTGACATTTTCAATGTGACTTCTTGCCTAAAGAACCCAATGCAGTGAGATTTTCAATGTGACTTCTTGCCTAAAGAACCCAATGCAGTGACATTTTCAATGTGACTTCTTGCCTAAAGCACCCAATGCAGTGACATTTTCAATGTGAGGTCCTTGCCTAAAGAACCCCATGCAGTGACATTTTAATGTGACTCTCTTCCTAAAGAACCCAATGCAGTGACATTTTTAATGTGAATCCTTGCCTAAAGAACCCAATGCAGTGACATTTTCTATGTGAGTCCTTGCCTAAAGAACCCAATGCTGTGACATTTTTAATGTGACCCCTTGCCTAAAGAACCCCATGCAGTGACATTTTCAATGTGAGTCCTTGCCTAAAGAACCCAATGCAGTGACATTTTCAATGTGACTCCTTGCCTAAAGAACCCCATGCAGTGACATTTTCAATGTGATTCACTGCCCAAAGCACCCAATGCAGTGACATTTTCAATGTGACTCCCTTCCTAAAGAACCCAATGCAGTGACATTTTCAATGTGACTCTCTTCCTAAAGAATCCAATGCAGTGACATTTTCAATGTGAATCCTTGCCTAAAGAACCCAATGCAGTGACATTTTTAATGTGACTCCTTGCCTAAAGAACCCCATGCAGTGACATTTTCAATGTGACTCTCTTCCTAAAGAACCCAATGCAGTGACATTTTCAATGTGAATCCTTGCCTAAAGAACCCCATGCAGTGACATTTTCAATGTGACTCCTTGCCTAAAGAACCCAATGCAGTGACATTTTCAATGTGAGTCCTTGCCTAAAGAATCCAATGCAGTGACATTTTTAATGTGACTCCTTGCCTAAAGAACCCAATGCAGTGACATTTTCAATGTGACTCCTTGCCTAAAGAACCCAATGCAGTGACATTTTCAATGTGAGTCCTTGCCTAAAGAATCCAATGCAGTGACATTTTTAATGTGACTCCTTGCCTAAAGAACCCAATGCAGTGACATTTTCAATGTGACTCCTTGCCTAAAGAACCCAGTGCAGTGACATTTTCTATGTGAGTCCTTGCCCAAAGAATCCAGTGCAGTGACATTTTTAATGTGACTCCTTGCCTAAAGAACCCAATGCAGTGACATTTTTAATGTGACTCCTTGCCTAAAGAACCCCATGCAGTGACATTTTCTATGTGAGTCCTTGCCTAAAGAACCCAATGCTGTGACATTTTTAATGTGACCCCTTGCCGAAAGAACCCCATGCAGTGACATTTTCAATGTGAGTCCTTGCCTAAAGAACCCAATGCAGTGACATTTTCAATGTGAGTCCTTGCCTAAAGAACCCCATGCAGTGACATTTTCAATGTGATTCACTGCCCAAAGCACCCAATGCAGTGACATTTTCAATGTGACTCCCTTCCTAAAGAACCCAATGCAGTGACATTTTCAATGTGAGTCCTTGCCTAAAGAACCGAATGCAGTGACATTTTTAATGTGAGTCCTTGCCTAAAGAACCCCATGCAGTGACATTTTCAATGTTACTCCCTTCCTAAAGAACCCAATGCAGTGACATTTTCAATGTGACTCCTTGCCTAAAGAACCCAATGCAGTGACATTTTCAATGTGAATCCTTGCCTAAAGAACCCAATGCAGTGACATTTTCAATGTGAGTCCTTGCCTAAAGAATCCAATGCAGTGACATTTTCAATGTTACTCCCTTCCTAAAGAACCCAGTGCAGTGACATTTTTAATGTGACTCCTTGCCTAAAGAACCCCATGCAGTGACATTTTCAATGTGACTCTCTTCCTAAAGAACCCAATGCAGTGACATTTTCAGTGTGACTCCTTGCCTAAAGAACCCAATGCAGTGACATTTTCAATGTGACTCCTTGCGTAAAGAACCCAATGCAGTGACATTTTCAATGTGAGTCCTTGCCTAAAGAATCCAATGCAGTGACATTTTTAATGTGACTCCTTGCCTAAAGAACCCAATGCAGTGACATTTTCAATGTGACTCTTTGCCTAAAGAACCCAGTGCAGTGACATTTTCTATGTGAGTCCTTGCCCAAAGAATCCAGTGCAGTGACATTTTTAATGTGACTCCTTGCCTAAAGAACCCCATGCAGTGACATTTTTAATGTGACCCCTTGCCTAAAGAACCCCATGCAGTGACATTTTTAATGTGACTCCTTGCCTAAAGAATCCAATGCAGTGACATTTTCAATGTGACTCCTTGCCTAAAAAACCCAATGCAGTGACATTTTCAATGTGACTCCTTGCCTAAAGAACCCAAATGCAGTGACATTTTCAATGTGACTCCCTGCCTAAAGAACCCCATGCAGTGGCATTTTCAATGTGACTCCTTGCCTAAAGAACCCCATGCAGTGGCATTTACAATGTGACTCCTTGCCTGAAGAACCCCATGCAGTGACATTTTCATCGTGACTCCCTTCCTAAATAACCCAATGCAGTGACATTTTCAATGTGAATCCTTGCCTAAAGAACCCAATGCAGTGACATTTTCAATGTGACTCCTTGCCTAAAGAACCCAATGCAGTGACATTTTCAATGTGAGTCCTTGCCTAAAGAATCCAATGCAGTGACATATTTAATGTGACTCCTTGCCTAAAGAACCCAATGCAGTGACATTTTCTATGTGAGTCCTTGCCTAAAGAACCCAATGCTGTGACATTTTTAATGTGACCCCTTGCCTAAAGAACCCCATGCAGTGACATTTTCAATGTGAGTCCTTGCCTAAAGAACCCAATGCAGTGACATTTTCAATGTGACTCCTTGCCTAAAGAACCACATGCAGTGACATTTTCAATGTGATTCACTGCCCAAAGCACCCAATGCAGTGACATTTTCAATGTGACTCCCTTCCTAAAGAACCCAATGCAGTGACATTTTCAATGCGAATCCTTGCCTAAAGAACCCAATGCAGTGACATTTTCAATGTGACTCCTTGCCTAAAGAACCCAATGCAGTGACATTTTCAATGTGAGTCTTTGCCTAAAGAATCCAATGCAGTGACATATTTAATGTGACTCCTTGCCTAAAGAACCCAATGCAGTGACATTTTCAATGTGACTCCTTGCCTAAAGAACCCAATGCAGTGACATTTTCTATGTGAGTCCTTGCCTAAAGAACCCAATGCTGTGACATTTTTAATGTGACCCCTTGCCTAAAGAACCCCATGCAGTGACATTTTCAATGTGAGTCCTTGCCTAAAGAACCCAATGCAGAGACATTTTCAATGTGACTCCTTGCCTAAAGAACCCAATGCAGTGACTTTTTCAATGTGAGTCTTTGCCTAAAGAATCCAATGCAGTGACATTTTTAATGTGATTCCTTGCCTAAAGAACCCAATGCAGTGACATTTTCAATGTGACTCCTTGCCTAAAGAACCCAGTGCAGTGACATTTTCTATGTGAGTCCTTGCCCAAAGAATCCAGTGCAGTGACATTTTTAATGTGACTCCTTGCCTAAAGAAACCCATGCAGTGACATTTTTAATGTGACTCCTTGCCTAAAGAACCCAAATGCAGTGACATTTTCAATGTGACTCCTTGCCTAATGAACCCAATGCAGTGACATTTTCAATGTGAGTCCTTGCCTAAAGAACCCAATGCAGTGACATTTTCAATGTGACTCCCTGCCTAAAGAACCCCATGCAGTGGCATTTTCAATGTGACTCCTTGCCTAAACAACCCCATGCAGTGGCATTTTCAATGTGACTCCTTGCATAATAAACCCAATGCAGTGACATTTTCAATGTGACTCCTTGCCTAAAGAACCTAATGCAGTGACATTTTCAATGTGACTCCCTGCCTAAAGAACCCCATGCAGTGGCATTTTCAATGTGACTCCTTGCCTAAAGAACCCCATGCAGTGGCATTTACAATGTGACTCCTTGCCTAAAGAACCCCATGCAGTGACATTTTCATTGTGACTCCCTTCCTAAATAACCCAATGCAGTGACATTTTCGATGTGAATCCTTGCCTAAAGAACCCAATGCAGTGACATTTTCAATGTGACTCCTTGCCTAAAGAACCCAATGCAGTGACATTTTCAATGTGAGTCCTTGCCTAAAGAACCCAATGCAGTGACATTTTCAATGTGAGTCCTTGCCTAAAGAACCCAGTGCAGTGACATTTTCAATGTGACTTCTTGCCTAAAGAACCCAATGCAGTGAGATTTTCAATGTGACCTCTTGCCTAAAGAACCCAATGCAGTGACATTTTCAATGTGACTTCTTGCCTAAAGCACCCAATGCAGTGACATTTTCAATGTGAGGTCCTTGCCTAAAGAACCCCATGCAGTGACATTTTTAATGTGACTCTCTTCCTAAAGAACCCAATGCAGTGACATTTTTAATGTGAATCCTTGCCTAAAGAACCCAATGCAGTGACATTTTCTATGTGAGTCCTTGCCTAAAGAACCCAATGCTGTGACATTTTTAATGTGACCCCTTGCCTAAAGAACCCCATGCAGTGACATTTTCAATGTGAGTCCTTGCCTAAAGAACCCAATGCAGTGACATTTTCAATGTGACTCCTTGCCTAAAGAACCCCATGCAGTGACATTTTCAATGTGATTCACTGCCCAAAGCACCCAATGCAGTGACATTTTCAATGTGACTCCCTTCCTAAAGAACCCAATGCAGTGACATTTTCAATGTGACTCTCTTCCTAAAGAATCCAATGCAGTGACATTTTCAATGTGAATCCTTGCCTAAAGAACCCAATGCAGTGACATTTTTAATGTGACTCCTTGCCTAAAGAACCCCATGCAGTGACATTTTCAATGTGACTCTCTTCCTAAAGAACCCAATGCAGTGACATTTTCAATGTGAATCCTTGCCTAAAGAACCCCATGCAGTGACATTTTCAATGTGACTCCTTGCCTAAAGAACCCAATGCAGTGACATTTTCAATGTGAGTCCTTGCCTAAAGAATCCAATGCAGTGACATTTTTAATGTGACTCCTTGCCTAAAGAACCCAATGCAGTGACATTTTCAATGTGACTCCTTGCCTAAAGAACCCAATGCAGTGACATTTTCAATGTGAGTCCTTGCCTAAAGAATCCAATGCAGTGACATTTTTAATGTGACTCCCTTCCTAAAGAACCCAATGCAGTGACATTTTCAATGTGACTCTCTTCCTAATGAATCCAATGCAGTGACATTTTCAATGTGAATCCTTGCCTAAAGAACCCAATGCAGTGACATTTTTAATGTGACTCCTTGCCTAAAGAACCCCATGCAGTGACATTTTCAATGTGACTCTCTTCCTAAAGAACCCAATGCAGTGACATTTTCAATGTGAATCCTTGCCTAAAGAACCCCATGCAGTGACATTTTCAATGTGAGTCCTTGCCTAAAGAACCCAATGCAGTGACATTTTCAATGTGAGTCCTTGCCTAAAGAACCCAATGCAGTGACATTTTCAATGTGAATCCTTGCCTAAAGAACCCCATGCAGTGACATTTTCAATGTGAGTCCTTGCCTAAAGAACCCAATGCAGTGACATTTTCAATGTGAGTCCTTGCCTAAAGAATCCAATGCAGTGACATTTTTAATGTGACTCCTTGCCTAAAGAACCCAGTGCAGTGACATTTTCTATGTGAGTCCTTGCCCAAAGAATCCAGTGCAGTGACATTTTTAATGTGACTCCTTGCCTAAAGAACCCCATGCAGTGACATTTTTAATGTGACTCCTTGCCTAAAGAACCCAATGCAGTGACATTTTCAATGTGAGTCCTTGCCTAAAGAAACCAATGCAGTGACATTTTCAATGTGAGTCCTTGCCTAAAGAACCCAGTGCAGTGACATTTTCAATGTGACTTCTTGCCTAAAGAACCCAATGCAGTGAGATTTTCAATGTGACTTCTTGCCTAAAGAACCCAATGCAGTGACATTTTCAATGTGACTTCTTGCCTAAAGCACCCAATGCAGTGACATTTTCAATGTGAGGTCCTTGCCTAAAGAACCCCATGCAGTGACATTTTTAATGTGACTCTCTTCCTAAAGAACCCAATGCAGTGACATTTTTAATGTGAATCCTTGCCTAAAGAACCCAATGCAGTGACATTTTCTATGTGAGTCCTTGCCTAAAGAACCCAATGCTGTGACATTTTTAATGTGACCCCTTGCCTAAAGAACCCCATGCAGTGACATTTTCAATGTGAGTCCTTGCCTAAAGAACCCAATGCAGTGACATTTTCAATGTGACTCCTTGCCTAAAGAACCCCATGCAGTGACATTTTCAATGTGATTCACTGCCCAAAGCACCCAATGCAGTGACATTTTCAATGTGACTCCCTTCCTAAAGAACCCAATGCAGTGACATTTTCAATGTGACTCTCTTCCTAAAGAATCCAATGCAGTGACATTTTCAATGTGAATCCTTGCCTAAAGAACCCAATGCAGTGACATTTTTAATGTGACTCCTTGCCTAAAGAACCCCATGCAGTGACATTTTCAATGTGACTCTCTTCCTAAAGAACCCAATGCAGTGACATTTTCAATGTGAATCCTTGCCTAAAGAACCCCATGCAGTGACATTTTCAATGTGACTCCTTGCCTAAAGAACCCAATGCAGTGACATTTTCAATGTGAGTTCTTGCCTAAAGAATCCAATGCAGTGACATTTTTAATGTGACTCCTTGCCTAAAGAACCCAATGCAGTGACATTTTCAATGTGACTCCTTGCCTAAAGAACCCAATGCAGTGACATTTTCAATGTGAGTCCTTGCCTAAAGAATCCAATGCAGTGACATTTTTAATGTGACTCCCTTCCTAAAGAACCCAATGCAGTGACATTTTCAATGTGACTCTCTTCCTAATGAATCCAATGCAGTGACATTTTCAATGTGAATCCTTGCCTAAAGAACCCAATGCAGTGACATTTTTAATGTGACTCCTTGCCTAAAGAACCCCATGCAGTGACATTTTCAATGTGACTCTCTTCCTAAAGAACCCAATGCAGTGACATTTTCAATGTGAATCCTTGCCTAAAGAACCCCATGCAGTGACATTTTCAATGTGAGTCCTTGCCTAAAGAACCCAATGCAGTGACATTTTCAATGTGAGTCCTTGCCTAAAGAATCCAATGCAGTGACATTTTTAATGTGACTCCTTGCCTAAAGAACCCAGTGCAGTGACATTTTCTATGTGAGTCCTTGCTCAAAGAATCCAGTGCAGTGACATTTTTAATGTGACTCCTTGCCTAAAGAACCCCATGCAGTGACATTTTTAATGTGACTCCTTGCCTAAAGAACCCCATGCAGTGACATTTTTAATGTGACTCCTTGCCTAAAGAACCCAATGCAGTGACATTTTCAATGTGACTCCTTGCCTAATGAACTCAATGCAGTGACATTTTCAGTGTGAGTCCTTGCCTAAGGAACCCAATGCAGTGACATTTTCAATGTGACTCCCTGCCTAAAGAACCCCATGCAGTGGCATTTTCAATGTGACTCCTTGCCTAAAGAACCCCATGCAGTGGCATTTTCAATGTGACTACTGGCCTAAAAAACCCAATGCAGTGACATTTTCAATGTGACTCCTTGCCTAAAGAGCCCAAATGCAGTGACATTTTCAACGTGACTCCCTGCCTAAAGAACCCCATGCAGTGGCATTTTCAATGTGACTCCTTGCCTAAAGAACCCCATGCAGTGACATTTTCATTGTGACTCCCTTCCTAAAGAACCCAATGCAGTGACATTTTCAATGTGACTCCTTGCCTAAAGAACCCAATGCAGTGACATTTTCAATGTGAGTCCTTGCCTAAAGAATCCAATGCAGTGACATATTTAATGTGACTCCTTGCCTAAAGAACCCAATGCAGTGACATTTTCAATGTGACTCCTTGCCTAAAGAACCCAATGCAGTGACATTTTCAATGTGAGTCCTTGCCTAAAGAACCCAATGTAGTGACATTTTCAATGTGAGTCCTTGCCTAAAGAACCCCATGCAGTGACATTTTCTATGTGAGTCCTTGCCCAAAGAACCCAATGCAGTGACATTTTCAATGTGAATCCTTGCCTAAAGAACCCAATGCAGTGACATTTTCAATGTGAGTCCTTGCCTAAATAACCCAGTGCAGTGACATTTTCAATGTGACTTCTTGCCTAAAGAACCCAATGCAGTGACATTTTCAATGTGACTTCTTGCCTAAAGAACCCAATGCAGTGACATTTTCAATGTGACTTCTTGCCTAAAGCACCCAATGCAGTGACATTTTCAATGTGAGGTCCTTGCCTAAAGAACCCCATGCAGTGACATTTTTAATGTGACTCTCTTCCTAAAGAACCCAGTGCAGTGACATTTTTAATGTGAATCCTTGCCTAAAGAACCCAATGCAGTGACATTTTCAATGTGAGTCCTTGCCTAAAGAACCCAATGCAGTGACATTTTCTATGTGAGTCCTTGCCTAAAGAACCCAATGCTGTGACATTTTTAATGTGACCCCTTGCCTAAAGAACCCCATGCAGTGACATTTTCAATGTGAGTCCTTGCCTAAAGAACCCAATGCAGTGACATTTTCAATGTGAGTCCTTGCCTAAAGAACCCCATGCAGGGACATTTTCAATGTGATTCACTGCCCAAAGCACCCAATGCAGTGACATTTTCAATGTGACTCCCTTCCTAAAGAACCCAATGCAGTGACATTTTCAATGTGAGTCCTTGCCTAAAGAACCCAATGCAGTGACATTTTTAATGTGAGTCCTTGCCTAAAGAACCCCATGCAGTGACATTTTCAATGTTACTCCCTTCCTAAAGAACCCAATGCAGTGACATTTTCAATGTGACTCCTTGCCTAAAGAACCCAATGCAGTGACATTTTCAATGTGAATCCTTGCCTAAAGAACCCAATGCAGTGACATTTTCAATGTGAGTCCTTGCCTAAAGAATCCAATGCAGTGACATTTTCAATGTTACTCCCTTCCTAAAGAACCCAGTGCAGTGACATATTTAATGTGACTCCTTGCCTAAAGAACCCCATGCAGTGACATTTTCAATGTAACTCTCTTCCTAAAGAACCCAATGCAGTGACATTTTCAATGTGACTCCTTGCCTAAAGAACCCAATGCAGTGACATTTTCAATGTGACTCCTTGCGTAAAGAACCCAATGCAGTGACATTTTCAATGTGAGTCCTTGCCTAAAGAATCCAATGCAGTGACATTTTTAATGTGACTCCTTGCCTAAAGAACCCAATGCAGTGACATTTTCAATGTGACTCCTTGCCTAAAGAACCCAGTGCAGTGACATTTTCTATGTGAGTCCTTGCCCAAAGAATCCAGTGCAGTGACATTTTTAATGTGACTCCTTGCCTAAAGAACCCAATGCAGTGACATTTTTAATGTGACTCCTTGCCTAAAGAACCCCATGCAGTGACATTTTCTATGTGAGTCCTTGCCTAAAGAACCCAATGCTGTGACATTTTTAATGTGACCCCTTGCCGAAAGAACCCCATGCAGTGACATTTTCAATGTGAGTCCTTGCCTAAAGAACCCAATGCAGTGACATTTTCAATGTGAGTCCTTGCCTAAAGAACCCCATGCAGTGACATTTTCAATGTGATTCACTGCCCAAAGCACCCAATGCAGTGACATTTTCAATGTGACTCCCTTCCTAAAGAACCCAATGCAGTGACATTTTCAATGTGAGTCCTTGCCTAAAGAACCGAATGCAGTGACATTTTTAATGTGAGTCCTTGCCTAAAGAACCCCATGCAGTGACATTTTCAATGTTACTCCCTTCCTAAAGAACCCAATGCAGTGACATTTTCAATGTGACTCCTTGCCTAAAGAACCCAATGCAGTGACATTTTCAATGTGAATCCTTGCCTAAAGAACCCAATGCAGTGACATTTTCAATGTGAGTCCTTGCCTAAAGAATCCAATGCAGTGACATTTTCAATGTTACTCCCTTCCTAAAGAACCCAGTGCAGTGACATTTTTAATGTGACTCCTTGCCTAAAGAACCCCATGCAGTGACATTTTCAATGTGACTCTCTTCCTAAAGAACCCAATGCAGTGACATTTTCAATGTGACTCCTTGCCTAAAGAACCCAATGCAGTGACATTTTCAATGTGACTCCTTGCGTAAAGAACCCAATGCAGTGACATTTTCAATGTGAGTCCTTGCCTAAAGAATCCAATGCAGTGACATTTTTAATGTGACTCCTTGCCTAAAGAACCCAATGCAGTGACATTTTCAATGTGACTCCTTGCCTAAAGAACCCAGTGCAGTGACATTTTCTATGTGAGTCCTTGCCCAAAGAATCCAGTGCAGTGACATTTTTAATGTGACTCCTTGCCTAAAGAACCCCATGAAGTGACATTTTTAATGTGACTCCTTGCCTAAAGAACCCCATGCAGTGACATTTTTAATGTGACTCCTTGCCTAAAGAACCCAATGCAGTGACATTTTCAATGTGACTCCTTGCCTAAAAAACCCAATGCAGTGACATTTTCAATGTGACTCCTTGCCTAAAGAACCCAAATGCAGTGACATTTTCAATGTGACTCCCTGCCTAAAGAACCCCATGCAGTGGCATTTTCAATGTGACTCCTTGCCTAAAGAACCCCATGCAGTGGCATTTACAATGTGACTCCTTGCCTAAAGAACCCCATGCAGTGACATTTTCAATGTGACTCCCTTCCTAAAGAACCCAATGCAGTGACATTTTCAATGTGAATCCTTGCCTAAAGAACCCAATGCAGTGACATTTTCAATGTGACTCCTTGCCTAAAGAACCCAATGCAGTGACATTTTCAATGTGAGTCCTTGCCAAAAGAATCCAATGCAGTGACATATTTAATGTGACTCCTTGCCTAAAGAACCCAATGCAGTGACATTTTCAATGTGACTCCTTGCCTAAAGAACCCAATGCAGTGACATTTTCTATGTGAGTCCTTGCCTAAAGAACCCAATGCTGTGACATTTTTAATGTGACCCCTTGCCTAAAGAACCCCATGCAGTGACATTTTCAATGTGAGTCCTTGCCTAAAGAACCCAATGCAGTGACATTTTCAATGTGAGTCCTTGCCTAAAGAACCCCATGCAGTGACATTTTCAATGTGATTCACTGCCCAAAGCACCCAATGCAGTGACATTTTCAATGTGACTCCCTTCCTAAAGAACCCAATGCAGTGACATTTTCAATGTGAGTCCTTGCCTAAAGAACCCAATGCAGTGACATTTTTAATGTGAGCCCTTGCCTAATGAACCCCATGCAGTGACATTTTCAATGTTACTCCCTTCCTAAAGAATCCAATGCAGTGACATTTTCAATGTGACTCCTTGCCTAAAGAACCCAATGCAGTGACATTTTTAATGTGACTCTCTTCCTAAAGAACCCAATGCAGTGACATTTTCAATGTGACTCCTTGCCTAAAGAACCCAATGCAGTGACATTTTCAATGTGAGTCCTTGCCTAAAGAATCCAATGCAGTGACATTTTTAATGTGAGTCCTTGCCTAAAGAACCCCATGCAGTGACATTTTCTATGTGAGTCCTTGCCTAAAGAACCCAATGCTGTGACATTTTTAATGTGACCCCTTGCCGAAAGAACCCCATGCAGTGACATTTTCAATGTGAGTCCTTGCCTAAAGAACCCAATGCAGTGACATTTTCAATGTGAGTCCTTGCCTAAAGAACCCCATGCAGTGACATTTTCAATGTGATTCACTGCCCAAAGCACCCAATGCAGTGACATTTTCAATGTGACTCCCTTCCTAAAGAACCCAATGCAGTGACATTTTCAATGTGAGTCCTTGCCTAAAGAACCGAATGCAGTGACATTTTTAATGTGAGTCCTTGCCTAAAGAACCCCATGCAGTGACATTTTCAATGTTACTCCCTTCCTAAAGAACCCAATGCAGTGACATTTTCAATGTGACTCCTTGCCTAAAGAACCCAATGCAGTGACATTTTCAATGTGAATCCTTGCCTAAAGAACCCAATGCAGTGACATTTTCAATGTGAGTCCTTGCCTAAAGAATCCAATGCAGTGACATTTTCAATGTTACTCCCTTCCTAAAGAACCCAGTGCAGTGACATTTTTAATGTGACTCCTTGCCTAAAGAACCCCATGCAGTGACATTTTCAATGTGACTCTCTTCCTAAAGAACCCAATGCAGTGACATTTTCAATGTGACTCCTTGCCTAAAGAACCCAATGCAGTGACATTTTCAATGTGACTTCTTGCCTAAAGAACCCAATGCAGTGACATTTTCAATGTGACTTCTTGCCTAAAGAACCCAATGCAGTGACATTTTCAATGTGACTTCTTGCCTAAAGCACCCAATGCAGTGACATTTTCAATGTGAGGTCCTTGCCTAAAGAACCCCATGCAGTGACATTTTTAATGTGACTCTCTTCCTAAAGAACCCAGTGCAGTGACATTTTTAATGTGAATCCTTGCCTAAAGAACCCAATGCAGTGACATTTTCAATGTGAGTCCTTGCCTAAAGAACCCAATGCAGTGACATTTTCTATGTGAGTCCTTGCCTAAAGAACCCAATGCTGTGACATTTTTAATGTGACCCCTTGCCTAAAGAACCCCATGCAGTGACATTTTCAATGTGAGTCCTTGCCTAAAGAACCCAATGCAGTGACATTTTCAATGTGAGTCCTTGCCTAAAGAACCCCATGCAGGGACATTTTCAATGTGATTCACTGCCCAAAGCACCCAATGCAGTGACATTTTCAATGTGACTCCCTTCCTAAAGAACCCAATGCAGTGACATTTTCAATGTGAGTCCTTGCCTAAAGAACCCAATGCAGTGACATTTTTAATGTGAGTCCTTGCCTAAAGAACCCCATGCAGTGACATTTTCAATGTTACTCCCTTCCTAAAGAACCCAATGCAGTGACATTTTCAATGTGACTCCTTGCCTAAAGAACCCAATGCAGTGACATTTTCAATGTGAATCCTTGCCTAAAGAACCCAATGCAGTGACATTTTCAATGTGAGTCCTTGCCTAAAGAATCCAATGCAGTGACATTTTCAATGTTACTCCCTTCCTAAAGAACCCAGTGCAGTGACATATTTAATGTGACTCCTTGCCTAAAGAACCCCATGCAGTGACATTTTCAATGTAACTCTCTTCCTAAAGAACCCAATGCAGTGACATTTTCAATGTGACTCCTTGCCTAAAGAACCCAATGCAGTGACATTTTCAATGTGACTCCTTGCGTAAAGAACCCAATGCAGTGACATTTTCAATGTGAGTCCTTGCCTAAAGAATCCAATGCAGTGACATTTTTAATGTGACTCCTTGCCTAAAGAACCCAATGCAGTGACATTTTCAATGTGACTCCTTGCCTAAAGAACCCAGTGCAGTGACATTTTCTATGTGAGTCCTTGCCCAAAGAATCCAGTGCAGTGACATTTTTAATGTGACTCCTTGCCTAAAGAACCCAATGCAGTGACATTTTTAATGTGACTCCTTGCCTAAAGAACCCCATGCAGTGACATTTTCTATGTGAGTCCTTGCCTAAAGAACCCAATGCTGTGACATTTTTAATGTGACCCCTTGCCGAAAGAACCCCATGCAGTGACATTTTCAATGTGAGTCCTTGCCTAAAGAACCCAATGCAGTGACATTTTCAATGTGAGTCCTTGCCTAAAGAACCCCATGCAGTGACATTTTCAATGTGATTCACTGCCCAAAGCACCCAATGCAGTGACATTTTCAATGTGACTCCCTTCCTAAAGAACCCAATGCAGTGACATTTTCAATGTGAGTCCTTGCCTAAAGAACCGAATGCAGTGACATTTTTAATGTGAGTCCTTGCCTAAAGAACCCCATGCAGTGACATTTTCAATGTTACTCCCTTCCTAAAGAACCCAATGCAGTGACATTTTCAATGTGACTCCTTGCCTAAAGAACCCAATGCAGTGACATTTTCAATGTGAATCCTTGCCTAAAGAACCCAATGCAGTGACATTTTCAATGTGAGTCCTTGCCTAAAGAATCCAATGCAGTGACATTTTCAATGTTACTCCCTTCCTAAAGAACCCAGTGCAGTGACATTTTTAATGTGACTCCTTGCCTAAAGAACCCCATGCAGTGACATTTTCAATGTGACTCTCTTCCTAAAGAACCCAATGCAGTGACATTTTCAATGTGACTCCTTGCCTAAAGAACCCAATGCAGTGACATTTTCAATGTGACTCCTTGCGTAAAGAACCCAATGCAGTGACATTTTCAATGTGAGTCCTTGCCTAAAGAATCCAATGCAGTGACATTTTTAATGTGACTCCTTGCCTAAAGAACCCAATGCAGTGACATTTTCAATGTGACTCCTTGCCTAAAGAACCCAGTGCAGTGACATTTTCTATGTGAGTCCTTGCCCAAAGAATCCAGTGCAGTGACATTTTTAATGTGACTCCTTGCCTAAAGAACCCCATGAAGTGACATTTTTAATGTGACTCCTTGCCTAAAGAACCCCATGCAGTGACATTTTTAATGTGACTCCTTGCCTAAAGAACCCAATGCAGTGACATTTTCAATGTGACTCCTTGCCTAAAAAACCCAATGCAGTGACATTTTCAATGTGACTCCTTGCCTAAAGAACCCAAATGCAGTGACATTTTCAATGTGACTCCCTGCCTAAAGAACCCCATGCAGTGGCATTTTCAATGTGACTCCTTGCCTAAAGAACCCCATGCAGTGGCATTTACAATGTGACTCCTTGCCTAAAGAACCCCATGCAGTGACATTTTCAATGTGACTCCCTTCCTAAAGAACCCAATGCAGTGACATTTTCAATGTGAATCCTTGCCTAAAGAACCCAATGCAGTGACATTTTCAATGTGACTCCTTGCCTAAAGAACCCAATGCAGTGACATTTTCAATGTGAGTCCTTGCCAAAAGAATCCAATGCAGTGACATATTTAATGTGACTCCTTGCCTAAAGAACCCAATGCAGTGACATTTTCAATGTGACTCCTTGCCTAAAGAACCCAATGCAGTGACATTTTCTATGTGAGTCCTTGCCTAAAGAACCCAATGCTGTGACATTTTTAATGTGACCCCTTGCCTAAAGAACCCCATGCAGTGACATTTTCAATGTGAGTCCTTGCCTAAAGAACCCAATGCAGTGACATTTTCAATGTGAGTCCTTGCCTAAAGAACCCCATGCAGTGACATTTTCAATGTGATTCACTGCCCAAAGCACCCAATGCAGTGACATTTTCAATGTGACTCCCTTCCTAAAGAACCCAATGCAGTGACATTTTCAATGTGAGTCCTTGCCTAAAGAACCCAATGCAGTGACATTTTTAATGTGAGCCCTTGCCTAATGAACCCCATGCAGTGACATTTTCAATGTTACTCCCTTCCTAAAGAATCCAATGCAGTGACATTTTCAATGTGACTCCTTGCCTAAAGAACCCAATGCAGTGACATTTTTAATGTGACTCTCTTCCTAAAGAACCCAATGCAGTGACATTTTCAATGTGACTCCTTGCCTAAAGAACCCAATGCAGTGACATTTTCAATGTGAGTCCTTGCCTAAAGAATCCAATGCAGTGACATTTTTAATGTGAGTCCTTGCCTAAAGAACCCCATGCAGTGACATTTTCTATGTGAGTCCTTGCCTAAAGAACCCAATGCTGTGACATTTTTAATGTGACCCCTTGCCGAAAGAACCCCATGCAGTGACATTTTCAATGTGAGTCCTTGCCTAAAGAACCCAATGCAGTGACATTTTCAATGTGAGTCCTTGCCTAAAGAACCCCATGCAGTGACATTTTCAATGTGATTCACTGCCCAAAGCACCCAATGCAGTGACATTTTCAATGTGACTCCCTTCCTAAAGAACCCAATGCAGTGACATTTTCAATGTGAGTCCTTGCCTAAAGAACCGAATGCAGTGACATTTTTAATGTGAGTCCTTGCCTAAAGAACCCCATGCAGTGACATTTTCAATGTTACTCCCTTCCTAAAGAACCCAATGCAGTGACATTTTCAATGTGACTCCTTGCCTAAAGAACCCAATGCAGTGACATTTTCAATGTGAATCCTTGCCTAAAGAACCCAATGCAGTGACATTTTCAATGTGAGTCCTTGCCTAAAGAATCCAATGCAGTGACATTTTCAATGTTACTCCCTTCCTAAAGAACCCAGTGCAGTGACATTTTTAATGTGACTCCTTGCCTAAAGAACCCCATGCAGTGACATTTTCAATGTGACTCTCTTCCTAAAGAACCCAATGCAGTGACATTTTCAATGTGACTCCTTGCCTAAAGAACCCAATGCAGTGACATTTTCAATGTGACTCCTTGCGTAAAGAACCCAATGCAGTGACATTTTCAATGTGAGTCCTTGCCTAAAGAATCCAATGCAGTGACATTTTTAATGTGACTCCTTGCCTAAAGAACCCAATGCAGTGACATTTTCAATGTGACTCCTTGCCTAAAGAACCCAGTGCAGTGACATTTTCTATGTGAGTCCTTGCCCAAAGAATCCAGTGCAGTGACATTTTTAATGTGACTCCTTGCCTAAAGAACCCCATGAAGTGACATTTTTAATGTGACTCCTTGCCTAAAGAACCCCATGCAGTGACATTTTTAATGTGACTCCTTGCCTAAAGAACCCAATGCAGTGACATTTTCAATGTGACTCCTTGCCTAAAAAACCCAATGCAGTGACATTTTCAATGTGACTCCTTGCCTAAAGAACCCAAATGCAGTGACATTTTCAATGTGACTCCCTGCCTAAAGAACCCCATGCAGTGGCATTTTCAATGTGACTCCTTGCCTAAAGAACCCCATGCAGTGGCATTTACAATGTGACTCCTTGCCTAAAGAACCCCATGCAGTGACATTTTCATTGTGACTCCCTTCCTAAAGAACCCAATGCAGTGACATTTTCAATGTGAATCCTTGCCTAAAGAACCCAATGCAGTGACATTTTCAATGTGACTCCTTGCCTAAAGAACCCAATGCAGTGACATTTTCAATGTGAGTCCTTGCCAAAAGAATCCAATGCAGTGACATATTTAATGTGACTCCTTGCCTAAAGAACCCAATGCAGTGACATTTTCAATGTGACTCCTTGCCTAAAGAACCCAATGCAGTGACATTTTCTATGTGAGTCCTTGCCTAAAGAACCCAATGCTGTGACATTTTTAATGTGACCCCTTGCCTAAAGAACCCCATGCAGTGACATTTTCAATGTGAGTCCTTGCCTAAAGAACCCAATGCAGTGACATTTTCAATGTGACTCCTTGCCTAAAGAACCACATGCAGTGACATTTTCAATGTGATTCACTGCCCAAAGCACCCAATGCAGTGACATTTTCAATGTGACTCCCTTCCTAAAGAACCCAATGCAGTGACATTTTCAATGTGAGTCCTTGCCTAAAGAACCCAATGCAGTGACATTTTTAATGTGAGCCCTTGCCTAATGAACCCCATGCAGTGACATTTTCAATGTTACTCCCTTCCTAAAGAATCCAATGCAGTGACATTTTCAATGTGACTCCTTGCCTAAAGAACCCAATGCAGTGACATTTTTAATGTGACTCTCTTCCTAAAGAACCCAATGCAGTGACATTTTCAATGTGACTCCTTGCCTAAAGAACCCAATGCAGTGACATTTTCAATGTGAGTCCTTGCCTAAAGAATCCAATGCAGTGACATTTTTAATGTGAGTCCTTGCCTAAAGAACCCAATGCAGTGACATTTTCAATGTGACTCCTTGCCTAAAGAACCCAATGCAGTGACATTTTCAATGTGAGTCCTTGCCTAAAGAATCCAATGCAGTGACATTTTTAATGTGACTCCTTGCCTAAAGAACCCAATGCAGTGACATTTTCAATGTGACTCCTTGCCTAAAGAACCCAATGCAGTGACATTTTCTATGTGAGTCCTTGCCCAAAGAATCCAGTGCAGTGACATTTTTAATGTGACTCCTTGCCTAAAGAACCCCATGCAGTGACATTTTTAATGTGACTCCTTGCCTAAAGAACCCCATGCAGTGACATTTTTAATGTGACTCCTTGCCTAAAGAACCCAATGCAGTGACATTTTCAATGTGACTCCTTGCCTAATGAACCCAATGCAGTGACATTTTCAATGTGAGTCCTTGCCTAAAGATCCCAATGCAGTGACATTTTCAATGTGACTCCCTGCCTAAAGAACCCCATGCATTGGCATTTTCAATGTGACTCCTTGCATAAGAACCCCATGCAGTGGCATTTTCAATGTGACTCCTTGCCTAAAAAACCCAATGCAGTGACATTTTCAATGTGACTCCTTGCCTAAAGAACCTAATGCAGTGACATTTTCAATGTGACTCCCTGCCTAAAGAACCCCATGCAGTGGCATTTTCAATGTGACTCCTTGCCTAAAGAACCCCATGCAGTGGCATTTACAATGTGACTCCTTGCCTAAAGAACCCAATGCAGTGGCATTTTCAATGTGACTCCTTGCCTAAAGAACCCAATGCAGTGACATTTTCAATGTGACTCCTTGCCTAAAGAACCCAATGCAGTGAAATTTTCAATGTGACTCCCTGCCTAAAGAACCCAATGCAGTGACATTTTCAAGGTGACTCCCTGCCTAAAGAACCCAATGCAGTGACATTTTCAATGTGACTCCTTGCCTAAAGAACCCCATGCAGTGGCATTTTCAATGTGACTCCTTGCCTAAAGAACCCAATGCAGTGAAATTTTCAATGTGACTCCCTGCCTAAAGAACCCCATGCAGTGGCATTTTTAATGTGACTCCTTGCCTAAAGAACCCCATGCAGTGACATTTTCAATGTGACTCCTTGCCTAAAGAACCCAATGCAGTGACATTTTCAATGTGAATCCTTGCCTAAAGAACCCAATGCAGTGACATTTTCAATATGAGTCCTTGCCTAAAGAACCCCATGCAGTGGCATTTTCAATGTGACTCCTTGCCTAAAGAACCCAATGCAGTGACATTTTCAATGTGACTCCCTGCCTAAAGAACCCCATGCAGTGGCATTTTCAATGTGACTCCTTGTCTAAAGAACCCAATGCAGTGACATTTTCAATGTGACTCCTTGCCTAAAGAACCCAATGCAGTGACATTTTCAATGTGAATCCTTGCCTAAAGAACCCAATGCAGTGACATTTTCAATGTGAATCCTTGCCTAAAGAACCTAATGCAGTGACATTTTCAATGTGAGTCCCTGCCTAAAGAACCCCATGCAGTGGCATTTTTAATGTGACTCCTTGCCTAAAGAACCCCATGCAGTGACATTTTCAATGTGACTCCTTGCCTAAAGAACCCAATGCAGTGACATTTTCAATGTGAATCCTTGCCTAAAGAACCCAATGCAGTGACATTTTCAATATGAGTCCTTGCCTAAAGAACCCCATGCAGTGGCATTTTCAATGTGACTCCTTGCCTAAAGAACCCAATGCAGTGACATTTTCAATGTGACTCCCTGCCTAAAGAACCCCATGCAGTGGCATTTTCAATGTGACTCCTTGTCTAAAGAACCCAATGCAGTGACATTTTCAATGTGACTCCTTGCCTAAAGAACCCAATGCAGTGACATTTTCAATGTGAATCCTTGCCTAAAGAACCCAATGCAGTGACATTTTCAATGTGAATCCTTGCCTAAAGAACCTAATGCAGTGACATTTTCAATGTGAGTCCTTGCCTAAAGAACCCCATGCAGTGGCATTTTCAATGTGACTCCTTGCCTAAAGAACCCAATGCAGTGACATTTTCAATGTGACTCCCTGCCTAAAGAACCCCATGCAGTGGCATTTTCAATGTGACTCCTTGTCTAAAGAACCCAATGCAGTGACATTTTCAATGTGACTCCCTGCCTAAAGAACCCAATGCAGTGACATTTTCAATGTGACTCCTTGCCTAAAGAACCCAATGCAGTGGCATTTTCAATATGACTCCTTGCCTAAAGAACCCAATGCAGTGACATTTTCAATATGACTCCTTGCCTAAAGAACCCAATGTAGTGACATTTTCAATATGACTCCTTGCCTAAAGAACCCAATGCAGTGACATTTTCAATGTGACTCCTTGCCTAAAGAACCCCATGCAGTGGCATTTTCAATGTAACTCCTTGCCTAAAGAACCCAATGCAGTGACATTTTCAATGTGACTCCCTGCCTAAAGAACCCCATGCAGTGACATTTTCAATGTGACTCCTTGTCTAAAGAACCCAATGCAGTGACATTTTCAATGTGACTCCTTGCCTGAAGACCCCAATGCAGTGACATTTTCAATGTGACTCCTTGCCTGAAGACCCCAATGCAGTGACATTTCCAATGTGACTCCTTGCCTAAAGAACCCAATGCAGTGACATTTTCAATGTGACTCCTTGCCTAAAGAACGCTATGCAGTGGCATTTTCAATGTGACTCCTTGCCTAAAGAACCCAATGCAGTGACATTTTTAATGTGACTCCTTGCCTAAAGAACCCCATGCAATGACATTTTTAATGTGACTCCTTGCCTAAAGAACCCCATGCAGTGACATTTTTAATGTGACTCCTTGCTTAAAGAACCCCATGCAGTGACATTTTTAATGTGACTCCTTGCCTAAAGAACCCCGTGCAATGACATTTTTAATGTGACTCCTTGCCTAAAGAACCCAATGCAGTGGCATTTTCAATGTGAGTCCTTGCCTAAAGAACCCAATGCAGTGACATTTTCAATGTGACTCCCTGTCTAAAGAACCCAATGCAGTGGCATTTTCAATGTGACTCCTTGCCTGAAGACCCCAATGCAGTGACATTTTCAATGTGACTCCTTGCCTAATGAACCCCATGCAGTGACATTTTCAATGTGACTCCTTGCCTAAAAAAACCCATGCAGTGACATTTTCAATGTGACTCCTTGCCTAAAGAACCCCATGCAGTGACATTTTTAATGTGACTCCTTGCCTAAAGAACCCAATGCAGTGGCATTTTCAATGTGAGTCCTTGCCTAAAGAACCCAATGCAGTGACATTTTCAATGTGACTCCCTGCCTAAAGAACCCAATGCAGTGGCATTTTCAATGTGACTCCCTGCCTAAAGAACCCAATGCAGTGACATTTTCAATGTGACTCCCTGCCTAAAGAACCCAATGCAGTGACATTTTCAATGTGACTCCTTGCCTGAAGACCCCCATGCAGTGACATATTCAATGCCAAACTGTGCTAAATCCTTCAATTTGCATACAGATTCTCAGAACCATAGTTTAGGCCTTATACACATAAATACTGCTACCTTGACCTTAGATCTTGAACATAAGTATGTTCTTAAGTACACTTGTTTCATCGCATTATTATTATTGACAGGTGAATCACATGGAACAAAATGCCTGGAACCTCTTGATTGTACAACTACAAATCTATAGAATTGAGTGTTTATGTGGACTTATTTATATTGGCGTGACTGGTTATACCCTTTGCTCTAGAATGAATGGTCATTGACATGGAATTAATAATTTTTAAACTCTATCATCATATTTATTCTCAATTCATCTTTCTGGCCATTTTGGAGAATGGAAATTACTGTGCTGTGAACTGCAGTGACAACATATATGTTATTAATCGACTCTCCCAAATGTGTAGTGAAGCTAATATGATGAGATTCCTTAACAACTCGGATAAAACAATACGAAGAAAACGAAGTCAGGTGGGGGGGGGGGGGGCAAGGGGGTAGCTGGTACAGTTTTACGGGAAATAAAAATGGCTTTTTACAATTTACAAGGAAAAAAAGACGTTTTTACAGTTTACAGTGAAAATTGAATGTTTACAGTTTACAGAGAAAATAAAGGTTATTTTACATTTTACAGAAGATTGAGAAAGAAAACGTAGAAAATGTTTGTACGTACCGAGAAAAATTACATATTTTTACAGTGTACGAAAAAAAAATATTTAATTGATTACGTTGTACGTATAGCCTGTGATTACAGAATTACGAAATTTATTTTTTCAATTTACGTTGTACGAACAAAAAAATATTGCAATTACGTTGAACGAAAATAACCCTGGCCCCGGACAAGTCACGGATATAGGCGGTAAAATCAATCACAGCTAAACAAAGGTTGTGCCAACTCTTCATATTCCAACTTTAATTAGTTGATATACAGGATCCCCTTGTCTTCACCAGTATATAATCCACTTCACTATTTTTACTTCCTCTCAGTGACTTGATTTAGAGATTGTGTATTTGAATCGTTAGAATTATTGCTGAATAACTTTTCAAAATACCTTTTTATTTTAATGACCAATATGTTTTCATTCTGTCCTTTCATTTTGCTTCTTAGAATTATCAAATAATGTAATTTCCTCCGTATTATATATATTTTGGACACTAAATTACGTAATGTAATTCATCTTCGACTGCTGATTTACATAATTTACAGAACACTTTGTCTGCTGGAATAGTCTGTTCTCCTGTTTAGTTCAATTTTAAGCTAATGATCGGAAATTCTCAATTTTGTAATTCTATAATTCACATTTTTGATTTAAATTAAGTAATCCACGAAACTTCGCTTAAAACAGATACAATGGTAGAATTAACATTTGCAGAAAAACATACAGTAGTTAATTTTGAACACTGACATTGTGATTGCTCATTTAAAGGACGGCAGTCGTCGTGCCGCGTCCTGTTCGATATGGGACTCATAGCCACATACACAACGCGTGTAAAATACGTTATTTACATGAAATTCGAAATGACCACCGCGTTTTAAACTGTTCATATACATTTAGAATATTCCATAAATGCTTGCCCTGGGTGGCACTCCAATAGTAGAAGTAGACAGGGTATGCGCCGCTCTTTTGAATCCATTTTCAACGTCAAGTCAATCTTTTTTACCCTCAATTCAAAGATTTTCGGCCAATATTACAAGATTTAGGGCGATGTTTTGGAAAACACGTCTGTATTTGAGAAGGCATCCTCAGTCAACACTGATTTTTGTGGGTCCAGTATTCAACTGGCTGCAAAGCACTTCCATAAAAAAAAAACAGGTGAAAAAAATTGTTTTTAGTCGTTTGTTTTGTGTGGACTTCTAAATTTTCTCCAATATAGTACGACTTCTTTTTATAAAAGATCTTAGGTTGGGTATGTTATTTCCACCTTATTTTAGTCTTTTTATCACGACTGAATTTTAGCTTTTCCAGAAGTGTTTGTGAAATTACCCTCATTATGTACAAACCACGTGTCTACCCCATGGATAATTATAATTATTGATAAAACTATTCAATACTGGACTGTCGGCATAGTTACATCACAGAATATAAGATGAATAGAAAACATTGTATATCAAGTGATCTGCGTACAATGGTAACAATTCACGTAAGAATCCTTTCAAAACGCAAGACATAATCCCCATTGGCATTTTTGTTGACTTGCGTAACATTATCACTAGAACAGGAAGTAAGTCATTTGCATTAAAGTCATTGGCACCAATTAGCAGTGGATTATGATTAAGGATTACAAGCAACATTATCACGATCATGGAACTAAAAATATCTTTTTTTTTAGCTCTTGGCCACAATGGACATGTCTGTTTCCATAGAAACAATAGTTACGTAAATTTTCTGCTATGCAAACTTAATGGTTTACAATCAGCATGTATCATTAAGAGCAAATGTTTTTTTGTTTGAAGGGGTTGCTCTTGCGACATGAACCTATTAATTAGATGTTTGTAGATAGGGATTTGGTTGCCATGGAAACAGAAATAAATTTTGTGATTTTTATTTACATCTCAAAAAGTTGTGGATAGAGGTTGCCTTTGGCACAAGAATCAATATCTTTGATTTTGGTAGAGTTGTTATCTAGTTGCCATGGAAACAACATTTTGGGGAATAACAAGTTTTGAATGAATTATCATTGCATTGCATTTTAAGCATGGACCATTAGATTAGAGTTCTGGGGTAGATTTTTAATCTTAATAACAGAAACAAGAATGCTTTCAATAATTATTATGTGACAACTCAATGAGGAATTATTGTTTTTTTGTTTAGTGAATAAGCAGGGTATGTCATTTGGGGAAAGCGATCACACGTCTCATCTATCACTCTTAAAACTTAAGCACACAAAAGCTTACTACCAATCTCGCACTGCAGATAAATTCGTCTTGTTCGATATGGGACTCATAGCGACGAATACAACGTGTGTAGAATAAATTGGATGAAATTTAAACGCGCGACAACCACAGCCAAATCTATCAATCGCATCACTGTGTTTAGGCACATTCCATTTAAAAAAAGCCAGGGTATGGATAAACTATTTAAAACTTATTCTTCACACTCTTAAGTTCTGGTTCTTACAGACCCTACTCAGTTCCTTGCATCTTTTGAAATAATGTGCATCATTTTATTGTTATGGCAACTAAATAATACTGTAATCTTTCCAGTTGCATGTCATTTCAGAATTGTGCAATGTTATAACAGCCGTGTGTGGCATTTCAGTAGGCAGCAAGTACATCTGGTAATTCAGAATTTCTGTTGGTGAAATACGAGGGCAGCATGTAAATCTAACCATTCTGCATTTCTGTTAGTGAACTATGAGGGCAGCAGGTATATCTTGTACTTTAGATTTGTACTTTTATGATTTTATTAAAACATAATAAAACATATCTTTATCAATGTACTTGGTAATCTTTTTTTATTCATATATAATTATTAAGGAGAAATAATATTTACATCTAATGAAGTTTAAGATGAAAAATAAATAATTTCAACTATTTTCATTTATAAAATATTTACAAAGTTTTCTAAAATATCCCAACTACACAAGATTTTTCTAGAGTTATGCACAAGGTATGCAAGTATTTTTCAATCCAGAGAGTTGTGTGATGTGTAATCAAATCTGACAAATGTACTGATTATCGTTTCCTGTAGGAGTACATGTCGATGCTTGATTAGTGATAATCTCTATATAAAGATCATCTGTCTATAGTGACCACTTTTAGGCAGTCCCAATGCATAACGTAGCAGCAACCTGAGTACTGGTGAATCACCTGTATTATGTGACCATTCTTACAGTGATATTTTTTGCAGATTCACAATTTACTCAGTACAAACTTAATTTACATTGTTTCTGATCTTTGCATTAAAATATGTCATTATGAATACGAATCAGCTAAAAAATCACATCACATACTTGTTACAAATAAATTCTAACATTATAAAAACTTGATTAAGTATAACTTACATAATATATGGGGTATAAGTTAAATCAAAATTGGCACATTTCATATTTTGTCAAAAATGCATGAAGTCTTAAAAACTGTCCATTTTTACATGATTTGAAAAAAAAATAACTTGTGTTCAAAATTTCCAATTTCATGCTCCAAATTATTTATATTTAAACAAAAGAATTATATATGAATGAATCAACAGAAAATATAATTACATTTCAGAAATAATAAAATATATATCTTAGCATGTCAGTTTCATGGTGACTACTACCCTCCAGTGACACCAATTTTTCTGAAACCTGATATGTGAGGGCTCACTTCAAGCACATCAGCTGTGACATTAACATGTGGTAATTTGATTATCTGAAATGAGTCTTTAAGGTAGAGAGACTAATGTTAAAGCGAGAGAGTCGTCCCCTGCGCATGCGTCAGATGGCCATAGCGTGTCATTGTTTACAAACAAGCATCTACCCATGAGCCTTTGCATTTTTAACGTGTGTTGTTATCATGGCTTGGGACTTGAATGAATTTGAGTTTGGTAATTATATCGCTGACAAGCACCAAATTACCTATAAGTGACTGCAGCAAATCAGAGTCATCACGTTTCAGAATTCATCTGCAAGCTAATAATATAAATATATATTCATTTTATATGCTGTAAAATGACTAATTTTCACTGGGTTTAAATTTCGCTGGTTTATCATTTCAGGCATATTCAGTGGGTTTTAAATTCACGGTTTTATCATTTAGATAATGTGTTCTATGCTAAATTTTACATATTCACTGGGTTTTAATGTAGCGCATTTTCCAGTCAGCAAAATAAGCAAAATTAAAACCCAGTGAATAATTAAATTAACAACTTATTTCTTATTACACCCCTTATTTGATTTAAAATATTACAATGGTGTGAAGTGAGCTCAGTTTTCCAGTATATGACTAGTCATAACTATTTACAATGCATCTTGATAATCAAAGTATTAAACTCAAAATTTTCAAAATACTTAATACAATTGGTTAATGTACAGCGAAATGTTATCCAGACACCGAATGGGCTGACAGAATTGCTTGCATGACAAGACAACTTATAAGCAGGGCTATAGAGATAAGAAACACTCTTCTGCTGTACCACTCAACTGTAATTATACAACTACTAATCGTCATCGGAGAAGTAGGTATCCACTTGTCGCCATGGTTGCGACTGGAACTGCTTTGTAGCTGTTGAGAAATAAATTGGAAGAGTGAGGGCATGGAACAGATCATGTGACCTGATTAATTCAGTAATTCATTATAAATACAGCTTCGGAATTCAAGAAAACTGGAAAGGTGAAATATTTATTACAATTCATGCAAATACGGCTCATAAAATGTTTTACACGATAGTTCTACCAGACCTGATAAAGGCAATAACATTTAATGAATCATCTAGGAATGCAATTTTAAGATTTGGAGAATTGGAACTGCTATGAAATGAACTTTTTATGCCTTATTCTCAAAATCATTTAAATTTTAGAGTACTCGGAGATTATCAGCCATAGAGCTGCAAAAATACAAATGTATACAGGATAAATACCAATTGTAAAGGTTCAATGGTTTTAGAGAAGATAGTGGATAGATTTATGAAATATTCTATCTTGCTCTATTTTATATCATTATTTATATTTACAATTCCACCTTGGACGAAATTCCACTCAAGTAAGTCTTATTGTATTTTAATACTAACTTACAGGTTATATCTCTTTTTGTCGTATGACTTTGTGTCGGTGTACTTGTTTTTTGTACAGGTGATGGCCTCTTCATAGAACTGGAGATGTCAAAGTTGAGGGACATGTTAACAAATGGATCTCCATCTTGGTGCTGCGCCCATCCCGGTCGCTGATTCTTCTGGTTGATATTCTGGAAATTATTAATTTAACAAAACAAATCACTAGTCATTTAATGGTGCTTTTTTCTATCCTGACATTTTTTTATGTGATATTAATATTTGTGATAAATCCAAGTACTAAAGGAGTATAGGATGTATGAAACACAAACTATATTTCCATGTTTGGGACTACATTATATAACCATCTTACCTTATAAGGATATTAAATATTCCAAATAAGGAATGATTAAGCAATAAAAAAAATGGCGAGTGTTTTTAGAAAGAAAATGCACAGCAACAAAATTTCCCTGTGTTTTACTGTATTGCCCAGTCCCAGGATTTAAGTGCCACTTCGTAAAATTTTGAATTATTATAAGTGCTGGGATATTTTTGATGGAAACTTACAGAAGCTGAGTTTGCTTTTTTAAGTTTATAATTGGTTAATGTGGATGAGAACTTCTTCTTTTGTGTATCATCAATGCCATCAGTGAGGTCAGAGGTTGAATTTCCTTTCAGTATTCGCTGATTTCTGGTGAAAGGAAAATACATACAAAAAATCAGACAAAAAATACTAATACAAATGTATGCAAAACATAAAATAGATAATTATGAAAAAATAAGTATAATGGACTTACAATATCATAATCAAAGAAAGCTTAGAAAGAACTCCCATGTGCTGAGAGTATTGGAGACACATTAAATATAATTCGAAATTACTTAGCTGAAAACTAATTATGCAAATCAGAAAATTAATATGACCAGATTTGAGTGTAAAACTAATGAGGTCTGCGCAATGTAACAGAAAATCTATGTCTCCAAGTTTAATTGAAATGTGATTAGAACCAAAAAAATTATGAATTATTATGCTTATTAGGGAATTAATATGAACAGATTTTTACCCCAAACTAATTAGGTTTGTACATTGTCCTAGAGCATCTTTGTACTAAGTTTCATTGAAATGGAATAATTAGTACCGTGAAAACTCCAAAATCTCGACCCCTCTAAAAATTCGGCCGCCTATTTATTTGCCGGGGTTCGGTGTTTTATTTACCTCCAAATTTTCGACTCCACTAAGAATTGCCGACTCATTCTTATTCGAAAATTGCGACCAGTTTTAGTTTTCCCCCAAACGAAAAAAAAAACGATGTGAGCGTTCAAACGGGACCTTCCTCGAAGGCATGAATCCGGGTTTCTGATTGACTGAGAGATTTTTATTTTATTGGTAACGAAAATATATTCTAAATAAACGAAGTTTCAAATAAAAACGAACACAAAAATCTCGGCATGCTGTGTTTCTGAATTGTTGATTATTACTGTACTCAGTAGTGATTATAATAATGTACACAAAATAAATTTGTTGAATGGTTATGAAATACAAATAAAAGTCAACTTAGTTTCATCGTAAGCGAATGATTCCGGTCTCGTATAAACGTTTGATGCTGTAGGATATCCGCCATGTTCTCTTAGGTCAAATAGGTCAAATCGCTAATTAACCAATCAAAAAGCTGGATGATGCCAACGTGTTCAAATTACCATAGCTTATTTAAATATGTTAATGTTATTGAACGCAATGCGGAAGAGATTGGTGTTGTAGTACGATATTTTGGCTTGGATTTTGATGCGAAAACGGCATGATTTTTTTTAAATAAAAAAATTAGTTGTTTTTAAAAAATAAACTGGTCATCTGAAGAATAATTTAACATTGTTCACAGTGATAACAGCTCATTCTCGAAAGGAAGCTTACCCGCTCACGCTAGTCACGATAAAAATCATACACGTGTACCGTTAAAGTCCTAATATAAACCGCATACGTAATAGTAACCGCACCCCCAATTCCGGCTTCGGGGTTAAAGAGTTCTTAACAAAAATTGAAAACTTGAAAAGTACCTATTACTAACCGCACCCCCAATTCAACAAGACCGTGACTGTCTTCATTGTTTCAACCAGCTGTTCCAAAACGGCATTGTTCCTAATTCTATTCTTTGTTTCGACAACACGCCTAAAAATATTCACACCTATTTATTGTTCAGCGGTGATAAGATGTCAGACAGGCAATGAAACTGCTTTTGTTCTGGCGGCGACCTCTGTCAATACTCTTTCTGAATACGTCTGTGTTTCGTAAGTTTTAGACAATGAGCTTTTATCACCGTAAAAGTGTTAAACTGAGCATTGAAGAATAATTTATCTTTCGAAAACAAATAATTTCTTGATTTAAAAAAAAATCATGCCGTTTTCCCATGGAAATCAAAGGAAAAAGATCGCACTACATTATCGGTAAATCTCTTCCGTGTTGCGTTCACCATGAGGTCGCTGAACTGTCATTAACATATTTAAATGAGCTATGTAATTTAGACACGTGGGCACCATCCAGCATTTTGATTGGTTAATTAGCGACTTGACCTATCCGGTCAATAATACGTCACGTGAGCATTCAAAAGCATGGCGGATATCGTATCGGCTGTTTACATGTGACTGAAATCATTCGCTTACGGGGAAACTAAGTTGAATTTTACTTGCATTTTATAACAATTCAACGAATTTATTTTTCGTGCGTTATTATAATCACTACTAAATAATAATCACCAATATCAACACTTCGAAAACAAGTAAGTTATTCACTTGAGACCAGCAGCATGGCCGGATCGAGCTACCGTTATGTGATCATTTGCTACTAAGCAGTGCATTCGTGTTTTTATTTGAAACTTCTGTTAGAATATACTTTTCGTTACCAAGAAAATTAAAAAAAATAAATGCATATTACATTAAAAATACTGAGTATTTTTTGTATCATGTAGAATTTTTTTTTTATTGTAATTTTTCAACATTTCGTAACGCCTATTTTAGAACCAAAATAAGGCCTTTCACTCTTCCCCGACGCCTATTCAAGAGATTGTACGGTGTATTGTTTGTTTTGTGCATGTGTTGTGGACAAAAAATGACCACGCCCATTTAGTGATTGCAATATGTACGTAATAGAAACCGCACCCCGAACTTGAGCTATTGATCCCAATTTTTAAATTGATACATTGTAATATAAACCGCGGTTTATAATAGGACTTTAACGGTACTCTTGAATAGACAGACGTCAATGACCACGGTAAAACTTACTCTATTTTAGCCGGCAGGATTGATTGAAATGTCCAAAAAATGACGCCAAAATACACCTTAAAAGTCCCATTTTATTTTCTTAAATCCCATTTTATTTTTTAATCCAAGGGCGAATTTACGGCAGAATTTGGTCCCTCAAATAAGGGACACGTGAGCTTTGATTCTAACCGGATACATTGCACTGGGTCGGGGAGATAGTTTGCTAAACTTCCATGTATCTTTTGTCCAATGGGTACCTGTACTTCGAACATTCGCAAGTTTTCCTAGGTAGTGCGAGACAGCTTTGTCTTTTGACCTATTAGTTTTGTGCTGACCTCTTCTCCGCGTCTTGATGTTTTGTTTTGCTTGTCATAATACTCACTGATTGATGACTTTGTTTAGATTTTGAGTTACAACTCGGCCACGACCTTTGCTTTTACCGTGAAACATGAGGAAGTTTACGTCAATTGACGGACATTGCATTTTTTAAAAACTAATGAAGCACACTGTCTATCATCTCCATTTTTTCATTTGCTGATTTCTATTCTGAAAAATTCGACCGTCCGAAAATGCACCTTAATTTTGACTCTAAAAACACGTCACATTTCTAACACCAATTATTTAAAACCGGTCGAAATTTTGGAGTTTTTACGGTGCTTTAGATATCAGTGTGAAAGCTTAAAATTGGTTAATTATGCAAATTAGGTAATTAATATGTACAGATTTTAACCCACAATTATTCAGGTCTGTCTATTGTCCTACAGCATCCATGTACATTCATTGATATGTGATGTATAGTACCTGAGATATCAGTGTGAAAGTTGGTTAATTATGCAAATTAGGTGATTAATATGCACAAATATTTACCGGAAACTAATTGGGTCTGCATAATTCTAGATTCATTGAAATGTGATGATTAGTACTTTAGATATCAGTAGAAAAGCTGAAAATTAATTATGCAAATTAGGTAATTAATATGCACAATTATTTACCCTAAAACTAATCAGGTCTCTGCATAGTCCTAAAGGATCTATGTACCAAGTTTCATTGAAATGCGATGATTAGTACTTGAGATACCTGTGGAAAAGCTGAAAATTAACTAATTATGCAAATTAGGTGATTAATATGCACAAATATTTATCGAAAACAATCATTCTCTGCATAGTCCTTGAGTATGTAAGTACCAAGTTTCATTGAAATGTAATGCTAACTACTTATATCAAATGCTGAAAATTAATTAATTATGCAAATTAGGTAATTAATATGTACTGATATTACCATAAAAACTATCAGGTCTGTGCAGTGTCGTATGACATCTATGTACCAAGTTTCATTGAAATGTGATGATTAGTACTTGAGATATCAGTGGAAAAACCGAAAATTGACTAATCATTATGCAAATTAGGTAATTAGTATCCACGGATTATTACCAAAAACTAATCAAAACCTAGCATTAGTTCAGAGCATCTATGTACCAAGTTTCATCAAAATCCAATGAGTGGTTGTTTAGATATCAGTGGTACAGTCATGGAACCACTAAAAAATAGCTAATTATCATGCAAATTAGGTAATTAATATGCACGGATTTTTACCAAAAATTAATCAAATCTGCGCATATGTTCAGAGCATCTATGTACCAAGTTTCATCAAAATCCAATGAGTGGTTCTTTAGATATCAGTGGAACAGTCATAGAACAGCTAAAAAATAGCTAATTATCATGCAAATTAGGTAATTAACGAGCATGGATTTTTACCAAAACCTAATCAAATCTGCGCATTGGCCCAGAGCATCTATGCACCAAGTTTCATCAAAAACCGATGTATGGTTCTTGAGATAGCAGTGGAACAGTCGGACACACATACACACATACACACACACATACACACATACACACATACACACATACACACATACAGACACACTAACTGCAAAGACTCCCATTTTGTGCTTCGCACATGGGAGTCAAAAATATAGTAAATTACTAAGCAACTAAATTCAGTCTGTTCTAAATAACAGCTGCAGAAAAGTGAAATGTTCAAAAATTTACAGCAGGAATCAGACATTGGTAGGGGGGGGGTATTTTATTTACCTTGATTTTAGAACCTCATCATCGTTATCAAGATAGTTATATCGAACAGTATCTTTAACTACAGGATCAGATCCTCTCCACGGTGGTAACTCTAGAGGGGGCCCTGTTTTCGTTTTCCCTCTTGGTGGTTTCTTGGTTGTCCTTTCAAACTCAACTCTTTTCTCTTTACCATTCATTGTGGTATGTCCATTTGTCATATGCGACCCGCCCGCCTGCGGAGATCTGCTTTTCTTCTGTTCAATCAAAATCAAATTAATTTATTAATCTTTTCTTTCAGTTTATTCATGGGGAATAAAAACAACATTTGAAGATTGACACACTTCCGTCAGATTTGGCCAAAAGCAGTTACAAACAAATTAGTGTCTACCCCTATGAAAATAATTCTACTATTGTATACAGCAATAAGTCAAGATGCTAACAGGGTAATGTAGTTAGCCAGAAAAGATGACACCCTCTGAAAAGTAAGTTCGTCACTTTTTACAAAATATAAAGTTCATATCTATTTGAAAATGTTATCAAGTCCTGAATCCCATGAGAAATTATACATAATATATTATTGTACATTAAAATTAACAAATAAGAGAAAAATACATAAAAATAAAAAAAAAAAAATTGCACTAAGAATGTTTGGATGAATTATGTACATGTAGTTCAAAGCATTAATACATTGCCTGCGGACTCTTTGTTTTTTGTCTGTGAAGGTTTTCAACAGACAATGTGTAAATGATTCTTACCACTGATTGTTGTTGTGAAAGACTAATAGGAAAGGATAGGAGAAACAAGTGCATATCTAATTGATCACGAAACATTACCAGGGTTCACAATTCAGGGCCACTTAGGTAGGCCAATATATGCTCTACTTGAATACATTAACAATGAGATAGTTACTTCATATTTTCAATGAGTCTGAGCACATATAATATCATTTTTTTTGAATTTTGGGTTTAAAATTGTGTTCCCCATGAATAAAACAAAGTTCAAGTTCTGTAGTTATATACACAATGTTACATCAGCAGAATTCTTACCCAAGGATGACATAACAATTGAACATCATGTGAATGGCAACATGTCATCACCTGGCTTTCAAGTACATGTAAATGAGGAAAGTGACTGAGTGAAGCAGGACATTTCCAGTGATGAGATTCAGATGATCAAAATGTATTTGTTTTATCAATAGTGTATGCACTTATGTAAATGACACAGGTGTATTTACAGCACTGTAAAATCTATTAAAATGGTACAATGTAACAGAGGGGATATGGCTTCTATGAGAGCATCTGCACATATGAGAAATTGTGAAATTCTCAGTTGTTCAAAAATGATGGGTGAGACTTCTATTAGGAATGAAGCTTCGAATGCAGATTTTACGGTAATAATAAATCATATTTGAATAACAATGAATACAATACATTCAATTTTTAGTTTATGTGCGTCTCTATTAGAGATCCGCTTCTAATAGAGCAAATGCAGTAGGTTAGGAGTCCAAAAAAAAACTTTACCTTTGGACCTAGTAAATTTATCTCCCTAACATTTTCAAGGTACAGTCTCTTCCAAATACCAGTTTCATAAGGACTTGGACTGAATGTCAAATACCATCCTAATTTAAGACATTTTGGCATCCACACCTGGTCCAGTTCCGTGAGATACTTCCAATACCAAGACACCTAGAAGACAAAAACGAAAATTACTTGCGAATCGCTGATGTGAAAGTATCCATATGTTATGTTCAGATAACGATGTCTTTGTTGTTAAGTTGTGAATATGGACATCACCAGGACATTGTACGACCAATAACAATGGTTTTATTTTAAAGCTTTATTTGAATCGCATGTAAAACTAGCTGGTTTCCAAACAGTTCTAGGACGGGGGTGAAAAACCAAAGTGATCAATCATTGACAAATTGGAATTGTAAATATGCAAGTAAAATCAGGTGACAGCTAGTCAGACTGAAAACTCGGACAGGAAAAAATCTGATGAGCTGATCGCACCTTTTTTATCGGGCACCTCACTCGATGCGGAGAAAAACGAGACTGATTGGGGAGCCAATATGGCATCGCCTCATTACCTCGGTCACGTGATTCGTGACATAAAAGGAAAATCTTGAGGTCATGGGGCTTCCCCTGACCTAGATTTCTCTCTCCGTCATTAAACTCATAGTTGCTGTCGACATAGGAAGTAAAGTAAGCAAATAACACCGAATAAACGGCAAGGTAAAGACTATGCCTAATTATAGTAAACACGTACTGCATGCATGACTCGAACCGGCGCTCGCGTACGGCACCTAATCGCCTAGCTTCACGCCACTACACGTCTTCCCCTCGGCCACCGGGCATCCCCAAAAAAGGATGCTTAATAACCGAGCTTATTACGTGCAGAGAACATGAAACCCGTCCACGCGATCCGCGCCACACATCCTTTTTTGGGGATGCCCGGTGGCCGAGGGGAAGACGTGTAGTGGCGTGAAGCTAGGCGATTAGGTGCCGTACGCGAGCGCCGGTTCGAGTCACGCACGCAGTACGTGTTTACTATAATTAGACATAGTCTTTACCTGGCCGTTTATTCGGTGTTATTTGCTTACTTTACTTCCTATGTCGACAGCAACTATGAGTTTAGGATTATTTCTCAGTACTTATTCACTGTTACAATGCTGTACCATTACTTTCACCATCCTACTACAGCCATCTCTGAAGGCCTTTGCCGCATTCTGGCTACGCTGTGTGGCGCGGATCGCGTGGACGGGTTTCATGTTCTCTGCACGTAATAAGCTCGGTTATTAAGCATCCTTTTTTGGGGATGCCCAGTGGCCGAGGGGAAGACGTGTAGTGGCGTGAAGCTAGGCGATTAGGTGCCGTACGCGAGCGCCGGTTCGAGTCACGCACGCAGTACGTGTTTACTATAATTAGACATAGTCTTTACCTTGCCGTTTATTCGGTGTTATTTGCTTACTTCTCTCCGTCATTGGCTGAATCACAGATTAACGCCCACAGTTCAAAATAGTCATTTTGAGACAGAAATTAAAAGTGATTAAAACTTCACAATAAATGTAATTTTCATCGGATTTATCTATAGTCAATGCAAACAGATTGTCACAATCACGGCACTTTGTCCAAATTTAAACTTAACAAAATTGCCCACCCCTCACTAGGCCTGCCTCCAGGGATTGCGTTAACCCCATATTTTGCTTTCCGGACTCCAATTATGGAGGGACCCATTTTTTCAGGCAAGCTGGGGTCCAATCTCTAATAAAGTTATCCAGGGTCAAATTTCAATTTCTATAAGTAGGACTTGTCGAGACATTAGCGCAAACCCTGTGCGTTTATAAAAACATACCGAGTACTTTCACTCACCTGAGCACATCGACACAAACTCCGGGGATCCAGAAAAGTGAAGATGTAAATGGCGAGACATCGCGGTAATGTTCCACTGAAATCCTGACTGTCAATTGGCAGAACCTGTCCGGTTACTTTCATACAGAATTCTAATTGGCTTTTACTGCTTTTCAAAATGATGTCTTGTAACACACGTTTGCGCTGACTGTCACCCCATTTGTCGTACTGAGTGAGAACAGATAATGATAAACAAAAATAACTGAGTAAGAATGTAAAAGTATCTGTATAGCATGTATAATTGCTAAATCCATAAATTCTAAACTTTTTACAATATTTGCTCTTTTGAGCTATAATAAATTAGAGGTGTGCCTAGGATAAAAAAAAAGTCATATTTTAATGATTCAATATATCGTTAGTACTGGTACTCAAATTTCAAAACAATCTTTCCATTTAGCACAATCTTTCCTGGTGCCTACATTAGAGAACAATTCAAGTTTTTTCGTAGTCACTGACATCGTTTCAAGATTATGTTTTTGTTATTGTAAATAGCATAAACAGGTAAACTCAACAATGATCTGCTATCACCATGAAAATGTTTGTTTTTCAACAAATTACTAATAAACTTAAAAAAAAACAAAAAACCATGCTGTTTTTACACTGAAATCAATTCAAGAAGATCTTACTGCACTGTAGTTTATATTTGAAACTTGTTCCAATGTATACTTCCTATACATTACCAACAAAATTAAAACCAATGCAGATTACGTTAAAATCACTCAGTATATTTTGATATCACAGATATTTGTTGTTCAACATGCCTAATCTAGAACAAAATTAAGGTCTGATTTCTAAATTACAATAGTAATTTGATTTTATATGCACTTCTAATGATTCTCTTATAATATCTTATGACAATCTTGGTGTTGTATATACATGTATACTTGTATACAAATTAATAGTATAACAGTATAGTCGGCATGTGGCTAGTGTACCCATATATGACTTGTCACAGAAACACCAAGCAGATTGTTCACAGACTTCCGTGTACTAAATAATTTGAAATAAAACTACCATCCGAACAAGGGGCATCGTCGACCATATACTCTCATCACTTACACTGGACTGATCTGAATCTTCACAGTATACCGTACTTCCCTGATCATAAGCCCGGAGGCATGAACACGTAAGGGAAAAGTAAGGGATGAGATTACATGTATACTCGAGGACCAACTCAGAAAAGATGATTTTGTTTTGTCCCATGTATACTTTTGTACACATTACCAACAAAATTAAAACCAATGCAGATTACGTTAAAATCACTCAGTATATTTTGATATCACAGATATTTGTTGTTCAACATGCCTAATCTAGAACAAAATTAAGGTCTGATATCTAAATTACAATACTAAACTGAATTTATATGCACTTCTAATGGTTCTCTTATAATAGAATATATCTTATGACAATCTTGGTGTTGTATATACATGTATACTTGTACAAATAGTATAACAGTATAGTTGCCATGTGACTAATTTACCATACCCATATATGACTTTCGCCCAATCTGTTTCACATACATGTAAGCGCATCGCCCTACTATCGCATTTTGTGGTTCATATTACAACATCAAATTTTCGATCGAATAGACTAGATCAGTCATAGTGATTATATTTTTTATTAGATAATGACCATCAGCGATGTTTATGTTTTTTTTAGTGTATATTCAGAACGATTAAAATACGAGACACAAATATGCAACCCGAACGAGGTGGAAAGGCATAATTCCACAACCCAAATGTGATTGATGTGTGATGTGAAATACATAGTTATGTGATCAAAACATGATTGATGTGTGATGTGAAAATCGTGACAGGTTGCATTAAAGCAATACTGTAGATGTACATATAAATCAGATTACATTACAGTAATCAGTTGCCATGTGGCTTGTTTACACACATACATTATCATATACTTGTACCTACCCATTTTCCAACTAAATCTCTTCTCTCTTCAAATACCTAGACATGCAGAATAAATAAAAATAGTTCATTTTAAGGTTGCATTGTTGGCAAAATTCTGTTTGCTACGTTGTATTAAACACACACACCAGGGACACCCAATACAGAATTTATTCATCCCAGTTGATAAACAGCGCAATATGTTAGACTATGTTTTGCCAATAATACAAACTTTAAGAAGGATTCTGTCAGCATTAGTTTCAGGAGGGTTGGTGTGGTCAGAGGAGCTATATACAAACTAAATTGTTTTAATTCACAATTATTCAACCAGAATTTTGATTATTAGTATTTTTTATATCCACTCCTATTCAGTCTTGAATGGCCCTTGAAAACTACCATTAGTAGTTTGGTATATTTGGACAATCTTTAGATTTAGATAATACTGTAAAATACTTTATTTTAGCTAGAATTAATTTTCGCTAAAAAGACTTTTTGGGTGTTTTGTATGGAATTTATTTTCACTGATTTATGACGAGTTGAATGTAAAATATAGAAAAAAAGGTATATTCGCTGGATTTTATTTTCACTGAATCATTCCTTCAGCAAAAAAAGCGAAAATTAATTCCAAGTGAAAATAAAGTATTTTACAGTATGTCATACATTGTATATAGTCACAGTGTTACACCTTATAAATGTCAGGCATGGGGCTAATTTGCATAATATACTATATAATTTTAATTAAATCAAAATATCAACTCTTCATTGTTTCTTGGATGCTCAGTAGCCAAGCACAGTAAAACTGCCATTTTTAAAAGGTCTAGGATAACACTAACTAAGTGGGGTCAACTCAACCACAGGCTATGTATGGGAACTCAGTCAACTGACCCTGAAGAAAACTGGACAACTGGACATCCCTTGCATGCTACTTTCTAAACACAGCTAAAAACACTGTACAAATAAAAGCATTAAAAAACTGTAAATATTAAGAAGATCTGAGATTTTGTTGTTAAATTAAATTATGTTCACCATTGCCAGTCAGTCAAGATATAGTTGAATATGTTTACTATATTTCTGTCTACAATAATGGAAAAGGAGTCTAGACAAAATAACTATAGAGTTAATTATTTAAATAGTTACACACTGTCCCAGTGAAATGACGTGATTGAACTGGTATCCGCGTTTTAAATTATTTTCCTAGATGAGACTTTTGTGGTCCTTGCTGCAGTTCTGTAGCTTTTAGTTTTGTGGTAGTTTTTTTATTCTCAACTATCAATCTTTCAACAGTCGACGAGTTCTTTATCGCATATATTGAGACGGGCAGACGATGAACCCTACCAACGACAACAAACCAAAAGCTTGTAATACAAGTATTGGCGATCTGCTCCGTTAGGATTGCCCTTATAATCACTTTTGTCGTTTTGTTCGTTTTCACAAATGATTTTTTCTGTGATTTTTTTGGCATGGCGGATTTCTTTCAAACTTGGCAGGTAGGTCACACCTTCACCCTAGTTATTAGGAAACATCTGAAAATTTTTTTTTGGCCCACCGTTGAGCCAAAAAACTAATTTTTGGATAGCTTCGCGCCAAATGTATCTCCTCCTACAAATTTGGGATAAAACACTTCAGACATAGCTCATTCTACTCAGCTTGAGTGTGGGCACAAAGTTATTAATTGAATTTTTATATCTTTTTTCATTACTGAGAAATTTGACCTCAAAGTTGAGGTAACTTTTCACCAGCAACGGCTTTTAACTACTTTCGCCAAATGTATTACCTCCTACCAGTTTTGTACACAGTCAGCTGGCATCGGTGTTGCTGGGTGTATATGATAAAGGAAAGTTGTGCAACCAAATTTGCCAAGTTCGCACTAAGGCAGAAATTCACGGTTTTCAGCATTTTTGTAATAAAGACATTATTCTCTATCAATAATCCGCCCAAAACAGGAACATTTCTACTAATTCTTGTGTTTTTTTTTTTTGTGGTTGCGAAAGTAAAACATTCCGGAGGGAGTGAAACGGAAGCAGGGTTCTCCACGAGGGGTTTTTACAGGGCGCCGCGCCCTGTTATCTGAAATTGGCGCCCTGTTTAAATTGTCAGCGCCCTGTTATATTTCCTGTGCGCCCTGCATGGTCCCATACAAAGAATTGTTTACAAAACAGGCCAACACTCATTGTCTTCCGCAGATGATTCATCGTGCTCAGGGTAACTGGTTCATTGTTTTAAGGTGCAACTGTGAAAATTCCGGTTTGTTATCGTAGCAGGTCACCGTGAGGTGATAACACCACCAAACAAAAAGTTACAAGTTTTTTCAACACGATTAAAAATGAACATGTGGCCCAGAAAAGTGCATTACCGTACCCATATTTTTACTGCCAGGGTGACGTCAAATATATAAAATCGTTATCGGTAAAACCATTCGTTAAACATAAGGTCTATGGTTAAACCCAAGTTCACGCCGTGACTAGGTAGCGGCAACATCGTCACCGCCGAGTGGAACAAAGGCAGCAACCGGGCAGCTATGCACTTGCATGATCGGTAAACGACCAGCGCAGCCGACGTACCATCACAGACATTGCTGATCACCAAGAAGTCCACACGAATGCTTGCTTGAACATGTAAATGTTTACATTTAAATGAAACTATTTAAAGTTGAATTTTCTTTAAATCACAATTTAAAAACCCCGGTAAAACGGCCATGCTTTCAACTCGCATCATAAGAGGAAGAAATAAATTTACTTGTGTTCTTTTGGAACAAATATTCTGATTGGTTGTTTTTCGCGTCAATGCGTGGCTTTGGCCAATCAAAAGCATCGTTACATAGTATCAGGGTGCACACAGTAAAATGAACTGTTTCCGGGTCATAGCTGTTTTCAACGAAGCAGACATCAACAAACTTTCGATTCGAATGGAAACTATTCTTTTAAATATGTATTTTGTCTTTTTATACCTAATTCTATTATTTTTGATAGTAACTGTTAACTGCAGATCGAAAATCTTCTATTGTGTATATTTTATTTCGTTTGATCACCTTGGTTTTTGGTGCCATTCATGTAAGTTTTTTAATGAACCAATTACGAATGTTTGTGCGACATATATTTTATTTTGCTTCGTCCAAATAAATATAAATCATCAATATAAATTTTTGCTAATAATTAAATAAAGCATGTATGTATCTATTTGGGAAAATAAATTAACAAACTTGTTACGTTTTTTTCTGGACGCGATCATTACTTGTAAACAACTGATGTTGCCGCTTGAGGAATCGTGCAGCTAAAATCAGCTGATTGTACGTGCTGACGTTTACTTAATAATAGCTCTTCAAAATTCCTATTCATTTTGTAATAATAAATATATATTATGCATATGTAATAATATGTAGATTAATAGATTTTTTGGTTTCTATTTTTCAACATCCTTGCCAATGATGCATGTTACAAATGTGCCACGCCCACTTCACATTGGCGCGCCCTGTTTAATTTTCAAACCGTGGAGAACCCTGCGGAAGAGCTAAACTTAACGCGTAAAAATAGAACACGTATTTTGACCTCTATGCGGTCGAGCCCCGTGTCCATCGCCTGGCGATGCTCTTCCGTTTCACCAGTTGCGTTTTTTTTGACTAAAATTTGGGCAGTACTGTCAGTCACGAAAATTGATGAATAAATTAATACACATAAAATATGTATAACGGGCTAATTCAATGGTCACCGAACACTCCACTACTAAACAATCTGTGGCAAGATAGTAGCGTACTGTATATTTGACCCAGATTTGACAAGCGTGGTATAGTTTTTTGCGGGACAGAGTCCTTTATTTGCTGGCATTCTTGACTTTGGACTGCAGTTCTTTTTTATATTTTAGGGTAAATGTTTCTGATATGCTCTTAGGTTGCTTAATATCCGTCTGAAATTCTGGACTGTGGTCATATTTTCCGATTATGAGTCGTATGTTTAAATAACTCACCGTGACTAGTGTTTTGCATTATTTAGTATATTATTATGAAAGTCAAAGCACTGTACTTTAGGTAAATATTTATCGTTTCGTTATTTCATTATTTCCTTTCCAGCATTTACAGGAAACGCTTCATTCTAGAAAATCCTATCGCAAAACGGTTGGAAATAATAAATGCAACAGCAGAATACGTCCTAGCACAGTCACTCTACTAGTAGAGTGACTGTGGTCCTAGTAATAAACTAAGTGACTTCTAAAGACTGAATGGTGTTTGCGAACTTCATTATTAGTTATAAACCGACGTTAGCTTCACGTTTATGTCACCATGGAAACAGCCAAAAACATATTGCTTGTTTCTGAGCGGAGCGGATCGCCAACCAGCCTACCGGCTTGTTACATCTATCACTGACCATGTCCGCGGCTTGTTGCAGGTTTAGCAGCTCGGAATAGCTTATGTCTCTGCTAAAACTGCTGCAAGTCGCGGCGTTTTTCGATATCGGGTCTGTATATACAGGCTTCGCCTATCGGTGTATCGCTAGATAACACAGACAGACGAAATAACCCTAAAGACGATAAACAAAAAAACTGCGATGAATTTATGAGCCACAGAACTACAGTTACGCGGACCCATTGGCACTCAACACTAAATTGACTGTCATGAGACTGACCTTTTCGTTTGCTTTGGGGTGATTCATTGGCGTCCATGCACTAAATCTCGTTGAATTCATAGATTCAATTCCCTTTGACTTAGCCTCCAGTTTCTTCTGCTGTGCAGACCACGCCATGGTTTTACTATAGTTTGAATAAACGTAAACAAACAACCAAATCTACTGACAAGTTGACACACTCAGCTTGTTGCTACCGCCATCTTTGGTCAACAAATCAATTTCCGTTATAGTGCATCATGGGAGTAGTATAGTTTGCCCTCATCGGTGGAAACTGAAACTCAGTGAGACAATTAGACAATTATCCCCCCCCTGATTTCAAAGGATGTCCAAGCTAGTTTTAAAACATATTTATTTCGTAGTATGAAGCAGATAAAGTGATAAATACAAATAAATAAAGGACAGCACAAAAATACGTATCGAAACAAATTTCCCAGCCATGAGCAGTTGACAACAGACACAACTTTTTCTTAAGTCCTAACGAGTGTGACACAAATTAAAAACGAAAGTACTCCCTATTAAAATAAATTAAACGATAATGTCTGATAAAATAATATTTTTTTTTAAATATGTACTTAATCATTTATTTTCCATATACTTGGTTTTTATTTATTTGCACTATGTTTACATCGTTTTTTTTCTCTCTAAATTCACGAAAATCACATTCATTCCGTCTAAACGCTTCATTAAATGTAATATACTGTAAACTTTTGAAAATCAAACAGTCATTGCGTGTAAAAAGCGCATTTTTTCCAGCCCAAAACGCCCACAATGTTCACCATTTGGTTTCAGTTTTTCAACTGGCTGCGGGGCATTCCACCCCAAATACTCAGTGTCTTGTACACCCCGAGAAACAAGTCTCTTTCAAAAAGAATTCAGGTTTTTACTGGAACACCACACCCATATAGTTTTTGTCTGCGTCATATTTATTAATATGCTTTGAAATACAAATATTTCCATCCCAATTGCTAAAAAAGTAATTAGAGACATTACGCCTGTATGGCATCTTGGTTCGAGTTCCTCGCCGATAGGACTGTTACAGTCAGTGTGCCGCCACAACGAGCGACCAAATGGCAGTTTGTGGCGTCCCTCTAAACCACCAAACACCGTTGGAATTCGAGCCTCGCCTATCTGAAAGTTCTAATCATTAGTGTGAAAACAAGAACAATGCGGAGTCATACCAGGACGGCGTCAGTTGTTTTCACGGTTTCACACCTTCACCAAAAAATAGCGTGTTCTAACGGAGATGGGATAAAAGACGAAGAAAACTGTTATACTATGATTAGAAATTATAAACTTGGAAAATTTATTATGTATTGATTTTTGTTTCAGTCATGTATTTTTTTATATTAATATTGTGCTCCTCAACAAATAAATAACAAACACTAAATTACAAAAAACACACAACAGCTTTGAACGACAACACATGGTTCACTTTAAGACCAAGATTGATGATTTTTTTGGTACTTGAGGTTGGTCCAAAAGAGGTTTTGAGTACCAGTCTATGTCAGCCTCGCCACAGAGCAGTTTTCAAATAATTTGTATGTAATTCTTTTATATTTCTATGTCACAATGTGTGGCACCTGTACCTTTCCCCAGGCTGGGCACGCCCAACAGTTTGACGGGTAAAGTTTTCAGAGATTTTTTGTTCAAATTCCTTCGAGAAAGTTTTTTTTTATTCCTAGTTTTCCTGGGCAGTCGGCGTGTCGGTAACAGGAGCTGTTATTTTTGTTAATGATTGCGTTTTTCAGTTTTGTTGTTGATTTTTCAGTTATTTTCCCTCCAGTAATGTTAGTTGCATCATGGAGGTAATCTGTCTTTTACCTCCATGGTTGCATTGACTGAGCGCCAGTGTTTTTCGAGTTTTCACAGCTCATATCGGCTTTTCGGGAATGTATAATCCTAATTCAGGTTGCTTTTTGCATTCAGTATTATTTTCAAGAGGTAAACCTGTGCACTATGTACAATGTAATGGCAGCCATTTTAGTTTTCTGTTATCGAGTCTCGCTAAATATATGATTCGCCGGACATTTACGAAGCCGCGTCTGGCACGAATCATGTAAGTGTGTGTTGTACCCCGTTGGATGGGTTGAATTGCGCCATCTAGAGACAAAGTGCGGTTCATGACGTCAACATAATTTTAATGTACTGAGTAGATTGGTGCTATGACAACTAATTTTGTTTTGTCGCCTGAGATTTGCGTAAACAATGTCGTTGGACTAGAAAGCACTGTTTAGTTTGGTTATGGAGTCAAATGTTGTTTACATATTTACAGTGTAAAAAAGTCGCTGCGACAGATCAAAACAATACTTATGCTGTGAAGGATGTTCGTTACACCCATTGACGTCACAGATACGATTTGCTCAAAGAGGGCGTGACTTATAGGAAAGGTGCTCTGAACCAGATTGAATCTTTCACAACTACTAGGACGTTATTTTCACGTCAAATATGTCCTTAGTCAATCGAGAATGCAACCTATAGGAAGGGTTTACTGAACACAATTCAACAGTAATGAAATATGTGACGTTTATTGATGGTTGCGCCACAGTCAGAGTGACTGTGGTTGCGCCAACGACGGCAGAAAATATGACTCTATGAACCAGAGTTGTCTGTAAATCATAGGCCTTAGAAAGAAATCCTGATATCCCAGGTAACCACTTTTAAGGACACCAAATGTACCAGAAATGACTAAAATACCACTTCAAATGCTGACTGACTGTCTAATCAATGAAGATCAATGGTAGAGCAGAAAATGTCGCATACACCTCGTATAAATATGTATGTATACATACAGACAACATAGTTATTTGTCTGCTTATCAGCCTTTCTGAAAATATGTTTCCCAGTGTAAAATCTAAGACAACAAAAGAACAGTGCGTGACTAGCAACGCGGCATAAATGCGTTCAGTTGAGTCCAAGCATATACACAAGCTGCTCTCTGATTGGTCTGACTGTTAGGCGTCAGGGTTGGGTAGCCAATCAGACACAGTCTTGTGAGTAGCTTCGTACTGACTTCGTTTGTTTGTTTGACAAATGACGTCAGTGTTTGTCGTGTTGTGGCTACACCAAGTACAGGCTACTAAACATCTTGATTATTTGCATATCGGTTAGACCCAATTGCGTTCACGTACAGGAGGGAACAGTAGTTAGCACAAACTAATAAGGAACGCCCATAACTGTTAACAATATATAAACCTTCAGTTCGTTTGACTAGTATTAATCAGCACAGTAATCAGGAATGTATTCATCATATTTTAGTTCTATGGTTATAAGACAATAATGTAATATTAAGAATGAAGATTATGTGTTTGCGTTTATTTTCAGGTCGGAGATGACATAGCGACAATGAATAGTTATCTATATAATAGTAAATCTTCCAATTAAAATGGACATTGAATGCAATGATGTTTTTGACGCTCAGTTCGAGCTAACCGTTCTTGAAAATCGATCTTATCATTTTAGCTCGTACTTACCATTTCTCAGCCCATACTAAGCGTTCGCACACGTTTTCTTGGTATGTTCTAACATTTTTTTTAACCTTTTAGCCCGTGCCACGAAACTGTGCGCGAACGAAACTATTGACGTCTGCTATAAGGCTTACCGGTAGAATATGGGTATGTAGTCAGCATGTTATCTGTGTCGCAAATTTTACTCTATTGAACCTGTTGTCTGAAATTGGTCACGTTACTTTACTGCACATATATGTAATACAATGTACATTATGGGAAAGTACCTCCAATTATATATAATAGTCAACTTTTATCACTCTCACTCAATTATATTTAAAATATTAAAGGGCGGTGGTCATTCGGTTGTGCAGTGCGCGTCAACACCAATTGGGCCTCCTTGTTGAAAACCTCGACCTGACCTTCGTAATAAATAAATAATTTAGTTGCCTTCTGTTTGTGATATTTCCCAGAAGGCACTGCCGTAGTAGTATTTGTTAATTGTACACATCGACGCAAGCGGCTCCCTTCCCTAGAAAGCCCGGGTCACAGTAGCGTGGCCACAGATCTGGAACCGAGACTATAGGCATTCTCAAACTGTATGGAGAGTTCTTGAATATTACCACTGAGGGCGTATCCATTATTAGTAATACCGTAATGTGGCACTATCTGTGGCGAACCTCGGCAGTATGCGTATTTCTTTTTGTAAACACAGTAAGACCTTACTAAGTACTGACCGATGACTACGGATTTATGACAGTCAGTCAGTCAACATTTTCCAAGACACGATACTCTAGTTAAATACCTTACAAAACGACCATTTCTGTAACTTGATCCTAATATATGGAGTGCATCACACTTTTCTGAAATACATTACTATATACCCAGTATATCATTGAGAATATTCCATATACAAAATCAATATTTTTTTTTTCTGTCGCAGAGTACACGAGCTGTTGTATGCGTATTAGCACACCTGCCGAGATCCTCATGGCAATATTCGACCTCTAGGCGGCGCAATTCAAACACGTCCATTCACGTCACACATTATTAGGTAACGTCTAGTTCTATGTATCATTAGTAGTTATTGTACGTAACTATGTTTTGCGGCGCCAGTCGACGGCGAGAGACCATCACGATTAAGACCGTATTGTTAATTGCCGTTAAAATATCGCAGCAGTTATACAGAATGTATATAATTTAAATTACTGAACACAATTGGCCGTAAGCTAATCACAGAAAAATGGTGCCTCCCTCCCTCCATTAACCGAATCAATCAATCAATAAAACCACATCCACGATCAGAGTAGTTCTTGCAGTTTTGGACAAAAAATGTTGGTATGAAATGTCGTAACGGCAGGGAAGAGTTGGTTGAAACTCTGGGGAAAGGAGGGATGCTTGGAACTCTGGGAAGGGAGGGGGATAGGGGTGTTGGTTGAAACGTCAGAGAGGCGAGTAGTGGATTGTAAATGGTTCTACATGAAAACTAACTGGAAAACTGTATTTATGACAATTACATAAAGGAAAGCGCAGACATTGACGCCAACGCAATATTTAAATCAATTTCGCTCATTTGAAGAAAAATTTAATACTAGTACACAGTTTTTGTCACCCTCTCCTCTCCTCCCAACCCGTCATAAGATTGTAAATTTGGCAACGGTTGGCGTTGAAGAGTCATTGTGAACAGCTACTCAACGCTAAGCTTTTAGTTCCCCTAATGTAAATATAAAAAAATAAACATTACTCAGACATGGAGTGTGGATTTTGCATACTCTCAGCGCAACAAAGGCATTTCCTTCATCTTTATAAATATTTATAAATTTCACAATTCAAACTGAAACGGGAGGTTTCTATTGGCTGATTGAATAACATTTGAACGTTTTCAAATGACGACGTTGCACAATGCACTTGCCGATTGGCTGGTTTGATTCAACTTCCGTTGAAATTTAAAGATCTTTATAATGATGAAGGGAATGCCTCTGTTGCGATGAAAGTAGCAAACATATTAATACGTCACTGTGTCAACTTTACACACACTGTACATTGTTACAGTAATGGTGTGCTTAGTAAAACCATACACTCTATTTTATTTGCTTGTCAAATATTGACGGACAATATTGTTCACTTTTAACAGAAATTGAATGAAATGTTGCTCCGGCACATGTCTGCGTTATTCGTGCTTGTGTAAATAATATGATTCGCTTTTAAATCCGTGCAACTCCGCGAACGTGTAATTTGAGAAAACAGTGTGAAAACAAACTTACCTTTCTCTGAACAGACGAACTCAGATGTGTTCAATTCATATTGTAACAGTTGCGATCGATAAACCGTGAAGCCAGAAAGAAAGACGTAATGATTGCACGCTACTTTAAACAAACATGTTCATTGCGATCACAATCACGTTAGTTTAATTTTCTGTTAAATGGGTCGTATTTTTCAGAAAAGTACTTTAAACCGGGAGGGTCGTCACCTGCGCACGCGCGAGAATTGATTCCCAAGCGACGATAACAGCACACGCTAATTACGCAAAAGCTCATGGATAGACACTTGTTTGTAAACAATGACACGCTATGGCCACCTGGCGCATGCGCAGGTGACGACTCCCCCGCTTTAACCTTTGAGTGCCATTATTTTTCCCCGCACATTTTTGCACATTTTTATGTAATCCCTATAAGTATGACATAATTTTCCATGGATCAATGTCCTGTTTTTTTGTGTCGAGTGACAGCATACTTTTGCGTACAGTTATTACTTGCAGCTCTTGAAAGATAAATGTTGTTTCGGAATACAATGCTTAAATATTAATGAAGGTTACGAGTACTATTCAATAGAAGTTGAGTAATACTTAAATCTGTTTTCATCATGATATTTTGCGAGTAAATTGCCCATTACTATACGCAGTCATATGTGAGGAACAAAATGAGGTCACGAACCAAATTGTTTAGATAACTGTGATATTACTTTACGTACGGGAAAAAAACCTATAATTTGAACGCCAGACTAAATCGCTGTCACGCTTTTCGCAAAATTAGAAATAATTTGTGGGTTCCAAGTGCATGTGCTGTGTTGTTGTTGTTCGATTACATCAATGACGCTGCAGGAATTTGGTGCATGACTCGCAACGACAACGACTCAATTTTTTACCCAAATTTTGCGCAATACGACTGCACATTTTCACGAGTTCACGATATTATATGCAGAACGTTAACCTGCAAACAGTTGCTAATATGTCAAATGGTACCTATAGGATTATTTTAGTTGTTTTATAACAAAAACTTAGAAAAAAAATACAAAGACGACAAAATGGCGGATAATTATGACGTATTGGGACAAAAATACCACGTGACCTAGAAACCCGAATATGGTCTATTCGTCCAAAATTAACAAATACATTATAAGTACATATAAGCACGTGCACCATGTGGCGGTAACAATTGTTCTCTTGAAAAGATTAATAAATACATAGTAAAGTATGTTGTCTATTCTCTTGAAGGTCGCACTTACTTGAAATGTACATGTATACAATAAATTATCGAATGGAAACGATGTTAGTTCCGAGACAAATCATCACCTTAATTCAGAATTAATTAATTTCAAATTTATCTATTTACTTGTGATAGCAGTAAGCAAAGTCTTGGACAACATTACGCATGGTTCGATAAATATTTGGTTTTCTTCATAATAATTTTTAAAAAAATCGTAAAAAGGATAAATATTGGTATATTTCTCCGTACATGTGTTATCGTTAGCCACAGTTACCCAGAAAATTAGTCTTGTCTGCGGTTGGCACATGCATAGTTCGGGCACTAACATGCCATTAGTGGAAGTTCAGTGTTGAATGCCTACACGTATTTGTAAGTACAATAACTTGACCTGACGAGAAATTTGCAACTGTTTCTGGCAAGCCACTTTTGTGGATGTTTATCAATCGGCACCTGTTACGGCGTCCTTTGTATGTGAATCACTGCTCGCGGTGGATTTTTGTCATTGACACCCAACTGACCCAAGCCACCGCAAGAGGTGACAGTTGGTAGTGTTAAGTGATAGCCCACGGATCATTCCGCCACTGCTCAGGGCACACTATCTACGTCATCGTGACTGTATTCAAACGTGGCGTTCATATACATCTACACTATATTGTTCCTGTTGCAGAGTTGCCGTCGTCTGTTTACGTCAACGGCCAAGTTCACATGCGTGTGCGTGCATACACTCGGCATCAGCGTACTGGAGTACTCACGTACGTACTATAGCAACACATCCCATGGTATCCCCGCCTAAACCGCAGCCATACACATACGTCTCATCTTTTCAAACAGGTACGTGCTAATATTTGCTGTTAGAAAATTTAAATCGATTTAATTTACGCACTAATTACCACGCATTGGACGAGGGTGTCTGCGAGCATGTCGTCTTACTGTACTGAGCTGGGGACAACAGTTAGTTCGGGTGGAATGGTTGCAAGTACAGAAAAAAAGCCTACTGGAATTTATACAGTGTTTGTACTTTCATTGTAAACAGTCTGTGAATTTGGCAAAGATCGTATTTCCAGCGTACTTCATGGACCGTCTGTTCTTAAACGTGTTAAATGTACCATAATTTACGTACCAGTAAACAAAGTGCATGTACATTTGTGTAATTCGTTATCTCAAAGAATACTAGTATCCCGTGTCGGTTATATTACTACCCGTATCCCAGAATCTGACGTGTACATATGTCCAATGTGTACTGTTCTTGCATACGCCCAGAGCGATATATTATTTGTGGGTTTCTGGTGCACGTGATAATCGGGGTGGTTACGTCATCCATTTTAAGGCTCGTTCGAGGTTGGTTACACTCGTACGCTGAGTGTTTTGTGCGTACACGAGATGTCACTAAATGACTACAACGCCGTCATCATTTTGCAGTTTTTTTCTTCAAATAAAACATCTACCTGCCAAATACACCGAGTTTTATGAAGGCCTGAATTTGTTTTATGGGTATTTATAATTATTTTTAAATATTTACCCCGAAAGATCTTCGCGTTTCATTCAAATCCAAAAAAGAGGACTTCATTGGCTGTAGGAACCATTTGATGACGCTCATTACACATGGTTTTTATGAGATGCCTTCAATTAATGGCCGATTTACCGCCATGAACGCAAGAGTTAGATCTCTTGTTTGAAACGCTTGAAATAACATTGATTCGTTCGCCGAAATAAAGGTAATTCACGTATTAGTGAAACCCAGTGAAACAAAAACCATCTTCGCATTCTTTCGAATCCATGATCTGATCTGATCGTGTTAGAAAAAGATCTCAATTAAATTGAATGATTTCATTGGGCGCGCAAAGAAGCTTGATCCTTCAATCAGCGTACATGTAACAGCAACTTGCATAATTTACCAATAGAATTTGGCGTCATAGCTATCTGCCCAAAATACGCGACTTCGCGCTCGATTTTCATGAAAACGCACAATAGCAAGCGCCGCTGTGTTTAAAAGACGGCAGTCGTCGTGCCGCGTTCTGTTTGATATGGGACTCACAGCGACGTATACAACGCGTGTAAAATACATTGTTTATTTACATGAAATTCGAACACGCGCTGCGTGACGACCACCGCGCTTTAATTTTGTTGACAGTAAAGAATGGTTTACAATGTGAATGCTTCTAAGCTAAACTCAACAAAGGCACTCGCTTCATCTTTATAAATTTTACAATTCTTAAAGTTTCTGTCCATAGTCGATTGAATATCATCTTTGGAACGCATTCAATTGGAACGCATATAAACATGAAGGGAAAGCCTTTGTTGCGCTGAGAGTAACAGCCAGGCAACGGTCGAATAAATAAACCGAAGTGTATTGTAATTTACAATTCAATACAATAGTAATGTATTTTACAATTTTCGCATGCCTTACTGACGTCATTACGCTAATCAGGTTGTTCATCACGTGATGTTTGATCAGGTTGGCACACTGGCACAGCCTGAAAACAAAAAGGTTATACAAATTTTCTCTTTTTTTCAAATTGGAGTAGCTTGCTTATACAAACACCAGTCAAAAAAGCTAAAAAACAATTTTGGATAGTCTCCACTGTTTAGACGTTCTTAAAAACATCGTAAAGGTCTGGAGAATTGCAGTAAATCGATATTCGTACAGACATGAAGATTTCCAGTTATTTGCCCGAGGCATTTGTTCATCACAGTTGGCATATTTTGTTTTATCTATGCACAATAATTTATCAGTAATGTTAGTAATTAATTTGTTATGTCATGCAGGCATTGAACAATTAATTTCATTATCTACACGACAGCTCATTTGGTTTATTTATTGTTGTTTATTTAAACATTACTTTAATGAGAGTTTCCCAATTAGCAGAATGTTAAACTTCCTTGAGGCCCCACAAAAACAAATACAATTGTTAAAAAACACCCATCCAAGGAGCTCGTGTATGTTCATATGTGAATATAACTGTTGGCATTGAATGTGATAAAGTCTCGAATTTTAAGATGGGATTTTAGTGAAAACAAAGCAGTTTCCAATGACTGACTGAACTGACATATAAAATGAGTAGCCAGTTGTCAATTTCTTCAGCAGTATTGTGATATTTGATTTGATAGAAAATAGAGGTATTACTGTTTTTGACTTATTTAAAACGTGGTCACGTGCTCATTTAATATATGCAAATTATACACTCACCATTACCTAAGGAAAATGTCATTCTTCAATTGACTCGGTTTTATTAAGGTCGTACGAAGATATGTGACTAACGTTTGCGCATGCGTCAAACCTGGTTTATTTAAATGGTAACATTAATCAAAAAGACCAAATAATACAGGATAATACTAGCACATCATAAAAAAAAACTTACTGCTGCAATACGATGAAATACATCGTTACTGAAATCAAGCTCACACATGACAAACTCAAAACTAGAATACCTATAATAATTAAAATTCTGCCATTGGTAAGAAACACAAATATACAAAGAGGATTCTGATAATTCTGAAATTATAAATTTGGCCAATACAATATTCATTGCTATGTTTTTATTGCCTATTGTCATTATAAATGTGTTTTCCTTTGTCAAATTTGTGAAGTAGTTTATATGTTTTCCGGCTTCTTCATATTATTTTTTTCTTCGTGATCTGTTTCATTCTAAGAGTAAAGATTATGGATTCTTTTTTTTGTTGGTAATTTTGGTTTAGTGTGTTTTCCTGTTTCGGTTACGGGTCGTAGTTACTTAAACCCAAGGAAGACATTGACTCGCACAGATCATGTTTGTTAAAGGGAGGTAGTCGTCGCGCCACGCATGGGCGAGATATAAACAAAGATGACGACTTTGACTGTTGCGCAGATCAACGAGTACAAATTAAAACGTTTTCAAGTTTTAATTAGGTAATTTTTAGGTGATTGGAAGGTATCGAAGGAGTCACCGACGGTAATCAGTGCAAGTCGCGCCTAGGTCAAATTTCAAACTTGTGATTTTTCATCTGAAGAGCGCATTGGATTATGGGAAAACCAATGTTTATCAACACAAATGTCGCACATGCGTAGCGCGACGACCACCGCGCTTTAAATAATTTTCCATTTCAAAATTTTTTTTTGAATTCTGTGTATGTCTATGTATCGACCCAGTTTTCCCACATATTCCATCATGGGAGTGTTTTTCCTCACACCTAGGATGAATCGTAAAAAATGGAGATGAACATAATGTCAGATTTGTAATAAATCTCATCTCCCCAAATACCACTGCCGTATACTCGTGTCGGTCTAATTAATTTATCAAAGAGAGACAACATTTTTTTAAAAATGTAGATTAGTATTTGGGGGATATTTCCTTGCTTAATAATGTACTGTACACATTTGATGATGATCAGTTTTAATGAAATAAGGATATTCAAATGCAATAATCCCCTGTCAAAGATTGGCCTTTCGATGTGAGGTACGAAATAAACAAATTCGAGTTCAAAATCAAATCGTTCGATTTTTGCGGCAGGCTATTGTACAGAAAATCGCCGATTAAAGTGCCTGCCAGTGGCTATATTTATTTCTTCACCTTCATAGAAAAGACGATTAGATTACATTTTGTTGAAAATCATTTTTGTTTTTGTGCTAACGGATAGCTTCCATGGATGTACCTACATTGAGAAATTAACTAGACAATTTTTAATCCTAATTTAGTTTTAGACGAATCACAATGTCAGCTGCATATAAGCAAACTGACTTTACTAATATTTAATGTTGGCGGACTTCAGGTGTGCAGAACGAAAATATTGGGCGAGTCATTTATAAATAAATTAAAAAGAGTTATACTCATGTTACAACCTTCTTTGACCCTGTGGTTGAAGTAAATGGGTCTGTTAATTAACCTTCATTTTATATTTTATTTTACTCATCTGGAATTTCTTCCCTCGAAACAATCATTTTTTTAATGTATATTGCAATTATCGGAAAAGTTCTACGATGAGATAATTTCTCCGTTGCTTTATTAATTATATATAATTAATATACAACCTAGGAGCTCTATACATACACGCATTATACACCGGCCAAGTGATTGCCAATGAGCGATCGCCTTGCAGCTGGTGATTTGTTTTGCTTTAATGAGAGACATGCCATGGTGTTATTACTGTCCATCCCCTCCCCCACCGCAAACTTTAAAGGCAGCTGGACTGAAAGTTTCAGTGTGTTGTTGAGTTAAGCAGTGAAGTTACAAAGCAGGTGTGGACCTGCCATCTGAGTGGTGGTCAGTGTCAACAGATGGTAAAAGATAGAGTGATTTGTAGATGGAAAATTATGTTGATTTTTGTCTAGTACTTCAAATTAAATTAGCCAGATTATAAGTGGCTAACACGACGGGACATCGGAGGAAGGGGGTGTTGTTTTTTCGAGCTACGCCCTCGCAGCACCACCCTGTCCCGTGATGTTTCCTACACTAATCCCACGTCGTGATTCTTAACGAAACGGGTCAAAACCGATTCTTTATTCCACTTTCTAACCTCAGAGCATGAATCTTTAAATAAACACTGAGTTAGGACTTTGATTATATGGAATTATTAATAGACAAATAAACAGAGATGTATTCTGACACGCCGTGTCGGATTCGCTACATCGCTTCCTAGAGCATGAAACGATTTATTTGACATGTTCCAGAACTAAATGCTTCAAAGCTATTTAAAGATGTTTGCTGCTCTGAGTGAAAAAAACAAAACAAAACGATATGGTCTGGTTCATTATACTATGGTTACCAAGCCAACGGCATTCGTGGTGTTATGGAAACGCGCCTTTGGATGGTGAAATATGTGTGTAATTATTAGTAAGTGTAACAAAAGGAGAGATTCTTTTTCAACAAAATAATTATAAACTTCAGAATGGAGTGTACACGCTCACAGCATAACAGGCAGTCACGTACCGCGTTCTTTCGTTTTCATCATTACATTAAAATTAGGAAGAGAATAGAACACTGGATTGAGATTAAATAAATTAACTAGATACACGCAAGTAAATATTGTCAGGGTAAATGAGTGTTAAGATGTTTAATGTAAACTTGTTAATAGTTCTCTCAATGTCGTCATGGATACAGCATTCCTGCTGAACAATATCGGTAATTTGCTGATAAAAGTATGACCTCAACCCAGGTCACCTCACTCCAAAGTTCAGAGAGCTCTTTACAGTGCCTTCTGTGGATATTCGAATAAACAGTATTCTGTTTCTTATTTAACATTACAAAACATGTTTGACAATATTACGTAAACGTCGTAAATACCATGGATTATCTTGTCCTTCGAAACACGTGGCCTTGGTGACCCATGACACGACCCATCGTTTATGAGCAATACCCATCCGACGAATACAACAAAATGGACACGAGACGAGAACAAATTACTCGTGGCCGCATACCACATAGTTTACCACATTAAGTTGACTTACATAAAGATAATTTACGTATTACGCCAAACTAATGAGATAATGATATGATAATTATATGATAATGATACATACTGTCCAGCTCAAACGTCATAACGTCACACAAACATCTTTCCCAATAACAGTGTGAAAACAAACTTACCTTTCTCTGAACAGACGAACTCAGATGTGTTCAATTCATATTATAACAGTTACGACCGATAAACCGTGAAGCAAGAAAAAGTGACGTAATAATTGCACGCTACTTTAAACAAACACGTTCATTGCGATCACAATCACGTTAGTTTAATTTTCCGTTAAATGGGTCGTATTTTTCAGAAAAGTACTTTAAAGCGGGAAGGCCGTCACCTGCGCACGCGCGAGAATTGAGTCCCAAGCGACGATAACAACACACGCTAAAAATGCAAAAGCTCATGGGTAGACGCTTGTTTGTAAATAATGACACGCTATGGCCATCTGACGCATGGACAGGTGACGACTCCCCCGCTCTCAAAGCGCTATAGCTATATCTGTCGTTCCTCGCCGTGTTCAAGGGGTCTCGTGCGACGTCTGAAACGCCGCATGACGAATTTTTCGCTGCGTGACGACTGTAGCGATGCGGGACTACTGATGCGCACTGTGTGTCCGGTGTGGCGATGCGTGACGACTATGACATCTGTGCCACTGCGTGACGACTGTGGCGACGCATGACGACTGTGGCGATGCGTGATATCTGTGGCGATGCGTGACGACTGCTCCATGCTGCGTGACGACTGTGACGATGCGTGACGACTGCTTCATGCTGCGTGACGGCTGTGGCGGTGCACATTAATACGCGCCACATCCCGTTTCTGTGCAATCTTGTTATTAAAAGAACTTATTTGATTAAACAACGTGAAAACTCTGCGCCACTTTTCTTAGGATAACACGGAATTTCGTTACTGCTAATAATCACAGCCCGTCAACTACAAAGTTACTTACTAGTAGTCTTACATAAGATAATATTACCCTTAAACTTGAACAGGATGTACATCCGTGGTATTTTTTAACGGTGTCATAGTTGGCAACTCTGACGGAAGGGGCACGTGTGATTGAATACGTGTTTATGAGAGCTGCCACTGCGAGTTTAGATAAGTATCCATCAATACTACATGACGCCGTGAGAACTGTGCTATATGGGATATAAGGAGCCACGGTCGGATTACAGTATAAACATCAGCGACGGGCGTCCTTGAATGAGACTCGTCAGCGATGAAGGGTAGTGGTGGTTCTTGATTTCATTCTGGGCTTGTTAACAGATATATGTCGTAAGCACATCGAATTCGAAACGATTGCCATTTTCCATTTGAAGAGACGCGCGCGATAACTGGGAAACTAGTTAATTCGGTAATTCCCCTGGCGTATTACATGAAATTCGATCACGCGCTGCGCGACGACCATCGCCCTTTTATACATAACACGATACTATGGAATACTTTATTTTCGCTTGGAATTAATTTTCGCTATTTTCGCTGAAGAAATAATTCGGTGAAAATAAATTCCAGCGAATATACCTTTTTTTCTATATTTTACATTCAACTCGTCAATATTAAGTGAAAATAAAATCAATACAAAACGCTCAAAGTCTATTTAGCGAAAATTAATTGCAGCTAAAAGTATTTTACAGTATTCAGATTATAGTTGTAACCAAGTGATTACGTCACAATATTTAGATTATAATGGAAAACAAGTGCTTACGTCACGATACTTAGATTATAGTCGGAAGTAGCAAAACATTGTTGTTTATTCACATACCCGCATTTTGAAATCTAAACAAACTGATGCCGGTAGTTTTTCACCAATTGATACTTGTGTAGTAAATCAGAATACTACAACTATATATTGTGACAGTACAAACAAACTGGGTTTATATTGACGCACATAACACCAACTGAGAAATAAACGGATATAATCACATGGACAGACTTTATAATACCAATACAAATACCAGGGTTCTCGTCCCCTCATGTAACCAGTCACTAATGTGAGATAACAATTCCAAACGAATACAACAGTAATCCGAAATATGTGTATCTATCAATTACTCCGAATTCTCGATGAAGATAAAAACATATTAAGTGGTTCTTGGAGTTCAACTAATCCAACTAATGTTGCCGGTAAATTGAACGTCTTTGAGGGAAAAAAAGCGATGCGTGATTACATTTACCATTCCAATTTTTTGCCATCACTTACTTTTCGGCTAAATCTTTATTTTTTTGATTAAATTGCCTGAAAAAAATCATTTATTTATTTATGTATTTTTAATTTTATCGTTATTTTTCAAAAACGTTCTAATGGCCAGCGCCTAAATGAATTATAACAAGAAACTGTGATTTCATGCAGGGGTAGTGTTCAGATCATGTCAAAGTCTCTCAAAGTTTTATTCACCAAATTTCAACAAAATATTATCTCTGCACATATAAAAAGCTAAAATTATAATGTGTGTATTGTATTTTCAACAAATGCAACGACACCGGCTGTAAAACCATGTAGTAAGTCACCAAGAACTTCTCAGTATAAGCATAGTGTGGTTTTGTGACATGCACTCTAGTAAGACGTATTTCTTGGTTAGTATAGGTGGGACACACAAATGTTCTGCAATATCAAAAAAAAAATTAAAATAAAACAATTCTTTCCACTGATTTTCAACAACAAATTTACCCACCATTCTTTAATGAAATGTGGACTTTTGGAAAAATCACCAGGAACATAGGCTATCTTCTTGCTCTAATCGAACTTGACGCATTTGATGCGTTTCGTTCAAGCGGAACTTCTAGGAAGCTCGTCCACTGCCAAAACACTAACTTGTTGCTTTTGTCTCTTGCCGGGCCTATGAATGCACACATACAAACAGGCACACAAGGTAGAATGGAAGCCTTTACAGTAATTCTGATAGAATATTCCAGTATAGTTTGAAGCTCTTGGCTTTAATATTGTATATTTTTGCTTTGTAGAATCAATTTCTTTTCCAAAATGTCAAGTTTGTAAACAATGTATGAAATCTGGGCATACTTCATTGTATCTACATGGAAATATAATCTTCGTTGCTAAAAATAATTTAGTTCAGGCTTTGTAAAGCTTCTGTATTCAGATTAGAAATGTATTCATCTAACATACAGAAATCGACCAAGTTGGGCTTGAAATGAAAGAAGATGTTTATTGCACTCACGTAGGTTAGTTTGATTACATAATGTATATTCATTAAATAAATACGTACGTACGTACGTATGTGACGTCATAAACTGCGCTAATAATTGAGTTAATTTGCCAACTCCAATGCTGACTGGCGGTATTGTACGAGGTGTGGGTGTATGTGCCGGGAATTTCAAGTAGAATTCATGAATTCATTCAGCTCATACTATCATCTGTCACATGTCAATCAAACTGATACGCGTCAACAGTCATGAGCTCCTCGGAAAGTAAATAGATCAGTATATTACACACACAGGTTCACGTGTACTCTGGTATAGTTAGCTGTGAATAGAATCATTTTATGACACAACACACTTTCACTTCGAAATCAGTATAGCATGCATGAAATGCAGATGCGAAGCTAAACGACCCAAAGAAGGTATCGCATCGATTGCATCCGGTCTCTACTTTCACGGTGGGGGTGAAAAGAAAACCGAGAAAAAATTGTCTAACGATTCCGCTACGCAGCATAGTCAATGTAAATATTTTGGTAAAGCTTTGCAATTAAATATTTACTCGTACTAGTTTTATAATTTGAATGTAATTGGGCTTGCTGCATGATTTTTTAGTATCATTATTTTGTTCTCTTTGATGTTTAGTGTTATGAATAGATGTATATTACCACCAGTTCCCTCTTTTCGTCACAAATTCGCAAAATAGTCCCGTTTATAATCTGCACTTTCCTTCAGTAAAAACTGAACATTTATTCAAATTTTGTGTGTTGGCTCCAAAATTAGGGTTCATTTCCAGAAATATTGAATAATATAAGAAAAATGTGCAGACAAATTATTATGTCTTACATTTTCAAGTTGGAAACGTGCAATGAATGGAAACATCAATGTCCTATTATATCTGTGCTAGCTTTTATTTACAGCATGTAAAAACTGAACAATATATTGTCTGTAGGTATTTGGTTATAAATATAGAACAAAGGCAGCTTAACAGAAGAAAACGAGACGCTTTTTTCCAGCTTACAGTATTACAAACAATTCACAGACCATTCGAGTGGTCAAACAAAAACACATAAATGAGCATATATTTGTATATCTAGACAGCAATCATCTAGCTCTCCAGTCTCTCGCAGGTTTGTTCTGTGACCTCAACACTCACTAAGACATTTACACAACACAACATGCGGATACTGACACGTGTTATATTTTAATTAATTGAGCAAATTACCGGAATGGGAAATGTCTTTAGTTTTTCATTTCATGTACAATTGCTAACTGACGTGAAGTAGCACTCCGATTTTGTCAGTTTATCACACGTGTTTCCGGTTATTATGCAATTTACGTCGCGCGTTTCCGAGCACTCGTGTCTACAGGTGTTGTTCATTTCTACATGACTAATTTGAACGAGTACTAGTATTGCAGAGATGTGTACATTTATTTAAAGCGGGGGAGTTGTCACCTGCGCATGCGTCAGATGTTCATAGCGTGTCATTGTTTACAAACAAGCGTCTACCCATGAGCCTTTGCGTTATTAGCGTGTGTTGTTATATCGTTGCTTGGGACTCAATTCCCGCGCGTGCGCAGGTGATGACTCCCCCACTTTAAGACATAACACGTGATGTAGTTGTCTACTATGTCAAGAATTAGATCTCACGAAATTCATCATCGAGTCTTGGTGTAATAGACGCAATTGAGCTCGGGCACGAGTTGTCTGTATCGTAGGATAGAAGCGTACTCCCAGACAAAGAATGCAATAAATACAACAGTTAAAATGCATTGTTTTACTACTGATGTATGTCATGACAAAATATTGAGATTGAAAGACGTCCTCACCATTAAACTGTGATGAAAATGTTCCAAAACTGAAATAAATTACCGTCATTATCTTCTCTTCTCATTATTTTATCTAAAAGGCAGCCAATACATATCTTAGGCCATATTTTCTAAAAATAGTTTGCTGATCACTAATAATCTTCACTCCGATATTGGTTCAGAATACACCATAAATAAATAAATACGAACACGTTTCTGGACGTCGGTAACTAGTATTACGCTATATTTAAAAGCTCTACGCGTCATTGAAAGTTATCATTGGTGAACACCATGCATGGAAAATGTCAATTTGAAAATACATTCAACATTTTCAGGAAATAATTTAGTAAAATTACTTGAAATTCCGGTGTCAAAAATACGTCAGCCATTTGAAGGATTGGACACAGTTATACTGATTTGAGAATATGACACGTGACAGTGCTTTACTCATATGCATTTTGTGTGTCAGAATTCAGACCGAATGACTGAAATCGTTTGCTGTTTATACTATACTAACACATTGTGACTGAGAACTGTTGACAGTCTACAGGTTTTGTGGTTGTTCACTGAAAGCTCAAAGCGAGGTATTATTTTAGAACATAACATTTCTTTTGACTGTGATTTTCAGCGGCGGCGGCAGCACGAGGGTGGGGGTGGCAGAGGTCGGTTCGCCCCCCTCGAAAAAAATGTTTATGCGTCGCCCCTCCAAAATCAAGCTGAAATCTTTTGTGTCAGCAAAATTTGACCCTCAAAATGCAGGAAATAGCGTTTCAGAGGGTCTAGATTTAAACAGTTTTAAGGGGAAGAATGCCCCGGACCCTCTAGTAAGATCGCGCCTTCGGTGCGAGGTTGGTGAGCAGATCTCGCCTCTCTATGCAAAATTTCGTGCCGCCTCCTCTGCCATTAATAGAAAGTATTGTCTTATATCTCTTCAAAACGATGCCATGATTTAAACTTTTTGGATATCGGCATTCCCAAGGTATATCCTTGGAAGGGAAATATGTGCGTCGGTCGATACTCCAGCTATACTGTCTTCGTGCATACTTTCAGATATTTTCGTAATAACCTTATAATATTTGGTTTTATTTTGTTTCGTGATACATGAAATAGTGTTCATTCGATTGTAAGACAGGTGGAATTGCGCAATGCACTTTGAGCTATTAATATGTACTATTATATTAAATAAATAAATACTACGTTATGTTAAAAAATACAATAATCAATAACATAACACAAATGCTAATCAAAATACTCATCCACGTTGTGATCACAGACGTTTCACATTATCCTGTTTCCACATCACATGTTTTACGATAACCGCGGGGTGTGCACATTACATGAGTGACCCGATAACCTGTGAGATGAGTATTCTGATTATGCAATCACGAAATAACACGGATTACCCATCTGCAGTTTATTTTCATGGCTGGAATCCATGTCACTCTATTTCAAACTGAAAACTCGCACGTTTTTAACCTGTTTTCATTGCATTTACCAAATAAGGTGTTTATTTTCAGTGACAAATCCACCAGTCTCGAACCTGTCATGGTCCAGGAACAAAGTTCATTTTATTACAACATTCGTTTTGTGAAGCCCTATTTATGGTTCTCGAATGTTTCCAAACGATTCAGACAAATAAACATTATATAGAGCACTTTAATTCTGACAGAGAAAAGAAATATATCACTACGTTGTTAATGCATCTGCTCCCGACTTATTGTATTTCTCTGGTATCGATCTCAAACTCTCAGTTGCAAGTTGAATGGATCCACTCCAAAGCAATTCACGGATTCAATTGCCATGATGTAACTAGTGATTCTAGTATATGCTCCCGTACACTGAAGTGAATTCAATGATCTTTCTCAAATCTGTATTAACAAGCATTTAAAGGGTGGTAGTCGTCGCGCCACGCATGCGCGAGATATATGAGTCTTATATAAACAAAGATGGCAACTTTTACTGTTGCGCAGATCAACAAGTACAAACTGAGACGTTTCCAGGCTTTAATTAGGTAATTTGAGGTGATTGAAAGATATCGAAGGAGTCACCGGCGGTAATCAGTGGAAGTTGGGCCCATGACAAACCTCATACTTGTGATTTTCATTTGAAGAGCGCATTGTATTGTGGAAAAATCAATGTTTATCAACACAAATGTCGCACATGCGCAGCGCGACGATAACTGCGCTTTAACTTGTTAATTGCTTTAATGTAACAGAGTTCATGGTTAGGGGACGTACCATCACAATGACGTCATTACTATATTGCAATGCGGGATACATATGTACGAGTAACGATGTTTTCAGTTTTTTGGCGGGCGGAGGGGGGGTGGTGGTGTACAGATTGATCCAAACATCAACCAGACATTCAACTAAGCCAACAGTTGGAAAAAGTCTTTTTTTAAAGACTTGCAGAAGCCTGCAACTCATTATTTTTTAAAACAACGATGTTTTCCCGAGGCTAACGATTTTTATATTAGCACAGACGTTCGTATTTTTAAAGTCGGTTGGTTTCTCTAATATCCCACTCCCAAATCCATTGTCTGGTTGGTAAGGTTTTCTGGTGTCATCTTGAATATCAAACGTTTGAAAATACAAAAATTTCACCCCTTGTTTAAAAAAAAAATAAAAAGCATGCGCAGTGGCACACAACCTACATGTGCTGTGATGAAACCTTTATATTATAAGTAGCTATCATGTATACACTTACCACGTATATATGCGTCAAAAGCCGCCGTTCTGCGCAACAGAAATAAAATCAGGGTTCACTTAATAATTATAATTGTATATATTTATGATTGTAAATACAAAAATACTAATATTTTTAGTATAGATACATAAAACCTTTTTTGCATTGTGTCTATTCAGATTGGCTCAACGTTGTAAAATTATCGAAGCTTAACTACATTTGAAACATTTACTTGGTAAAGTGCAAAAATAATTTGTTCTAACGCATAACTTACATGAATGTACATACATAACGAGAAGTATAATTTTGTAGTAGAACGTGACACCAGGATCGTTTTCTACTATTAGTTGTGTTTATGCGAGAGCTATAGACACTTTGTTATCGGTATTTGTACACTTCACACTTTGATTGAAGAATTCAAACATAAATAGTTTCTACAGTTTTGTTTTGTTTCTTGTGAAACTTTTACAATATACCAAGGTCTTGTTTATTTGCAATAAAGTTTCTAGAATTACTGATGTTTTGGTTTGTTCTCTTGGGCCAAACAAGAATTTAGTCACACATTTGAGTGAATTCAATTTACCATTTCAGGCACCATTCTCAACCCAAATTAACATTTAAACACCTAGACGCAACTGGGAGCTATTTAAGTTTGAATCTGTCTCACTAACAAGAAGAACAGAAATGATGACAATTTATATTACGAACCTGCATATTAAAATATCAGAAAATATTCCACTTTACAAATGGCCTTATCTTATCTGCAACTGTCATTGAAAACACAGGACACAATATCTCCGTCATTTTTTTTTTCTGTTATTCAATGAAGTAACAATACTAAACATTGTATTTATAGCGATAGTAAAGAATAATACAAATAATTATGATTTGTATCATTATGACTGACAGATTGGGTCAAATGGCAGAAGAACCGCTATATATGCAAGGTATGTTTTATAGTATTTATGATATCTGGTATTGCCGAGACATTTTACAGATGTCCATTGGAGTAAATTGAACGTTAATTTCTGAATGAATGCTATTTAAGATGGATACTTTAAAGACGATATGTGGACAGGATAAAGGTTGGAAAAGTCGACATATCTCCAGATCTCTAAATCTTTAACTCTTTGAACGGCATCTTTTTTTGCAAACTTTTAAATTATTTTGCACAATTGTCTGTTAATCAAAATTAATGAACAAATATTGGAAACATTGTGTGGTGTGTTTTTCGAAGGGCAGCGACTTTTAACTTTGGTGTTCAAAACCTAGAGACAAACATCAATTATCTTGCACAAATTACAGCGCCAGTGATTTATTTATGATAATTATCAATTAGTTAATCAATATTTAAAAATAATAATAATGAAAACAGACGATTATCATGAGAGATATCCGACTGGCGGCAGCTGTTATTAGACAGATTACACGTATGTAATTGTACACGACGTATTTGTGTATTTGAAAAATACGCTGTTGACACACGCCAAAGCCGTCACAGCGCAAATTGGGTTGATTGAGACGTGACCTGACAGCGGAATGATTTGATGAGATGGAGAATGGAAACTTGGCTGTGCGTAGTTAACATACTTTATTGAAGGAAAAAGAGGTTAGTGATGTGTACGAACACAATTTGTCAAAAACGTGTACCAAATTTGTTTGTGATATTGGTAGGCAATTTTTATATGTGCCATGATAAAAAATGTAGTCGTGATTTTAATGTTACTCCACCTGACAATTTATATCTTATATACATATATATTATATTTCTGTTATAGACGACTTTCCGCCCGAAATACAATTAAGTAATTGTCTGATTACAGCTCCTGTCTACTTGCGAATGGAACAATTCAGAATCGTCTCTAATGCGTTTTACTTGACCTTTAAAATATATTTAATTTGCCATAGGTCAAGGGTTACAGTAAATACAAGTATAACACTAGTATTTTATTCATGAAATAGGCGTATTACATGTAATTTCATTGAGCGTTTGTAACAATGTATGACGATAAAGAGGATAACAGGCTCCCAAGACAACAGTACGTGGATGCCATGGTGATGAACTAGTGTTAACAGTAATGATGACAATCGTGTCACATCACACAATGTCTGTTTCACAAAACGACTGTACCAGGTTTAAAGTAATCTAAGATGATCTTCAAATCAAATATTATTCAAAGATAAAGAGTTTATAATTCCTTCTTTGAATTATTCCCAATTTTATCGCTTCTATAAATCCGTGATTAGTTTTAATAGGAGCTGTTTTCCTTCTTGTCATGATACGTTGATCTCGTCAGGATGTTGGACTGATTATCATGTATTTAGCGTGAATGTGGGCATTGAATATGTATATGTGTAGCCCCAGGCGTACTTTATGAAGTATATCTTGTATGCATTTACCACATGACAGGTAGTTCGTGAGTGCCAGGCTCGGCGGATCATTCAGTGAAATTAACCGTACTTAATAATAGTTCAAAAAATGTCGTTCCTTAATTGGACGCGAGGGGACAGCGTTCTGTCCTTGTTTATCTTCGTACGCCAGGGTAAATTAAATAATCTGTTCGTTTGACGGGCGCTGTAATCACGGCTTGTAAATGAAAATTAGTGCCGTGTTTTCTTCATCAAACTCGTTTTACAACTAGTCTCTGAATTCATTTCAGGTGATAATGCTGAGCTTGTTGTCAGTGTTTTGTCGGACATCGAGTGCTGCGTGTCAGAAAAAGAATATATACAGTTGTTAAAATGGAGTGCATGTTCATCGTGTTTATATATTCTTTCCACGCAGTTTCAGCACTAAGTTGGTCTGAACATGAATAGTCGCGATGTTCCGAGTGAATGTGTCATAAAAAGATGAAAATGAAGATTGAATCATATGATAATAAAATAGGATACATCACAGTCACTCTACTAGGAGAGTGACTGTGAATATACCGATAAAGGGACTACGATGATTTGTAACAAGTATTAAAATTGAATGCTTTTCACTCTTTTTATTTTACCTTAGAACTTATTGAATTGTTTTGATTCCCGTGGTTGTTACTGTATGAGTTTGTTTCACGAACACGACTTGGCAGATTTCACTAATACGTGTACAATGATTGAATGTGTCCGAAATCATTTCTCGGAATTCGTTCAAATACAACAAAGTGACAGCACGTAATGGGTTATGTTGTCGCTTTCCAGAAAAATGTGTCCGTCTGGCAACTACATAAGTTCGAGTCGTTAAGACCTAGTATGTGATCAGACCCTAAATCCAAATACCTGAATGTGTCCGCAGCAGTTTTCCAAAACTATATAGAACTTACATATGTTAGGTTCATGACCCAAGAGATTGTTTGCTAACACAGTTTGTAGCAGCATACGCTATCAATGACTTTTCAACGGCATTGTGGCGTGTAGATCACAATTATTAGGACGGTAAGGTCGTTTTGGAAGCTTTTCCCGTGTAGAATCGTAGTTTTCATCAAAACAATGAAAAATACATGTAAATTCTTTCTCAACCTACACATCCTCCAATTTCATTTAAGCGTAACACAAAGATGATCTACAATGTATTACACATGTTATTATTATTAAGACGCCTGTGGTCTACGTAAAATAAGCGATATTAATGCCAACTGAGGTCACCTGTGTCATATTTTAAGCGGAAATGAACCTTTAGTGACGATAAGAACACGCGGTAAAAACGCAAAGGCTCGTGAGTAGACGCTTGTTTGTAAACAACGCTATGCTATGGCCATCTGTCGTATGCGTATGTGACGACTACCAAACTTTAGCCAAAATCTAAAGCACATTTATTTAATGTCAAGAGCAGTTGCTCTCTACTACAAAGCCCTCGATTTAAGTAGTTTAGACGAAAGAAGACAATGTTTTTTTTTAAAACTCGTATGTAAATAAGCGAATAAGCTGAAAAATGTATGCGCCATCGGAAAATTGATGATATTCAACCTTCTATCATAGTCTGTATAATGGGTTTTTTGAATATGCGGCAACTGAAGTGAAAATAATACATATAACGAGTAAATATTATTACACCAGCCAAGGCAATGAAGGCAATTATCTCGTCATTCCATCTTGTCATTAACCTTAACGACCTTGCCACAATAACACTATTAAACAATTTGTTCCCATCAAGATTGTATTTGAGCTGTGGACGTTGAGGTAACAATGATTCCTAGTTCGAAGGCTATACACTGATTTAATTTGACGTCTAACTTTAAATATCTGAAATATCACGTTGTTAGTGTAACTGACAGGTGGAAATTGACATTTTATTCATTTCACTAGCGTGTAATGGACACGATCCAACAGTGTGTTAGTATAAACTATAATATCGTAAGTGTCCCTAACGCGCGCCCTAATCAAAACCAAACCTCCCCACAGATGATAAATTGTTTGTTCGTGAATCGTCACGTGATTTGAATTAGTTGATTGATTAGTGTTTAAAGGGCGGTGGTCGTCGCGTCGCGCCGCGTCCTGTTCGATTTGGGACTCATAGCGACGTGCACAACGCGTGTAAAATACATTGTTTATTTACATGAAATTGGAACACGCGCTGCGCGACGACCACCACGCTTTACATGTTTTTAGCAAACCATTTGAACACAAATGAATTACTGATTGTGAAAAATAAACAGCGTAATATTCTCGATGTGATACCTAATTAGTTTCTAAATGTCATTTATTGTACTGCAGCTGACGGTAACTGGGACAATCCCCCGGGAATCACAAGTTGCACGCAATATTTTCCAATCTTCAAATTCCGGGTTACGGACAAGGTAGGACCGTACGTATGTTGCACACCGATCTAATGTACCGCGAGATCAACTCGAATATAATTATCTAACAATGTTTCAGGAGAAGACTTGTAGGCTTTAGAGTCACGTGGTATTGTTTTCCGATTTCGTCATGCAATCTGCTGTCTTGTTCGTGACAGATCATACAATAATCACTGACATCGGCATCCAAATATTTAACACACCATTGTATTTGATTTAAACAACTGTAAAATCACACACTTTGAACGAGTCTGTATTTTGCTGACTTAATAGAACAGCATAGCACGCGCTCTAGAAATTCACCAATTAAGCATAGTTTTGCAATAATGTAAAACCACAGACTTACCAAAAGAATGCAACAAATATTTGTGTGGCATCAACTTATCAAATAAATAATATGAATATGTTTCATAATGCGGACTAGTGCCATGTTTTTTACTATACCTCAAGGCGCGCTGTATGTATTAATATTTATATAATCACATTCGATATTAAATCATATCAAGATATAGTCCAGACATCTAGAAAGAATGTTACTAAAACCTCCTAATGTATCTGGAATCGGCTGGGAATATCAGAAATCACGTCAGTTTAAGGAGATGACATTTGAAACGTACGAATAATGTTATAACTTTCATCCAATTTCAACCAAACATTCCTTTAACCGCACAAGTATATATCAAAACATAGACCGACGAGCGGATGGAGTTATTTAGCTTCAGACTAATTAAACTCTTTCCAAAATCGTTACAAAAATAATTTATAAATTATATTCTAACAGTAATGTTCAACATAATTGCATAGCTTATTTTTAATTGAGCGTATGCAATATCACGGCTCAACTATGAAGCGTTCCACGAACTTCTATAAGGAGGGCGTGTGTATGTGCGCTTAAGTAGCGTAGAGTGCACACACACATCGAACAGTTCAGGTAATAACAAAATTTATTGTGGTAATTTGTCTCACAGTAAATATATATCGTAAAATCTTGCATGATGAAGAGGTTAATGTAACTGGCAATTACTAAAAATAAAACTGACGTAACCATATATTTGGTAATCGTTGTCCTCTGTAACTATTACAAATAGCAACATGTTTCGAGCAATGGCTGTTTATCGATAAAAATAGCTAGACGTTTCGAGCAATAGCTCTTTATCGATAAAAATAGCTAGACGTTTCGAGCAATAGCTCTTTATATATCATATTTGTCGTTCCGAGAAGCGTTCATTTATTTAGTAACCATATAAGTGTGGACGCCGAGCTCGGTTCACGCGTGCGTTCAGAGGAGCAGGGGTCGCCGCTGCTCAAAAATTACTCAAACCACCATTCCAAGTTAAACTATTTTAGTCCGTTGTGACAAAACGATTGTTCGCTCCAGTCGCGCTCTCTGCGCTCAGTATAACACGACTATTATATCATGCAGCACTACTGTCACAAGAGAATAACATATTAATTTGGAATGCACAACTGAATGCCGAGTTAATGGCTATGAGATCGTGTTCTTTGCTTACGTGAAATAAGTCGGACTGTCAAAGAAACGTTATTAGTATACTAAGCAGGAACATCAATGTGATTCGAGGCGTATACACTATATTCGCCCATTGTTCGGAAATTGTAATTGATTTTTCGGTGCCTGGCTTTGGAGACTTAAGTCGAAATTACATGAATATTTATGAAAGCAACGTGGAGTGAAATAGTGCGTAGAATGTTCTATTACGCTCTATTGAAAATTTAGAATAATTTTCAAATGTATTAAATGGAAGATATAATTGACAAGGATGCCACCACACAAATATATTACATGAAAGTATTACTGTACAATAACATGTACATCTATTTATATAGATATTTATGTCAGCTTGCGAAATTGTTTTATACATCGAATTTGCAAAAAACGCAACCATCTTTGTAATTTTGTATTATATTGTGAAGTTTGCCAACCATTTACGTAAATTCTGATCATTGCTCCAAGGACATTTTATATACCGAAATTGATTTGGCTAATTTTATTGATTTATTGATTGCTGTATTGTGAAATGATTTGCCAGGGGACCAGCACTAAACAGTAAATTAGTTAGTGAGACCACGCTACACGTTTAATCACAAATTTCCTATTATAACAATGATGAATTTCCCAGAGCGCTCTGCTCAATCATGAGTCGATTTTACAAAATATTGTGGGCGAGCCGAAGGCGAACACACCGCCGAATCTATAATCGTTCACTATAACCCTGTCGGCAATTCATTATTATTGCTATGGTAAACCATATTCAGGTATGAGACATGACGTAATTTTGTGACGATTTGAAGGAAAATCGGAATAAAACAATGTGAAAAGTGTCCCTTGAACATGTATACGTGAATGCGCTACCATCATTAATAAAATGATGTTTCAGAAATATTCGATGCTCTAATACCATTGAAAAGATCGCATCACTGCGATAATCCCATTAGTTAAAGCGGGGGAATCGTCACCTGCGCATGCGTTAGATAGCCATAGCGTGTCATTGTTCACAAACAAGCGTCTGCCCATGAGCCTTTGCGTTTTAGCGTGTGTTGTTATCGTCGCTTGGGACTCAATTCCCGCGCGTGCGCAGGTGACAACCCTCCCGCTTTAACAATGATCATCATTTGGTAGTCTTGTACAAAACTATAAATGGGCAAACATATTGGTATATTGCTATTTTGGTGACCTTGCATAAAACATAATGATATTATTATTATTCCATTTTAAATCTAGTTATGTCTAAAATCTAGATTTTAAAAATGTATAAAGACAACAAAAGGTACTATATAAACACATCAAATTGAGATACGTGGTAGTTGTTTAAACCAGAGTAACCAACGGTAGACATATTCCAAAAAGACAGACATGGATGCTTAAATAAGCAACATTCGCTTGGTGACTCCAATTATTTTTACACATTAAATCTTCATTGGCTCAGTGTACAGCATATATACTTAAAATACAATTGGACGAGATCTCGTTCAGGGCGAGAGTGCCACGAAACTTGTTTGTGTCCCTCGAATAGTGTGATTCTATATCGTCATTGCGCTCTATGTAATCATGCATTTTATAACAGCGGATATCATTTAGGGAAAAACTAGTCTATTGATTTTCTCGCATTTGCGTCTAATGTCTATTCTGAATACTTTTATTTATGAATAGATTGCTTGTTGGGTACTTCGGATATTAAACCATAAAAATTAATAAAACTATTTCGTTTCAGTTCGGTATTTAATCTCTATAAATATTTTAAATATGAAGGGAATGCCTTTGTTGCACTGAATAGAAACATCTCGTTTCAGTTCGAATTGTGAAATTTATAAATATTATTGAAGATGAAGGGAATGCCTTTGTTGCGATGGGAGTAAATTTACAGTTATTCATGACATGGCAATCAAAATCACGATAATAAAAAAATCACAATTCACAATAATAACACTGATACGAAATGTCATATTATCTATAATTACTGTTGAATTTGACGCATGTAATTATTCAGGCAGCATGTTTTGTTACTTGTCAGCTGTCTTGATTTGGTTTATTATTTACAACCCATCACTATTTAGCTCAGGTAAATCAATTCCTAGTATTTGCATTGCATTTTGGGTAAAATTATAGTAGTTGTCCGGACATGCTTTACTTCTGTATATAAGTATATTTGGTTTTGTGGCATCCCGTAGTTTTCATTTATTTTCAGTCTATCTATTTCTTTTTGATGAATGCCAATCCCAATTTATCCACTTGCAAATGAGTATTTACATTGTGATATGTCATATATTTAATTTGATAACAAACCGGTAACAAGAAAATGAAGATTCAATGGTCAATAATTTATTTTCAGTTGCCTAGGTGCTGTTTGTATGTGCATTGAAGCTGCCTAGGCCCTGGTTGCATATGCGCACATAAGAATATCCTAACATTTTACAATATGTGTTTTGTTTTGGTATTATTGTAGTCATTTTAGTTCATAATTGTGAATTAGTAAAAATAAATGTAGCTGTTATTGCTGTAACATTAAATCGCGATGGTCCTCGCGCAGCGCATGTTCGAATTTCATGTAAATAAATAATGTATTTCCGCGCATTGTATACGTCGCTATGAGTCCCATATCGAACAGGACGCGGCACGACGACTGCCGCCCTTTAAATATATCACTAACTTTTGTACTGTAACAGATAAGTTGGAGCTTTTGTCTGGCAAATAATAATGATGAAACTGACAATTGTTCTTTACTCCGCAACTCTGTTCTTGGCATGGGTAGAACTAGAACGACGTCACTGAAATATACATATAATGAAATCTGCCTATTAGGCTTCTTAACACTTGCATAAATAATTAACAAACAACAACTTTCGCTATAGTAAGTAATAATAAAACAATAAGTAAAATACTGGTAAATATGACTTGTGTTGTTTCGGTGATTTGTGATGGGGAGAATATTTTGGAGTTATAACTATTTTATGTTGTATATATCCCATTGGAGTAATGTTGCTTCTTTCTTTCATTGCGCCTATATGTCTATACACTGCACACTCGTGTGTGTGCCGTGTGTTCGTTATATCTTTTCTTCACTGATGTGACTGTCCCATGAGTCGTTTGTTTTTTGATTGGCCTTCCTCAGGTGCATCATCATTTGACTATTATTAAATTGCAATTCTTGTGTCACTTACATTTGTTAATTAAAATGATAGAATCAAGGCCACCACAAATTGTGTTTATTGGTTATTCTATTCTAAGCCTTGCAAGAGTTCCACGGCCACTGCTGATCACATAATTACTTCTAGTCGTTTGTGTGTTTGTTGTCCATTGTTTTATTGGAGTTCTAACCGTCTTTCATAAAATATGGCCTTGATGAATAATATAGCGTAATGACATTTTTGTTTACTTTTCAAACGATAGGTTCTATATCCATAACTGTCAGTGATGTAAACATTATGACAAGCGATAGGCTACCTTTAGTTTCATCATAACCGAAATGCAAATATTGAAAATAAACATCTAATAAAATACAAGTTAATTACAACAGTTTCTATCGAATTACGCAATGAAGTCAATTAAGTTACCAAAGAAAATTTGATATTTAGCATATTAAAAAAATGAACAGTTTTTTTGTAATCAATGATCCGATTTGTTAATATAATAACGTTATATAATGAAACTAGCCACGGATATTGATCTCCACACGCTATAGTTGAGACACGCTTATCTATTTGCTGCATATCTCCGTGTAGCACACCTACACGGATAAATCGACGTGATCTATGCGATGAAACAAAATGAAGCCAGTCAATGCAGCTTGATAGCTGTCAAATACTGTTAGATATTGAGTTCTACCTCTCAGTCATTTAAAAATGGATAGAAAATTGTTCCTACTGGCTAAAAATAACCATCGGTTAAAGCGGAGCAGTCGTCACCTGCGCATGCATCAGATGGGCATAGCGTGTCTTTGTTTACAAACAAGCGTCTTATCGTTTTGGCGTGTGTTGTTATCGTCGCTTGCGACTCAATTCCCGCGCGTGCGCAGGTGACGACCATCCCGCTTTAATCAACAATCATGTAACAGTTTTGAAACAAAATAACGTGATTCTTCTTTCGTTTTTATTTGTTTAGTGTGTATAACCGCGAACGACACGTGAATAAATTACACGTCATTTATATTATTAATCTTTACAGACGTTTCTACATGAAATTTGAGATTTCTTCCTAAATCCACTCGCTCAAGGTGATGACTTGTTGACATGTTAGAAGTAAATAAGCCGAGAGTTATAATATCCACAGTACATTACATTAATTGGTTGTAAACTCACCATGCTGGTTTACTTCAGAATGTCGATGTCCTAATTTCGAGCGAAACTGTAGTGTTCCTTTGTTCCCACTCAGAGATACCCGGAAACGAATGGATGTCAATGATGACACTCTTTCATCGTTATACACAAATGTTTTGCGAATTCTTAAGTCGACCTGGATGACTACAAACAAACGAATTGTTTCTATTTCTATATCGCTACTATAGAAATGAATATACGAATGGTATAGATATTCGTGTCCCCCGTCACGAAATTGATGATACGGCGTGCATGGTGACTTGAAATGTGACTTGTTTTTTCCTCACATTTTTCAACATAGATAACGTCCTATGTTCCTATGCGTTCTCTATTATTTTTTAAAATCACTGTTTAAGTTTCAATAAATCGAAAAAAAAATTGTGTGGTTCAGGTGAACAATTTAATCTTCCAGTTCGATTTTAAATATCCAACAAACCACTTTACATTTATTACCGAGTTGAAAGTTAACTCCTTAACCTTGAATGTGATATATCTTTTTAGTTTCTCTTGTTCACTACATCTACTTTTAAAATTCCATGTAAACCAACACATTAAATTTCAGAGGCGTTGTATGGGACCCACGTCAACACGATTGTGTGGCGCATTGAACAGTATTTATGCCGTCGTTTGCCTCGCGTTAAAACGCAAACTGGAAGTAATCATGCATATTTAATAGTAAGTCGGGATACGGTGTATTGGCGTCCCATTGTACCAAGCTTTTATAATTAATGACAGTAATTTGCGATAGGAAATCATTCCTTTATGTGGGAGTTGCAAATCGTATTGTCTCCATAAATATAATTGTTATATAAAGTCGATATAATGCCATTGTATACGGGAGTATACACTTTATAACGGAATTCTTTTGTATACGAGAATGTACACTTCATTAATTATGCAAAACATGATTACATTCACTCAGTTTTACATTCGAGCTCACTATATTTTTGATATTATCGCAGATCATGCTTGAATAAGTGACGTCGTTTAACCAAGGTTCTGATCTGATATTTCAAAAATGTTTTGACGCATGTTGGAATCGTCATATATACATCTATAAAAACACGCGTGATAGTGCGTGTAATGGGAGCTCCCCGTAAACAAAAAGGTTCGGGGTAAATGTGCGCGAACTCACAGCAAGGAGTTATCACTTACATATTATTTTATATTGTAGGATTACATTGTGTGTGTTACCATGGAAACCTACATGAGGCTATGGGCGCATTCGCAACGATCTAAAAGTGGAAGGAGCGACGGTCACCGTACTGAATGTATTCTGTTCTGAAATCTACACCTTTGGCATATAGCTAGGAAATTATAGTTAGTGCGTAGACCAGTGCACAACACGACAGTGGTGCAGACACTGCAATGCATTAATAACGGCATTAGCATCGGTAAAGAATTTACCTGTTATTCTCGAAAACTCAGCTAGTCGATTGTTGGTCCGCTATATATTCGACGACGGAGAGACCACCGTGACAAAAATTACGCAAAACTATATTACTTATTTACGTCGTGAGAACCATTCACTAACAATCTATTTGATGGAGAATTACTGCCTAGCTGTCTCCGGTATACGTAATATATTCGATTTATCGCGCCAACTCGTATAGGTCTCCCGCAAGTCAATGTTCCACTGCCATTGAATGGCACCCAGTGCAAGTGATTACAACGATTTTTTGAGTTGACAATAGGAAAATCAGTAAGTTTGGACTTTATATATACGACTGGTTAATGTCATCTATATTTAGCGATAACTGATCCGTTTCTTTGTGTTCTTTTTTTTGTTGGTCTGTGATTTTGTAGTCTGGAGACGTGATACACGGGAGCTTGGTCATATCTGTGGTATCACGTATGTTAATTTCAGGAGGCGCACAGGCCGATTAGGAATTCATGTCACGTACGTTCGAAGTCAAGGCATTCAAACTGACAAATCTATGTTCCTATCGCTAGGAGTTTTGAGGTATACTTTACAAAATACATTTATCAAGAGCACTTATTCTTGAAAGCCGAGTTAGCTGTCAGTATACAGCTAGTATCAGCGTGAATTGCAGTCGCCGCTTCATACTTACCAGCATGACGAAAACGCGGCTGTTATTCAGCGCTATTGCGGCAATGTGTCTGATCTTAGCAGAGTTCTCACAGCCATCCGTAGAGGCAATCTCCGATGTCTACATTCTTGGCCTTTTCCCGATGACAGGATCTTGGGCTGGCGGACAGGGTCAGTATCCGGCGATTCAGCTCGGAATCGAACACATCAACTCTGATGCGAGCCTCCTGAGCGATTATCGAATAGTTTTGAAACCGGACGGAGTAGAAGATGCCGATACCTGGGTAAGTACTGCTTTTATTTATTTACCTTGCAAAGTCGAATAGATAATGTACACGACAATGAGAATTTTGTATATTTCTGTTTGATATTGCGTACAGCAAATACACATATATACATATAATGAATTAGAAAATGCGCATGCACTTTGCATAAACAGTACGTACAAAAAATTCAATGCGCACGCGCATTTGCCTAGATCGAACGAATGTTATTTTGTGCATGTCAAATACATGGTTTGAGGATGGCGATGATCAAATGGGCCTGTCAACTTAAATTAAACTTTAAATAGAGAGAGACCTTGGTTATTTCACTGTTGGGGAGGGGGTAGGGGATGTTCCACTTATAGAAAGCGTGTAATGGACGCGCATCCCAATAAATTAGATGTACCGCTATACATTTATCCAAAAGAACAGGCCAAAAATTCTATGTATGGAAGATTGCCGTTATTTTAAGTAAGGAATACATTGGGTAGAGATTTGATCCCACATTACAAACTTGAACGTTATCATTGCGTCGTACATGTGCATACATATGGTTGTTCGGGATTGCCTCGTAGTTGAGTTTTTGCTGTTTTTTCTCGGGTTTAGCTGTTTTCACCAGCTTTTCGACCGGCGTTCTAAAACAGCTTGCACAGAGCCCATAGAAAAAAATGCTACAGTGGCGCGCGTCTTAGCAACATAGAATGTTCTGTGATGTAGCTCCGTCCCCGAGAATGGCGTGACATCATCAATGACACGTTTAGTGTCTTTCGATTTTCATTTTGATTATAATAATATGTAATTTGCATTTTATTTGTAATTATAATACCTAGAAAAATGTGATGGAAGATATGCCACCGTTCTTTCTTTCTTTTGTAAATTGAATAGAAAAAGACAAGAAGAAGGATTGATTTAGGACTGCAACTAAAATATACGTCTTTATCATCACTATGATACAGATTGCGCCACGTACACTGAGAGCACGCTGTGATGCTGATTACGCGCACGTACACTAAATACACGCCCGCGGCGTTTACTTGCTGACGTGAAAACAACTCGTGTCTGCTAAAAATAGTGGAACATGAACCGTGATAGACGACTTAAAGACCAGCTGACACGACACAAGACTAATATAGCAGTGACATCCCGGCGCCTTTACACCGCCTGCTTGAGTTAATTACAAATTGCAGTTAATATGAGGAAATGCGAAACTAACTGTTGTAGGCGTAGACAAATAGCTGGCCGTATTGCAAGACTTGTGCTTTATAGCATGCAATGTGACAGCATTAGACGAATCGGCTTCTTAACAAAATGACTCCATGATCATTTCCGTTATTCTAAAGTGATGTCATATCCGGGTCATAATTCTGGTCTGCCCTAAATGATCAATATTACGAGATGAGCAAGCTGAAAAGTTATTATTGTGTCTATCTAGTCACACTAAATCCTGTGATACCGTACACACGATGCTGTAATACACACAACATACCCACATGTTATGATAATAAAATCCATTCAACGAGAACTATGTTTATAAGATGACTTCTTATATTTCCAAGACGTATCTAATTTTTCTCGATGTGTAGGATGACAACAAAGTTGTTTTAACTGTCGATATTATTGACCCATCTGATCTATTACATTAATGCCGAGATCGTCAATTTTTAAATGTCTCAGTTTTACATCGTATCGCTGTCATATGGCCTACATTCACATTGATGATATAATGGACTACATTGTGGAATGCCATTTCAGATCTCCCGATGTACAATATTATCACATTGTCTGACAAATGAAGCCGAATAAGCCACATAGACAGTGCAATAATGGAAACCTAGCTGAGTATTCACAGTACCTTAGTTCGCCATTCAAAACCACAACACGCATTTAAGGCTTTGTTATTTTAATAAAATATTAATTATAATAATAAATTCAGGCAAACCGCAAAATACAACGGGATGTTTTCTGTACCATCTAGCTTGTCATTTCTGTAATTTAAAAATGGATTGACCTTGGTTAAACAAAAGATCCATCACGTACAGTTCTGGAACAGTGGGTCTAACAAACGATCGTAAAATATCAATTATATGTCTTAACATTTAATTACCGATGTTTTGGACATAATATCGTGTAATAAAGTGGTTTTCAAAAAAAAAAAATGTGTGAATGTTGGCGAAACGTAGTTCTCTAAAAAAAACACAATAAAAACACGAAAGTGTCAACGTAAACATTGTAGATGTTGTTTTGATCCATGTAATGTGTTACTGAAAACTACAATGGTAACAATTTCTGTAAGGATCTAATCTCACAATACAAGACATTTACACACTTGTATGTTTTGTTGACTTGAGTAACATTCAATAGAACGGACAGAAAACCATGTACTTTTTAAGATTATTGACACCAATTAGCAGTGGGATAGCATAGGGAACATGACATCACACAATTTATTTCACTACCCTATATTTCTTCTTCTTAAGATTCTATGCTGCTATGCTCAGCACAACAAAACAGTGACTGACATTTCTAACCAGAACGTGAACAACCAAAAGCAGTTCAGTAGCTGCATTAATTTGTATACTGTCTGAATGAAGGAGTCCAGATAAATTAATACTTAAATGTACTTACTTGTAATTAAATTGAGATAAGAGCTTCTCTCTTTATTAAAAACATAAAATAGAAATTTACCAATTTGAAGGTTACTCAGTGCTCAGACTGTCTGATATATGGATATAGACCTGTTGTATATTCCAGCAATGTGAATGTAATCACGTATTGCGCAGTGTTAATTATATTGTAGGAGAAAGTACTATTTTGTTTCAATACTACCCGAGTTGACAACTCAGAGTTTTTGATCGGGAAGAGAGATATTTTGTTTAATTCGTGTTCGAATGTTAACGCAATAAGCTGATAATCATACATTTAAATACATGCAGTATAGTTGTCGTGATATATTGATCTACGTTAAGATATTTTAACACGATAAAAGAAACAGTATATTGTAATAGGTCATTTCTGAACGGTAATTATATATCAATGTTTTCACTGCGTTCTTAGAATTTTGAAATAATTGTAGTTTCATCTCCACCTCCCTGGTTGTAGTATACGTTAACACACCCGTAATGACTTAACAACGCACTTTGTTATCAACCTTGCAGATTATCTTTGTTAGTATTTAATGCCAAAACGTCGCCATTGTCTTTCATTTTGGTATTAGAATTTGCAGTTGAAAACTACCATTAATAATACCATTTTTTCCTATAGATTAATTAGATATATCATGGATTATTTAAAGGGATTAAAGTGCGATGGTCGTCACGCAGCGCATGTTCGAAATTCACGTAAACAAACAATGCATTTTACACGCCTTGTATACGTCGTTATGAACAGGACGCGGCACGACGACCATCGTCTTTTAAAGTATAAAAAGCTCACTTTGATGCCAAGAATCACTACCACAGTTATCAAAGTACAAAGTAACCAGAGTTTAACAATATTTTCATAATGAGATAAATGACCTCCATTTTCTAATATGTTTATTTCATCTAAACTTACCTTGCGTGCATACCTGTCATAATAGCAATATTTGAATTGGTTTTTAGTCTCTGCATTTTGGCATTTATTTCGAAATGTTGTTTTAAAAATTACGACATCACATTCCAAAAAAGATAGTTATATTTGTTATTTGTTACCTTAATATTTTCTATTATTGTCATAATTGTCTTTCTCATTCACGTCCAGAAAGAAAATTTCAGATACTGGCAACGTATGTTACCATGGTAGCACGGTATGAATGAATAAAAACAAAACAACCATATATTCAATGTGTAAAACAAGATTCAGTCTCTCCAATGCTTCAACGTTATACCAGGACTACAATACGAACAAGGGTGTTCAAGTCCAAATACAACCCAAATGGGGCGGATGTGTTTGCTTTCATCATAGCATCAAACCAATTACATTTAAGCAGTGTCACCTTGAATATAATATCAACTAGGCTGCATTTTACAACAATTCGAATTCAGAAAAACCAATAAAATCCATCTGAATTATAGCTCGACGTACGCGTACTTTATTTGAACTATGTATCCTCCATTATATTGCCATTGCGTGGTTAAAATTAGTGCCGCTCTATTCCGTTTACCTGGCAATTTCAATAGTTATGGACCTGAAGAAAGAAACAACAGGTTCTTTTACTAAACACTCATCAAACACAGTAGCCTTAATGATACACCCTGTGCGTAACCATGACAACCCCACTAAGTAGTTGACCCTTAACACAGGTAATTTAATTTCAAATCACCATAGCCTACTTAACGGTATTGTCCGTAGTTTACGATATCGTAACGTTAAAACGCGCATATCAAGGCATTTACGGTCAGTGTTTCCCTTTACATCGGTGCACCAACATTTTCATTAGATGAATCAGGATTCGCTTCAGTAGCTTGCTTTCCCTCTTTTGATAATGGTAATAGTCATGTTTTAATTGTTTTGGAAAAGTAAATTTTTTAAGTAGCCAACTGACACGTCTACGGCGAGTAGTTAAGTTAAGTGGCGATATTGGTGAGATTTATGTACTGTGGTGATATTGGTGAGATTTATATACTGTGGTGATATTGGTGAGATTTATATACTGTGGTGATATTGGTGAGATTTATGTACTGTGGTGATATTGGTGAGATTTATGTACTGTGGTGATATTGGTGAGATTTATGTACTGTGGTGATATTGGTGAGATTTATGTACTGTGGTGATATTGGTGAGATTTATGTACTGTGGCGATGTTGGTGAGATTTATGTACTGTGGTGATATTGATGAGATTTATGTACTGTGGTGATATTGGTGAGATTTATGTACTGTGGTGATATTGGTGAGATTTATGTACTGTGGTGATATTGGTGAGATTTATGTACTGTGGTGATATTGGTGAGATTTATGTACTGTGGTGATATTGGTGAGATTTATGTACTGTGGTGATATTGGTGAGATTTATGTACTGTGGTGATATTGGTGAGATTTATGTACTGTGGTGATATTGGTGAGATTTATGTACTGTGGTGATATTGGTGAGATGTATGTACTGTGGTGATATTGGTGAGATGTATGTACTGTGGTGATATTGGTGAGATGTATGTACTGTGGTGATATTGGTGAGATGTATGTACTGTGGTGATATTGGTGAGATGTATGTACTGTGGTGATATTGGTGAGATGTATGTACTGTGGTGATATTGGTGAGATGTATGTACTGTGGTGATATTGGTGAGATGTATGTACTGTGGTGATATTGGTGAGATGTATGTACTGTGGTGATATTGGTGAGATGTATGTACTGTGGTGATATTGGTGAGATGTATGTACTGTGGTGATATTGGTGAGATTTATGTACTGTGGTGATATTGGTGAGATTTACGTACTGTGGTGATATTGGTGAGATTTACGTACTGTGGCGATATTGATGAGATTTATGTACTGTGGCGATATTGATGAGATTTATGTACTGTGGCGATATTGATGAGATTTATGTACTGTGGCGATATTGGTGAGATTTATGTACTGTGGTGATATTGGTGAGATTTATGTACTGTGGTGATATTGGTGAGATTTATGTACTGTGGTGATATTGGTGAGATTTATGTACTGTGGTGATATTGGTGAGATTTATGTACTGTGGTGATATTGGTGAGATTTACGTACTGTGGTGATATTGGTGAGATTTACGTACTGTGGTGATATCGGTGAGATTTACGTACTGTGGTGATATCGGTGAGATTTATGTACTGTGGTGATATTGGTGAGATTTACGTACTGTGGTGATATTGGTGAGATTTACGTACTGTGGTGATATTGGTGAGATTTATGTACTGTGGTGATATTGGTGAGATTTACGTACTGTGGTGATATTGGTGAGATTTGTGTACTGTGGTGATATTGGTGAGATTTGTGTACTGTGGTGATATTGGTGAGATTTATGTACTGTGGTGATATTGGTGAGATTTATGTACTGTGGTGATATTGGTGAGATTTATGTACTGTGGTGATATTGGTGTGTGTGAACTTTGTGTGGACATCTATCATTTCTTTTTAATTTCCTGATGAGAGTTTTAATCCTCTCGTTTAATAGACGCGGTAAAAATGGTATTGTCGACTTCTTTGCAGTAAAATACTTGTCTGATACATTCTGAAATCTGTGACCATGCGAATGAACCGATATGACTGAAGAGGTGTGTCGGCCGTCAGGTCGCTTGCTTCACAATTCAAATAAATCAGACACGCATTGTGTATGAACTTTGACAAATTTGTTACTCGACATATGCTAAGCTTTCATGCCGTATGTAACGGGCAATAATGAATGGCCACTTGAATCGACCGCAGAATAGCACGCATTGTTGACTGGTCTAAACAACGTGGCTGTCAATTTGACGACCATTTACCGTCGTTATAGGGCAGGTTATATGTACATAGGTCTACTGGAACAAACATTCCAAGCACAGTAATTGTGACCAACACAGACACAGACACAGTAATTTGTGTTCATCATTTACATCGGGACCATTAAATCCAAGGATAATTCCCGTGAGTTCGTGGGAAGGGGAAAACAGATAAATTCTGAGAGTGTTGACCTCCCCAAACCCTATAAAAGCGAATTATTACAACGTGATCATGTAGGGGTATATGACATATGCTAGTAGGATTCATGTTTCAATGCAATCTGATTGAAATCTGGTGTATTGAACAACATTCATTTCTTTTTAAATTTCATATATATTTCATTTTTGTTTTACTATAATTTTACTATTTTTTTAAATGTTTATGAGAAGGACTAATTAAAGTACATTTACGCACATAGTGAAGACGGCGCACTGTGTAGACAGTGCTAAATGTAGAATCAGTGACTCGACACACCGGAAGTGTGATTTGTTCCGTTACCCATGAAAGATAACTGAGATTGCAGCTAATTTGGGCTTAATTGAAATTATGATGGGTAGATTTTATACTTGATTCACGATGTTCCGAGGCCAATCGTTCATAAACTAGCCTCGGCAAATCTCACATAATATTTAGAAATCAGTCGTTTTTGAAAACTGTATACAGGATATGGAAGCGTAATATTATAATATACATTGTTTAAAACACCATTGCGTAATGTCTGAATGATTCAATATTTGTTTGTTTGGAAAGGAATGATATGACGTCATCACCGAGAACGACGTGAGTATTTGTGTCCGCTGCTACTCAGTACGCCCCCACCGTTGTCAAAACAAAGATGGTCCCTGCCAATGAAAATATGTCCGGCTTTATAATATTTATACCAATCTTGTCGTACGATCCCTAGTTCTGGCTGCACTGTTATTCGCGTTATACTACTCTTTCTCCTGTCGATATTGTTGTAAACATGCCTTCTTTTCTCGTGAACGGACACACTCCCAGGCACAAACTGTACGAGTTACTAGTAAATCGGACAATTTTGAAAACAAAACAAATATCAAACTTAAATCTGACATCGCTATCGATTGTCAGGCGGGTGTGGTGGCAGGGGAGGGTATGACGATTTTGAAATATGTTTTTATTGACAAATACTGTGAAAAACTGTTTATGCAATCCAATTCTATGCATTCTAAAAGTTGTGTACTAAAAATGCTTGTTAATGACTTTTAACTCTCCCGATTTCAGAACAGTAAAATTTGAAGATAATCCACTGTGACATTTTGTCAAAAGCTCCACTTTTCTAGTTATATATTTTGGTAACTTTTCAGGTGTTGGTGCTTCACACGCAGATATGTAGTCGTGCTGGGCGCAGTGCGTCGTGTTTATTAGTCGTACTGAATGTAACGCGGTAAACATGCACATGTTTATTAGTCGCACTGAATGTAACGCGTGAAACATGCACATATTTATTAGTCGCGCTGAATGTAACGCGGTAAACATACACATGTTTATTAGTCGTACTGAATGTAACGCGGTAAACATACACATGTTGATTAGTCGTACTGAATGTAACGCGTGAAACATACACATGTTTATTAATCGCACTGAATGTAACGCGTGAAACATGCACATATTTATTAGTCGTACTGAACTGAACGCGTGAAACATGCACATATTTATTAGTCGTACTGAACACAACGCGTGAAACATACACATGTTTATTAGTCGCACTGAATGTAACGCGTGAAACATGCACATATTTATTAGTCGCACTGAATTCAACGCGTGAAACATGCACATATTTATTAGTCGTATTGAACGCAACACGTGAAACATGCACATATTTATTAGTCGTATTGAACGCAACACGTGAAACATGCACATATTTATTAGTCGTACTGAACGCAACACTTGAAACATTCACATAGTCGCACTGAATATAACGCGTGAAACATGCACATATTTATTAGTCGCACTGAATTCAACGCGTGAAACATGCACATATTTATTAGTCGTATTGAACGCAACACGTGAAACATGCCCATATTTATTAGTCGTATTGAACGCAACACGTGAAACATGCACATATTTATTAGTCGTGCTGAATGCTACGCGTAAAACATGCACATATTTATTAGTCGTACTGAATGCTACGCGTTAAACATGCACATATTTATTAGTCGTACTGAATGCAACGCGTGAAACATGCACATATTTATTAGTCGTACTGAATGCTACGCGTTAAACATGCACATATTTATTAGTCGTACTGAATGCAACGCGTGAAACATGCACATATTTATTAGTCGTACTGAATGCTACGCGTGAAACATGCACATATTTATTAGTCGTACTGAATGCAACGCGTGAAACATGCACATATTTATTAGTCGTACTGAACGCAACGCGTGAAGCATGCACATATTTATTAGTCGTACTGAACGCAACGCTTGAAACATGCACATATTTATTAGTCGTACTGAATGCAACACGTGAAACATGCCCATATTTATTAGTCGTACTAGGAACAGCGTGTGAAACATTCACACATTCAATAGTCGTGCTGAACGCAACGCTTGAAACATTCACATACTTATTAGTCGTACTTGGCACATCGTGTGAAACATTCACATATTTATAGACCGCATCGAGTGAAATATACACATGCGTTCACAATTATTCCTCAGTACATATTCGCTGTTGCAATGCTGCATCATTAATTTTGGCTTTCACAATTTTTCGCCAGATCTGAAGGCCTTTGACGCAATGTCTGGCTAAGCTGAGTGGCGTGGATAGGCGTGGACTGGTTTCACGCTCTCTGCACCTAACATTTTCGTTTAATAATCATCCTTTTTGGGAGATGCGCGGTGGCCGAGGGGAAGACATACTGTGACGTGAAGCACGCACGCAGTACACGTTTACTTACATTACCATGCAGTTTATTCGGTGTTTTTCACTTGCACATATTTATCTGTCTTACTGGGCATAACGCCCGAAACCTGCATATAAGTGTTAATCATACTGGACGCAGCGCTTGATTAATTCTTTCTTTTGTGAAATAGAAAATTGGATTGATGATAAAAAACAAAACAATGTACACTCCTTTTGTTTTACCATAAGACTTAATTCACATTCGAGTAGTTATTTTTTTTTAAATATTTTAGTTAAAGCTTTTGTTAAATTGTCGATCCTGTGTTATTAAATGTGTGATTGACATGTTCTATCATTTTTTATTATGTTATTTATATTTAATCAGACATTGTGTAGTAGTTTATTGAAGGTCTTAAACAAAGCCGGACAAGTTTTATGTCCTGAATAGCTCTACTCAGTTTTTACTCGTAACGTATTTTGGGTATGATCGTAAAATAATGTGAGTGAATATTACAAATAACAAACACTGATTTGCGCATTTTATATGTGAGTATAAACTAAAGAAAAGAAATACCGCTAACATTTTATAGTCTAATATACATTGTTATTAAGTGCTTGTTACTTACATTTAAAATAGCTCGCTGACGATAAATCTACAATCCAATCGGATTGATGATTCATTCTCACGTGATCTGCTGTTTGGAGAGCGACGACCAATGGGCTTGTCGCACAGTGTAGTAATGATGTATATTCCATTGCATGCACGCTGTGTTAGTCAATACATCCAACATAACACGTAATGCAATCTCTTGTCACATAAGATATTATGTTGTTATTAGGGAGCTTGGTGCTCCACCTTTAAGTAAAGCCTTTAAGTTATTCGATGCCTCAGTTGTCCAAGTAGTGTGCTATTGAGGAGAATTGAGTGATTATTAGTTTGTTGTGAAAAGGGTGCAAATTTGTAGTTTTTTTTAGCTCCGCTGTCGACTTAGTCGAGCGGAGCTTATCATATGAGCGATTGTCCGTCGGCGTCTGTCGTCTGTGTAAACTTTTTACTTTTTCGACTTCTTCTTGAAAACTACAAGCCTGAATGCTTTGATACATATTGTCTATGTACCTTGGGTAGACCTCAAAGGGTATTGCTTTGATAATACATATATATGTGCTACATGTGGACCTCTTTCAGATTTGTTCATTTCGTGATGATATCTTCAATTCTCTAATTTTGATGAATATTTTTCTAATTTTTGGCAAAAAAACTGATATTTTCGACTTCTTGTTAAAATCTACAAGTCTGATTGCTTTGGCATTGCATATATAGATATTACATGTGGACCTATTTCAGATTTATTCATATGGCGATGATATCTTCAATTCTCCAATCTTGATGAATATTTTTCAAATTTTTGGCAAAAACTGATATTTTCGACTTCTTGTTAAAAACCGCAAGTCTGATTGCTTTGATGATATATATATCGGTACTACATATGGACCTCTCTCAGATTTGTTCATTTTGTGATGATATCTACAATTCTCTAATTTTGATGAATATTTTTGTCATTTTTGGTAAAAAGTGATATTTTCGACTTCTTGTTGAAAAACTGCAAGTCTGATTGCTTTAATACTATACATGTTGTTCATTTTCTTCAGTTCTTTAATTGAAATGTGCATTGCTAACAGCAGAGCTATCTCAGCCGACAGGCTGCTTGTTTTTATTAAGGGTTAACTGTAGTCTAACACTGTAGTACTTTTAGGTGAATTAGAAGATTTTCTATTTGTTGTACTTGCATGAAACGGTGTGGTTTATACTCTGGTTAAAAATGGATACGCATCGCAATCCTAGGGCTTGCTGGGAGATGGTCAAACGGTTTGACTCGACAGGAAGAGTTACGTGGGCTACACAGATCAGAGTCATTGTATCGATATGGTTTTGGAATTGTTCGGATTTAACAACAAGTGGGAGAAGCACGTTTTTTTTAGATTCATTTCGCGAAAGGTTACCGTCATGATGGTCGGCAGCGATACGTCAATCGAACGATTGCGTCATGATGTAAATTTCAAATCAAATGACCAGAATTGTATAATAATAACAATCTTTAGTGATATCGTATCCCCTCTGGGATCTAGATTAGAATACAATAAAGATATTAGGAACAATAAAAAACATAAGTAATAATAATGAAAAAAAGGAAATAAATAAATAGTAATACTGTGAAAATATTATTATATAAATATTTTTTGGTGTTATTTTGAGGCAGCTGGTAAATTGCTTTTCATGAAGTTTTCTCTTTTAGTGAAACAGTCGCTGATAAACTTGGCAATTGCTTGGACAGTTTCAGAAATTTTGTTATTGAGAAGTGCTTTCAGATTCCCGGATAAGTTTAAGTTTTCAAACAAAGCATCTCTTTCAAATTTGTACAGGTTACAATTGAAGAGGAAGTGTTCTTCCGTCTTCAATTTCATTGGAGTCACAGACAGGGCATGTTCTATTTAAGATATCTATGTTGTGATATCGCCCAACCTCAATCTGAAGTATGTGGGCACTTATCCTCAGTTTAGTCGTAGATGATCTGTGGATGGGGTTTTTAATAACTTCAAGGTATTTTTCAAGCGCAAAATCAGTTTTCAGCTGTCTGTAGGTACGAAGTTTATTTTTGTGATTAGAGCCTTTATTGTCATTATGCATTGTTTCTGTGCAGTGTTTCTCAAACATATTTTTTAGTTTTTTTGTAGCTAATGGGATAATACTGGTTTTTTCGCAAACATCACTAATTTCTAAAAGGTTCAGTAATTTTTTATGCCTGTGGTCCAATTACTGATGTTTTCTTTGTCCAAATTAGTGCCAAGTTTATAGGCCTCAGAGATCAGAGTGTTTTCATCCATGTGTTTTATTTTCAGCCAGTAATTAATCATATGTTTGATGCTTGAGATGATAAGTGGATATCTTCCCAGTTCAAGTGAACATGCCAAGTTTGTAGCTTTACAGTTTACTTGTAGTAGGTACTTGCACATTTTGTGATGTAATTTTTCCATAGGCAAGGATTGTTTAAACAAGTCTGTTGAGTGCATGTTAATAATATCGCTTGCCCAGATTTCACTACAGTAGAGTAAAATTGGTTTAACCATAGCATCAAACAATTTCAGTTGTGTTTTGATTGTAATATTTGGGTCTGCATAGAGTAATTGTTTTAGTTTAAAAAGTGCCTTCATTGCTCTGTGACTAAGGTCTTCTTGAGCTCTGTTCAGTTTACCAGTAGCATTGATTTTAACACCAAGGTAGGTGTATGATGAGACGTTTTCCAATTTTTGGCTATTAATTGTAATTATCATGTATTATGACCATAAAATTTAAATCTGCTCTGGCAAGACTTGAGTGTTCAATTCATGATTTGGCAGTGCGGGCAGGACGACATAGTAATCCAATAGTCTCTTTCCGCTTGAGATTTTATCTTCATTGACATAGTTTAGATTAAGCGTGAATGCCATTTGATTCAATTTTATCAGTTGCATGAACATTGTAGACTCGAATGGATTTTTCGCCGTTTACAACCAAAAACAAAATTACTTGTTCTATTAAAATCACAAAACTGAATATATACTTTCAATGTCCGTACACGGATCTTTCAAAATTCGTGACAACTTTATTTTAGTTAATATAAGCTGACTGCGAAGTATTAACCCAATTTTGTATTCTTTTAATTTAAATGATGTGCGAAGGACCAGGCATTTGAATAAACTACTAGTATATATTTTATTAGTACTCGGAAGGAGATTACGTCACTACTAATACATTAATTACTTCCGCTTGTTGGCTTCGGTATTTTTATATTCCACTTTAATACTATTATATTAGCTTTGCGCGCTTTGCCGTTTGTCAATAGGACAATAAACATAGCAGTAGTTCACACATCCCATGTTATTAACACATCGGAAGTCAAATCGTGTGTTTCCGCTTAAAAAAATACCCAAGAAGTAAAATTAATGTTCCACTTAATGAACCGACATACAATTAGCATAACTAACTCGTTAGTTGAATGCTGAATGGGTTTGAGAGTGAAACGTATTTCACCAAAGAATGGTTCGAAGTCAACACTAGAAACTTGCAGCCATTTTGGTGTATTTTCTTTGTGTCTATGTCAATTTACGAGACACACTCATAGGTACTAAAACGACAATATATAATGGCTTACACATGTTACTCCCAATGTGCTGGGTGACCCAATCGAAAGTGGCTGACTGCCTGGCCACTAAGTAGGCAGGCATGTACGTGTTCATGGCTGCATTTTGCACATGCGTCGGTTGCTTCCACTCACGGTGTGTGATGTGTAGTACACTAATAATACTCCCACGAATATCCTTTAGTTGAACTTTAAGGTGTACGTTCACTTTCTTTGGACACGTCTTATTTAATCGCAGTCTAATAGACCATGCGGGCTGGCTGATGCGGGTAATCTGGCCGATGACGTCACGGTCAGATATTGAATGACGCTACACATAGACACTTATCACAGCACTTTAAATCAGACATATACCAGCTATGGCGTGAATAACATATAGTGATCGTACCACTCTATACAGTAGTTATATTACCAGCCATAGTGCCATAGATATATAATGATTATACCACTACATTTCACTAATGGAATGGCTGAAATCATAGTTGTATCAGGGGGGAATTTTCTTCTACTCTGGGGTTCTCCACACGTGTCAGGGGGAATCTCGTCTCGTCTCTATGTCTCGTTCCCTTGAGGTGCGGGATCGGGAAAGTCACTTAAGCTCTACAGTCAAATAAGACACACACAACGAAATACGTTTCAGCTCTCGTCTTAGTCGATCAGTCAAGCACTCTATAAGACACAGCGCCCTGGGGAAAAGTCCCCAAGACTATCGCAAGGCTGACCCAAGACTCGCCCAAGACTGGACTCTCTACTGCGTCTCTCGTGGTGTACTCATCAAGACCAACTCAAACTCTCTTTATTCATTTTCAAAACTCTAACCAATTACAAGACAGTAAAAAGACTCTAGGGCGTAACCTTCAATCATAAAGCCAATTACACTAAGTACTGAATACGTCATATCTTTTGATTAATCGTTCACTACATTAATAACTACGGATACCAACTGTCAGAAATATAGTAGTCAGAATAGCGACGGTTATCTCGTAATTAGTTCCAAATCACTGAGCCAAGTTCCGTCCAAAACCTCACCTGCCTAAACGATGACAGACATAACGCAGCCATTCAGCTAATTAAGATTAACAGATACGCAAAAACTAATTCATGACACGGTTGTGTGTTAACGTGTAGGCATGAAACAAACTATCGAAATCTTCACGCTGGTTTGTTTTCAAATTGTATCTAGAAGATGCGTATATAAAATTGTTATGACAACTCTGCAGATTATCATATCGTAAGTGACACTGGTAAACGATCAGACTATGTACGTGATTTGATTTTGAAAACGGATATTTTTCCATATAATTCAAAACGTATTCATACTATTGCATTCGTACTATTGCTGATATCATGAACTTTATTAAAAACGTAATAAATCAGGTAGGATACTTTTTCTGAGAAAGTATTTGAATATACAAAGTCATCGTCGTCATCTACGCATGCGTCAGGTGGCCATAACGTGTCATTGTTTACAAACGAGCGTTTACCCATGAGTCTTAGCGTTCTTAGCGTGTGTTGTTATCGTCGCTTGGGACTCAATTTCCGCGCGTGCGCAGGTGACGACACTTCCGCTTTAAATGTCTTTACTAATTTGGTTTTGACCGCTCATTCATCAGATGAACTTCAAACATGTACACTAATTATAGTTGGTTTGCATCCGAGTTCATTGACGTTTCTGGTGGAGTTAGGCAAGCAGACCCCTTAGCTTCATCCTTTTTTATCCTTAGTATGGAAATCAGCTGTTCACAAGGTTTTAAAGATTAAGGGTATTTTAACTGATCAAGAGGTAATCAAACTGATTTGACTTGCAAATTATTCAACTAGTACGTTAGCTGATATTGACTCTGAAAAAAAATAAAAATTATTGTATCAATTTTTAGTTATACTGTACCGAAGCATTTTAGTAAAGCTGTGATTTTGAACATTTTTTGGTAAAATAAAACCACATTCAGACACAAATGCCTAGGCGGAATGACCGCACACAGTGCCAATATCACGCAAAATGCGACGTGAAAAACTAAGTGTCGAGTAGTCGCCATTTTCTTGAAATCGGCCACTCGGTGGAGACCTTAAACAAGTATGACCCATGACGCACATTATTATGGGAAATGACACCCACAATCACCAGTGAGGCCATCAGAGAGTGGCTTAGCTTCTCAAGATGGGAACGTATTTGACATTTCGCCCAGGACACCTGTACCGTAATCCCCGAGGTTCGCTTGTTAAATTGGATTTCAACAGATGACGCCCTCTGGAGACCCGGATCCATCATCGCGGCCATCTTTTTCCACTTGCAAGTGGTTTAAATATACAACGTCTGTATATAGTGTATATGCTATGCTTTTAGTGTGCATATTTTGGCAATGGCCGTTACAAATTGACACTGTTCTCCATTTCATACGGAAGAATGATTGTCATATTGTGAAAGGAAACGTCACAGTTGAGTAGATATGCAATGGTGGTTGTGAATTAGATACAGTGATCAAAGAAAATAGGCCTGTGTGGATAAAACGGCTTTAGTATGGTTCCGACTGGAATTGGAAACTTTTTCAGGTATTATTTAAGATCTGCTGGAGGTGAACTGATCTTTTATGCTATTAATTATGATATTGAAAGTTTTAACATATCATTCATTTATAAAGACATCATGATGGTATGACAATTTGTAAATGAAAACCTTTCACAGTAAATTATTTGGAACAAACAATGCATTCAAATTTTGCATATAATATTAATAACTATCTTGATCAAATTCCTTACACTTAATCCAACTGTCACTCAGTGAACACAGATTATATATCCCCTTAATTGAGTTCTTGTTAAATTTTAACAAGTTTCTTACAAATAGACCTTCTTTTTAAGGTTAATTAATAAAAATAACATTTCTTCAAAAGATAAGTTCGAAGATTATATACATTCTTGTATTCCACGCCCATTTCATTCAATCGACTTTTCATTTGTATTTTTTATCCACTTTTTATACCTTTTTACAAATTATTTTGGCTATTACACTAATAGTTAAATTATTTATATCACTATTCGCTTCATAAGCTGATATATATATTTATTTATTTCGTAATATTACGTTATTACTGTAATGTATTGGTTCATATATATGTTAATAATTTTCCTGTTTTGCCTGATAAGGACATTTATTCGTAACTGGGTCACAGACTCGATTAGTCCAACTTGACTATTTTTGTAACCCTTTGTGATGGTAAATCGGTTTTTATGAAGCAGCTTTTCTGGCGGTAGCTTCAGTATATGGACCATTTGCTTGACAGAGATAGTAATCGTATTTCGTCTAAGCCTCTAACTCTGTGAGGTGTATATAAGTCAGGTTTAAACCGATTACGTTGAATGAGTTTCTATCGGCCATTCCACGTTATCTTACAATATCAATATGCGCAGAACAGCCATAAAAGTAACGAAAAAATATGCGCAAAATAACATTAAACCCAGGACAATTAAGTTATTAAGAGACAAATATTTAAAATAGGTCAACGTAAAATGTGATTTCTCTTAACTGAATGAATTGCAATATAAAATTTGAAATAATGGACTTTGTAATAATCAATTACTTTATTACATAGAGAAAACTGATAACACCAACTGTACTTTGTGATATATATAAAAAACAAAAACAAAAAAATTATTTGTTCTACAAATGTATACTTACCCAGAATTTATGGTAAGAAGTGATTAAGTGGTGAAAAATGATAACTGGTGATATCGTTAATTCAAATCTTAAAATAGTATTATTTTGTTATGTTGAAAAACACTGACAAATTCTATTTGACGATTTTTTTAGGTAATATATGAACGGCGAATTACAAAATCAAGTTGTTGTTTTTCTCACTGTCAGAAAAGACGCATACGCTCCCAGAGACATCGTTACTTTTAATTTGTAGTCCAAACTAGGATCTTATTTAGGAGAATAAGCCGCACATAACAATATAGTTTCCGTCTGTGAAACAAAAACGTCTATAAATTGGAGACACCATGCGCAGTTTGTTTGTTGATAACGCCGCTGGCAATGAGGAGAATTTATTCAAGTTCGATTCAAAACGGAAAGCCGACCCAGTGACGTGATGCATGCCGAGAAAATGAAATTTCACGCCACCAACAGTCGTCGCTTGAAAGAAGTTCCTGGCAACTAAATGAAATCCACCCCTGCAAGTGAGCGACATGGGGATCATATATGAGCTGTACACCTCCGCCTCGTCCTGATAGTCTGTCCCTTAATAGTAAACATGTTTTGCAAAATGATCCGATTAATTTGGATTGGCAGATTTACAACTCATCCGATCGCCTGGATTACCAAACAGCTGAACTAACGGGCTGGTTACGTTTGTAAAACATGACTGACATCTTTCGCGTCTAACATTGTCACCGAGTTTGAATACGGAGATTGCAACATATAAAACACGTTTTGAATTTAAAAAATCTCAGTACATCTAGCATAATAATGCCTTTTACAACCCTAAGTGCACTTCGACGAAGAACACTTATCGCAAAGATACGAAAATAAATACGGCGTTGACTGCCAACTTGCTGCAGTCCGCGTGGACATTTGAATTTATTTGAATTGACAACATAACAATTACACGTTATCGCAAACATAACGTGTATATTTCACTCACTGCGTGCATTGTTTAGTAGTTTTTTTACAATCATTGCCGAGTCGTTTAGTTTACAAAGTTTACAAAGAAGTTACTTTGCAAGTTGTATTTCATCGATCATCGGGTTTATTGACTAGATAATGTGTACACGGAGATATTAAAGAAAACAGACGTTTTATATTTAGACAGTTGTATATTTTAGCTTGTCGCATTTTTCGTTTTATTTATGAAATGCTTTTAGTGTGATAACTGGTGTTATTGTAAATTTTAACCGATGCAAGTTTGTATTAATCATCACTGTGATACAAAAATCTAGCGTGGCTTTCATGGTGTTTTTTTAAATAACGCACTACATAATTATTTATCACGTTTACTGTATTGTTTGATTTAAATTATCCACATCCATCGAAAGTTTTCTGGGGGGGAACAGATTAGGGATATCTGTAAGTTACAAACCAATCGAATATCGATTTTTGAAGCTATAATGTCGAGTGTCTAAAAATAAACATACTATATTCACATACTATTTTGCATATCACACATGTGCCAGAGTTGTCGTATATTATAAAATGATCGTAACAACTTTTTAACAAAAGTATATGTCATTGGACAAGACCGTCAGTTCAGCACAGCGACAATGCTAACGTGTTGTTAAATATCAATAGACATTGTTTCTGAGGAAGGGAGCAGTACAGGACTGATAGATATTCTTCCAAACATAATACTGCGCGTTTGGTATTTTGAGGAGAAATTACTTCAGCTTATACTACAGAGTTAGGGGGTCCAGATGAATCTCCATGATGAGGACAAAGGGATGAAATTCAGAAAATTAAAGGCGTGAGTCGAAGCAACATACATGTGCTTTGAATTCTTGTGACCTAACAAACCCTCAGTAAACATGGTTTATTGACTCGGATTCCACTCACCACTAGAAAAAAAATGGGCGACGTCCCTCCGGAAACTAATTAGTGTTCTTGTTCAAGATAACCCAAGGCAGTGAACTGACTGATTTAAGTACTAACACACTGCGTACTGTTTATACAAAATATTTGCACATCATAGTTGAGTGGCGCTGTCCATAATTAACGCACCCGTCCTATACACACTTCCCTTATATATCAAACACTCTCAATATTGATACTGCCAGAATATGTGTAATGTGGAGGTGACAAGTGGTCAAAATATCCCGCAAACAAACATTTCTATCATTGAGAAAAAATAATCGACACACAGGAAAATTATCGCGTGGGTTTTATATGTTAAAATAAGAAAATATATCATGTATTTCAAAAAATAATTTTCAGGCATTTATGAAAAGCGTTTCTCATGCATATGCGATAAATATTTGGTGTTAACACATTTTGAAATGAAATGAAATTAAAGTTTCTAAATCGTATCAATCACTATAAAATATCAACCAATTTTAATTTTGGCGTCACCATTATTTAATAATATTTTCAAAACATGAGTTAAAAATTTAGACATTTATACTGGTGAAAATTAGAATTATGAATTATTAATATGCTCCCCAAGAATGTATTTTGGATAGGGCAATACATTAATATGTTGTTTTAATCGTTTAATACAAATCATTTCTGTCCGCAACAAATGGCAGAAGTACAATTTACTTTTCCCGCCAAAATTGTGTCTAGTATATTTTGTTCTCAGATAGCGATTCATTTAATCACAAAATTTAAATGAATCACACGATTCACAAAGTATTTCGTGTTGGGTATATAATTAACAATCGCAAAATCAAATGTTTTAGATATAAATAAAACGAAGCAGTCATTTTGTTCTCAAAATAATAAAGTTTCATTAAATCCAAAGTCACAAAAAACAACACAAGCACGAGGTACCGTATTACTTAGTGTAATTAAAATATATTAATATTAACACAGTACATATAGTAATTATTGAAGAACATGATTAATAATTAATTGTTAGTTTTTTTGTCATCGAAACTGACAGAGTGGAGCACGTCATGCTATAACTAATTGTTCTTTGTCATTTGATATTACATTTTATTTCATTTCTTTTCATTTCCTACTATTTCAACGCTCATTATGTAACCTTATAAGAATGAACACATTACAGTAACCTAGCGGTCAAGTTGTTGAAACTTTACAGTAATGTACCTGGGCGACAACAACTTTAAAGGAGCATCGATTACAAATGGTGTAGCCTATTGACTGAAGCTAGCTTCAAAGATATTGCAAGAAGAAGTCAACATACTTTCTCGATACTTTGCATGGTGTTAAAGTGTAAATGCTTTGTAGACATGAAACAACAGCTGTGTAACGTTTGTCGAGAATCATCCCTACCCTAACATAGGTTAATGAAGGTCAAACCCAATTAAAATCTTCCCACCTGATACAGATTGTGTCAGTTGAATACACAGTGCTATGCATACAGTACTCTGAATATTGTGCGTGTGACGCATGGGATATTGTACTTGATTAAATACCAGTAACCTTCTGTGAGTGATGTGAAAATTGAATGACAGAAAGCATGGCAGTTATACATAAAGTCTTGACATTGATGGTAGAAATCACATCTCAAATGACAGCTCTTTAACCTGATGTGTGTAGTTATTATGGACTGCTGTAAAAACCACTGCTCTATTGTACTTATTATTCATTCATCAAGCATGGCAGTATTCATAGATTGATTAATAGTGTAGTGTTTTGAAATCATCATGGTTGCATGTGAAATGTTTGCAAAAAACTAGTGTTTTTGCCAAATCATGTGATCGTGTGAGCTACAATTAACAGAAAAAAATCGGATGTATGCAAATAAGCAAAAAAAGTTACTCTTATTTGCAGAGAAAACATTAGTCATGCATGGTTTTATTACTATTTAAAAAAATCAATGCAGCAACTCCATATTTCATCTCTTTATAAGCAAAATATTGTATATATTTCATCTCTCTTCAGTACCTGAATGATATTGTGCCACTGATAGTTTAGGCTAACCAGCTAATGAACACAGTATATACAGTGACTGAACCACAAGCTGTGACACACAATGCAGTCAGGATCATCATCGCAAGTTGGTCACCAGAACGTTCATTTGCATATTCTATCGGGCGATTCGAATGTCAAAACGCAGCCGTTACATTTTATTGTGTCACAGGAATAACATCATTAGTACGGTTATTACTGAATTATCATGGACATTGTATTCAGATTTTATTGAAATTGCGCGATATATATATATATATATATATATATATTTAATGTATTTAAGAATTTGTAGGCGGGGCTACGTTTTTATATCTGTGTAAGCATTAGTTCGATACATCCAGCGGTTTTTAAATATAATATTCACGATTGCGTATAATCGAGTGCAAACTTTCTGTTTTGTAAAAACCGCCTTGTATCTATTGAACGAAGACATATTGTAAATACGAACATTAAAGTATAACTATTATGATATTGAAGAAGCTTAAATACCCTTCAAATCGACACCTTATTATGAAATATTGCATTTGCTGAGATTATTCGTCTTTTTAATAATTGTTCTTTATTCAAAATGGCGTTCTATTTCTTGTTACATTTTGCTTTAGAATACAAACAACCACACCTGAATTTATCAAACAATATCAGAAACTACGAATAACAAAAAAATAGAAGTCAGGTCTCGCACACCACGATATCAATTTAGAAATACATTAAAGGTCTATGCATCTCGAGAGTACAGAATAGTATCTGAACTATGTAATGATTTTTAAAAGCTATTGTACCATCTTAAAGACGTGCGTAAAATGCTTAGATCAGTTTATATCAAACGTAAGGATATTGTTTGATACACGCATACATAACACTAAGCACCGCAGTCACAGAATGTCTTACATACACACAACAAGTGTAGACAATAATCAGTAAATTAGCATAATCATAAAACAAACGAGTTTGTCGTGGAATATGACCTCCATCTATCACATCATTGTATCCACATCTAATACAAAATACAGATAACCAAATATACCATCACTAGTTACAGTTTATTTCCCTGGGGGAGAAATAAGAACACTTTTCGCTTTTGTACTTCTGACTTCTCTGTGAATGTGCTGACAGACCAATTTCCGAGTCTCGCAATACATACCTTCCCACGAGAGAAGATTTCAATGTTCAAGCAATTAACGTGAGTTGGGAAAACGCTCCGTTTTACAAATTGTCAATTTGCACTTATTTTTAATATTGAAGTTAAGCTTTCTTAAGAATTATCGTCTTTCAACGGCTCTCATGAGATGCAGTGCCCCAAGGGCATACACTTGGCACATGTACATTATCTGTTTTTTTTCATGTAGTGAATGAGGCTAAGTTTGTTTTTATTAAGTCGATTTTATATTCCACGTTGATCCGCTTTTATGATTCATTGGTCATTAGCGTTGAACCTATTCAAATCGGAACACTTCATACAACTCCAAACATCATTAGTGAGGACTCACTGTAAGTGATGACAACAACACACTATGAACGATATTTTTAATCTACATCTAAGTCGAAACAAGTGAACGTTAAACGTGATATAACTCCTGTTTACGATCCTGTTTAAAGGTTTAACGCTACAACGTGTGTAACCTGACATATTTATAAAGCTGTTACTACATTGGTGCATCTCACTTCTTACGGGTCCAACCTCAAAATCATAATAATGACGTAATTTAACGCTGTCATACGAATATGGTATTCTTCATCGAAGGAAGCAAGTTTCCCCGAGAACCTCCGCACATTGCTCACCTAAGTGAGTGGTGCCACCATATACTAAATACGCTATGAAAGGTATTTGATTTAAATAGAAGATATTTTAACGACATGAATGATCAGTTTTATGCATTTTGATGGCATATTAAAGACTATGATAACATTTCGAACGGATTAATTTCTAGAACTGCAATTTCAAAGCGAAACAGCAAGTACGTCAAGAGAGACGAATCAAAAGTGCTGACAACTCAGACGATAAAGCGCCAGTGGACGTCCTTTAAACATTCTAGGTAGTATTGGCAATGTTATTCACCATCTGATTTTGTATTGAAAGCGGGTCTAGTGATATTAATAGGTGCATTTAGTAAAACTGAGAAGCCGGTCGGATGCGCATACCAAATACCGAAGCCCCGCTCATGCCAGTTCTGTTATAGAATTGTTTAAAGATGCAATATGGACGAGAACATGCATTTATTAATAATATATTTCTAATACTACATAGTGCAGATTGGAATATGATTTATCGTTTCCCGTCGCACACATATAAATATTCGTTCTATGAAATATTGAAATTCTCTAATACGCATGCGCACTGGTTTAATTTATAATAGCTAACAAACAAAATAAGCAGGGTTTACATTATACATTGTCGATGCTATTCAATATTACTAGCTATGGTTATTTTACCAAGTAAAACGTATATGTCTGCCCGTTTTGTGACTAATATATAGTAACCATTGTTCGTATGTGAGCACCCCAATGGTTCCAGTCAATGCTGCCACTTAGCTGAGCACACGGGTGTGGTGGTGCTCACAGTCTTTTTTAATTTGAATATTGTAATGTTCATAGTGAATTATTTTGTGAAAAAAAAAATCGTTTTTGTATTCTGGGTTAAATAAATTTATAATGTATGGTGGCATGCAATAGAGAGCTTATCCTTTGCACAATTCTTGCGCACGTCAATGGAACGTATTCTCGCAGTGCGCTCTACGAAAGGTTCGATCGCGTAAGATTATCGCCGCATTTCTGAGGGACGGACTTAACGATTTGAAAACACAAAAACGCTTTTAGACGAATACAAACCAATTTTATTTAAAATTATTATCTGCCTTAGTATTTCCATAAATATATTGCAATTTTGTGATCATCCCGCAATTTGAGTGAATTCTCTAATTTGTGTGAGATTTCATCACATATCTCACCATTTGCATAGCCTCATCTTATGTATTTTTGGTGCAAAGCAGCTTGTTGTGGTTCTTTATTAGTTTATGATGGCAAAACAACTGAGTTTGCTCTCCCGTATAAATATCTCGGTGTAAAAAACCACGTAGCACAAAGTAGAAAGGCTATGTTCACACTAAAAGTTTTGATTAGAAAACTTGGAATGTCGATATCGAACTACATACATTTGGCATTATAATAATGATTGTCATTGGAATGCATGGCAGTGGTAGTTGGCGTTCTCAAATTGAGCAAGTTTGTAATCAGTGCTGACCATATGGCGGAATCGTCTGTTGGCTCAAAACAGATGGAGTCTATTTGATATGCCAAAAATATCAAGATTAGCCAAGCATAGGAGTATAGAATCCGTGAACAGTGTGTTTACACTCATTCATCGTGTCGTGCTACATTTGCTTCCTTTAATCTCCACATATGCCATACATGCCAGTAAATGGGCTATACGTATCTATTTTACACGTAGATTCGAATATCTCCAATAGTATAGTGTCGATTACAACACTCGTTACTCCGCCTCTTTATTGAAAAAAAGTGCGTTACGACAACATTTCAGCTGAAAAAAATGATTTTGTACATACTGTGATTGAGTTGCTTAATATAGAACATGAATACAATTGTCTGGCCATCCGTTCTCATTAATTTCCGTGAACTTACTACATTGTGCCATAACGATAAAAACTGACGACACTACTTATGTACGTATTGTGCCTGTGAGAATGGATTCACGAACGCTTTTACAAATATAATTGTTAAAATGTCTACTGATTCATTCATAATTACATTTATTGGGAAATCCAAGGTTTTGATTAAAAAAAAGCAAAATCTCAAAAAGATCTGACAGGAAAATAATTACAATTCCATAGAACGTTGCACAGGATGTTCTAATGAACGAAATAAAAAATGATGGAAAAAACAATTTTTTTCATCTCTATGGTAACCAACCATTCTTCTTTTTACACACCACTGTTTCATCACTACACATTAATGTTTAGTGTGTTTTACGACAACTTATACCAATACTGTAAATTACTTTATTTTCGCTTGGAATTTATTGTCTATATTTTCGCTGAAGTGATAATTCAGTGAAAATAAAATCCAGCGAATACACATTTTTTCTTATATTTTACACTTAGATCAACAAGAATCAGTGAAAATTAATTCCATACAAAACACCCAAAAAGTTTTTCAGCAAAAATTAATTCCAGCGAAAATAAAGTATTTTACAGAATTTGTCAATTTTGAGGGAGCGGGGTATAAATACATTTTTGTATGAACTCACTTGACACCTTCCATACATGTGTACAATGCTCCACAACAAGACAACTATAACTGAATTACAACATGCATTTGCAGAGTTGTCCATGTGAATCCATGGAAACATTTTATTTTAGCTCAGTATTAAATGCACACAATAGAATCGTTAATAAGAGATAATAATTACAATGACTATACCGTTGCACAGAAATTAAGTTGAGTAGCGCCCTCTTCAGACCAGTCCTCTCATTGTCGTGTCAATTTATATACACTTCACAATGGAGCAGAAAATATTACGAACTGGTCAATTCAATGGCGTACTCATTAATTATTTGTGACATGCGGTTACATGAAACGCTTTTAAAAATGAAAGGTTGACATTAGATGCTGAGATAACTGTCGATCGCCATCTTCTGAAAAATACAACAACAGACGATAATGAAAATCGTTCACAGTGACTTGACTCGCCTCGTCACATTACTCATTAGCATATACACACGATTAAAGACACGACTGAGACCATACAGGGCTCGGTAGAAAAAAAACATCGTTCCATGAATCATTGTTCCGTGTGGGTACAAGACTTCTGAAAATTCAATTTTTAAGGTCAGCCCCGTTTTACTTCTTAGTCGAAACGTTTAATACAATAAAAGACAAATTATTTTAGATATCAGTAACTATGAACTAGCTTTGTAGGATATTTCTGAAAAACAAACTTTTTTGTTGATAATGTTTATAGCAGAAGGGTCGTTGGGAATTGAGTCCCAAGCGACGATAACAACGCATGCTAAAAACGCAAAGGCTCATGGGCAAACGCTTGTTTGTAAACAACGAATCGAAACGTTATGCGTCTGACGCATGCGTAGGTGACGACTCCCCGCTTTAAAGTTACAGTTTGTGCCACCACAACACAATGGTGAATGAGGGAGTATAGCGCCACCGATTGGTGACCTTAAAAGCACAATTTTACAAACCAATAGAACATAGCAACCACTGCTAATGTTATTGTCTTGACTTTTACGAATTCTAATTCAAGCACGACTGACTCTCACGCTCACTGGTTTAGTTTGTGACATCCATTAGGTACTATGACAAACAATACTACATGACAGTGAATTCCGAATTAGTGTATTTTATCGGTTCGTTTGATCATGTGACGTCACAGCGCAATATAATGTGTTGAAAATGACAAGAAACATTAATACATTGACTCACAGAGCTGAGCAGAATTGTCAGCATTTAGCTTTAGTAAACAACTATTCCAATGCATAGTAACAATAAATTAAGACGTTGCTCCGAATAGCGAAAAATTGGAAATGGGTAATTGGAAGCGGCAGGGTGACTGATGGCTTTTATCCTCATATCAAAATTTAACTGAAAATAAAATAAACGTGCCTTTATCATTGAAATATGGGAATGACATCGTTAGTTGTTGCTAGGGACAACATTAGCAATGATGCAGATAAAATAAGAGAATTGTAATCAGTGTCCAAATCATATGTATATATATACCCGCCGTATAATCGTGGATGGCCAGGGACATTCACGTATCCTACATCGTCCAAATTCAACCCAATTAAACGAAAATAGAAAGGGATTTGAAGTGTATTTTTCTTGAATTATGAATAATGTAACAATGCATCGATCGTACGGCGATTCATATGCTCCGCTCGGATTCCCGGGGAAGAATAAAACAAATCGATTCTCAGTATATACATATTGGTATATCTTTATATGCATCTGTCTAAAGCTATTGGTTGGAATCGCATATTGCGTCGCTCTGGAGTATATCGAGGTTTGATATCTGCACTGATCGACATATTGATGACATATGCTCATCAGCGTATATATTTTGTTGAAATATTGAAGTTGACAGGCGCCTTGATTCAATGGTACCTGTCATTGCAAAGCATGACATCAGCAAACTCATTTTCAAATCAAACAACTGTAACAACAAGACAAGGAGATTATCGACATCCGTCAAGTCCTCCTTGTGCATCATATGATTACCCAGAACAGGCGACCTGCTTTTATATTTCTAATACAATCACGTGGTCTCATTGGTTCGACCATAATTTTCAAAAAAAAAGTAGAACGTGGAAATTGGCAAAAATGTAATCCACTATGGGATGATACGTTGTTTAAAAAAACATCGATCGCTATCATAAAAAAATTAATGCGGTAACTAAATTCGACACTTCTAAATTACCTAAATACGTCATTTCATTGACAGTGTTGAAGGTTTTTGGCATGTGTACACTGCTCTCATTGGGTGTCAGAAGATGGCTTTTCACATTGATTTGTGTTCAGATTTGTTAAACATGTCTAACAATTTGTGGGTTTTGTTCAATATGACGCATGTGTTTCTACCAATCACACTCTTTATAAACGGCATTTTGACGTGGTACTGATGTATGCTACATCGACACAAATCCAATCGCGAAACCATTCCACTGAACGTTTCACATTATCTGTATTCTCCTCGACCTATGTTTTCATTTTATTAGAGTCAATTATGAAAATAAGATGTTATTTTCTCTTTAAAAAAAAAATTATCTAACCAACCGAAAACTGAAATTCTCTTAACCTGACCAATCACAGAACCTCTTACAAACGAGGTTATGGGTATACGAGCAATTTCAAGTTTATTTCATCTTAACTACCTTTGGGGAGTGTTATTCTCAACTCAATCCGTTTGTAACATTCTCGTTTAATTACCTGATTTTGATTAAATCGGATGTCGTTTGAGTCACGTGTGCCGACCACAGATGTTTTCAGCTGATACACAGCATGTTAATACAAACAACTCAAGTTAGCGAGCAACACACATGGAGTCCATACTAGTACATACAATCCCCGAAATAACTTACTGAACCAATCAACACATGTCGTAGTGAGTATATATATCCAAAAATATTCGCAATAAAGTAAACATTTTCTAGTTAACTGCTTGTAAACCCCAAAATGATGAGCCACTTTATAATCGCCTTTCAAAATAAAATTCCCCGATTTAAACCACACATAATGCAATGTGCATACCTCCATTCGCAATTCAAATTATTTCAAAGCAAAAATTTGTAGTAAGGATTTAAGATTTTTGCAGTTATTAAGATGGGCATTTTGTTTATGTGTGAGCATAACTCCATGCCATAGGACAGACAGACATTTCGCATTTTGTCATATTTTCAAGTAATATATGTTTTATATGGTATTTTGTGCTGTAACATATCCATCAACACACCCTCTTCCTGTATGCGTGTATAATGTGTGTTTTTGTGTGTGGAAGGTCGGTTGATGAGCATTTGATTTTTAGGGAGTGCACTGATCGAAGGTTCAGTAGTGAATGACTTGTTCTTATTATCGTGATATACAATGTCTTTAATAAGAAACTCATTACACTTCAACAACTATGGCAACCCAAACAATATAACCTTTGGCCCAATAAGCCGTTCATGGTTGTACACTAATTACCCGGGGGGTCACTCTATATTAAAACCTTACACCATGTGCGTTCTTGCTAAAAAAATTATAGTCCCCTAGGGCTGGCAGCACATTGGCAAACCATATTCCCTATTGCGGACGCAATGTAAATTTAGTACCCCCTAGAGCAGACATATTGAAGAAAAAAACACCCCCTATTTCAGACACATATTGAGAACATCCTACCCCATATTGCGAGTATTCTCTGCTGTTTATTTTGCAATCAAGTGGAGTGTGATCAACTCAAACAAGTTACTATGTATGCAACTCCTGTTAGTGTCATTCGTTGTTTGGAAGTGTGGATGACTCCTGGGAATGACTTTCTGTGTGCGGCTTATTGTAATCGACGAAACGAAACAAAACGGGATAACACACATAATAAAAACCTTATAAAGTGAGAGAAAAAAACACGATTTCGCCCGATAAGGTTGTTTGTTCAAAGTGTATGCTGCTTTGCAATGGACAACTGTCGGTGAGCATCAAAGCGTTTGCCGACAACAATGTACATGGTACAACCGAGGGCAATGTAGTAATCAGCGAATACGGAGACCTGTGAGAGGAAAGTTTGCTCATTTCACCTATGGTACTGACGTAGGTAACGAGATGCGTGATTATACAGTATTTAATATTTAAGTTTGTGTTTGGGAGAGCGGCAATCAATCAAAAATATGGCTTAATATAATGATGTTAGAATTGATGTCAGTGGCTACGGTGGTTGTGTCCCTTCGTCTTGTATAAGAGGTAGCGAATAGTAGCGCTTGCTGTAGAACTGACTATGTACGAGTATTATTGTTGCAAGTTATGTACTGTGACTTACAGAAACTGACTTTTAAATAGCTATATACCATTTTAGCGAGTTTGTCTCAATGCACAATTTAAACCTTGTTTTATTTAATCTTTTGCTGAATTAGATACATTTTCAAAAAGCAATTTGTTTCAAAACACTTACTTTTTATAATTGTTATTCGACACTCTACACTGTAGACCAAATGGGTCTATGATTTATCGTAAACTAACAAGCAATTGCATTACATAGTCCCTGTGCGTTCTCAATTTAAAAAAAAGCTAACGTTAGTCAGAGAATGTCAAAAACTTGTTAAAAATTGGCCATCAGGCAGCCATTTTAAATCCGATCTGAAAAACCAGCTTTGCATTCATGTCCTATAATGTCCGATGTTTGAACAAACTCCGTCCATACACAACTGTGATCTGAGTACGGAATGGAAGAAATGCCAGATTTTGATCATTTTTAACATTAAAATGGTCGCCATTCGGCCATCTTGAATTAAATTGTCATATGTGTCATGATGTATATATGAAGTTTGAACATGACAGGTCATTGCATGTCTCTAGAATAGCATTTATTAAAACAAAATGGCCGCCAGTCTGCAATTTTGCGTGATTGCAGGAAATACTGCAGTATTCGTTACATCAGAAATCGAAACCACTTATACGCATGTGCAGTGGATGTTATTGTACGTACCAACATAATCAATTCAAGTGCGTATTAAAGAATTGCATTGATTCATTGAACGAATGTTTAGACGGGTGTATGGTGAATCATTGTCCAGGGTATCTTCCAATATATAGTATCGATCGACGATACTAATTATCATTTTGCGTCGCTAGTATACGTCATCGAACATTCAAATTAACTAAATAACATGGTAGCTAAATGGACAGCACAAGAATCCAAGAAACCGTATATTCGATGAAATATATTTAGTTAGATTTGTTGATTTCAATGTAAACTGTTATGTGAAGATAAGTCTGAAAAAAATCAATACCTTCCAAATTTGAAAAAAACAAAACTGAGGAAAGTTAAACATCAATGTAATTAACTAAATATGAAGAACTTTATTATAACGTTATATGCTTAGATTACATTCAAATAAATGCGTCTTTTTTAACCACGTTCTTGTTAAAGACGCATTATGGACAGAAACATGTAATTTGTTGGTGTTGTTATTTAATAATGTATGTCAAAAAATACATTGATTCATCATGAACTACAAAAACTGCTCTTGTAGCAACCATCAAAAAACTATCTAAAGCGTATGTACAGTAGTTGTCTTGGTACATACAATAACAATCAGTGTACATTATATTAATGGTTTTGATTGTTAATCTAAAGATTACTGCTGTCCTACAAACGCAACGTTTTAAATTTATGATAAATCATAGTTCGATTCGATATATATATATATTTAAATATTATAAGATCTTGAAGAATCATAAATATCTATTGTTGAAGGTAATCACTCTACTTAGCTGGCTTTGTGAACCATTACATATTTTACGTTGACAACAACAAAATCATTACTATTTAACAAAACTTCTTCATTACAAACAAACTAGTTTTTGTTTCTAAATTGAAAAGCACTTTTCGAGTCTTGTTAACTCGTCAACATTCAATCCAATGATGCGTCACAAAGGATATTAAATTAGCCACTGGAGTTTTCACGGAAGTATAGACCACTCTGAAATATAATGATGTAATTAGATTATCCACGCTCTCACAATAAATTGAGTGACCGCAATTAACAGTCATTTGTTGACTTTCAGGGATTGGGATATTTTAACCATCTTGATTGAAGTTCAACCTTGCCAGACAGCTACATTAATTTTTACTTAGGTATCTGAGATTCACGCGACTGTTAAATAAAATATCGCGTCTTGCATTGAGCTGTATCGCAACACATTGGTGTTTTCAAACTCAATATTGCTATTAAATTGAATGCCAGGGGAATTCATTAGTATGCGCCCTTCGGTGAGCTAGAGACCAAGGCGTATCATCCAAACGGGAGTAATGTACAGTGGCAGCAAACAAACAAACAAACAAACACACAAACAAACACTCGAACATTCATGCAATAAACATTTTATAGATTGTGCCATACTTTCGATGACAATTTTGACGTATTATTGGTACCTTTATTTGCGTTTATTTACCGTGTATAAACTCGTCTGATCGTTATGTCGAATAATAATGACACGAACGCTGTTGGCACGAATCAAACCCCATAGACAGTTATCACGACGGGAATTTATTTACAACCATCACTGTTATATAACCATGTTTGACATGTCGAGTGTACCATGAGGCAATCAGCAGATACGCATCACACGGGCAAGTTGAACTAATCCATATACCATGTAATGGTAATGACATAATAAATCCGATTACGCATTGAAAAGATCACCTCAAGAGTAAACGTAACTCAATGTAAGACAACGTTTGTTATGGCTGAAAGTGAACCGAAAAGACTAAGCTATGCAGTTGTATGGCGCTATGTCTGGGTTGTTCACTGTCTTGTTTTGCAAATGAAATTTCTGCGAGTTTAGTTACTTTCCTGTTGTTAATGCCAATAATACTCATCTGTTTAATAAGCTAAAAGACGATTTTTTGAATTACTGCTCGCTATTGGTCGGCAGTTTATATTGAAGGACAGACTATTATAGTACATGTGATTATCAAGTTCTTCCTTATAGAAAGCGGCAGTACAGTCAAATGAAATCAGGTGCATATGATAGGATATAAATTGAACTCATCTGTGTGTATTTCATACAGAGGTCTAATATTTATCGCAAACAATTGCCGCAAACCGTCGGCACTGCGCTATCGCATAAATCATCATCAGCCGTCGTTTTTGTATAACGCAATATGAAAGAAAATATAAGTCCTTTTTGCGATTAAAGATTCAAACCGATAAGTTTTATTCACAGTGCTGATATTTGCAGATTTGTTTCATTAAATAATTTCTTAATAGTTGTATTTTTTTTAATTTTCAAGTATATTTGCAAGACTTTATTATCTCAAATAATTTGTCAATGTTTCTGGTAGTTTTGATTGATAATTAGTATACCCAGGCATGTGCTATCAGAAGTGTAAAAGACGACCTGGATCATCGTTTATCGTCATACAAACTACAAGTGTCACGCCGAGAACAAGTTAATACAAATTCTGAATTGCAACAACGTCAACAAATACTGGCTCACTTAATCACATGTTAAAACTTTATTGTAGTAACCTTCATTATTGTCACTGCTTCATTCTAAATGCTATCCACGAATCATGTCATGATAATGATCCACTTTCATGTACCGTGTCAATGAGCTATGATTGTACGGCGTCGTCTTTTACCGTCTAAATATACCCCTATTATTCTTTAATTGTGTTGCATCGATCGAGAGTAGATCTCTTGGAGATCACTGGCTCTAATTGCCCGCGTGCAACGAAAGAGTTTCCCGTTGTTTGTACATATAGATGAATGCACGCCAAATTGGGTGTCTAAATGTGAACTGATATTGAAATTAGTGCTTGTTTTGAATCAGTAGTGACATTGACCTCCGGATATGACGTGTGATCGCAATTTGGGACGTGTATGGATGTTTTTATTATCTAAACCATGACGATGTATGAAGTGTGTTTGTACAGTGTGTGAGATCAAAGCATGTACTAAACATTATGATAGGAACGCATAAAATAATTTTAGGAATGATGTATACTTTCCGGATAATGTTTGTATTCTTAGAACACATATTACTTACAACTTGTGAAGTTGTTAAATCCATTATTTCAAATTAATTTACTCAGATGACTGTTAAGATAACACACAAATGTTAAATTGTCTTAAGAAGCGTTAACATTAGGATATAGATATCAGTATCCAGAATTATTGTTAGAATTCAGCATTTTTAGCCTGCGCAACCCATGTCAATTGTTTTATTTGAACTCTGGTAATTTAACACTATCAATCATTTTTTTTATTAGTAGTAGAAACATCTCTTTATTTATTGAAAAGTGTGTGTTTAAGATGGGAACATTTTAATATTGTTGTTTAATACTGCACGTTGATGAACACATTGGACTACGATTTATCACGAACTGAATCCACTGTTCTTGTAGCACACTTCTGAGTATATTCGTTCGATTAATTGTTTCTAATGCGCATGAGCACTGGTTTATTTGGTACGTACAATAAACATTATTGCACATGCGTATTAGTGGTTTTGATTTTTCATCTAACGAAATACACGGCACCAGATTCAATAGCATAATATTGTTCGCATATTCAACACACCAAATGCAATAGCTTTGCCACATGCCACTAGATGTAACGCCACGATATTGTGTCCGTATATTTTCGGCTGAATATCTGGTTTCATGCAGAATTCAGTTCATTATGTCTCGGAATGATAGCTGGTGGGTGCCACATGTGACACAGAATATGCTCACTCTTTTTCAAAACACCTGATATAACTTAATGTGGTTCATATATCTATTTTTACTAATTTTATTATTTTGTGTATTTATGTGGATTGTGTGTTTTTTTTCGAATCTTGTCAGTCATTTGTTTTTCATGATTTTGGACTTTCCCTGTAGACTGTTGCGCCAGCTTACGTTTTGCGCGCGCGCGCGCGTGTGCGGGCGCAGCGATTGGTTGGCAAGAACCAGCAGTTCGCATCTGAAGATAAAATAACGCCGATGTTCGTTGATTTTGATATTAAATATACATGTATGTGTCCCGGTTAATGAAAAACCTCTAGGATAATTTTGTCATAGCAGATCCCAAGCCATAATTGCTGATTGCAATTGGTAAGCCACATTTGTTATCTGAAATTCGCTTGCTTGTTGCCACAAATGTGAACATATGACGTCAGAGTGCGACAGCCAATGGGATTATGTTTAGGTATTTCCACTGTCACTTGCATGCGTAATATAAAGTGGAAAGTCAGAGAATAGCAATAAGTGTAATATGTACAGTTTTATTCATATATCATGGCAACATTTCGCAGACGTGTTTGCATTTTGTAATTTCAATTCCCAAACGACTTTGTGATTAAAACTAATCAATTAATTGTCCTTGAAATTTGAGACAACGTGGTTTATGTTTCAACATGACACATACATTAATAAACTGATAACGAATTGCGAAGACGTATCTACGTTGACTAGCGTCTCCAATAACACTTGTCGAAGACTACCGTAATAGGTGAACTGCATGACACAAAATAAGAACCGAGTGCGCATGCGCTGCGATTGAATGATTTATCTCACTTGAGCAGAAAACCAGTTTGTGTTTGTTGTCTGGTTCGGTTAGTCAAGTTGTATCACTGTAGCTTTGTAGTTACCTTTGGAATAAGCTTGCATGGAAATACGACTGTCGACGTCTGGCGTGATATGTTGTTTGACCGAACTGTCAAGTACACCTTGAGATTGGCGACCAGTTACAGGCGACGCTTAACTTAAGAAGCGTTTGCACCAGCTCTGGTTTTGATTCATAGCAAACATTTACAGCATTACATATCGGTATATCTGGGATATTTGAGTATCTTTATAGAATAGTTTCTACCGGGGATCAAACACAACACCACACCAGTGAAACCAGTACAAGTACGTTTCACTTTTTCTCTCTGCTCTGAAGATTGCTTGACACTCTTGGAAGCACGTAGGATTGGAAAATCCTCTTTGCGAAGACTGTACGAATATTGCGACTAGCCACCCATGAAATGAACACGAATGATGACAATTAGAAAACCTTTGGTGGAAAAGGTGGGCGCACTTTTCTTTGGCGGCATTCATATTTACAGGACAAAAGGTGGGAAATGAATTTATAGACGACATGAGATTATTACTCGATCTGTACTATACGCCGCGAATGTAACTAGTTGTTGGGACTAAATCAACGCCGAATGAATGAAGGGTTACACGTAATTTTGTCACAAATCAAATCAAACAGGATGCTAAATTTTGTCCAACTATCGTACTTTTAGCCGCTTACATTTGTGTTGCATCGTTACCGTAACTGTATTATCGCATTAATTTAATGGATTGGGAAGAAGTGGTGAAACTCAGTGTCATATCGTACAAAATGGTTGGTTTGAAATTACACCACATTGCCTATTTTATTTTACTTACTCTCACTCATCACGTTGTCATGGCAAGCACGCCGCTTTACATTTTGGGACTGTATCCAATGTCCGGCTCCTGGCCGGGTGGACAGGGCCAATTACCGGCTACACAACTCGGAGTGGAGCATGTGAATGAACGCAGCGGCCTACTAAGAGACTACAATCTGAATATAGTTCACATGGACACAGAGGTTGGTCATTATAATTACGTAATTATGTGTAGTTTTTGCCACGTATTTATAATCTGAGTGCGTCATCACATCTCAGCTATTCATGTTACGATCACTTACATACATGTCTTTTACGCCGCGATCTAGAGGTTAAATGTTGTATTTGACATAACGCGCAGTCCTAACCAATTTGCACTAATTTTGCTGTAACGTGAGCGTTCGGGGTCCGGTGAACGTGTTCACCGAGAACCGACTTCCGATGATTTACAATTCACTGATGTAATCGGACAGAATATAAATGAAAACAGAAACCCGCGGATTCATGTGACACATTTGTTCACACTGCCGAGATTGTTGTCTCTTAACGCGGAACACTCACCAACGAACGCCGCAACAACGCACGTGAACAGATCACGTACACGTACACCCATCACATTGAATGTATGGTTACATTAAGTAGCTGTGTTACAGCGTTGGATTTGAGTGAATCATTGTCACGCTAAAAAGCACACCTCGCTATATCAGTGCGACTAATAACGCTATAAAGTTTTAAGTGGGGATTAGTACTTGTATTCGCCCGGGGTATTCGCTGCGGTTTGACATTAATACTTAGAAATAAATCCGACAGCATTTTTTTTTCAAATTTTGTTTTCATTCATTATCAGTTTTTATACAGTTATGGGACTTACTATGCACGCGGTTTATAAGTCGTAAGTGAATGGGCGGGATTATTGAGTACGGGCATGGGCGAGATTATTTACCTAGTATTTTACGAGGTTCAGGGTTACAAATATCCGTTCTATTTGCCTGGGAAACGCGTATTGTGTGTGAAGTACAGATAAGAATGAAGCATGAGCTCGGAGCAAGCCATGTGACGTCAATTACCACGAGCGTGTTGTTTATCTACACCCGAGTGAGTGTGTTTTAACATAATTACGTACGCTGTCAGTATCTAATCCCATGAATAGTTAAGGCATATTGTATCTACGTGATATTTGCCGCATTGTTGGAGCCTTGTTGTGCAACATTATCCATGTGAAATGTGTCATTACTTGCTTCATTGTTTTTAATTATTTCCCTTCATAAAATAATAATAGCCCAGTCCTTCGATGACGTCTACCGAGACATGGGAACAGAAAAGCAAACCGTTTAAGTCAAATTAAAAGCCAGTAACTAGAGGTTAATTGTAAACACTATCGTGAAAGTGGCCTTTCGTAGATATGTGTTATGTTGCATTGCATAGCCCTGTTAAATTAATAGACAAGGTGACAGACGGCCTTGTTGTCATTTGGGCAAAACCACCAACGACGGTCTAACCCAGTAAGAGGTTTATAGCCATAGTTTGACTCTTCAATACGGTAAACCAAAAAACGCATTATGTCATTTTGCAATTACTTAAAGGGCCGCGGCAGTCGTCGTGCCACATCCTGTTTGATATGGGACTCATAGCGACGTGTACAACGCGTGTAAAATACATTGTTTATTAACATGAAATTCGAACACGGCTGCTCGAAGACTACCGCGCTTTAATTATTCGTTTGAATATTTTTGCATCAAATCTATGCATTTCAAGGCGGACCCATGCATAGACAATTCTGCCTACGGGGTTTCTGTGCATTTGTATTTGAAACTGAACAAAAGCGATATTGAAAACAATTACATATTGAGAAATCGGATAAATGACGATATACATATCCATTTCTCAAATAAAACGACATCACTGCGTTCACAGTGCCACAAATCTAGATAATGTGTCGTACAAATATGCTATCTCGTATTGTTGGCCGCACCATGATATCTATTTGACGGACTAGCAAACGCAATGGACAATCCAATGACGAGAAAGATTCATCTAATAACATTTCACTAATCTTTTGACACAGTTGATACATCAACGTCAACACCGATATTAATTGACAAATGAGTTTACGTCGTATACTGCCACTAAGAGTAATAACTAACATCACAAGTTGTTGTACTCTGTGAAAACTGATTTCTAAGTGTGTTTAAACTGTAATTCATCACATCATTTGAAAACCATTTACTTCTATCAAAGTATGCGAATGTGACAGTTTCCCGGTACATTGCTTCGCAAACACACATGTGTGATAATTCAATTTGTTCCACTTGTACGTGTTATTAACTGAAGGATTCTTATCACGTTTATCATTTCCTTCGCTCTGTTGTTCTTTGAATGGAAGAGTAGAAGGGCACGTGGTACTACTTTGTGGTGTTACAAATATATCAGTACGCACCATTTAGTGAATTTAGCGGTGATGCGCTAAGTAAAATATATTCAATCATATTTCCCCCACAATGTTTGAATCGTTTTTGTGTTCTCTGACCTATCGTCGTTTCGTGACGAATGCGTTGTTTGAGCGACTTGAAACTCTGTTGGCTAGTAGTCAGTACATACCGAATGGAGCAGACCATGTCACGTAACTCGTCTACGGATACACCTGCTCCTGTTATCAAACCAAATCTGAAATTACTGTCAAACACGAATAGTCAAGACAGCTAACGATGCAACAAAGCAAGATGCGCTTTGGAGAAGGAGAGCCATGTGATCGATGTAATCTATTTCCAAACATTCACTTGCGACAACCAATTACATTACAATTTGCCTAAAAAACTCGTTAATTTTGCATTCTCATTACTATTCATTGTTGTTGATGCACACTCCATTAAGTAGCAGACGTTCTCACAAACTTTTTTTTGTGTTAGACATTTTCTTGAAGCATTATACATTTTACATAAAGCGTCAGTTAACAAATTGATTTGTCACTAACGTTGTTCAAAATGTCAATATTCGTGTCGTAATTGATTGAAAGGTGAAAAACAAGTGTCTACTGTGCGCATTATAGTTTTTATTGTTTTGAGACATGATAGATAAAGATCGGTTTCGCAATACTATTTATATTATGCAACATATTGATTTATTATATTCATGTGTAAAAACACGTGATCATCGTACAATTTCTTGTTTATCCATTACAATGAACAATTTTCAAAAATGAAATATTCCCGGGAATGGAAATCAATTTCTTAGTTTCAATTTAACGCTTTCGATAAATGAACTACGTATTTCTGTTTCGAAATTCATGTCGGATACATACTATTGAAAATTTCATGAAATTTATATATCATTCTGTAAGATTCTTTCCACTTTGATTGTAAATCGATTATTGAGTGTAAATTTTCTCAGTACTCGGAAACATCAGTTGTTTATAACGAATGGTGTTGCCGATGTCTTTAGGGAGAACGGCAAATCCGACTAAACTGAAAAAAGCACTCAACCACAATCAATCTCGATGGTACATGCACGATACAGGGCAAAGTTGATTGAACCAAGGTGTTGCCATGGGCGAAAGGACTTCCGTTTCTTGACAAGTGTACCAATGAAGGTGCTATTAATATAGGATAACAAGAAACGTTAGACAGAATATTAATGTAAATAACTATGGGTATAGGCATTGTTATATGTATACCAGTTCATTTACTTTCTACCTTGACTCAACGTTCGGCCTTTTCCCAAATGGCGATTCCAATTTTACTGTTGTCAGTTGTCCACTTTTCTCCTCTGTCTGAAGGGTGTCAATTTCAAAAGGCATTTGCTATGCGAGGTCATTTGGTTACACATGCGAAATTTCCCAAGCAATAGTACTGTCTGTGCTGAACGATTAAATTCATTTATATATTGGATACATGATCAAACAATATCATTATCCCAAGTTATTACATCGAATTTGCAAGTTCAAGAACATGATGACTACACACAATCGACAGTTAGTTCAAATAACTGACAAATATTCTACAAGAACAAGATAAAACTTGTAACAAAGAATTAAAAAAAAAAACTTGAATGATTATAAAACACGAAAATACACAATGATTAATTCAATTTAACGATAGTTATAAAAGCTGTAGCCCGTATAGCAGAGCCTCAAAAAACACAACAAAACATCATGACAAGTACGGTGGCAGGATTACTTTAGTAATCCCATTTTTATTAACATACCGGGATATTTCCGTATGATATTGCCTGCCATAACAGAAACGGCATATGTCGTGTTGAAACATTAACTATGATTAGAAAAGTCCTTGTGCGTTGACAGTTTGATCGGCGTATCTTATTGCATTCGAAATTTAATATAAAAAAGGAAGCTTGAAGGTAATCCAGACCACCACCATCCGTGCATCATACACCCTGGTACTTCTAGAACCTGCGAATCACGTGGCTTATATCGAAGCGATCGTAACCTCCACCTCTCTATACAATGAGCAGATAGCGATAAGATGACGATAGATTGGTACGATTGCCGCCGTCGATGTGTCGATCAACGTCATAGGTAGCGTTGAACTCACAGAACTGACAGTTACCTGAAGGTGGCATACGAGCGAAGCCAAACCAACAAATACCAGCGACACGTGAATTCCCGATCTCTCGGAAACTGCTAAGTCAGTGTACACGCTTTAGATAGTTATTGAAGTCATTAGTATATTGCCGTTCCCGAGGCAGATTCAATATGTTAATAACATATGTGATTGTGATTAATATGTGCTTTGAAATTCTTTCTCATTGTGTTTGTAATTATAACATATGCCCACGCGAAAATTAACGTCGATTCATACATATACACGACTGAATTTAAATTTTGATTCAATTCAAGGGCGCTGGGTTACTGTCATGCATAAAATTATTAAATGCAATTGTAATAATATGCTCGAATTCAGAAACCCTAATCTACCCACACTTTGTTCACACAAAACAACATATATTACACACGTTGTATGCGGCCTTGAACTATCTTTGAAGACATTCGGCTTTTTACATTTATAGAGCTAAATCACCTAACATGTGAGCACAATGTATTCACATCGATACTACAGCCACTATGTATTTGTAGTGACTAGAACCATTGTTATTAATATATATCTACATTTGAAATAGATATTGATTTCAATTTTTCTAAATGTTCAATATCCACATTTGATACTTCTGGAAAAGATGACATCCCAATATTTTTGGAGGCCCTATTTGTTCAGTACTTAGACATAATAGATGTTAATATTTTGGACAAATCCTTTGTTGAATATTATATGGTGTTTTACAGAGTTTGGCTATTCAATACAACCTAGGCAAGTCATTCATGTCTTTCTTGAATGTGTATTTTATATTTCATGAATGACATGTGATTAGCAAAACTGTAATCTATTATATATAGCATTAATATTTACCATATATTAATTGTGACGTCAGCCCAAAATATACCAAAATAAAGCTCAGTTATTTTTTTTGAAACAGTTAGTGTAACTGTTTCAAAAAATATAACATCACAATTTAGATTATATAATGCATTTTAATAAAATTTAATAAAAAAATTGTGATATTTGTGGTTTGGTGTACTGGTAATGGCATCTATTGCCCGACAAATTCGCTATTTCACGTTTTGATGATTTCATATAATCTAAAAACATGTTAAAATAACACTTGGCTGCAATTAAATTTTGACGTTGACTGTGTGTGTGTTTTGTTTTCTGTGCAAAATATCGTGCCGGGAGATTAGTTTACTTAACTACAATGTGTGGTATAAATGCATGTAATTATTCATTATACATTGCGATGAATAATGCAAGTTCCTGGACAAGTTTATTCATAGCCTGACAAGGTCGCGTGAGTTGCGCCCTCCGTGGTGCTACAAACCCAGTGGGGTTTGAAGCCGCTCGGCCGATGAGAGCGCCACTCACGCCTACATGTCAGTTTATGCAAGCCTACATATAACAATTTCGTTGATAATTATCGTGACACTGGCGAATACGTTCATATTTGTCTCGTGAAAATAAACGCGTTGTTGAATTGGTCACTCTTAAATTTCTACAATTTGGTGTATGTTGTCTACAATCAAGCTGCACTATGGGTAGCGTGAAAATTGTGACCCATCTTGACCTCTTCTTATCTCGTGATCACTGTAACGTACATAATTCCATGAACACGTCTTAATACGTGAACTGTACACTAACACAGTACGTTGGAATTGGATTTATCTTGTTAGCAGCCTCGGGCGGTTTTTACACTTTTCTCGCTCGCACACCATTTTACATACTATAATTACACATAACTGATTTAAACAAATATAATAATCGACTTTATATTTATCAGTATGGTGATGATATACATTGTGCAATTTGCATTCCGCTACTTCATTATATATACATTCACCCAAATCCTAACACCATCGATGTGATTGATTCTCGCTAAACGCTGCCGGCACGAACCCCATACTAAGTAATGGAAACGAGTTATCGAACATAATTTATTTACTAAATGAATTAAATTTACCAAATATTTGTAAGAAGTGTTTGTAAGTTAAGCTCGATCGGGAAATTAAATGCTGTTCATATCTGATCACTTCTCTCAGGAGCAGATACGTCTGCAAGAGTTCAATCCTTATGTATCTGTGTCAAGTGATAGTTTTGCAATTTTTTGGTTTATCAACGTTCGCATTCAGCGTTGTTGAGATTACTAAAATAGATGTCCAACTATCTATCCACCCACCCATCTAGACTTGGTAGGTAAATTTTGTATTTGAAATATCGCAGACTACAGTGTTTCGTGTGTACGTAGCCAACAACCAGCTTTGAACGAGTCGAAATTAATGTCACGTGACCGCATATAATCTATTTCACCCTTTACAAGGAGAGACCAGTAGGTTCTAATGCCCCTTTCTCTCAAACATGTCACAATACCACCAACATAACGAAAAGGATTTTTTGTGTGATGAATCAGTGTTTGGGAAATTCTACATGTTTACCATTTGTAAAATACCACCCAGCTGGTGATAATGAACATTCCGTCCCTACAAGCCAGTATATGATTAAAATCATTTCATCAATGAGAGAGCAAGAACACGAGGGAGAGCTATACTCAGTAATAGCTACGGTGCATTTCCAATGACCGATCTGTTTCAAGTACACGGTGTTCCCAAATCATGACTGCTTCCTCTCATCACATGATCCACATCAATCAGCGTAATTGCTTTATGCTGTTAGTTGAAGCCTTCATCTTCGCCTGAGGCTCGACCTCTTCGACAATTTGATCTAAATAACTATAAACTAAGTTTGGTGAATAATGAATAAATCATGCCCGTCCACTGAAATTCGATAAAATAAACTGAAACGTAATTTGCGATGCGTCGACGGTAAATAATTTTACAGGATGCTGACATACCTTGTTTGCTTCGTTAAATATGGTGATATTTTTTATTAATCCTCTACTCAACTTCCGAGAAAGAACGGTGAATCGAATTGGGTTATCGAAAACGAAGTCAGACCATCGCTAATAGAAATATTCATGTTTTCGAGCCACTATGCTCTGTATTAAGCTGGGTTTCATTTACCAACATATCTAGGTGTATTCATTTTGGATTGAAACTACATTGTAACTATTTGCAATCGACAACACATAAATTATTTGCACATGTTATCCATGCTCACTGCATATATGTTTGTTTCACAACAAGATTCCATTGTTTCTCATATATATATCCCATAACCCGTAATTTTAGTTCGAAAATTCAAACAAAATACAGTATTATTTAGTTCATTCTAGGACTTATTTGGCACAATGAAGGCCCGCCTGCCACAAGGAACACTGTATTCAATTTATTTATTTATTAATATTTCAGGAGAAAAAGAAAATAACAAATGCTATGACACACAATGTAGAATATCACAAACAAATCAGTTTTAGAAAAAAATTCTTTGCAATAGACTCATCTTAGAAATCACATGAGCGTCGGAGCCATTAAAGTTCTAATAACAGAGTTCAGAATGGAAATATAAAAAAATAAAATTCACATTAATTTAAAACTATTTAATACTGAACAGAACACTAAAAGTTATAACACTGAAGAATTTTATTTATAAATAATACTCGAAAAATGTTTCGAATTCGATGACAAGAACAGGCAAAAAATACCGAGTAAAATATCATTACAATGGTAAACTGTCAGCTGCGCCAATTTGACGTCATGTACTCAAATATATAAGTAGTGCGATGGAAAATTAAATTATTAATGATTTTTGATATTATAACAGACACCCTTGGGCATTGTCGCAATTAATAATACAAGATTTATTGTATTTGAATACTCGCATTGATTAACTGTCTTTCCGTTTTGAAAAGTTGAAACAGTCCAACAAATAAATACAATGTTGAAATTTGTAAATAGCAGGAACTTCACACCTATTTGTCATGAATATTGATTATTACACGCATTTCATTGAATTCAATTGAACATGCCAATCTCCAGTTCACGCTGAAACACAGGGCTTTTCGTTCAAGAAAATTATTACTTAATCAATTTCACTTGTTTGACTGTAGTCACATGGGTCTTGCATGCAGACAGTTGTCACAACAGTCTGCACCCATTGGAATACTGCGTGTCTACAATACATGCTGTTTAAAGAAACATGCGTACCCCCACACACCGCACAAACACACACCTTACATTGCTATCTACAAAGAATTCACGAATTCTTTTGAGATCTATGTAATAATAGTCGGTACATTAAAGCAAATAAACACTCGCCGATTGCACCCTGAAGAAATATACACATTTGAACCCCGATTCAAAAATAACTGGTGGTTCTTGTCTTCATTAAGAAAAAAATGTATTTATATTTTACTTTTAAGCTCAATTTAATAGTACTGCCCGAACGTTGTTTTAAATCTTATAGATATGTGGGGTTTATCAAGCATTATTATTTCCAATTTCATTACACAAACCCTGTGGCGCCGTACTGCCTTGTTGGTTGGTCGGTCAAAAAGCAAGTCTGTCAATAGGACTAACAATATAATGTACAATCAAAAATAGTTTCGTTAAAACTTGTTAAGGTGATCAATCCTGTAGTTGATTACAGACATACTTATAACGGCAAAATTACTTTGAAAATTGCTTACATATGCACTGAAGAAAAACGACAGAACAATTCAGAGATCAGGATATATCCCGGGTATGAGAAATTCGACTCGAGATGAAATGCCGAGACATTTTATTTTGGAAGTACCATACATCTAGATGATGTCAGAATAAGAGAGCTTCATCTGATTTAAAATCCACTGCCTAAACCATCAATAGATATATATATATATTTGGGGACGATTCTCATACAGCATCCAGTGAATTCTGTTCTAATATGTTTAAACATTCATGGAACTTTTATTTTTTTACTATGCATTGCATGAATGAATTATTTGTGTGCAGTGACACTATTCCGGAGTTTGTAGTCACTGTTTGCATACAATTTGCATATCGAATTTGTGATAACTGAACCAAAAAGTTCTGCGAAATGATCAACTCATAAAGTGTTTATGATGTAACTCGAAATGATACTGCCCAAAAGCAAGTGACTGATATCGTGTTCCAGATAGCCCAATAAGCAATGCCATTTCCAGTGTAATAAAGTGCGATGAAAAACATTTAATAGAGGTGAACAAAATGCCGCTAATCTTTGGCCTGTGTAATGTACGTATTCAAACCAGAAGAATTATTTAGTAATCTAAAATAACCTTAATCTTAAAACTTTTTCACGATCTTTTAAAAAATAATAGATTACGTAACATGTATTTTTAGGTTCATAAATAAACAAATAATAGTCGATGTGTTGTAAAAGTTTGCGGGAATCTTCACAATGCGTATTTTATTCCATTGTGGTTGAAAATAGTTATTACCAACGTTATTATATACGTAAGTATTCATCGATGTCACTATTTTATTTACACTTCCTACAATGTATACCTGTGATTCTACAACGTTGTGTATATAGTCAATGGTGACATATATTCTTTGGGGAAGAATGAAACAGTTGTCGGCTAATACAATGTTGATATATTTTTCTTAAAGCAGAGAAATGTCGTTATTTGTTGGCAGCAGATTTTCAAATATGGCAGGAACACTGCAATCAACATCTCCATAACATCATACCGGGGTCAATAATCACAACAAATAAATTACGTCATTACAGTTTGGGTGTGACGTATCATTCCATTCAACAAAACAGTGTTGTCATAGCAGCATATTCGTCGTTACGAAAATATTATGAGAAGCAAACATCATCAAATTTCTTTTTCCTTTTCTCTTTATGGTGTTGTTCACAAAACCCAGATAAAATAATACGCCTATCGAGTATCAAACTTTCGTTAACCTAAAGTGAACACATCATAAGTATGGTTGTCACTAATTACTAGGAAATTAGTTCCCAACATTATTCCAGCTTTTGTACCAAAAATAATTCGAATTGAGTAGAGAGTTTGCGCGAAATCAATTATGTAAAATGCAATATAATTACGAGCAGCGAATAATTTGTATTTGCACCACCGCGCTCTATTCTGTGCTATTCTGTACAAACTACATATTGCAGGGAATTTGATCCCTGAATTTAATTGCGGTGAAGACTGAACGTAAACCAGAACAACTACGCGTAATTGTGACAAATAAAAGTATACACAGTATTAGTGAGAGTCGCAACGAAACAGACGTCTTACAAAATATAGATAAGCTAGACTGTTTAAAACAAACATCCATATAATCACATCAATTTATTTAAACACTTATTTCTTCAAGTATCAACTATCGTAAAACTAAACAGTTTTTTTTATATATTTTCTTGATTGCAGAGTTTTTTTACCGTATTGTCAATTCCAGATAAAAACGTTTTAAACTATTTATAAATCTTCTTATAGACTCGTCTTTTTCAGTATTAGTATCGATTTACAGAAATACATTTCCGTATGTAAGAAAGTCACTTATTTAGAGTGTTTCCTTTGTTGTATCTCTAGCCTTTATCTCACATGTTAGACGACTATGTGTGTGTGCCTATGAACGAATGTGCTTGTCGGGACCATAATTGATTAAATAAATAGACACTTTTGTTTTTATTAAACTTGCTAATTCACTTTCGCTCGCTGTGGCAGATAATCATCGCGTTTACTCAACATAGCGTCGACAAGGGAGCAATTAGCACGCCCGTTAACAAATCGGAAAACGGTCTTTAATCGGCATTATTTCTAATCTCGGGGAATAATTAATAACACCAGGATTTTCTAGAAGGTGTACTAATGACAACTTAAACATCTCAGTAAATATACTCATTTGCGCTGAATTAGATCAAATCTGAACACATTCATCGTTTTTTTCAGGATGACTTGGTAACTGCTATACAGTATTCTTCTCAGATTATCCTAATTACGGATGTCATGGTGACGTGTATTGCACAGCAGTGGCGCCATTCAACATCTCGACCAAAAAAATATATTAAGCACACCCTTCTATTTTGCAACACAAAAAACACATATCTGTTGATAGTTTTGAGTGATTTGATTAAACCGATCACATCGTTGTATTAATATTAACTAATACGCACTTTATTGGTCGGTTCCTCTGACATGTGATATTAATTGATAACAGACTAACCGTGACCAAACAAGGTCAGCTACGATACTGAAACTGTCACTATAGCGTTGACTGTCATTCTTCAATCAACTGCCGTAACAGAAACATACACACGTAATGCATCTTCGCTTTTCTACAACAATCACACCAGAGAATTTATAGTGAAATCAGATACTGACTTTCCGATATGTACTACTACGCCAGAAACTAATTGTGGTGGGAGTCATTCAAGCATTATTGGGAGGAGGTGGGGGGGGGGAATCCAAGAGTGTATCCTGACAGAGATAAATATAACTTGACCCAGGTGATGAGAGACTTCCTACATCCACAGCTTCTAGTACGACAGATGTGATGCTAAAATTGACTCGCATGTAGGATCTAGTGAAGTGTAATCCATAATATTTTTGTGAACTGTTTTTTTTGTAGTCTCAGACTAGTTGGAGTTATAGCTAAAGCACGTGTAATTATTAACGATAAAAGACCAGAGCGGACGCATATTAATACATAGCACAGATTGGGGTTGCTAGCTGAATGTAATGAAGTCTCTATGCCCACCTGTAATCAACTCTAGTAATGATGCATGTTGCAGCGTTATAAAATACCTGATCTATAAACTAGCAAATAATTAATTTTCGTCCATTGATGGAGCAATATTAATTCCACATATTGCAATAACAAATTTTATATTAATAACCCGGAGCATGGTGGACACCGCAGCAAAACATTATAATAATAATATGGAAGTCCCGGAGTTTTATTTAAATGCTTTCAGATTTGTTTATGTGTTCTCAATATAGAACTGTAATGATCATAACCTAGCTTCTGGGCTCGGCAAGTATTAAAGTTTTAAGACGCGCGTCGTATCTAAAATGAGTTAAATCTTCTTAGTTTGTTTTGTCCAGGAGGCACGTTCTTCACATTTTAACCGCTAATACGTGCTTCAAAACAGCTAATGCTTATCAGTGTGTGCAACAATGTGTCGTATACTATCGGTCGCAACCATGCATGTATTGCGTGGAAGATACAGCTTATGTTGAAACAGGGCGTCTTCCTATTGAGTGGCTATCCTGCAATGTTTCACCGTGTCGTGTAATTACATGTTCGTTGTTATTGCATATTAACCAGTGTGTGTGCTCCAAGATTCACACATTACCAATACGCATTGATTGGTTCACGTACTAAATGATTATTACGTTTTTATATTAGACGCCTAGCCCTGTCAACGCGATAATCTTGCACATGCTATGTGTTTGTGTATATCTTGTTGGGGAACAAAATAGAGAAAAGGGTTTAAAGCTGATAAGTTCAAACCTTAAATTCACACACAGTTGGTTTTGCATGTTTAGTCTCCAATAGTGTGATATGGGGGGTTATTTTCCTGAGCCATGTATAATGAATAATCCAATTCATATTTCGTTGTATTTGCAAATCGTAATTCCACCTTCTTAATGTTAAATATTTGAAATAGATAAATGCTATGCAATTGACAATCACAGCGATGTACGTGGGTGCTTGTCATCACTGAATTTCGTCTTTGAGGGCAAAATTATGTGTTTAACTGTTTTTTCATCTTTCGACGCCATGCGCAAAGATAAGAATTATTCACGGGGTGTGCGTGGGTGTGTAACTATATTAGGTTGTAATTTCAGATTCTTTAGTATTCATCATTTGATTGGTAAATAAAGGCAATTATCGGGGAGAGGTTGGTGATATTGACAGAGCAGTTCAATTTACACATAAATTTGTATTCATTTGAGGATATTATTGCAATGAGTATTAATTTAATTATACACGTTGGAATTATAGTCACCATTTAATATCCGTGCGTTCAATGTTCAATCTGCATGCAATATATGAGCAGGGAAATTTTGGAGCTAGCGAATAAGGACAACGGTGACATTAATATTGCTTGTTTAGCTTCTAAGTCGAACTTTTGCAATCGGAAGATCATAGCGCAATAGCAAAGTTCCTGCTAAGCAAAGGCTCGCGGCAATTCTTGAACAGATATCAAGGTCGTAAAACCCTTTACTGTAGCTATATCTAAGATTTCCGTTATATTATTGCAACGGCCTTAATACAGTGTCACCACCACATACAATTCTTCGAATGTAAACCAATCCGTGGCCAATTTGTAACACAATCGTAGCTATCAAAAGCAAAACATATACCTACTCGTAGTTCAATAGAACTAACTTAGAAATGCATTTGATAAGTATAAATTACCGCGGAAAGATTTGGTAGTGAGCCAATTAGTTACTCAAACTATTCCCAACCTCGCAGCCAAATGTAAAGAAGGAATATGAAACGTATAATGCATCCTTGTCAGAGGAGACAGATTTGCTACGATTAAATCTTCTTCTTCCGTTTTCACTGAATCGCATTCGGATTTAATAGCTGTCAAAACGTGGAAAAGAAACGGGAAAAGTGGGCTTAGGTATAATTAGTCTTGCTGTATAGTGTTAAGTGAAGTGTACAGGTTTCCATGGTTAATAACGTTTTGATTGACGTTATTAAGTATATCATCTGAGTGAAGAGTTTATGCCATCGTGGTTCGATTCGTGTATGTCTTCATACGATACAGTATTTCATAATTACTGCTACCTTATTAGGAAATGCACACACCGACGCAATATACATTAAATTTGTAAACGAAGTGCATAGCAAATACATTCCATTAGATTGTTTTAACTTTCCACGTGCATTGTGCATTGTGCATTATGATTATACTGGTTTGTCCAATATATCGAGGCACCTCAGTGTAATGAAACAGTGTACACGTCATACTGTGCAATAACAATACTGGCAATCCGATTGGTTCATGCAAGCAGATTGAACTTTTGACTTCATAACACAAAATACGCCAACATCGTATTTTCTGAAATATTATTAATAATAATGTTGTTCAATGTTCCACAGCAGCTCGCGCCGAGCCAATAGAAATGCATAGAACGTTCTGTTATGTAGCTCGTCTTCGGGACTAGGATAATCTAACGATAATCGGTGTTCGTGAACGACGATCTTTTATGCAAATGAGCAACAACGCTACACGATGTTTTGAATAATGGCCCACAAATCACGATAACTGCGCCAGTTTCATTTCGCTTTTAGGAATGGCGAAATGGATACATTGGATAAACAGGATATCAAATTCGTGATCCTACGAAGAATCGGATCAATTGAAAATTTCAACCTCATTTATTGTAGGTTCAGTCATGCATGTGTTATCTTTTATATACGTTCTTAGAGAATATATATATATAATCACTTTGAGTGTCATGGGGTGTGTCCATATATGATAAACTACGTACATACAAAAGAAAAGTGTGATGTGACTGCGTTAGAATTTGCCGTGTTACTGTTCCTAAACTGCATTGTTACTATAGAAAACTTAAAATGAAGCCAAAACGAATTAGTATACATGCTCGTCTGATCACAGATGAACGAATTAATTTCCCTTTAAAATAACATTTATAAACTAAACATCACATTTCATCTGATAATAGAATCACACACACTTCTCGCACGACGTAATTTCACACGCATCACAAAGAGGTTATTGAACGATTTTGGACAATAATTTAAATTGAAGGGCGTTGGCCGTATTTGTGGACTTTTTATTGTCGCGTTGTAAACGTCGCTTTGACTCGACTTATTATTCGAGCATGAAGCGTTGTACGCGTCGCGCGGACGCGATATCGAAACGTTGTTGCGTCCGAACACGCTTTTGTTAATTTACTGCAATTAACAATTTATTCGTTTAGCGGTTGCACCGATAATAACATTGTTTAAAATGGCATGTCTATTCTCTAATTTAAACTCATCTAAAATCAAGTGTTTGCTAGAGTACGACTTGCCTGAACATTTAAAAGTGTGTTTTGGCAGACTGGACGGGCTAATTTTTCACTATGTTACACTGGTAATCTCAGAAGGAATCAATGTTACTTGCCTAAAACGTTTAAAGGGCGGCAGTCGTCGTGCCGCGTTCTGTTCGATATGGGACTCATAGCAACGTATACAACGCATGTAAAATACATTGTTTATTTACATGAAATTGGAACACGCGCTGCGTGACGACCACCGCGCTTTAATATACATGCAAGGTGTTCAACAGAGAAATCAAATTGCTGCTCAAGGCTTTTCAATTACCTTTACTGCTTGTAGACTTGCTATGTGATTATATTTTATTTATTTGTAATTGTCATTGTTCTCAATTGTATGTAACCATGGATTACAGACATTAAAGCTGTATTTTGTTAAACTTAACATGTGTATTAAAATGAGATATGTGGTAGAACATGTAGTTATTTTCATCTGGAATACCGAAAATCTTGACATGCAAGGCAGTTTCCAATTACGGTTTGGAACATACTCAACACAACTGGCCTAGGGAGTGAAAAATGTTTGATTTTCCCATGTTATCTTCGACACAGTGGCAACGGATCTAAATAAATATCATACAACATGATATCCAATCGAAATCTGACCACGTAGTCCACTCATGACACATAACACAAAAAAAAAATAAACAAAAAACGCACAGATTACATAAACTAATCAGTCACTTTATTTAATATGTTGTCAGTAGTAACCAATTCCCTGATTTAGCAAAATCTGCAAATATCAGATATGTCAAACTTTAATTTCAGCTCAGTAATTTGAATTTGTCATATATATGTATATCGCGATGATTTCTGATTGCACGTGTTGATAGACTAGAACATTTCTTGATGACGTCATCTTACCCAAGTGTTCTTATATGTGTGTTATGATCACGTCATTCTTATGCAAATGAGTATTTGTTTAAGATAATAAGTAGTTTTGCGAACAACCACAGTTTAATCGATAGCTCAAAGAAACATAAATATGTTCTCAACTGAGCTGTAATAATGTCAAACTCGTAATATTTATTGAAAATTGATTATGTACTAATCTAATGTAATCAGGTGCACCAAATATCAGTTGCAATATGGACAAGTTTGAACCCTTTGTTTATGCTTTTGTTAAGCATTCGTGGATATATTTATTGATCTACATATTGGGATCTAGGTTATTGATGTGTTTTTTGCAGTGAATCTTCTTTTTTGCGCTTGACAAATGTATAGATACGATAAAAATAGAGTTTGTTGTCTGAATAACCCATACTAACTGCACAATTAATGTCAATCACATTATGGACTGCATTGCTGTAGTTATATTCAACACAACACAATGTCAGAAACATTCTGACTGACTTCAAAGGCATGTCAGTACAACATATTCTTAGTGGTAGTTGTTATTTCATGGAATTTCTATCATATCATAATTCATTGATACATGTATGTTTCCTACATGTTCACTAATGATTGAATCTATTGAACGGCGGCGAAATGTACTACTGTAAACTTATTACCAAACAGTGATAATTCCAAGCTTAGTATGAGAAAATACTATCAGTGGATTTTATATAGAATACGCGAAGTTGCATAACTCACAGAACGTTATTACTTTAAATCAGTTAGCTTGTAACGCAAATCGTATTAGTCGGAAAACTTAATACGTGCTTTAACGTACTCTGTAAACTGCTGAACGACTAATAAAAGACGTAAAAGGCAGTTTTCGTACGTGATGTATAATCTCCCCTTATTGTATTTAGGTCACCGGTGCACTCGGTTCACCCTTTTCCAATTAATTTGTGTCATGTAACACATTTTAAACTGTCTTCTTTTTGGCAAATTTAGAACAACATGCAATAATGTACGTTTATCTCGAGTCCGTGTATATTTCAGGGCATGTGAATATAGCGTGAGCTTCGACCAGACTCTTATTTCATTTTCACATTCTTTGAATAACTGCCTGCTTTCATCATATCCACACGTAAGATTTGACGTGGTAATCTTCTTTTCATAATCTATTACCTGTTTGTACGTGAGAAACTAGACATTCAGAGTGCCCTTCCCAGTGCACTCAGTCTATTATTCTATACTCGCGCAACGGAATCTAGTCTAGAAAGAAGCCCTCGTTTTATAAATAAAAAAATCTCACACTGAGTCGTGGTGTGTCATTCGGTCTAAACGGCGATCCCTACATTTGCGCTCCTATTGAGAACCGTTAACAAACTGTTATTTTGTCAGTTTTTTGCAAGTTTTTCAATCTCTTGCTTGCATTCTTATAATGCAATAAATATATTTTTTACCGCTCTTTACTAATGCTTACTATGTATCCATGGTGAAAAAGAACGCATGCATTTTTCCAACATTGCCGGAAATGCACGGTCACATTTGTTAATAAACATTTCAAAAGTCACAATAGTCAAGGGCGGAATTACACATATTTGTTACAGGATAAACTGTGCCATTCAATGTTAAAACTATGTACAACACCGGGTAAATCTGCGCAAATGTGATTGGTAGTGAGATGGTCTTTTTCGTATCAATTTAAATAATATGCAGATACATTTATGTAACACTACTCGACAAATAGGGCAGCTGTAAAAAAAGCAACACACATTAATTCCAAATTACACTTTTTTTACAAAATCACTCGTTTATATTTTTTGACTTCGTGTAGGTGAATTGTCTGTTGAGATTTGTGAGATTTTGTTGTCATAGTTACGTGCACAGTGTAGAATGTGCCGTGAATAATGATGGTTTATTATTCATGAATAAATAAATAAATAGATGACGACATGCCATCGAAACCTTCAAAATTATCATTCACGTTCAAAAGCATTGCAGTAAAGCTGAATTGTGATCTAATTAATTATATTTTATCTAATCTGTTCGAATCCACAGTGTAATGGAGGTAGAGGAACTGACGTCATGTACCGAGAACTATACAATACAACGACGACTAAAATCATGGTGTTAGGTGCAGGCTGCTCTATAGTGACTGAACCGACGGCACAGGCGTCACATTTGTGGAATTTACTTCAGGTAATGCAACGAAAAAAGTATTTTACACACACAAACATCCATTGTTTATGTTGATTCAATAACTGCATGTGACATTTTACAACTGCTTGGTAACGGCACGTTGACTATACCCACGCCAAAAAATCCAGCAAAACGTGTGTACGTAGGGGTACCGGTAAATGTAGTTTTTCCAACGGGTCTAAAAATCAAAGAAAGGTCGTTATACCCTATAGCGTGTTGCATTTCGGGTAACCGAGCCACATTTCACCCGATTATTACAATAATATTACAAAGTATGCAAAACGATAGCACAGCGGGAGTATAGACCGACATATCAGGCACCTAGTCCAGTATATAAAGCCCAGAACTGAGGTTGACAACAATAATAGCAAATGACGTAACTCACTGTGTAGCCATGGATTATCAATTTACTATTTAAATAAGCTTCGACCCAAACACAACGAGTGTATAGAACTATTCAAAATACTTTCAGTTACATAAAAGAATGATAATGTATGGTGTATTTTAAAACTTACAAATTCAATAATCCTAGAAAATGGACACGTAATTGCGTAAACCACGAATAATGAACGATCGATTGAGGGGGTAATCGAAAGCATTATTGCAGCTACGTGTTGATCAATAAGTCTACTTAATGCTAATTTTCCGCAACTATCCCGTAAGGGTGTACTACTATAATTCGATTTGCTAATACTGTTCGGCAATTGAAATGTATAGGTTAATCAAAACATGAAATAGCAGCGATGTTGTTCGTTGAAATGGTCTGAATTTATTTGTCATGATACGTGTCTGTCGAGTGAGTCGCCGTTTTTTGTACTATCGATGGAGCTGAATTGTACGATACGACGACGGGTAATTGAGTGGTAACAACCGGAGACGTGAGTTTTATACACCTCCGTTCGACGGAGACAGGATGATCATAATGGTGGTTATAGAGCAATTGAAATTACCCTGGCCGCGGTTGCGTCAATAGGTTGCTTTATTGAATAATCGTGAATTGTTTCCTACTCGGAGATTTTATCTTATAGAAATATTATGTAGCCATGGTTCTGAAAATAACGAGCAGTTACAATAGTTGATTTTTAGCCAAAATATAAATGTGAATTCGAGTAGGGTTGAAATAGAATTATAACCACCATAGTGTTCGTCTACAGTATCTTTGTTGTCATCCTTCAGACACCGTGCAATTTGAAAGAAAAAACGCATTTAACTCTTGGGCGCACTGTCTCCTACGCTAACAACCTTTAAGGGGAAAGCCATGAAATATATTCTTCCCGCTGGAATTGTCAAAGTATACTTTGTGCAATACACAACAGCGTGATGCAGACATGTTCGTGTCGTATTACAGCTGAAATAAACTGTGATAACCGACACTACACAGTGAAAACACTTCGTGCATGCAGATATTCAACTTTCGACGTTTAGTGAGATTTACCGATGTACATGTTCATTCATCTAACCACGTATCGATAGTATCATGCTGGCGGATTTGTCACAGAAAACCATTTCAAGTATGAATAATTTTCGTACATTTGGAAGTTCCTGATATTTTCTTGAATGAACATGTTGTGAATTCAATATGATCACAAATCTTAATTAGCGAACAAGCACAATTTAAATACAAGAATGTATTCTTCGAGCTTGGTGATTTGACAGTTTAAAAAAAAAATCACTAGTAGCGGAACTAGTTTCGAAGCCTCGGTTTACGCGCTTTGACCTGTTTTAAATTAAGAACATCAGTCAGAATGGGGATTAATACTGTACTAAATATCAAGAATTTATAATGCTACTATTGTCACTGACACGTACGTAGGCATTAAAGGGCGGTGTCGTCGTGCCGCGTCCTGTTCGATGTGGGACTCATAGCAACGTACACAACGCGTGTAAAGTATATTGTTTATTTACATGAAATTCGAACACGCGCTGCGCGACGACCACCGCGCTTTAACATACATTGCTGTTGTTCCCATTAGTCAGCATCGGATATGACCTTTCGTTGATCCACAGGAAATATCGTGTGTAATCAATGATGGCATATATCCCATAATCCTTTACGATATAGTGCTTCTCGTGTGGAATTGTGGGGGGTAATTGTAACGACATCACCATCTTGCGTAATTTCATGCGACAAAACCTTCAAGTGAGTACATGGCTGTGCGGTGAGCCATACCTAATCGAGCGTCTCCAATCAGAAACAGTTATTGTATGTAATAATTTGTTTTCATTAATTTATTTACCTTTCCTTGTGTTTTTTTTTTTCGGGCTTGTTCTTTGTTGTTGTGGTTACCGGTCAATGACAGCATGCAATGTAACTAGTTAAATATAGTAAATTACAGCTAGGTAGTGCTTTAACATTTGGGAACGCGGAATAATTCATATAGCTGCGTTCACACTATTCGTATCTTGCTTCGAGCTATACAATGCGATCACACTGATCTGTGATTTAGCACGCGCAGTATTGTAACAGTAAGTGCTCAGATATATTTCATCATAAATATTTTATTCAACAATAAATATTAATCCTCTTATCGGCCTATAGCATCGTGGATAACTTCCAGGTGCTTTACTTATTCAGTGTGCTGTGGTATTATCGTTCCTGAACACAGTGGCATTTCTTATGACGAACTCCTAAGGTGATACTACATTTACCCATAATACATTGCATAAACACATCAATGGTGGAATTTATGGGCGCCCAGAAAGTGCATTCACATTGACGTAATTCATGGATACAATTAGTATGTGTGTAGTCATGCTATATAGAAATGTCTAGCTATTTAAAAAAATATCTCTCTGCCATTTAATGAGTTTTACCATCCACCAGTGTCATTATTACGCTACATAGATGAATTGAAAGGTCTCGCTCGATACAGAGTTTGTACACCTTTATACAGGTGCTCATATTGTACTATTACAATATGACCTCTATATTTGTTATCGCTGCACTCGCGGTTGCACTCCATTAAGAACAGCACTACGGCCGGGTTCGCTACACCTTTTGCGCAGCTGCGATTAAATCAGCTGCCACTAGTCTGGTTCATCGCACGCATCTGTCTGCAACTTACATAGTCATTTAAAAAAAAGTAATTTTACAGATAAATCGACGTGTTTCCATTTTCTTTAAAACTACTCCATTATATTTAACTATACGCATAGTCCTTTTTCAAAATAATTGTTGACCGTGCTATAACGAATACTTGTACCGCATAAACCCGATGCCATGGAGTTTTTTCAACCCACTAGAAAACATTAACTAGAATCAATAAATTGTTATTCTATGCTTATTTGTTTTACTTTATTTTCATTTATCTTATTACAACAAACTCTGCAGGGAAAAATAATACCACGTCGATGTCAGACTTGATCGTGAGTTAGAAGCAGACCTCATAGGTTTGCGAAAATCGTTTACTTGCTGAACAAGTGAGTCACAGTCAGTCTCCTCGAAAACCGCACTCACTGATTTTTTGAAGTCGTAACAGCGCTGAATGTAACACAGAGACATGTTTTTATTTTTTTTATGTTTCTTGTAGATGACACGAAATACCACAGGGAATAAATTGAATATCATGGGATATTTTATACATTATTGTTTAGTGAATTTCAAATGTTTACTAGTATTTGTAAATTTGCTTGTGGGATAGTTTTATGTTTTGCATCTATCCATATATGATAGTGTGAAAATGGGGACATATTTTGTTGGAAGAGACAGTGACACCAATGTAGTATCTTCTGCCCATGACGGGACAAATGCATTCAAGTGTTTATGTCAGTATGCGTATTCCTTTGTGTTTATTTTTTACACTTAAAGTTAACAGACCAATGTGTTGTTTATGCCTAGGCCATATTAACACTTTCAGGTACGCCATGTTTAATGACATCACGAAAGTCTGTAATTTCTTATTTGGCAAGTTATACAGTTCTAACCAATTACATTTAATTATTCTTAGCGTCACGTAGACGTCACAATGTCACGTGATTCTTCTTATAAGACTATGGATTTGGGATAGACGGGATTCATACTTGGCTTGAAAGGGCATTTGTTCATGTCTTTGGCGCTTGGCCTTTGGCCGACGCCTGAAAAATCTCAGTAATATATGTCATGTATCCGTCATCTTCCAGAGTGAATTACAACATTTACCCCTATCCTCCGCGAGTCAATATTCTGCTACACAGAACCACTTCTTGCTGCTACAATTAGAACACCACTACGACAGGAGTCGCTGCACTTCTTGCTGCTACAATTAGAACACCCCTACGGCAGGAGTCGCGGCACTCCTTGCTGCTACAATTAAAACACCACTACGGCAGGAGTCGCTGCACTCCTTGCTGCTACAATTAGAACACCACTACGGCAGGAGTCGCTGCACTTCTTGCTGCTACAATTAGAACACCCGTACGACAGGAGTCGCTGCACTCCTTGCTGCTACAATTAGAACACCACTACGGCAGGAGTCGCTGCACTTCTTGCTGCTACAATTAGAACACCACTACGGCAGGAGTCGCTGCACTCCTTGTTGCTACAATTAGAACACCACTACGGTAGGGGTGGCTACACTTCTTGTTGCTACAATTAGAACACCCCTACGGCAGGAGTCGCTGCACTCCTTGCTGCTACAATTAGAACACCCGTACGACAGGAGTCGCTGCACTCCTTGCTGCTACAATTAGAACACCCCTACGGCAGGAGTTGCTGCACTTCTTGCTGCTACAATTAGAACACCCCTACGGCAGGAGTCGCTGCACTCCTTGCTGCTACAATTAGAACACCCCTACGGCAGGAGTCGCTGCACTCCTTGCTACTACAATTAGAACACCACTACGGCAGGAGTGGCTATACTCCTTGTTGCTACAATTAGAACACCACTACGGCAGGAGTCGCTACTGTCCTTGCTGCTACAATTAGAACACCACTACGGCAAGAGTGGCTACACTCCTTGCTGCTACAATTAGAACACCACTACGGCAGGGGTGGCTATACTCCTTGTTGCTACAATTAGAACACCACTACGGCAGGGGTCGCTGCACTCCTTGCTGCTACAATTAGAACACCACTACGACAGGGGTGGCTACACTCCTTGCTGCTACAATTAGAACAACACTATGGCAGGGGTCGCTACACTCCTTGCTGGTACAATTAGAACACCCCTACGGCAGGAGTCGCTGCACTCCTTGCTGCTACAATTAGAACACCACTGCGGCAGGGGTTGCTACACTCCTTGCTGCTACAATTAGAACACCACTACGACAGGGGTCGCTACACTCCTTGTTGCTACAATTAGAACACCCCTACGGCAGGGGTCGCTACACTCCTTGTTGCTACAATTAGAACACCCCTACGGCAGGAGTCGCTGCACTCCTTGCTGCTACAATTAGAACACCACTGCGGCAGGGGTTGCTACACTCCTTGCTGCTACAATTAGAACACCACTACGGCAGGGGTGGCTACACTCCTTACTGCTACAATTAGAACACCACTACGGCAGGGGTCGCTACACTCCTTGCTGCTACAATTAGAACACCCCTACGGCAGGAGTCGCTGCACTCCTTGCTGCTACAATTAGAACACCACTATGGCAGGGGTGGCTACACTCCTTGCTGCTACAATTAGAACACCCCTACGGCAGGAGTCGCTGCACTCCTTGCTGCTACAATTAGAACACCACTACGGCAGGAGTGGCTACACTCCTTGTTGCTACAATTAGAACACCACTACGGTAGGGGTCGCTGCACTCCTTGTTGCTACAAATAGAACACCACAACGGCAGGAGTGGCTGCACTCCTTGTTGCTACAATTAGAACACCACTAAGGTAGGAGTCGCTGCACTCCTTGCTGCTACAATTAGAACACCACTACGGTAGGGGTGGCTACACTTCTTGTTGCTACAATTAGAACACCCCTACGGCAGGAGTCGCTGCACTCCTTGCTGCTACAATTAGAACACCACTACGGTAGGAGTGACTACACTCCTTGCTGCTACAATTAGAACACCACTACGGGAGGAGTGGCTGCACTCCTTGCTGCTAGAATTAGAACACTACTACGGCAGGAGTGGCTACACTCCTTGCTGCTACAATTAGAACACCCCTACGGCAGGAGTCGCTACACTCTTTTCTGCTAGAATTAGAACAGTCCTACGGCAAGGGTCGTTACACTCCTCGTTGCTACAATGAGAACAGCACTACATCGAAGAATGATAATTTTTTACATTTTACGATACGGAATGGTGAACCTTTCATACAAAAATGTTCCATGTTGCTCTTAACTGCATTGTAATCGCAAAAGAAACGTCATTCCCGAATTATTCTACGTCAATTGATTATCGATCTTTCTAACAGATATAAATGCTGATCGAAGACTGTTTTATTATCCGGTCTATTCAGAAAAATCTAAATATAACTCAGAAATAAACTTCAATATTGATTTTACGATAAACATGCTTTAATCGTCAGATGTCCCTATTCCCCTGACTTACAATTACGCAAGGCATGCTTTCATAAAACTAATGCGCACAGTACTGGATAGGGTTATGGTGACATAAACGTCAATATTCCCATAACACTACTGCAGCTAAAATACTAACACTTGTTTGAAGGTAACCTTAATATAAACATAGGCAATATCAAAGTATATATATTTAGCTGTAGGTTTGCCATTGCCTATTGACATGTTGCCATACTCTGACAAAATATGTTATAGACAACCCTTGTGTTAGCGCACACATACTAGTACATAAACGACAATTTAAAGCGAGTAACTGACCCCGTGCAAACCTAATCAAGTAGAACTATTTTTGCAACTTTCCGCCAATAATAACTGTAATCTTGACATTATTCGAAAAGTGACCTCCAGAGGACACCGTTGATAGATACAAACTAATCCTAGAAGTGACATCCTGTACTGTTAATACCGTTAACGTTAACGTTAACGGAAGTGTAATAATGTTAACGGGAGTGAAATGTATCATAAGATTGAACTCATGTTCGAATATGATGAGTCATTATTATTGTGTGTCTGGCTAGTGGAATTTCAGAAGTCGGAGTTTATATCAGAATCTTATATGTATAACGTTGTATGCTTGTCAAAAGAGTTGAACTGTGGTGGTTTCGGTCACTGATCTACTAGCAGCAACTATTAGACTGAACTATCGTGTCGTGTGTATTTATTGGAATGAACGAGAGAAATATCCCTAGTTTCGACAAGATAGAGAATTCGATGCCGAGTGACTAAGATGACAGCGAAAAAAACAAACAAAACAAGCAAATACAGCTGTTACAATATCAATCTTACGGTATTTTCGTCATCGTTCTTTATTTTTATTATTCTTACAGCTGTCTTACTCGTCAGCCTCGCCCAAGCTGTCAGACAGGACTCTCTTTAAGAAGTTCTTCCGGGTTTTCCCTCCAGAAAAAGTTCTGAATGCCGTGAAATACGACATGCTCAAATACTTCGGGTGGACTAAAGTCGGGACTCTGCATCAGACAGTTGACTTGTTCTCATTGGTAAGTATAAGCCCTCGTTCTGTGACGTCATATTCTTACATTGTTGCCAACCAGCAAGTGAATGTCTGATAAAAATTTTTAAACGTCGCTCACTGATCAACACAGGCTCGCGATCTGTTTAGATAACATTGCACATACGTTGTTTTATTAACAGAAATACATAAATGTACATTTAATAAAATTTTCACAAATTCCTTGGTTTCATGTAATTGACACATATTTATATTTGTAAAGTTCATTGCACCTATGGGTATCTTATTAAGTCGAATATAATCCATTGTAAGCTGTGCGGCTTATCTACAAAACGATATTCTAATACTTATAATTGATCTATCTAACATCGTGAGCTACTTAGCTTATAATTACGGCAGACCATTTAATTCAATACGTATAATATAGATAAAGGCATGCTTAAGCCGAGGTGGATGAGCCACTTCCGGAAACTGCTATACCACGTCTAGGAACAATCAGCATAAATGACGATGTGTAATATCATGAAAAGTACAAAATATCTCTGAAAATCATTTTTGGAAATGTATCGTAATTAGTGTTTACTTGGTAGTGTAGTTTACTTGGTAGAGCGTTGTTATTGCTAACGAGAAAGCCTTTGCTCAAACTACTAGCTATTAGATACTCAGACAATTTAGTTACTAAGAGCCAAATTATTTAATATTATCTGACATACATCGTGTTTCTATCGTAACGTCAATGACAGAGAACGCGCGTGTAACATAACCAAAGACATGCAATACTTTAATTGGGCGTACAGATATTTATGAAAATTATATCATCCACTGTTTCTTGCGTAGGCTATGGCAGACTTTCTTGACAACGCTGAAGAGAATGATATCGAAATATTGACGTCGGAGAGCTTTGCAAATGACCCATCAGTGCAAGTGTCGAATCTGAAGGTCAGTGACAGTAAATCATCACATTGATCGTGCAGCACAAATAACTGAGTTTCAGTAGATGTTAAGCTGTGAGCTGGTCAGTGTCAGAATCGCCAAAAAAATTACAGTTTAAATATTGCATCGATTATAGTGATGTTGTATTTTATGCATGGAGGTTGCCTTTGGGAGTTAACGAATGTTTGTAAAATATGAGAAACATGTTTTGTATTCATACACACAACTGTAGCAATGCAAAAAAAGTACAAAACATATCAATTTGTCTATTAAACCTGTATCAAACGATCTCACAAACTCGGAATTGATACTGCGCACCCCCTAGCAACAAGAGAACTGGAAACTGGATAATAATCTATATAATTTTAATGTCAATGGTATGACTTGACTTGTGGGGCTGAATACCTATTAGGAGTCGCCGTCTTTGATGTTTCTTCGTATGAATAAGTCATTTTAGGATGACTTAGAAATTGAAGATCAACGTCAATGATCACGTTGGTTAATTGGTTCTTCAACTTGGGCACTATTCATCATTTCTGTTCTCCGACGTCGGAAGACTGCATCTATTAAACTGGCTTACATTGGTGATTAGCATTGATAGGTCACCACATATGGGTATATCAACATGCGTGATTTGAATGCAATCGACACTCATTGTCCAATTGAAGATATATTGCCTTGTATGGTAATTCTTATTGCAATGATATTTGATACACATATATATCTGTTTATTTCCTTTGCCTAAAAATTATGCATATTGTGTATCTCATTTGCATATATGATAACTCTCGTTCATTTATTACACGGCGTGAGGCATAGATTATATTTCACGCAAATCTGTGCCCAAATGCTAGTTAATGTGCATACTGTTGTTATTAAAGATATTATAGACGGCATTGTAGTCATGGCTTGTGAATTGCTTAATTGTCTATGATTGAACAGTTGGCAATTGGTATAGTGCAGAATAATTGTGGTGTGAATATATGAATAGTAATTAGCGTATTTGCATATCAATAGCACATATATGAATTTATATATGACAACGATACTACAGTGTGATAGTTATGTCATTTTTAATATTATTCATCGTAAACTTTTCTTTCAGAAACAAGGCGCACGAATAATCATTGGCAACTTTTACGAAAATAAAGCTCGACAAGTGTTCTGTCAAGCTTACAAGGAAGGAATGTATGGTGCTAAGTATGTGTGGATAATTACAGGTAAGGGAACTTCACGTTTGAATGACGTGATTATGCAATGCGTACTGAAATTATTTATGCATCGAATTCGGATAAAACACAAATGAAACACGAACAATAAAGTCATTAAGAAAAGGAAGTCACTCTCGTTTTGAATTATTTTGAGAGGACTAGACTGAGTGAATTTAATGTCCCAACAAGAAACAACCATAGCGTTCCTGAAATAACGCTATTGAGTCTCAATTCGACATTAATGTCTGTCTTCATGAACGATTTGACGTGCAATGGTGATTTCATTGCTTAGAATTAGTATGCAATACTGTACTAATTAATAGTTTCAGACACGGTTACTACTTCTTCTAGTAACCGTGTTTCAGAGAACAGAAAGAAAAACAACCTTTGACCTCGTTGACAGGAAACACAATATACAATACCTGTGGATAAAATCATTAATGGGGTTTATAGGTTATAACTTACTTTTTAAGTTGATGCCTCTGGACGGTAACAATTGATTTGGAGTACTACATGGTGTGTGTGTCTAAATGTGAGTCATATGCAAATTTATGTTGTAGGTTGGTACAGTTCTGATTGGTGGAAACAAGAAGACCCCGATAGTCCAATAGACTGTACATTACAGGAAATGGAAGCAGCGATTTCCGGCTATTTCACCACTGATGCACTTCCGCTAAGTCTCTCTGATAGTCCGGGGGTTTCTAATAGGGTAAGTTTGAAGATAATAATATCGATGTTTTTTGTTGGTGGAACTACGATACGCGAGGTATATTATCCGCGCTGATAGAGCAGAACGGTGATGACAACGAGAAATGCGATGTTAGTACAAATGTGGTGGTCAGATGAGCCGCTAACAGGTCATTCACGAACAAATAAGTTGACCTCCAAATACAGGGAACCTTCACATGTTCATTACAATAGAACATAGGCACTAAGGTAGATAAGCGTGACTTAGTCTCGGAAGTGTTGAATTCTAGACTAAAACTGTTCGCTAGTCACTATAAAGTAGTGGAAAATCAATATATTTTAGCTCAGTGAAAACACTTCTTAACATTGACTTTATTTCTTTTATCCACTTATTATACATCTTCGCCAGCCAAGGTTCATTTATTCAGCAGTTGCCTTAATATTAATATCAAACACAGAGGTGGCGGCACGAAATTTTGCTATGGGGGGGGGGGGGGTTCTGATCCAGATCTTCTGAAATGCTGTTTCCTGCATTTTGAAGGGCAAATTTTGTTGACACAAAAGGTTTCAGCTTGATTTGGGGGGGGGGCGATTCGGGGCAATGTTTACTATACTAAAGCCTCACAAAGTACAGTTTTTTTCCAATTATCGTGAACGGGAAACGCCATCCAATGTTTTAAATTATTCTGAGAACTCTCGATCGACGTGACTGCTTCTTGTTGCCCTAGCTATGTACGTATGTATGCACGCCAAGATGGTGGCGGTGTTTGTTGGGCGCGCTTTTTGGTCACGTGATTGCAACTCAAAAATCAATCAACTAGATCTGTAACATAAATCAAGCGCATCAATCTAACGAAAATGTTTTTGTTTGTTTTTGAAACCAACGACCGATATATGTGTTGATTGTTGTATGTAGTTAATGTCATGCTCACTGTGTAATATAATTTCCTGAACCACTCGCCATTTTCATAAACGCGCGCCAAAACTAACCGATAATAGAAGTAAAAGAGGTATGTACAGAAGTAACGTTAATTTAAATTGAAAGTCACTAAAAATTGAAATGTTTTAATTCCAATCTACGAAAATGACATGCGCGAAAAGTACTTGTTCACACTTCATCACGTTGTGATGAATCCTCTGATCGTGCCAAGAATCTGCCAGTTACATCAATATGTCAAGAACCGCCACCACTCTACTTAAACACTGCAATAATGCGTTTTGTGTAGCTTAATTAACACCTGTTCTGCTCTCCACATAAATAGAACATTGGAAGTGTAGGACGCGAGAAGCAATTATATTGAAGGAAGTGCTCGTCGCGTGGCATGTGTCCGAAGTTTTGTGTGAATATACAATGTGTTTACACGCGCTGTACGCGTCGCTGTGACTCTCATATCGAGCACGGCGCGACGCGGCGACCACCGCCCTTTAACGAGTGAAAGAATATACACTAACGTACCCACGGCAACGATGAAGAAACTCGATGCTAACTGTTATAAAGTGGTCTTTCTGTTACTTTTCTGTATTGACTAATTACTTTCAGTTGAGGCAATGTTACCATGATTTCCAGACAAAACGTTTATATAAGTAGGTCGTTAAAACCGATATCAGCGTGGACAACTCGGTCACTGAACACAGACTAAGTAGTGTTTCCGTGTATCTCTTAAACAGAGAAACAAGTGATCAGTTTCTATGGTGACAATATACAAACGGAAGAGAGGAATTGTTTTCGACAAGAAAAAAGTACAATAGATTGCTTATTCATTTTATGGGCTGAAAAGAACATGTTTTCTCCAATCTATGTCATGTATGCGTCGAATCCTGTGTTTTATATTCGTACATGTTCCCGTAATTTAGATTACTTCCACTCGTTAATCACTGTCGGTGGATAGTCTCCGGAAACATTCGTAACTATATAGATCGTTCTGGGCTTTATTGTTACAAAAATATATTATTTAACGCAACTGTGAATCAGCATGACATAACACAGATGAACAGAATATTACCAGAAAAAGTACTAAAAGGCTTATTAGCCCTACGTCTACCATGGTGAGGTTCAATACATGGCCATACTAATGAAGCGGGGGAATTGCAAATCATTCGTTGCTCGGCAACTAAGAGCCTTTATCTAAAATGAGACCGAGACTAAGTGAGCATTGCTCTTTGTAGCACTTTGTGTTCGGTGACATGTCACTAGTTTACAAAATGAGTTTCATTTAATTCTTTCTTTTAATTTAATTCTGTCATTTAATTCATGTCACGTGTCTGTAATATTACGATTTGTTTCCTGCCCAAGTGACCAACAGCCCAAGGCCAGACAACAAATCGTGATATTGCCGGAATGACCATGTGTTATTTTATCCCATTGAACAGTGACCCACAATATAGGTATCAGAACAACGATGTGTGGTCTTGTTTGACGTTTTTATGTTTCCCGTAGAGAACTTTGATTAACTGTTAATTAAAATTCGTTTTACTAAATTTGAACGTTAAACAAAACAACAAATCTATGTTGCCCGAAACTCAGAGTTCGGTCAACTGTTAATTATAGTTGAACATCAAAGTACAATTACAATGTGGGCGTGGCCTCTGAAATAAGGGCATGGTCATTTTTGTAACTCAATGTTTTCGTAACTCGATGTTTGTAACGAGAGGTCTGCAACTCAAACAATTCAGCAACTCCACTTACAGTGCGACACAATTACAGTTTTACTGGGAATCGAACATGAACACGCATGCACATGTACCCACACCGGTATAAATAGGAAATACAGCATTTTATTAATATACAACACCGCACCCAGCAAATCGAATTATCTCTAATTTGAATCGGGTTTACTAATACTCTAACTGTATCTGGCCTTTTTTCAAATCTAATTCCTAGGCCGTTAAATGTCATTACCATCAGTTTTACTAAGTAATGGCGTCCATTATTCAATTGCGGCGAATTAACTTTCTAATTTTTTTTGCAGACCACCGCACAATTTCTTGAGGAGTATACAACCTATGTGGGCGGTGATCCCGAGTCACTATCTGGACACCAGGAGGCGCCCTATGGTTATGACAGCGTGTGGACAATTGCCTTGATGTTACAGGAAGCGGAACAGAGATTACAGGCGATGGGTAAGATTTATCAAAAAAACGTATACATATTTTCATATGTATGATATTACTTTTTGAAATCATTACTGATGCCTCGACACTATGTGAAAATATCAGATTTGTGTATAACACATACAATTGAGATATTTTATTATTTCATATGAACATGTATTTCTTATCTTGTATCAACAGTGCCACCACAGTCTATCGCTGACTTTGAGTACGATAACTCTGATATGGCAGATCTTTTCTTCGATATCATGAGTGAAACCAATTTTGAGGGCGTTTCAGTAAGTACCCCAGGATTTATTTTAATTAGAGAGGAGGAAGAGTGAAATATAATAATTATACTTTGTTTTGATTTTCAGGTACGTACCATTAATTCAAAAGACATGCGCACGTGTGTAGTCCGAATACATTCTGTTACTCCGCGACCAATACGACATTGTTTAACAATAACTTATGATCAAATGTGAATATCAAACTTTGTCTGTAATGCTCCATGTAAAATTACTTCACCTGTCACTTGAATGGTGGCTATAATACAATTATATTAATTTTATATTTCTTATTAATTATATATACTTCATCTTGCAGGGACCAGTCTTGTTTACAGAATCTGGGGACAGACAGGGTTTAATGCAAGTTGAACAAAATCAAAGTAAGTCCATAATTTCACTATTTGCTACAACATCAATACGTTATCACCGACATGCATATCCCATAATTCTCTGCAAGATTGCTGAATCGTGTTGGTTTTGCGCACATCTGATGACAATTCAAGTCACCCTCGTCATGTGTAGTTGTCTCTTTTAACCAGACAGGAATATAAAATAAAACCATCACACACAAAAATCCTCCATATGTGCGAATATTAGTGTGTTAGGCAGTGGTTATCACGTGTTGTACCTTACATTGGAAATGAGCTTTCAATTTGTCTCTACTCCTGTACAGCATATATTAGGCTCAATGATGTTTTCCCTTGAAAAACAATGTATTTCAGATTTATATCTAAACGTTTTTATTGACGGCAATATTGACCTATAGCCTTGCCACTTTATTCATATTGCCTTACCATACGCTATTCATATAATCGCGCCCCCCAGTGAAAGAATGCTTCTGTGACGTTAAATGACGTATTTGGGGAAGACGATTGTGTTATTTTGACTGTGTAGTCGTTCGTCATCTAAAATATCATGGTGAAATTTCCCAAAAACGTTGTCTTAAAGGGCGGTAGTCGTCGCGCCACGCATGTACGAGATATATGGGTCTCATACGTATAAACAAAGATGGCGACTTTGGCTGTTGCGCAGATCAACGAGTAAAAACTGAGACATTACTAGGCTTTAATTAGGTACTTTTTAGGCGATTGGAAGGTATCGAAGGAGTCATCGGCGGTAATTAGTGCAAGTCGCACCCAGGTCAGACTTCATACCAGTGATTTCCATTAGAAGAGCGCATTGGATTGTGGGAAAATCAATGTTTATCAACTCAAATGTCTCATATGCGCAGCGCGACAACTGCCGCCCTTTAATTAATGGATGACTACAGATCAAAACGAACATCGAGGATTTGAACAGCCTTCGTGTTAGGCAATTTTTGTATTAGAATTGCATTCCAAAGTTTGTTCTCCAGGATGTTATATATGCTAATATATGTACATGTATGTGAGTTCATGACTACACGCCAGAAATTAATCGAAATGTCTTCACGTGATACCGTTGCTTGTGAATTAATGATTAAAACACTTTCCGTCATTTCCTGATTTGTTTTAACCAACAGATGGGTCCGAGGTACGTGTCGGTATTTATGATCCGTCGTCCCTTGAAGTGAACAAGATCACGTGGTATGAACATCCGGGCGTCATTTGGGAAGGTGCGTCGCTAGTAGTTTGATATATGCACATGCATGAAATAAACGATGCTGTTGTTCCATATAATAATATTATATCAGAGGTACATTACTTGGGGTTTGCAACGCGCATAGTACTGTATGGTGACATCATGCAAAGATCCCATTCAAGTCTCATCTCGTAGATAGCGAGACTGATGCTACGACCTTCTGACATGACATAGGCGGTTTCATTCTCCTTCCCAGAGTTCCTTGCGGTTAGATCACCGAAAGTATCTCTGCCACCACACACCGCCATTTTGTGGTGAAACACCACAAGACTTTTACTACGCGTATCATTCGCGTATTTTTGTTATTAAAGGTCTCTAGTGTTTCTTTATTCCTACTGGAAAACAATTTTTAAAATATGTTATCGATAGCTGATAATGATTTTTTCGTAAACATACTGAAAACGGTGAAATACTTATAATTTACAAAAGAAAATAATTTCATCGCGGAATAACGGTTTCTAAGGTGTTACTCGGTTCATCAAACTGACGGCCCTGTCGATCGCGAGGCGAGGAACTACAAACTATCGAAAGCAGGAGGTCTGCGCATGCGTCACAATCACTAGCTTCGAATCGGACGGCTCCCACAGGCGCTCGGAACGTTTCTTGGCTAATAAAAGATGACCTAAAGTGGGATCGGCATAGTTAGTCAGTCAGTCGCCGGTAAATTCCCCCACTATTCATATAATAACACAAGGTAGGAAAGCGTTGACACCATGACATCGAAACTTCCCGAAAATAACACGATTTTCCAAATTATATTTCGATCCGCTTCACACAACTCAAGCATGATATCGGTAGAAACTATCGATCGACTTACATTTCCTTTATTCGAACTAAAACGGGTTAAATCCTGTGAAAACCGAAACACCAGAGCAATATGATTCAACCCGTCTACGCGGATATTTTGAAGCAGAGGCCCGAGCATGCGTAAATGTTTGAAACTGCGCATGTTTGGAGCTGCGCATGCGCGAGCCTCTGCTTCAAAATATCCGCGTAGACGGGTTGATTCATATCGCTCTGGTGTTTCGATTTTCACAGGATTTAACCCGTTTTAGTTCGAATAAAGGAAATGTAAGTCGATCGATAGTTTCTACCGATATCATGCTTGAGTTGTGTGAAAGCGGATCGAAATATATTTTGGAAAATCGTGTTATTTTCGGGAAGTTTCGATGTCATGGTGTCAACGCTTTCCTACCTTGTGTTATTATATGAGTAGTAGGGGAATGTACCGGCGACTGACTAACTATGCCGATCCTACTTTAGGTCATTTTTTATTAGCCAAGAAACGTTCCGAGCGCCTGTGACGGCTCCAGGAAAAAAAAAAGGAAACTAGCCTAAAAACAACGTATTTTAACGAAATAATGCCTCAAAAGAAAAAAACAACAACCACAGGAAAAAATGAGACCGATACGACAGAGAGGAAGGTCGACGAGATGCTAACGACGAACAAAAAACTCGTGGAGTCCCAGGACCGTATCATCCAAGATGGCGACCTAGAAAAAGCAATGGAACTCGCGGAAGATCAGCGATCAGCGGTAGTCCTCAGACTGTTGTTCTCAATTAGGAACGAAGTCTCGAAAATCGACCCACTGAAGGAGCAACTTACAGAAACAATCAAGAAAGTATCGGACATTGAGGTATATTTAAACCAGATGAGTGATCGCATCGACGAAGTAGAGAAAAGTCTAGAACACGTGACCAAAGCAGCCGACGTAGAAGAACTGGCGGACAAAATAAAGGAGCTAAAAAACAGAATGAAGATAACAGAAATAAAGAATGAAGACTTAGAAAACAGAGGGAGAAGAATAAACCTGAACTTCTTCAACTTTGAAGAAGGGGTAGAAAGAGAAGAAAAATCCTGTGCCCAGTTCATAGTGAAATTCATCATATCCCACATGGAAGTGAGGGGCGTTGGAGATCGCGTGGCCATCCAATGCGCACATAGAGTGCCAGCGCAGACACTTCGTTCAGGGAAACCACGGCCTATAAAGGTGGGATTCGTGGACGCCAGTATTGCTAGAAATATTTTGTTCGCTGCTCCTAAATGTCTTCGGAACAACCCGTATGCTGGAAAGGAAATATTCGTGACCGACGATGTGAGCAGGAGTGTACTAAACGAAAGAAAAAGACTGGCTCTCTACCGAAAGAAATTTCAAAGGGAAAACCCAAAGAAAAAGTGTTACATAGCGTGGCGTGTACCGGCGACCTGCATGATCGAAGACGACAGAGGAAAAATGAAGGCTGTGATGGTAAAGGACTTGCCAACTATCAGTTAAGACTTTTATTATATGAAGCCCTCATGGCATTTATTAAGTTTATCTCTGACTTCACATTACAGAACTTGTAATTAGGGTCACAAGGAAATATTTACAATTAGACGGGCAACATAAGTATGAAATAATTGAAAACATATTCATATTGAGTACCTGGGAGCCGTCCCATGCTGCAGTACTCTACTGTTTCTTCCAGTTACCGTGTGTCCGTTGGCTTTTGCCAATGCCCTTAATGTTTACTGTTTTTGTTTGTGTTACTTTAAAAAATTGGGCTTATTCAACTTTGAAATTTCCTGTAAAACCAAGTACAAACATGTGCATTCATAGAAGAGCAGTTATCTATTGTGACCCTCAATGTTAGAGGCCTCAGGGACTACAACAAGAGAAAGAAAATTTCTAATTGGCTGAAAGAATAACACTTTGATATAGCATATTTGCAAGAAACACATAGCACCTCGGCAGATGAGATTTTCTGGTCTTCTCAATTTAAGGGGAAATGTAGTTATTCACATGGAACTACCACCAGCAGAGGAGTGATGACTATAATTAGAAATACTGATAAAGTTAATAAACTAACACAGGATACGGATGGGAGAATCTTAATGATTCAAACTGAAATTGATAACTCTCAATGTATTCTACAAAACACGTATGCACCCAATAGAAAATCACAACATGCTGAATTCTTAACTGATTTAAAAATTAGGTTAACTAATATGATCCCAGATCCAAACAGTACGATAATCTGGGGGGGGGGGGTGATCTGAATTTTACAGTGGATAACTTGATGGACAGATCAGGAGGGAACCCCCAAGCCTGGACTAAATCGGTAGACATTTTTGAGGATATCACTGAACAATTTTAGCTTAGTAAGTTGACATTTGGCGAATAAGAAATTTGGCGAACAAAAAACAGTTTACTTGGCGTAGAAAACGCCCTACTATTCAACAAAGCAGACTGGACTATCTAATAATTTCAGATGTTTTGCAAAATATTGTTAAAAAAGTTGAAATTATACCAGGTTTAGCTTCGGATCACTCCGCTGTTTGGCTACATTTAAAAGATTCTTGTCAGAAACATGGTCCTGCTCATTGGAGATTCAACTCCACTCTAACCAAAGATAAAGAGTATGGAAACTTAATAAAGGAAAAGATTGAAAACTGGCAGGAAGAATTTAAAGATATAGATAGAAGTCAGTTATGGGACTTAATTAAATACCAGATTAAAAAAATTACAATTGATTACACTAAAGAAAAAGCAAGAAACCGTAAACAGGAAATTGAGGACTTGGAAAAACAGCTTAAAGATACTCAACAGATGTGTAGTGACAGCCCAAATGAGGAAAATTATAGCAATATGGAAGAAATGAAAAGGAAATTAGAAGACCATTATAATTATAAGGTAGAAGGTGCTATAATAAGATCACGGGCTAGGTGGTATGAAAAAGGGGAAAAAAATAACAGAAAGAAATCCTGCATCAAACAATTAAAAGTAGAAAGGGATAAAACTATAGAACAACCAAATGAAATTTTAACAGAAATAAAAACCTTTTACTCTAGGCTGTACTCAAATAAGGATTCGATAGAGGCTACTAAATTTCTTAATAATACTGCAATTCCAGTGCTGGCAGAAAGTTCACAGGCAAAATGTGAGGGACTTCTAACTTCAAGGGATATTTTGGATACATTAACTTCAATGAAAGAAAATAAAAGCCCAGGAAACGATGGCTTAACGGTTGAGTTTTATAAGGCATATTGGCCACTGGTAAGAAATCTGGTAGTGAACTCATTAAACTTAGCCTTTGAGCAGGGAGAATTTTCGACCTCCCAGAAACAAAGTATCATTACACTAATAGAAAAACCTGGACGAGATAAACGTTTATTGAAAAACTGGAGGCCAATTTCATTAATGAACGTGGATGCAAAATTGGCATCCAAATGCCTTGCTAAGCGATTGGAATCTGTTCTTCCTGATTTGCGAAACCCAGGCAGCTTTTGTTAAAGGCCGCAATATTAGTGATTATGCAAGATTAATTAGTGAGGTGTATCACTACATAGAACAAACTGGTAAGAAGGCTCTGCTAATAGCAGTAGATTTTGAAAAAGCCTTTGATACGGTCAGTTGGGAGTATCTTGATAGGGCATTAGAGAAATTTCAATTCGGTCCTCAATTTCAAAGGTGGGTGAAATCATTGTATACAAATATTGTATGTTGCGTGATGAATAACGGATATAGTACGGGATACTTTGAGTTGCAAAGGGGGGTCAGACAAGGAGACCCTCTGTCTCCAATGCTCTTCATTTTAGTTTTAGAAACTCTGCTGGTGGCTATTAGATCAAAACAAGAAATCAAAGGCATTATCATATCGGGAAAAGAAATTAAAGAAGCAGCATTTGCGGACGACATGTCATGCTTCATTTCAAACGAAAAATCTGCTGAGGTGCTATTTAACTTATTGGGGGATTTTGAGAAATGCTCAGGGCTGAGAATTAACATGGACAAAACTGAAGCTGTCTGGCTCGGTAAATGGAAATATAGGCAAGATAAACTGTTCGGGGTTAGATGGCCCACATCTCCTATCAAAATTGTAGGAATTTACTTTTCTTACAATCAAAAGGAAAATAGGAAAATAAATGTTAAAAAAGCTATGGACAATATGAAAATTATTTTGAACTCTTGGAAGAGCAGGAAACTTTCTCTTTTTGGCAAAGTCCAAATTATTAAAACTTATGGTATATCCCAGTTCACATATATTATGAGTACAACTGCAGTTGGGAATGAATTTATTCAGGAGGCTCAAAAGACTGTGTATAATTTTATATGGGAAGGAAAAGACAGAATTGCTCGTAGAACTATGATAGGAGGTGTGGGCCAGGGCGGTTTGGGTATTCCAGACATGCATATCCTCAAAAAACAACAGAGGCTACTATGGATTAAAAGATATGTAGATCCAAATAATGAACATCCATATAAACTATTTATTGATGAGCAGCTTAAGAGTATAGGAGGTAATATCATCTTCCAATGTAATTATAAAACAAAACTTTTACCAATTCGCTGTACTGACTTCCTGCGAGAATGTCTTGAAATTTGGGAAGCTGAAACTAAAATGAGTTACAGAAACACAAACCAAGTAATTTGGAATAACGAAAATATAAAAATAGCCGGAAAACCTATTTTTTATAGAGAATTGGCTGAAAACGGAATTAAAAGAGTTTCAGACCTGTTTAACGAGAATGGTCTTATACCATGGGAAACAATAACCCAAAATGAATGGACTCTACTACATAAACTAAAATGGATTGGCCTTGTTACTGCCATCCCCGAAAATCTAAAATACAAAAACACTGACATAGACGAGATAAGCTTATCGGTGTCTGGAATTCCAACACCGCTTGATGCAATCTCAAAACCCTATATAAAAAAAGAATTAATAGACAGGCAATTCATCCCTCCAGTGAGTCAAAAGAAACTTGAAGAGATGCTGAAACTTGGCCTATTAGAATGGAGTAAAATGTACAAATTAATGATAAAAATGAGTATCGACAGCAAAACACGTGAATTTCAGTTTAAACTTTTACATAACATTCTATATACAAATGACAAACTTCATAAAATAAACCCAGAAAAGTTTCCTACACAGATGTGCACATTTTGTCAGGAGAATCCAGAAACTCTGGAACATATCTTCTATGAATGTGAATATGTTGTTGCACTTTGGAGAGACCTACTTTTTAGTTGGGGAAAGATATTAAAACAAAATTCACCACCAAGCAGAATGTGCTTAATAATATCAGATCCAGGCGAATCGTTGACAATAAATTTCATTAGCCTGTTAGTTAGGAAACATATTTACCACTGTAAAATGAATGATATAAAACCCAACTTCAAGGGTATTCTAACATACATGAAAAGAGTCTACCAGTGTGAAAATTGGATAGCAAATCATAACAATAAAATGATACAGCACTTAAAAAAGTGGTCCCCTTTAATACCATATATGGAATAAAGGGGCAAATGGTATGAACTAGAACTGAATGAGATAGACAAGTAGCAATCTAGTGAATATAGTGATCTTAGGGAAAAAATCCGTCCATGTGAACCAAAAGCAAACATAAAGGTTCTGGGTTTGAGCAATAAACTATTCCTCTTCTGAAGCTTTGAGAAATGTCATTTTGAAAAACTTTGAGTTATACAGGAATGTAAGCATAACCACTTTATTCACAGATATGTAAATTTTTATGAGTACCCAATAAAAAAATATATTAAAATACAAAAAAAAAAAACTATCGAAAGCACTTCGTAGTATTGACGACTAAATCGTCCTACTACCACACCGTTTGTGTAACAGAAATAAATAAAAAGAAGCTTCTAACTTTGAAAACAGCCAAAATCTGCAAACAACGCGTACACATTCTTAGAGTTCGAAAATCGAACACTTGCATGACAATTTTTTGGTGAGCGTCTTTGAAAGAAGTACCACTCTGACGCATCGACCAATCAACGACGAGCATAAGATCGCGTGGTGGCAGAGATATATTCGTGGAATAGAACTCTGCCTGGCAGATTGAGGCGGTTTGTAATAAAACAATAAAACATGTATTACCACATTCATAGTGAAGAAAATGTAATACATCGAAAATGTACAGAAAATATAGTTATCGTAATCCGTGATATCGTGGGCAGCTATTTTGATCCACCTGGACATCCTAGTTACCTCGGGCATGCGCATTCGCATTTTCTGAGTTGGAACGCTTATGCGAGATTGAAACGGAATCTTGGTATCATGTCACCGTAGTTGCAAACCATAAGTAATGCACTTCTGATATATTATGTAGCACGTTTCATTCAGAAATACTTTCACATCAATATACAGAGTGACATCAATTTTAGAGATCAGAATATTAAGGATGGTTATTAATTATTAGTGTTGATAGTTATGTCAATAAATATTGACGGTTCAGTAGATCGAGATAATACGATATTAATCAATATAAAACGCCGTATCTACATTGATCATCTTGGTTTTGATACGCGTTATTGAACATTACTTTTCCGTGAAATCAATTACTAGGTGGAAAGCCGCCGGCTGATGCGGAGCAGGTTATTGAACAGTACCAGACTATTTTATTTGCACTGTTCGTTGCCATGACAGCATTGTCATCAATGGGTATCATGTTAGCGTTTGCATTTCTATGGTTTAATTTAAAATACAGAAATCACAGGTAAGAATAATTCGGTTTCTTGACTTGTTGTTATGGTTGTCACGAATTTCTAGAATATTTTGAAACATTTTTAATTTTTTTTATGATGAAATCATGTTGAAATATTTATCCAATAAAAATTATCCCATTTTTCCTATTGATGCATCTTTTCCGACAATTTTTTTATTAGTGGAAAAAAACTCCCTACAAAAGTTACTTGTCTATCCCATCTTTAACCCTAGTCTTTGTTCCAGAAATTGTGTTTCTTTTACTCCAATCTCACGACAGTTCGTGTCCAAATTATTCTTCCAGATTTATTAAAATGTCAAGTCCATATATGAACAATCTGATCTTGTTTGGCTGCCAGTTAGCTTACGTATCCATCATATTATCAGGCATCAGTTCAGACATCGTTTCAGACGCCAGCTATCTAACAATACATAAAGTAAGTAACCTATGTTGGTTGTTGGCCGTTGAGAGAGCAGAATCGCTCAATAATTTTCAGGGTTCCGTGAATTCTACGAACTCAGTACAATTGTTCAGTGAATAGTCAGGTGCCCGCAGATTCGTGTATCTCAGCAAATTTAATATTCCTGATCACATCGCGCTTGGTGGTGCGTTATATGCATAGTTCCTATGAGTAACGCCCTCCGGCGATGAAACTGTGTGTGACGTAAATAGGGGGTACCTCGTTCATAGCATCGGTAATAATAGTTTGAGGCCTCGCCCAATTAAAATACTGTTTATCAGAGAACGTTGCAGAGACGATACGTTGCTAAAAGGTGCGACTTAGCGCCACTATTCGCTTTTTTCAGCTGGGGATTTCTATATCTGGTAATATCTAATATCCTCTGCAGCCTAGAGATGGAGTTATAAATGGTTGCGTAATATTTGTGTTTTGGGGGAAGGTTGCCGGTATGTTAGAATTTGAAACGAATTGACAAGAAGTCAGCCAAGAAATCATGACAGGATAGTGGGAAATAATTTATAAATATATCACAACAATGTGACACAGACAAAATAATATTTTAACCATATCTCGGGTATTAATACCCCACCAGAAATAACGTATCATTGAAAATAATCGTTGCGTGGTCTATGTATCTTTTTTTCAGGTTAATCGCTGGGTATTGGCCATGAGTTTCTCCCTTTCATTTGGTGCTATGTTCAGTAAAACATGGAGAGTTCATAAAATATTTACAAACAAGAAGTTGGAAAAACGGGTAAGTCAGTGAATATTAAAGCAGGGAAGTCGTCACCTGCGCACGCGCGGAAATGGACTCCCGAGCGACGATAACAACGCGCTCTAAAACGCAAACGACACGCTATGGCCGCCTGCGACCTGCGAATGCGACGACTCCCCAGTTTTAAAAGCGTAAAACACGGTGCAGATGCAAATCACTGTAACAGTATGGTTGCTTATTAGAAATGTTGGCCAAAACTACCCGTCTGTTCATGTGGAGTTTAGTTAACATCACACGTAGAAGTAATACGTTTCAACAATTTTTACTAAAACATGTTTCACAACAGTCCAGATGATTTATCAGCACTGTAGAGTTCTGCAGATGTGGAATAAACTTCACATTGAGGACAAATATTATTTCGTGGTTATCTGTGCATACATTTTAACTGTTTAATCAAATTTGTACATAACTGTTCTTTTCCATGAATTCTGTGTACAGTAAATGTTTGTTTTTTTCAGTTCAGCCACAGAGAATAGTTTCATCTGATTATTTGTCCAAATGTATCTGGTACATTTTACTACTAATTGACACCGCAATATTGTGAATTTTCACAATGTTGAATTTCATGTCACGATTGTTGCTATCTTGTTTTCAGGTAATTAAAGATATTCAATTATTTGGTATGGTTGGATTGCTAGTCTTTGTAGATATGATTGTTCTAACATTATGGGATCTAATTGATCCATTGAAGATTGTGATGCGATCTGGGCCACATCAGGTAAGGATGACCAGGCGTAGATTGCGTGAGAGTCAACCCCCTTGAGTCATTTTTAACCCCCTTGAAACGCCGTAATTTGTTTTGTTGTAACATTTTCGTATTTTTATTATCGAAACTAATGAAGATAATTTGAGATGTATGTTATAAAATCAGACAACTTTTAACTTTGCCGTTCAATGAGTTAACTATTTAATGATGCAAGGAGAATTCAGGGAAATTTTCTAATATCGTTTGTAATCATTAAGCAAGGGATACAGACTTATAAAAAACACATTTGTAATAACTTTCCAAGCGTAAGTCCATACAGAACTGCTCCCTATTAATGAAAAATTGCTGTGCTCAAATATTGAGTTCGTTCACTTTTATTTGCTTTATACATGGTGACGATACTATTTGGTAAAGGCATGTGTACACCGACGTACAGATTATAACATTTGCACACGTTTACTTTTCTGAACTAGGAGCATCCAACAGACAGTGACATCGTCATCGTGCCAGTCTGGTTAGTGTGTGAATCAATTAACACTATGTACTGGCTGGGGGCGCTCTACGCGATTAAAGGTTAGTATTGAAAGCGCCACCACACACCGAAACTAGAATTACTAGTAGTTGGAACGGTCCAAGTGCCATAGTGTTTTCTACACCTTATGATCGATATTTAAATAATTACGAACAATTGTTTTAATTAGTTGCGCGTTTGTTTAACGTTTCAGGGTTGCTGTTGATATTTGGGGCTTTTCTAGCGTGGGAAACCAGAAATGTGACAGTTCCTGCCCTCAATGACTCGAAGTATATAGGTACGATTAACTATTAATGCGTTTCGTATTGAGCGTGACGTCAACGTCCTGGGAGACTGGGAAAATTCGATACGTCTCTACGAAGCATTAATGGTGATGTTGACAGATATATAGTTATACACAATATCAACGTCTGGATCGCACGGTTTTCAATTGCGGCTTCACTGCCTCGTGATGATGCGATGGCCGACCTTGTTAGGCGACGATTGATATCAGGAAATACGGACATTTTTTATTGCTCTTTCATTACGTTCGTTAAAAATGTGGACCATTGTTTTAGTGGTGGCATGCTTCCTTAACCACTTATACAGCGCCACAGTGGTGTCTGACACGAGTCCCACACGTGTAAAATCCATTGGCTGTTCACGCAAATCCATAGACTGCTGAACACAGATTCATAGTCAGTGACGAATTAAAACCGTCCATAATATATGAATATAGAATAAGTTCGAAATATTGTTGTTTAATTCTGTAGGTGCAAGTGTATACAATGTACTTATACTGGCATTCGTCGGGGTTGCCATCTCACTTCTTATACAGCAACAAGCCACTGCATACTACGCACTTATGTCAATGTTTATTTTCTTCGCTACCACTCTGACACAGTGCATGGTGTTCGTCCCCAAGGTACGTAAACTCATCTTGTTTCAGTGTACGTGAACGAAATACCCAATACTCCCATAATCAGTGGGTTTGGCAATCTAAGCGAACTTTTCCAATGATCAAAATATTTCTTATACATTAGAATGTGTTACTGCTTCGTTTTCATCCACCATTCCTGTGTCAATCTCAGGATACAAAACCATAACTCATGTGATATAGTGAAGCATATTTCCAATTTAAGTTAACACGACCTACCATTATTTTAAAAGCGGGAGGGTCGTCACCTGTGCACGTGTGGGAATTGAGTCCCAAGCGACGATAACACACGCTAAAAACGCAAAGGCTCATGGGTAGACGCTTTTCTGTAAACAATGACACGCTATGGCCATCTGACGCATGCGCAGGTGACGAGACCCCGCTTTAACTCCATTGTTTACAATAATTTTCTCTGAACTTGGTGCCATGTTCTTTATTTATACTTCGTCATCTTTGTTATTATGATTTCCCATTTCATTAGTTTTAATCTTGATGAGCGTCATGCCCTTAAAGTGAACTTATTCGAATCCATTCCCGGACATTGGGTTTGTTGATTACTGAATTTCAGATTAAAAGTCGAAACGAAGTTCAGCCATCAGGCACCATGCTAACAGCCACATGGAAAGACTCGTCAGAAACACAGAAAACAAAACATGACAAAGAAAGAAAACTTGCCGACATGGCTAAAGAAATAAGAATTCTAAAAGAGCAATTATCAATGGTAAGTAAAACAAGAAAACCTTGATGGCGCCCTCGATATGGTGACCGCGTATGAATGTATTACTAGTGCCTCGGACACCGAGGGCGGCTGTATATCAATATGTGTTAAGAACAAGTAAGAGCAATTGCTCGCACGAGACGCAAAAGTTATATTTGTAGAATAAAAATTAGAAACAGTGTTTACAATTTTTCGATATGGGACCCATGCGACGTATGCAACGCCTGTAACTATACATTGTTGCGTAACGACTGTGTTGCTATGATGTCACAGGTGATGTTTTGAAAATTGTCGCTGACATCAATTTAGCGGTCACTGTTATTTGTTACATTCTTTCTTCAGAGTGAGGACAGAGTACGAGATTTAGAAAATAAAAATCAGCACAAAGAAAAGAGCGAGGATGAGCCCGTCGCCGCTCAAGTGCATGGTCCTGAATATAGCAAGACTGCCGAGGCGAAGGCGACACGATCAGACCCGGATATGACGCCTGGTTCTGGAATCGACAATGCAGATGAAAACAAGCCATCCGCGTAAGGGAGATACAGCTTCACGAATTCCCGATAAGTAAAATGAAGGTGCACGTGGGGAATTCCGATGTACGATAATCAACCGAGCGATAATGACGACACGTGTCACGTGGATGTAACGTCACACAACCATCAAAAATGGACGCCGTCAACGACACAATGATTGAGCTGAAACCGGGCGACGTTTTAGGAATTTGTGAAAACAGCTCTGTACTGGATTGCCGAAGTTGGTTTGATTGGTTCATAGGACAAATCAATGCCTGCTACCTCTTTACAAAGACGAATTAAATGATTGTGTTTTCATAATACCGCACAGCTACTGTTGCACTCAAAAATGGCAGTGAACTAGTTTCAATCAATTAATGGAAATAATGATTGACGTGCCTTAGTGAGCTATCATACATTACAAACACGTTTGAGTGGCAAGACTACGCTAAACTGTTACACACGTGTTAAATCTAAAGACAAATAAAGTCGGAACTTTTATTTATGATCATTTTTCAAATGTGTACCGAATTTGAAATAAAATCTATACATTTCACTTCTAAAAAGCTGACAGAAGGACGGGACTCTTTGTCCAGGATGGGATGTCACTACTACACAATTATCCAAATGACCGTCCTTTTTAATAGTTATTTTCATCGCTGTTGTGATTATCTGCCAGTGCCATTGGTGCCAAGGGCAGTTATAAATTCCAGGGAATCAGAAATATTCCACTGAAAGAATTAGATAACAATAAATTTCAAGATTATTAGCATCTATCACAAGAGTGTGACAACCGATATAGTAGGAATAGCATCCCTCTTTTTGGCGCTATTGAAGTAAAACTAGTTGTGGTTACTCCTACTAGTACGACAAACTACACAATGCGTAAGCCATGTTTCTGTTAAGAGTTTTCAATTTGTGACATTTACATTGACGGCATTCCGTCAGCCTTTCTATTTGAAAAATTCTCGATGACTTAAATAGTTTTAACGCGATTATATATCTGTTGCTGGTACGAATATCACTTTGCCAAGTGTGTACAAGAACTTCACACATTGCTAACGTAGCACATTATGCCTCGTTTGTGTTTTTCTCGTACATCTTGTTTTCGAACCCATCGACAGAGGGCGCTAGAGATAAATGTTAATGTGCCTGGGTCGGCGTAAAATTATTTCGTATTGAAAGTTTATCCCATGGTACTGTGCGTTAGGCTGTTGACACTCGAATAGACACAGCACAAAGTTGTTTGAAGATATACATGACTAAATGATGGCGTATTATTATATGCAATTTCTGGCTTATTTTCTGAACGTAATTTATACTTTTATAGGGTACTGACAGTGAGCCATGTCTCTGTCATATTCGCTTGAACATTAAGTAATTGCACAAGCCGTTTTCTCTTGATATGCGAAGAAAACAAAATTAGCTACCAGACGAATGGTTATACAGTGTTTTTCACCTCCCATGAATGTTTTACACGGCGTTTTTAGTTAAAAAAAAATAGCAACTGGTAAATTAATATATCGCAGAGACTATGTGTCTTTTATCACTAAGGGAACGTCCCACTAGTTGCGGCTCTCTGTGGCTCCCTGGGTCACGAAGACTCTGTAAGGGAGACTGGATAACTCTGTGACAAGAATATGTTGCGCCCTCTACGATGTGACGAACTGAGTGTGCCGTCTCTTGTACTAGCACTACATCATACTTACGCACCCACCGAAAACAATGTTTTGCTACACATATACCAAATGTAGATTGCCAGATTTGTTTAATAAACAATGATGAAACAACAGTTGAGTGATATTTTGTTCATTTTCCATCAAGCAACAGGGGTAACTATGAACAGGATGTATTGTTAATATCGGAAAACTCAGTGTTTCATGTTCGACACTCTTCCAAAAGTTTCATTGCTAGGAATGGAGCTTGACGTTAGTCCGGCTCTTTGCGGGAATTTTGTTTGATGCCTCCGTCTCAACCAATGTCGTAAACACATTTATTATTATTTCTGCATTAGGCTGTTTGATTTATTGTTAAATCCATGATTCAGATTGACTGGCGGGAATGGGGCGGGGCATTTACATCGTAGCCTGACCTGAATTGGAATGTTTGTACGCTTGATACTGTAAAATGACTAATTTTCACTGGGTTTAAATTTCACTGATTTACCATTTCAGGCATATTCAGTGGGTTTTAAATTCATGGTTTTATCATTTAGATAATGTGTTCTATGCTAAATTTTACATATTCACTGGGTTTTAATTTAGCGCATTTTTCATTCAGCGAAATACTGTAGAATACTTTATTTTCGCTTGGAATTTATTTTCGCTATTTTCGCTGAAGGGATGATTCCGTGAAAATAAAATCCAGTGAATATACATTTTTTCCTATATTACATCATTCAACTCATCAAAAATCAGTGAAAATAAATTCCATACAAAACACCAAAAAAGCCTTTTCAGCGAAAAATAATTCCAGCTAAAATAAAGTATTTCACAGTAAGCTAAATTAAAACCCAGTGAATAATTAACCCCTTTACAGTATCTTAATAGTTTTTGTATATTTGAAAAAAAGTCAAGTCAAGACGCACATGTCAATAGAAACTAGGATTGTAATCCCTACCCCCCACACCGGAAGTCCCTGAATGCTGTCAAGTTATCGCCCAAAAAATGTAAAATTACTCGGGTGTTTTAAAGTTCATTTCAATAGGAAACAAAAGTCAGCCCGAGTCCAGAGGGCGCACCACGTCATGTGGATGATTTCACATTCCAATTCACATTCACCCCACGAGTCTATTCGTCCCAATTCACATTCACCCCACAAGTCGACTCGTCCCAATTCACATTCGTCCCGTTTTATTTTTTTGGTCAGTTTGACGATCTTAGGCAGGGTCAATTTCTTGTCAGTGTGCAAGAAGTTGACATCGACGTGCGGTATATCACATGTCTTGTCGGTTTACGTTGCGGGTTCGACCAACTGTATATAGGTTACTGACGCGCTTGCTATCATAACTTGCATTTCAATTTCTTTTGAGCATTCCACCATTTGCTCATTCTCCCTTGCACTTTATTGTCAAAGACGTGTTTTACTGATCTTGCCGAATTATTGGATTACGTTCACGCATCGGCTGTCAATCATGGTATTGAATAAAACTAGTTGTTACTTGTCAATATTAATAGTGTATTGTTCACGTGACGAATATTTCCACATTTGAATATATCCGAGAAATTTGGTGTGATTTGTTTTATTATGACATTTTATTTATCTTATAAATATATACAACTCCAAAGACGTGAAATATGATATATCAAATATATATATTTCCAAAACTTCTATGTACATAGAAAATAGTCGGGGAATAGAGGACAAGTTTTAAATACCTTTGGTTGAAATAACAGCTGTGTACCAAGTAAACAACTGGGTGGACCATGCAAATTAGATTTCCCATGACGCACTGGTGCAATCCCTGGGATTGCGGAGCCATGCTTCAACTCTTTTGTTTCAAGTCTTATAGTCTATTTTTCCTTTTAACTTGTCATCGCGTCCACTTATTTACTCAACAAAACGGGACTGACTCCTGATATTTAGAGCTGAGTAGACGACAGAGTGCTTCGTCTCTTTAGTAAAATTGATGATTCAAATAGTATAACCACGGTTACTAGAAACATATACATATATAACCCAACGTCGGCAAAAACAAAATGGCGTAACGAACAATTACACATGCCAGTGCATGACGAGCACGTGTAAAGTTTGTCGTTCGGATATTTTTGTGCTTAATGGGTGAGTTAGTAGTGGGCTAACCTTAAATCTGACGAATCGACTTGTGGGACGAATCGACCCCCCCCCCCCCATCATGTGGATTGATTGCAGTCGAAACTGACGCAGTACACGTGTCTTTATGTGGAAAGTGTCCAAAGTATCAAATGACCACGTGACAAATTTCACACACATAGATGGCGTATGTATATTACACACGTACATCATAGAAACGTGCAAGTATTCCTTTGGGACCCCAGTTAGGAGGGTGAATTATATATGCTACTAACAATAACTGGTTCCCGCCAACGCAGATGAAAATCCACCCGAAACGTCGCGCCCCGGAGCAGTAATTGAATAAACAGAACCAATCTTCAAGATGTACAAGCCTGTTCAAACTTTTTTTCAAAGTTGGTCGTAAATTGCATAATGACGATGGTTTAGTATGTGCAACAATGAAGATGTAGTACCATGAAACAACATTGTTTTATGTGGTAAAGTTACTGTACTGTATTTTGAGAAATTTACACAAATATTATTCAACACTGATATAAATTGAATACACGGCGAAACAAAATAGCATCAACATTTTAAAATAATTCAGGATAACGCATCAGGATAACGCATCCACCATCCTCGAGCTCAGAGAGCATCATCATAGGAACAAAGTGGTAAAATCGTTCTAATGCTGATAAAATACTGACCTCATTTTCTCGAAACAAAAGTTGGTGACCCAGGACTTCTTAAAGACAAAATGCTAACATATGCGTTTTGTCATTGATGAGTAGGCTTGAAACCGAATTTATATTTTTAACAAGTCATTGTCAATGACACGTCCCCGTTCCGTTCATATTTGAGTGACATATACATTCAAAGCAGATCATGACCGAAATGCACCTGCATATGTACAACACATTGTGCTAAATCTGAACAAAATCCATCCATGCATGACTGAGATCCGGTTCTGGAATTGTGAAAATACGTGATTTTGATGCATTTTCGGCCTTAAAATGGCCATCATTCCGCTATTGTTAAGCAGATCATGAAACAAATGCACATATCTATTTGTGACATGATGTACCATGTGTGTGTGAAGTTTGAACTTGATCAATCCAGACATGTCTTGGATACGGATCCAGAACTGAATTCTTTAACAAAATGGCCGCCAGTCGGCCATTTCGAACTTGATCCGAAAAAAAAAAGACGTGCATCAAGGTCCTATTATGTTTAATGTATGTACCAAATTTGAACAAAATTCATCCATGCATAACTGAGATACGGGTCCGGAATGGTGAAAATGTGCGATTTCAATGCATTTTTGGCCTTAAAGCGGCCCCCATTTGGCTATCGTTAATGAGATCATGAAACAAATGCACATACATATTTGTGACATGATGTACCTTGTGTGTGTGAAGTTTGAACTTGATCAATCCAGACATGTCTCGGATACGGATCCAGAACTGAATTCTTTAAAACAAAATGGCCGCCAGTCGGCTATTTCGAACTTGATCCGAAAAAAAAATGACGTGCATCAAGGTCCTATTATGTTTAATGTATGTATCAAATTTGAATGAAATCCGTCCATGCATAACTGAGATCCGGGTCCGGAATGGTGAAAATGTGCGATTTCAATGCATTTTCGGCCTTAAAGCGGCCGCCATTTGGCTATCGTTAATGAGATCATGAAACAAATGCACATACATATTTGTGACATGATGTACCTTGTGTGTGTGAAGTTTGAACTCGATCAATCCAAGCATGTCTCAGATACGGATCCAGAACTGAATTCTTTAAAACAAAATGGCCGCCAGTCGGCCATTTCGAACCCGATCCAAAAAAACAATGACGTGCATCAAGGTCCTATTATGTTTAATGTATGTACCAAATTTGAACAAAATCCGTCCATGCATAACTGAGATCCGGGTCCGGAATGGTGAAAATGTGCGATTTTGATGCATTTTCGGCCTTAAAATGGCCGCTATTCGGCTATCGTTAATCGGATCATGAAAAAAATGCATGTGCATATGTCCCATATAATGTGTGATGTATGAGTGAAGTTTGAACTTAATCGGTCCATGCATGTTCGAGATACAGGTGATCACGGACGCACGGACGGACGCACACAGGGCAAAACATAAGTCCCCGTTTTCGGACTGCGTCCGAACGGGGACTAAAAATGGATTTTTGAAAATAAAGGCCAGGAGAAAAGGACAAAAAAATCAAAGCCATTTTTAAAATCGAAATAAAAACCCAGTCATTTTCAAAACTGAAATGAAAATGCAATTTTAAAAGTAAAGTGTAATGTAAATCTATTTTCAAAAATAAAAATAAGTTTTCGAAAATGTATCTATTTTTAAAGTGCAGTGAAATTACAAACGTATAAAATGGATTTCAAATATGTAATTTTCACTTATGCTTTTAAGTTTTATGTTAATTTTAATTGTGAAATCGACAAAATAAAATGTAAACAGAAATGTGAATTATGAATACGTAAAATACGAAGAAAAAAAAGTACTTTTCAAAAAGCATGGCCCCTGACCTTTCTCGGTTGTCGTATACACCTGCTCAACTCCACGTTGAAAGTTTTTCCGCGAATATTAATTAGACCACTGGAAATGCTATTTGTGTCAACTGATTGAATCCAACACTGTTCACTGTTTTAAATACGGTTTTAAAGCGGATGGGTCACCTGCGCACACTCGGGAATAGCGTCCTAAGCGACTATTACAACGCATGTCAAACGCAAAGGCTAATGGGTAGACGCGTGCTTGTAAACAAAGACATGCTATGGCCGTCGACGTAGGGGGCGACTCCCCCGCCTTATCAAGGAAAGCACAGTCACAGTCACCAAGAACACATTTACAATAGTCTGCCATGATTAATTCAAGTTTCTTAAAATTAAATACAAAAATAAATTGTTCGACGATGAAATATTATATTGACAAAATCAGAAGGAACGAACGAATATTTTCATATATATGCAACCGGCAACTCCAAGGTACTGATCATCAGTTAGTTATCGGGTTTATGGGTATCACATTTCTTTTACCTGTTGGTTGGTTTTATCGTCAATATGTGGCATTGATTACGACGAGAACCATAATGGGCGACGCGCATCAAAGTATATTCTCCGATCCCATCCCACCCCACCCGAGGGAACCCAAGCTTCAGTTCTCCGTCGTACGGTGGCTGCGTATACCACGTCAGCATCTACGGTGAAGCAATTTCGCTAACTGTCCCAACTTTGGTTGTTTGCCCAAACAAAATAAATCAGAAGCCAGCGACTGTGCCAACTTTGACAATTCATTTTCACGAGGCGTCGCTCTATTGTCACCCGGTGGGGGGGGGGGGGGGCTACTTCCATAGAAGTGCAATACGGGTATGTGCCGCCCGACTGGGGTGTCATTTCACGTTATTTTGTTTAGAAGTGGGTAGCCATTTATCAATGGTTTGGTTTAGAAATGTGTAGCATTTATTTACTTTTTCACAGATCCTTATATTCAAAGCCAAATACTGGAAAAGGCTGAATAAAATGCATTGCCCTGATGCCCTCACTGGTTGCGAAAGTTGTGAGCTGGGTGGGTTTTTTTCGCTGAAGACACTTGTGATTAGAAGTGGGTTAATACCCACTTCTAATCACAAGTGTTTTATAAATAGAAAAAAAATGGTTTAGAAGTGAGTATGGTTTTCGAGAGGTGGGCTTCACACCCTTACCCACTTAATGTGGAAGTAGCCCCCCCCCCCCGGGTATTGTCACCGCGAGGTGATTCCAAGCAGTCATTGTGCAAAGAGCGCCAATGATTTTGTGTGCGCCTGCGTGCGTGGCTATGACGACCATTATAGCGCGTCGCGTCGTTGCAGGACATTCGAGAACAAACCAATAAAACTTCTACTAAACATCGACGCGTAATATGACGTTGACAATGGGGAGAACGATAAAGAAAAATTGTGATTATATTCGCATTTGTTTAGAAAGTATTTACATCGCTTGTTGTGATCGTGTAGTGAACATCTATTTTCAACTTCTCTACTTGGGAAATTAATTCGAATGTAAATGTCTAATCCGCTAGTGAAAAAGACAATGCAAAAAACAGCATCGGCTGTGTCGTCTCACCAGAAGGCATCGGCGGAGCAGATATTATCTTACAATGGATACCGAATAGGAAAGACTTTAGGAGACGGAGCGTATGCTAAAGTAAGACGGTTTTTAAATAAGTTATCAGTGTATCGCCACCAGTGGTGGTGGTGATCTGTGCCGGGCCGGGGTGGAGTAGACGTCGTTTTACGCTACAAGGTATGGGGTGGCGTCGTCAACCAAACAGCTACCCCTGACGTGAAAAAAAAAAAAAAAAAATAACACTCAATATTTAGTTTTGGCGTTGGACATACTTCAACATTATTAATATTTGTTTAATCTTTCCGTGGCAATGCCAGAGAAGGAATGGTTCATACCACTGACATACTGGACAGCCACGGCGGCAAACAAAAACAAGAGCGGCACTCCGACGGATCAGTACATTGTGAGGGCGATATACTACTAGCGAGTCTTTTACGTAAGACCGTTGGAAACTCGTGGGGGGGGGGGGTGGTGGCAGAAAAGCTGCGTATTTTTTTTAATAATAAATTGGCTATAATAATTTTTTTCACAATGTTGAATATTGTTTCTATAAGATGTAAGCATGCAGAAAGGGTTTTCTTGTGTTATTGATCCCTGTAGGACTTTTTCCAGTGCAAATTATTTTTTTAAATTTGTCAGAATTGTTTCCCCCCCCAAAAATACCCTACAAATACATTTTTACACTAAACATTTTGAGGTGAAAATGATCAAGTCCAATTTAATAAAATCCCGTAATCTCATTTCTCGTGAGGGCCGGTTAGAATTTCGTAAATGCATTGCGGCATTTGATTAAATCATTTTAGGTTAAAAAAAAATCATTAGGCCAGAGGGACTGTCAAGTCCACCCACTGATATATTTTTTTATTTAAAGCAACATGGTAGTTATGCAGTGAGCATTTCAATTTTGGGGATTTCAAATCCACTGTATACATTTGCATACGACCCATATTGTGTGGGTCGCAACTTTTACAGTTTTCATTTTTCACATACGTACAAATTGTGCTTTTGAGAAGTGTCCTTCCTGAACACAAAGCAGCTTCAAACTGGGATGATATATCACTTCTAAACATTAATTAATTGAAGATTTGACACTTTCTGTTGTACACAACTCTAATAGTCACACACCCTCGTACTTTCTGGAAGAGGGACAAATTTACTATAAAATAAAATTTCTCGACTTTTCTACCCAAAAAGCAATTTTATTGGTTATTAAAACAGTATAGCATGAAAAAAAATGACATGTAAAATAAAATACTGTCTATTTTAGGTATCTATTTCTTTCTTTGAAGTTTATTTTATTTAGTTTTTCTTTTTATTTGTTCAAGGTCAAAGAAGCCTATTCTCAAAAGCACGACAAAAATGTAGCAGTTAAGATTATTAACCGTAGGCTTGCTCCAGATGATTTCAGAACAAAATTTTTGCCACGTGAATTAGAGATCATCCGGCATGTGCGGCATCCTAACATCATTCGCATTTACGCTCTTTTGAATCACGAAGAAAAAGTTTGTGTTGTCATGGAGAAGGCAGCGCATGGAGATTTACTGGAGCACATTAAGAAAAATGGCTCCCTACCGGAAGGTATATGCAAGAGCATGTTCAGGCAGCTTGTTGATGGGCTGAAGTATTTACATGCTAAAGACGTTGTGCACAGAGACTTGAAATGTGAGAATCTACTTTTAGATGAGTGTGACCATCTCAAGGTGGCCGATTTTGGATTTGCACGCGTCATCAGTGACACTAAACTCAGCGAGACTTTCTGCGGTTCCGCCGCGTATGCGCCTCCCGAGATACTACAAGGTATTCCGTACCATCCCAAATCCGCGGAAATCTGGAGTATGGGTGTCATTTTGTACATCATGTTAGTTGGAATGATGCCATACGACGACAGTGACGTCAAAGCCATGATAAAAGTGCAGCTCAACAGCAAAGTGAGCTTTCCAGAAAAGAAGAAACTGACACCTGAAGTAAAAGCACTGGTACATTGGATGTTGGAGCCTAGGTTGGACAAACGAGCCAGTCTGGATGACATCTTGGCAAGTGATTGGTTCAACAGCTAAATCAAAGCAAAATGCATTGGTGATAACAAATTCTGGACAAGATTTTGATCTTAGATTTAAAAACTATCACTGTATGAACTGAAAATAATCAAATAAAAATAGGAAATGTGAATCAAAGTACTTCTTATTGCATTTATTTTAAATACACTGTAGTAGGTTTAGACCAATATTTCTGTAGGGGGGTAGGCTTGAATAAAAAATTGGGGGCAAATATAAAACAAAAGCAAAAAACAAACATGTTGCATTAGCGAGTCGAGTCAAGTCAAACCAGCAGAAGTGATTCATCTCGACCCCGTCACCCTCTATCAAAACATTTGACAGAGGGCAGTAGTATTTCACTTTCCCAGAGACTCTCATACAGAAAAGGCTTTCATCTTTCTTGTAAACAGTATTGTCAAGCAATTGCTGTTTGTCCTACATTGTATCTACAATTGTCACCATTCTATTTTATATTTTGAAGTTAAGGCTCCAAAGACCATGTGATACACATATTCCAATTCCATGTACAAGCATTCTATACCAATAATCACAGGCATCTTTAAGCACAGTAGGGTTGCCATGCTCAAACTTACAAGAAAATAGGAATTATTGTTATGCCAATGAAGGCTATAGTTCCAAAATGTACTTAAATAAATTAATTAATTAATTACTTGGTACTGTAAAATCTGTATTAAAAGCCGCGGCTTCTAATAAAATGGTACAATGCAACAGAGGGGATGCGGCTTCTATTAGAGCATCTACACATATGAGAAACGGTGAATTTTTAGGTCTCAGTTGTTCAAAAAGAATGGGTGCGGCTTCTATTAGGGATGCGGCTTCTAATACAGATTTTACGGTAATTATAAAGTCTTGCAAATGAGCCACCATGCTATCAAAAATTCCTGGAGAAAACACTGTACATATCTAGGGGTAAATCCTCAACTGGTACCATTGTTGGAATATTAAATTTCAGAACATCATAAAAAAGAATCATGTATCTTTAAAGTATTACAATTTCTTAGTATTGCAAGGTAAGATTGCTTTACAGATTTATGGTTTGCAGGCACTGTGCTTCAGATCTATCCTAAAAACTACACTCGTAATGCGTTTTATTGCAATTTATCAAGAAAAACCATTGTATACAAACAAATGTTTGTAACACCCTGTACAGCTAGATTCAACCATTAGTTTTGCCTTGACATCACAAAAAATGGTGATGCATGTGTATTTTTTTCCCAGAGTGCAGTGATAAATAAAACTTACACAGCTGAGTGAGAAATATATTTAATATTTTTATACTAATAATTACACATCATAGAAATTTCATTTTTATTATAAAAAAGTAAAAGACCATTCAGTATTTTTAACAAAAGAGGACAATTAAGAATTATATACTGCATATATCATAGCCATAATATACAATAATGTAATACTGTGAAATGACTAATTTTCACTTGGTCTAAATTTCGCTGATTTACCATTTCAGGCATATTCAGTGGGTTTTAAAATTCACGGTCATTTAGATAATGTGTTCTATGCTAAATTTTACATATTCACTGGGTTTTAATTTAGCGCATTTTTCCAGTGAGCGAAATAAGCAAAATTAAAACCCAGTGAATAATTAACCCCTTTACTGTATACAAAGAACTGGTAAATCCTTTTGAGGATGATCAATGTGGTTTTTCACCTTACAAATAGGAAGGGGTGTTGTAGGTGAAGTATACTGAAACTATGGCAGCACATTTTTGCAACTATTGCATTGGGGAAAAGTTTTTTGTTCAATATCGCACATTTATACCATGGATTACTATATTTTGTGAAATAAAAACATTATTTTTGTTGCTAACAAACAACGTTATTTTGATGAAGTATATACATTTTGAATTCATAGTACATACCAGTAATAGGTGATTTTCTGTTTACTAGTGGTGCAAGATGTTGCGTATAGTATTATGAAATGTGCAAACCGAACACGCGTCTGCCTTAATAAAACGAACGATTTGATTTTGAATATTTTGTTAATATTCAATGTCAAATGCAGATCTTTGAGAGGGGAATATTGCTTCGAGATACTCTTACTTCATCAAAAATTGACCAACATCAAATGTGTATAGCACATTATAAAATATCCCAAAAATACCTTCGCATGTGTCGAATCTCAGGCAGTCTTTTGACGTGACTATGACGCTATAATCTTCATTTGTTCTGTTTTTACACTCTTGCATAATGTGGGGTCTCGCAGGGAACAGGAAATACAATGTAGTCTACTCACATATTACATCATTTAGAGTCCTTGAATGTCTGTGCAAATTTCTCATGTGTAAACATTTTCTATTTATTTATTTTCTCATGTCCACTGCTATGGTAAGAACATGAAATTTCAAATTTTATCGGTAAAAACTCAATAAATATTCACTGTATTGCACTAATAACTTTAAATAGCTCTGAACTTATTTAATATCCAGCCCCTCCCACAAAATAGAAAACAAAAGTATCCTAAAAATTATTGCATGAGGGCGCCACAACTAAATATTGTGCATTACCTTATTTTAACTAAATATTGTCAATTGTCAACAATTCTTTTATTTTTCGGTGTTGCACACAAAGACAGATTATTATATTTGTTGGTACTATTTGCTGCTTTGATGCGCGAACTGCGTCTTCGAGGTGGCATATCTCTGCGTTTTGGTTCCAGAGACATGAATAGTGGGATAGAGAATCTGTAGTTGCAGATCATGATGAGAAACAAAACTGTAATCAGAAGTACAGAAATCAGAATCACTGGTTGCCATGGAGATGGTATTTCGGTGAACAGCCTCTGCAGACTCTGTCCTACCCCAGTAGCTATAATTTCTAAGGGTTTAGTTAAGCATCTCGTAACTGCAGCACAAACAGCCTGAAATATACATACATACCACGCAATGACATTAAATAAATAAGTATTGATATTGTTATGTTTATGTTATTGATTCAATGATGTTTTAAAAACAGAGGTTTATCAATGATTTAAAGATTCAAAGTGCAGCATGTTGTGTTGTTCAATATGTCCCAGGGATTTTTTTAAACAAGAGAACAGGGGCACAGTGCCCTTATGCTATGGCCACGCGCCCCCTTACCCTGGTGAGCAGATCCTCTGGCAACCATAAAATTCTGATTGACCAGAAATCACGTGTGGCCACAGTATCCAACTGTGACCTGTCTGATAGTAATTTTGGCCACAAGGAAGCCATATAATGCTCTATTTTAACTTAGAATTATCAAAAACTCCACACCCTGGTAGGGAGGACCCCCCCACACACACTTGGTGGCACCCATGGATTGCAGTGCTCCCTCTAGCAGTTTTTTTCTAGAAAAAACCCTGTGTCCCCTGCAACATATACAACATGTTTAAAAACAATATATTGTTTGGGTTCCCCTGAAATACACATTGTGCATATCTTTTTAAGGTAGAATTCTTGATTTTGCGGGTTCATAATTCATTACCATTTGTACCATTAATTAACAAATGCAGATAAGACTGAAACATAATTACTTTCATGGGTTCGAGTTTGGTGACCCATTTTGTTTTTTGTTTCCATAATTAAGAGATTTCAAATTACCATAACTGGTGTGACCTCCCATACAGGATCTACTATCAGAGCATGGTGATATTTATAACAAGGGTCATGTCCCCAGGTGAACTGCCATGACAACCATGACTTGATTGACAGCCATACACCAATGTCTTGCGGCAAACATTCAGCAGGAACTCCCTGCAATGTGAAGATGCGTTTTATAAATGTCAGGTGACTGAATGTGAAGATATGTTTTATAAATGTCTGATAACTGAATGTGAAGATGTGTTTTATAAATGTCTGATGACTGAATGTGAAGATATGTTTTATAAATGTCAGGTGACTGAATGTGAAGATGTGTTTTATAAATGTCAGGTGACTGAATGTGAAGATATGTTTTATAAATGTCTGATGACTGAATGTGAAGATGTGTTTTATAAATGTCAGGTGACTGAATGTGAAGATATGTTTTATAAATGTCTGAATGTGAAGATGTGTTTTATAAATGTCTGAATGTGAAGATGTGTTTTATAAATGTCTGGTGACTGAATGTGAAGATATGTTTTATAAATGTCAGGTGACTGAATGTGAAGATATGTTTTATAAATGTCTGAATGTGAAGATGTGTTTTATAAATGTCTGAATGTGAAGATGTGTTTTATAAATGTCTGAATGTGAAGATGTGTTTTATAAATGTCTGAATGTGAAGATGTGTTTTATAAATGTCTGGTGACTGAATGTGAAGATATGTTTTATAAATGTCAGGTGACTGAATGTGAAGATATGTTTTATAAATGTCTGAATGTGAAGATATGTTTTATAAATGTCTGGTGACTGAATGTGAAGATATGTTTTATAAATGTCTGAATGTGAAGATGTGTTTTATAAATGTCTGAATGTGAAGATGTGTTTTATAAATGTCTGAATGTGAAGATGTGTTTTATAAATGTCTGGTGACTGAATGTGAAGATATGTTTTATAAATGTCTGATGACTGAATGTGAAGATGTGTTTTATAAATGTCTGATAACTGAATGTGAAGATATGTTTTATAAATGTCTGGTGACTGAATGTGAAGATATGTTTTATAAATGTCAGGTGACTGAATGTGAAGATGTGTTTTATAAATGTCTGGTGACTGAATGTGAAGATATGTTTTATAAATGTCTGGTGACTGAATGTGAAGATGTGTTTTATAAATGTCTGGTGACTGAATGTGAAGATATGTTTTATAAATGTCAGGTGACTGAATGTGAAGATATGTTTTATAAATGTCTGAATGTGAAGATATGTTTTATAAATGTCTGGTGACTGAATGTGAAGATATGTTTTATAAATGTCTGAATGTGAAGATGTGTTTTATAAATGTCTGAATGTGAAGATGTGTTTTATAAATGTCTGAATGTGAAGATGTGTTTTATAAATGTCTGGTGACTGAATGTGAAGATATGTTTTATAAATGTCTGATGACTGAATGTGAAGATGTGTTTTATAAATGTCTGATAACTGAATGTGAAGATATGTTTTATAAATGTCTGGTGACTGAATGTGAAGATATGTTTTATAAATGTCAGGTGACTGAATGTGAAGATATGTTTTATAAATGTCAGGTGACTGAATGTGAAGATATGTTTTATAAATGTCTGGTGACTGAATGTGAAGATGTGTTTTTAAAATGTCTGATGACTGAATGTGAAGATATGTTTTTTAAATGTCTGGTGACTGAATGTGAAGATGTGTTTTATAAATGTCAGGTGACTGAATGTGAAGATGTGTTTTATAAATGTCTGGTGACTGAATGTGAAGATATGTTTTATAAATGTCTGGTGACTGAATGTGAAGATGTGTTTTATAAATGTCTGAATGTGAAGATGTGTTTTATAAATGTCAGGTGACTGAATGTGAAGATATGTTTTATAAATGTCAGGTGACTGAATGTGAAGATATGTTTTATAAATGTCTGATGACTGAATGTGAAGATGTGTTTTATTAATGGCTGATAACTGAATGTGAAGATATGTTTTATAAATGTCTGGTGACTGAATGTGAAGATATGTTTTATAAAGGTCTGAATGTGAAGATGTGTTTTATAAATGTCTGAATGTGAAGATGTGTTTTATAAATGTCTGAATGTGAAGATGTGTTTTATAAATGTCTGGTGACTGAATGTGAAGATATGTTTTATAAATGTCTGATGACTGAATGTGAAGATGTGTTTTATAAATGTCAGGTGACTGAATGTGAAGATATGTTTTATAAATGTCTGGTGACTGAATGTGAAGATGTGTTTTTTAAATGTCTGATGACTGAATGTGAAGATATGTTTTTTAAATGTCTGGTGACTGAATGTGAAGATGTGTTTTATAAATGTCAGGTGACTGAATGTGAAGATGTGTTTTATAAATGTCTGGTGACTGAATGTGAAGATATGTTTTATAAATGTCTGGTGACTGAATGTGAAGATGTGTTTTATAAATGTCAGGTGACTGAATGTGAAGATATGTTTTATAAATGTCAGGTGACTGAATGTGAAGATATGTTTTATAAATGTCTGGTGACTGAATGTGAAGATATCTTTTATAAATGTCTGGTGACTGAATGTGAAGATATGTTTTATAAATGTCAGGTGACTGAATGTGAAGATATGTTTTATAAATGTCTGGTGATTGAATGTGAAGATGTGTTTTATAAATGTCTGGTGACTGAATGTGAAGATATGTTTTATAAATGTCAGGTGACTGAATGTGAAGATGTGTTTTATAAATGTCTGGTGACTGAATGTGAAGATGTGTTTTGTAAATGTCAGGTGACTGAATGTGAAGATGTGTTTTTTAAATGTCTGGTGACTGAATGTGAAGATATGTTTTATAAATGTCTGGTGACTGAATGTGAAGATGTGTTTTTTAAATGTCTGGTGACTGAATGTGAAGATATGTTTTATAAATGTCTGGTGACTGAATGTGATATGTTTTATAAATGTCAGGTGACTGAATGTGAAGATATGTTTTATAAAAGTCTGGTGACTGAATGTGAAGATGTGTTTTTTAAATGTCTGATGACTGAATGTGAAGATATGTTTTATAAATGTCTGGTGACTGAATGTGAAGATATGTTTTATAAATGTCAGGTGACTGAATGTGAAGATATGTTTTATAAATGTCTGGTGACTGAATGTGAAGATGTGTTTTATAAATGTCTGGTGACTGAATGTGAAGATATGTTTTATAAATGTCAGGTGACTGAATGTGAAGATATGTTTTATAAATGTCTGGTGACTGAATGTGAAGATATGTTTTATAAATGTCTGGTGACTGAATGTGAAGATATGTTTTTTAAATGTCAGGTGACTGAATGTGAAGATATGTTTTATAAATGTCTGGTGACTGAATGTGAAGATATGTTTTATAAATGTCTGGTGACTGAATGTGAAGATGTGTTTTATAAATGTCTGAATGTGAAGATGTGTTTTATAAATGTCTGATAACTGAATGTGAAGATGTGTTTTATAAATGTCTGGTGACTGAATGTGAAGATATGTTTTATAAATGTCTGGTGACTGAATGTGAAGATGTGTTTTATAAATGTCTGAATGTGAAGATGTGTTTTATAAATGTCTGATAACTGAATGTGAAGATGTGTTTTATAAATGTCTGATGACTGAATGTAAAGATATGTTTTATAAATGTCTGGTGACTGAATGTGATGATATGTTTTATAAATGTCAGGTGACTGAATGTGAAGATATGTTTTATAAAAGTCTGGTGACTGAATGTGAAGATGTGTTTTTTAAATGTCTGATGACTGAATGTGAAGATACGTTTTATAAATGTCAGGTGACTGAATGTGAAGATATGTTTTATAAATGTCAGGTGACTGAATGTGAAGATATGTTTTATAAATGTCTGGTGACTGAATGTGAAGATGTGTTTTATAAATGTCTGGTGACTGAATGTGAAGATATGTTTTATAAATGTCTGATGACTGAATGTGAAGATATGTTTTATAAATGTCTGGTGACTGAATGTGAAGATATGTTTTATAAATGTCAGGTGACTGAATGTGAAGATATGTTTTATAAATGTCTGGTGACTGAATGTGAAGATATGTTTTATAAATGTCTGGTGACTGAATGTGAAGATATGTTTTTTAAATGTCCGGTGACTGAATGTGAAGATATGTTTTATAAATGTCTGGTGACTGAATGTGAAGATATGTTTTATAAATGTCTGGTGACTGAATGTGAAGATGTGTTTTATAAATGTCTGAATGTGAAGATGTGTTTTATAAATGTCTGATAACTGAATGTGAAGATGTGTTTTATAAATGTCTGATGACTGAATGTAAAGATATGTTTTATAAATGTCTGGTGACTGAATGTGAAGATATGTTTTATAAATGTCTGATGACTGAATGTAAAGATATGTTTTATAAATGTCTGGTGACTGAATGTGAAGATGTGTTTTATAAATGTCTGAATGTAAAGATATGTTTTATAAATGTCTGATGACTGAATGTGAAGATGTGTTTTATAAATGTCTGGTGACTGAATGTGAAGATGTGTTTTATAAATGTCAGGTGACTGAATGTGAAGATGTGTTTTTTAAATGTCTGGTGATAGAATGTGAAGATGTGTTTTATAAATGTCTGAATGTAAAGATATGTTTTATAAATGTCTGATGACTGAATGTGAAGATGTGTTTTATAAATGTCTGGTGACTGAATGTGAAGATGTGTTTTATAAATGTCTGGTGACTGAATGTGAAGATGTGTTTTATAAATGTCAGGTGACTGAATGTGAAGATGTGTTTTTTAAATGTCTGGTGACTGAATGTGAAGATGTGTTTTATAAATGTCAGGTGACTGGAATTACATGATGTAGACACCAAAAAATCATGTTTCAATTTATAAACATGTAGCAAGTTTATAAACAATTACCAGTTACAGTAACAATAAAAATATTAAATTGAACTTTCAATCGTTACAAATAAAGAATTCACACTCTTCATTTCAGCCACAAGATAGAAAAAGAAAAGTATCTTAACATGTACATGAGAGCGCCACACAATTTTTATTCTGATTATCAAAATTACATTCTATCGAAAAAACTACTGTTACTGTGACCACAATGCATACAATAGATGATCTGTAGTGATTACTTCTCAGAAGAGTTTGTGTCACTTCGCAGTGTTTTCATTCAAGCTGCATCATACATTGTATCACATGGGAGACATAATAAAATAAAGAACAGATCATACCGGATTTAACTTATTCTGGAGGCAACATCCCTGAATTTTTTAAAACAAGGGAACAGGGGCGCAGTGCCCTCATGCCATGGCCATGTGCCCCCTTACCCTGGGGAACAGATCCTCTGGCAACCATAAAATTCTGATTGACCAGGGATCACATGTGGCCACAGTCATCCACTGTGACCTGTCTTATAGTAATTTTGGCCCCAAGGATGCCATAGAATGCTCCATTTTAACTAACAATTATCAAAAACTCCACACCCTGATAGGAAGAACCCTATCTCCCCCACTTGGTGGCGGCGCTGAATTGCAGACTGCAATTTTTTCTAGAACAACCCCTGCCCCTAGTGATCAACAGTCAGCTGAATGTCTTGCTGGTTTGTAAAATTACCAGCCAATAGACTATTGTGTGCTCCTTACTCTACAACATTCTGAGAAGAACCTGTAATTCACTGATCGGATGGCTGACTACTAGTAGGCTTAATCAGAGATGTTGCCTTCACAGTAAGGTACATGTCTAATCAATTCTTTTATACTTGAGAAAGAAACAAGTCACAACATGTATTATAATTAATGAATTTTAGATAGTCTTTTCTTGAAATAAAAACTGACAAAGATAAGATGGAGATATACCTGATACAAAGTAGATGCCTTCTTTGCTACCTCGTTCTGATACATCCTGATCCACTCCCATGGTACACTAGCAACAGCAGAGATTATGATAATGCGAGTGCTCATTTTTCCAAACACATGCAGACTATGGTAAGAAGAGTCAATAGTAGTTTTTGGTCGTCTCTTAGCAACAGCTATAGTCTTTTGAAGATATTTCCCTCGTTGTTTTTCCATCCAACACCACATAATAAAAATCCCGATTAGAAAACATATCACACTAACTTTAAGTTTGGTTGAAAACAAAACTGCCTCAGCTACTGGAAAACTTGGTACATTGTCAACAAGTTGTAATTTTGCACTCAGTGTTGTTCGGAGTGTCTGTGTGGTGCGATAGAGACCATTGATTAGGTCAGTCATCAAAAAATCAGAATATGTATCTATTTCAGGCGTGTCTTGTTGCGCTCCTAGAATAAAAATAAGAAAATAACTTGTACAGTCAAACCTGTGTTATCGACTAGCTCTATATAAAGACCATCTATAGTGACCATTTTTATGCAGTCCCAAGGCATAACATAGGAGCAACCCGAGTATAAAGATTACCTGTTTTTTGTGACCACCCTTTTACCAATATTTTTGCAGATTCGCATTTGTTTGGAAACCACAATACAACTATAGTAATTGACCATTATCCGTTCACTACGAGAATCACGCGTTATGTGTGAAATCGAAGGTAAAAACAGGACGAACAAAGGTCATAGCGTCATTTTGTTGTCAAACATCTTGTGGGATTCGACAAACGTGAAAATATTTTGGGGGCATTTCCATGCTTAATAATGTGCTGTACACATTTGGTGATAGACAATTTCGATTAAGTAAGGGTATTCGAAAGCAATATTCCTCTGTCAAAGATCGGCTGGTCGATGTGAGCTACGAAATACAGAAACTCGAATTTCGAAATCAAATTGTTCGTTTTTTGCGGCAGACGTTCGACGCGCGTCTTACATGCATCTCGCGAGATCTCGCAATTGTACGGAAAATCATCTATTAGCATTCTGTTTATGAAACAATTTCAAATATCGCCGATTTACTATTTCAGTCATATTCTGTGGGTTTTAAATTCACGGTTTTATCATTTACATAATGTGTTCTATGCTAAATTTTACATATTCACTGGGTTTTAATTTAGCACATTTTCCAGTCAGTGAATTAAGCAAATTTAAAACCCAGTGAATAATTAATCCTTTTACAGTATATTACAAAATCAATATTGGTAAATGTACACATACACGTAAATTTGTTAATTTTTATTTTAAAGTTATTTTTCTAAAATATGACAGGTTCTAGGGCCTCTGTGATGTAACACTGGACTATAAATAGCTCCACGATCACAGTAAATATTATTCATTAGTGTTTATTTGATCTATTATGGGAGACACATACTGTGAAATACTTTATTTTAGCTGGAAATAATTTTCGCTGAAAAGGCATTTTGGTTGTTTTGTATGGAATTTATTGTCACTGATTTTTGACGAGTTGAATTGGAAATATAGGGAAAAAAGTATATTCGCTGAATTTTATTTTCACGGAATCACCCTTTCAGCAAAAATAAATTCCAAGCGAAAATAAAGTATTCTACAGTATACCATATACAGTGTATATACAAATATATATACAATTAATATTCAGTTATGTACAACTTCCATGACTCAAGAGCAGATATCATTCAATAAAATAGTGCTATGCTAACTTATAAGACATCTGAATTAAAAGACTTGCATCCTGCATAAAGTAACCTACATTCTGAGTAAAGTGGACTTACTTCGCCGTTTTACAAAGCAAATTTCCAACTGGTAGAACCAGTTGATTTTGAATTTTAATTTCCGTTTTACATCCAAAGTTACCGTTGAAAACGTTTGATTAGTAATTGTTGTCTTTCCACTCTTGCAATCATACAAGGGTGTACTTTCAACAGAACCGATTTTGTTTTGTTTTTCTTTTCTTTTCATAATAGTACACAAGTACTGTTAGTAACTGACTGTGTAGTTGTCACGCCAATAGTTTTTTTTTTTTTTTTTTTTTTTTTTATGCATTTGATTGCACTTTAGTTTTTTATTGATTGCTACGACAAGTTCACACATACTCTTGTGTCCTTAGCGTTTTTTTTTTTTTTTATTAGTATTTTCTAGTTTTTTTGATATCTATACTAACACTCATTGAATATTGTTTTCCGAAATATTTTTTTTTTTTTATATATATACTAAAGCTTTTTTTCCTTTTAGTCCCCCTGAATTTGATTTAAAAAGTATGAGAAATTTTCATAGCAACGCACTGCCCTACTTTAAGTTAGGTAGTTGGAATGTAAATGGCATCCAAAATAAGAGCCAGGATCATGAGTTTATTAACTTTATTTCTCCATTAGATTTTATTTGTATTCAGGAGACCTGGTTGAATAGTGATATAACCCAAGTTTCTCTCCCAGCTGTCTTAGATAATTATGAAATAATCCGTAAAGATAGACAGTCTGGAAATAACTCATCAAAATGTAGGAGAGGTGGAGTTGCTGTTTTGTTCAAGGACAAATTTAAACATTTCATCACTAGAATTAACACAGAAAATAATATTAATGATATTCTCTGGTGTAAAATTGATAAAAAGCTATTTAATCGTAGCAGTGATTTATATATTGGCTGCATATATATACCTCCAGAAAACTCTTCTATTTATAAAAATAATGAAAGTGATAAATTCTTACTGCTTGAGAGGGATATAGCACATGTCTCTGCTAAAGGAGATGTTATCCTGTTAGGTGATTTCAACTCTAGAGTTGGCTTAATTAATGATTTAGTAAATGAAGAAAATAATAAACATATTCCCCTCCCTCATAACTATATCGCTGACAACTTTAGAGAAAGACGTAGCATGGATAACAAAGCAAAAACAAACACTAACAAATTTGGTAGAAAATTAATTGAGCTTTGCATGGACAGTAACTTGATTATTCTCAATGGGCGCACCATTGGTGATTCATCTGGTAAATACACCTGCTACACAGCAAATGGGTGCAGTACCGTTGATTATGCAATCACATCTACTTTTATTTTTGAAAATGTTCAGTATCTCAAAGTGCATGACCTAACCTGCATCTCAGACCACTGCCCCATATCACTGTCTCTGTCTTTTAAAATTGATATTAACAATATTAACATAAAAAAAACGTGAAGTCAAAATGAACATGAAACCACTACCAGCAAAATACATCTGGGACAGTGAAGCAAAACTAAAATATAGGCAACTTCTTGAAATTGCTAAAGAAAACGAAATTAGCGACATTATAAACAAAATTGATTCAAACAATTGTGATGATGTTGTTACAGAATTTAGTGCTTTGCTGTCATCAGTCGCGGACAAAACTGTCAAAAAAATAACACCCAAAATTAGAAAAAAGAAAAAAAGAGAAACCAAATTATGGTTTGATAGAGAATGCTGGGAAATTCGAAATGAACTTAAATCTGCTAGCAAATTGTTTCAGCAATATCCCCTTGATCCGTTCACCAGGGGAAAATACTTTGTCATACAGTGTAACTTTTGCGTAGACTACATCTATATTTTTTTTTAAATATTCATATAGGATAATTAAGAAAAAGGAAAATTTTCTCCATATAAGATGCAAATCAGTCAAGCAAAAATAAAAAAAAAAACTCGTTGAGTCCCAGAGATTAACATCGTGTTTGATCTCCCTTTAGCCACAGGCGCCTTTAGCTCTCTTTTTACTAGCCCTGAGTACAGTCCTGTAGGTTGGCCTCCTTCCGTTGATCTTTCGGCCCCCACAGTCCTGAGAAGTCGCATAGACCGGGGATTCGACACCCGCCTACAAATTTATGGCGGAGAACCGTTCTGCAGTTTTCATGATTGTAACCAGCTAAAACATCTATCGACTAATCTAGCGATCACAAATACCTTTTTTGTGGCCGAAAAATGAACCTACAGCACTGGAACGTTGGCGAAAGCAAGTTTTACGCAACGAAACAACGTTTTGTTTATGAATGCGTCAAAAACAAGATGGCGGCGTATATTTTCGGTTGACGTTAGAAAATGTCGATTCTATCGACCCTAGTGGGAAATCTTATGTAATTTCGCTTCCAGTTAAGGTATTTAGAATAGTTAGACGTATCGACCTGCTTATTTTTAACTGCAAAGCTGAATGCCTCTTAAATCGCCCGATACACTCTTTCACAATAGTGTCGAATCCCCGGTCTATGCGACTTCTCAGGACTGTGGGGGCCGAATGATCAACGGAAGGAGGCCAACCTACAGGACTACTCAGGGCTATCTTTTTACCTCCATGGCTAGACAATTTAAAAACGTGTTTGTTCATAACTTACCAGTAACATAAAGAATCATGAAAACAACCAATATTGATACCAGCACACACAGTGATTTCCACACTTTACTATAGCACCTCTTTTTTGTTTTTGCCCAAGAAGCATTGTTTTTGTTAGCTGTTTTCTTTTGAGAAATTCCCGCTGCCATTTTGAAATGAGGAGTGACCTCAGAGTTCATCCTGTGTCGACCACTAAGATATTATTATTACATTTTATACAATTTAGTACAACGACTATTAATATATGATAACAAAATCATTAATCTATTAATATTTAAATTATTTAGAGAGGTATTTTATAATTACTTTTGAAAATCAATTCTTATGTTTATGTACGTAATATTTACTCGCGAAAAAGGCTGCCTAACTAAAATCAGAAAATCTTTCCCAAGATCCCTTGTGCTATCGCCATTTTGAATTATCAGTCGATAGAGTTGTGAGGGTAATAAGGTGTACTTCTAATAATTTTATTTCATCTATTAATATAGATATTGCTATTTTCGACAATTTCATCGATTGTATGCGCAGTAAATACTAAGCTCACCCATTCAGTAAGGTAAGTAAAACAAAATACTAGATCGTTGCTTTTTTTATTCTTTAAACAAGTAGACATGGGCGGGGAGCCACCCGACTCGTCAATAGACTTGTTTGTTATTGAATTGGTGTGGTCGGCACTACGTTGCAATAATTTCTTAGCCAAACGTCACTTAACGTCTCCATTAATTTCGATCCTCATCCTTTTATCTACCATCATTACTTTTCGTCTAACTGGAAGAACAGTCTCTACTTCCACATATTTCAGAAGTACCCAGCCCGGAAACGTGTTCGTGTTTGTATATAAATAAGTGTCATTACATTTTTAAAGTTCCATGTTTATAATTTCCTTACGATATATGTTATGTTATGTGTTGAGCTGTTATCACCTCTAAAACACACTAAAACAGCCACCATTGATACTTGTCTTGCGTCGTTCTTCGGCCCTACCCTCGGAACCGTGAGTTGAAACCAAACTGCATATTTCACCAATGAGATGACCGGTCAAAGGTCGTAGTGGTGAGTCACTCATCGATCTTGTTTGCATTCAGATAAAACTACGTCTGACACTAAACATAACAAAACATGACTTCTAGCCACAAAAAAAGAAAACGCCCCTTTCTTAGTGTGATGCCACCCATCCATATAAATATTCAGAGTACTGTAGTACATGTATTAGTATTTGGCCAGGCACCAAGAAGGTAGCATCACAGAAGGCTTGTGTTGGACAACAATTTTGATATACTGGTACAAACGTTTATTTCATTGATTATGTCAAAGAAACTCTGTAAGTTGACTTTTTTTTTAACGTTGTCAGTTTGATTTTATAATACTTGCTTTTCTCATGTTTACATACACCATACATGCCCATTCTTACATGTAGATGTACACCATGAATATATTACTAAATGTATGTAATTGTACATGTAGTTGGTTTCTCTAATGGAAAACTCACCAAATTTCTGGGGAAATGTTGGTTAACGTAATACAGCTGAGACTGTAATAAAGCCATACATTCTGAGTCTTCCTTGTGTTTCACTTCTCTTTTATGGCTATACTAGAATTTATTTCTTCTTCCTGTTTATCCACTTTCTATCTGTAGTCAAGTATCACTCAGTAAGTAATGTATTCACTTTATAACATTGTCATTGAATGACTGAACTTTATGTTTCAGAAATGTTCAATATTGCCCATGCTCTTATTTTTTGTATGTGTGCCTAGTTGTTACAGAATTAAGTGCAAAATTTTAAAATAGTCATAAAAATATCAAACTGCTTTACTGGGAGTATATATTATTTTTTGCCTTTTACTTTTCTCAAAAAAACTCTTGTCTTGTATATTTTTTTTCTATATCAATATTATTTTTTATACTTCCTATATGTATTGATATACATGTATTACACTCAGTAAAACAAATGGTTCCTAAGGTTCTATGACACAGAGTCTCAGTTACTTTCATGACATTTTTTCTTCACAAATGCCATAAAATCCTTATATTAACTAATAAAATTACTAGCAGTGAAATTGGTTCACAGTAGTTAGCCCAGTGGTAGATTGATAATACATGTACATGTACGGTAGCACTTGTATCCGGCAAGAAATATCTGAATAATCTAATTTATTGCAAAATGAAATTGATTATGAAAACAGCATATGGTTTTGTCCTTACAGGGTCAGTGTTCAGTTAAAACATCGATGCAGTAAATTTATATCAGCTTGCTTGGGTGTTGATTGCCCATACTCACCTCTCCCAACCTTGCTGTCTTAGGGCGGTGCCTTATTGAGTTTGAGTATGAAGTCATACACATGTATACATGTATTGAACAATGACATCATCTCCCAGCTGTCCTTCAGTCATCAAACAGGGCATGGCTTATTTTAGATTGGAAACTCCTCTAACCTCACATAATACCTGAACATTGTTTATTTACATTTTAAACATGTAGATGCAGATGTTCCACTCTTCTAATGTATTTTGCTGATACATTGTATAGTTAAAGCCCCGTTTCATTTCCCATTCTAAGAAGGCAATTATTAAAATAGACTACCATGGGTACATATCTTTTTGGCTTTCAATGAAACAAAATGTTTTCACTGCATAGACAAAAGGGATTACTAGTACGCAACAGATTTTAAAGAGATACATTTTGAGATCAGATCATAGTATAATCCATAATATCTAGTGTTGTGCAGACCATTGATTTGGGCTTTCCATTACTATTAAATTGCCTGGGCCCAACCTTTCAAAATACCCAGATAACATGCAATTGAACATGTTTTGGGGACAGTTGATAGTGTTGAACATACAGGTTTTGTACATGTACACCTGGTTTGGGACTTCAATTTAGAAAATAAAATACAACATGTCGCAAAATATGTTTCATAAATGATGTTGCTCAATATTCAATTTTGGAATTACATTGGTCTATATATTCAGTGTTCTCCCCAGCATTGAATTTGTGTGCGGGGCCGCAACGCTGCTTTCCCTGCCTGCCACTGTGGTCCCGAGCCGCCACGGTGATTAGTAAGACCGCCACAGTGCTTTTTTCATTGTTCATCCTGTGAACTGTATTACGAAATATAGAAAGAAATACGTAGCTATCAGGGATCTTGCCACGCTTCTGACCAGGACTATTGTCCGACGTACCGACCGACACGCATCCTATCCTGCCAGTCGTGGATTATATTTTGTAAACAATAGACGTAGTCGCACGATGTGGTAATGGCTTATAAAGAATACAAGTTAATTTTGTAAAATTAGCACCTCTTTGTTTGTAAGTAAATACTTTGACGATCGACGCAGTCTTTAGATTGAAAGCTAACATTTTTCAAAATCAATTCCACCCCGATATAACATGGGCAAAGCGGAGTTCATGATCAGTTTACGCTACTCAAGAAAAAAACAACGTGTTTATTGCGTGATTGGGTAAAATACATTTGAACTTTTATCATCGCGAATCATGTAAAAACTCTTCTTTCAAGACTTCTTTTTACCTTTTAAAAATTGCTTATCACCTATTTCGAAAACCATCATGCAGTTTTCATCTGAAATCCATAACAACACATCGTGCTAGGACATCGCTTTACTTCCGCAATGTAATTTTTATGATCACTACCATTCGGAAAACTTCGGGTTCTGACGACATTACCATGCGGTATTCTGATTGATTAATGGCGCTTTTGACCCATCGGGTCAAAAGACACATGCCTGTCAACTAATACGTCACACGTTATCATGGCGGTCTGTGTTTTTCACCGAAGCGATCGAGTGATCAAAAATAATCGCTCAAATTTTACGTTTATTCCATATTAAAAAAATATATAAAAATTTGTTTGCATGGCATGACTGAGTAAGAGGAATTATTGGTATAACAGGTGTATAACATCGCGAAGTAAGTTAAGTCACGTCGTAACTTTGATGATCGTTTGGAAGTATTATTTGTTCGTTCATTACTGTAAATGTAAATGTTGTAGAAGCTGATGGTAGGAATAATGAACAATTTTTTTGAAAGAGAATGTTTTTGTAGTAAATAAGATCATGCAATTCGAGAACATATTCCTGGCTGAAACGTTTCAAATGCGTTTCATTTAACAACTTGTTTGTTTGTTTTTAATAGTCTGCAGCATTTGCATTTCGATTCGACAACTTTTCATTTTTAAATTCAAACTCTTCAAAATTGTGAAACGTAATATTTTGACTCCAATAGAAAAAATATTTGCACTGTGACTGAGCTCATTAATATCCCAAAAGAATAGTGTTTATAACACTGTATGAAGCAAATAAATATGTGCCACATTGTTTTTGAAAATATATGTTGTTTGTTATGTGGATGTAAATGTGCTTTGGTCAATCTCTATTATGTAAATGATATGCAAATCATATGCAAATTAGTCCGCCACAGTGGTTTAAATTCCCGGGGAGAACACTGATATTTCTACATGGTGCAGATGCTACATTTGTTTTCAACTAAATAACTGCAAAATAGTAGTTTTACAAAAGTTTTACAAATTCTTACATGACTTGTATTACAATGATTCATAAAATTAAATATGAAATATGAGAAATTTATGAGACTATAATAACTAGTTTATCAAAATTAATCCTTGAGTATTTTTTTTTACACTTTAGATTGATCCTAAACTGACATTTAATTCCTTGTCCTGTATATATTACATAATAAACAATGATACTCAATCATGCTGAAGTTACCTTGAGTTTGTAATGTAGATTTGAGTTTTAGTGACTTATATTAGCATTCTCAGTTATATAATTATGATTTCTAGCATAATTTCTTATACTGTAAAATACTTTATTTTTGCTTGGAATTAATTTTCGCTATTTTCGCTGAAGGAATGATTCAGTGAAATTAAAATCTAGCGAATATACCTTTATTCCTATATTTTACATTCAATTTGTCAAGAATCAGAAATCAGTGATAAGAAATTCCATACAAAAGACCCAAAATGTCTTTTCAGCAAAAATTTATTTTAGCTAAAATAAAGTATTCTACAGTACACAACAAATTTAGAGATTTTAGCAGCCTTGCAGTATACATGTATATTCTAACATTTAATTTATATGAGAAAAGTTATACAAACAAACACATCAGTACCATACTTGCTTTGTTAGTTGTGCACTGTGGTCAAAATAAATGTTATTTTAGTGATCCAGCATATGAGAAATGCATTATTTTGTTTAAGCTTCTATTAGAGATGTCCTTGTAATACTGTAAAATGACTAATTTTCACTGGGTTTAAATTTCACTGATTTACCATTTCGGGCATATTCAGTAGGTTTTAAATTCATGGTTTTATCATTTAGATAATGTGTTCTATGCTAAATTTTACATATTCACTGGGTTTTAATTTAGCACATTTTTCATTCAGCGAAATAAGCTAAATTAAAACTCGGTGAATAATTGACCCCTTTACAGTAAATGATTACAGATGTTTTTGCATCAGCAACAAATTTTAATCTTTTCACTACCATACTCTTTTGCACAAATTTGTCTGCACTTTTTAGCTCTGCTGTCGACTTTGTCGAGCGGAGCTTATCATATGAGTGATTGTCCATCGTCGTTGTTCGTCATGGTTCGTGTCAATGTTTTACTTTTTCAACTTCTTCTTGAAAACTACAAGCCTAAATTTTAGAGCCAACAGAATCTTAGTCAATTTTCAGTTTTTACTCAAAAAATTTGGCTATTTTTGTTCCAATCGTCTGAAAGAAAGTACAAATGGTACTATTTTATGAATATATGATGTGATGAGAAGAGGGAACTGGTGGTGAAAATTTTAAGGTTAATTAATTAAAACTTCAAATTAAACTTAATTAAATTTACCCTTCTAGATATTTTCAGGATTTTTTAGACTGGCAACTTCTTTCTAAACAGATTCATGTACATGTACATGTATTACAATATTTAACGTAAATGAAGTGGATTTAAAAAAATTACTAAGTTGTTACAAATATGTAGAATGTGAAAGTGATGTTATGAAATTCAGCCAGAATACTTTCCATGGCATCAGACTTCAATAATTGCTTTATGTATCAAATTTACATACCGGTAATTGTAATTTCAGTCAAGATTCATTTCCTCTTAAATGTCAATCAAATTCCGAGAAAAGTCCGCGAACTTGTTTATGGATTTAAAGAATGTGCAGGAAAACATGTGTACAACATTTTGAAATTCTGTAAACAATTTCTCTACTAGTAATTTTCACGATTTGATGGACAAAGTTCTGCGAAAAATGCTGACACTTCAAGTCGTACATGTATGACCTCGGAGAAATTTTTGTTGCTACAAAATTACATGACCTTTCATGGAACCGCTAACATTATTCTCTTGCAAAATCAAAGTGGTTCATCGCTGGTACATGTAACTACAATGTACCTGCTATAAAATTTAAATTCTCACACAAGATGTAGTTTATGCACTCAACTATCACTTGTGAGAATTGACATTTTGCTAGATCAGCTGAAATAAAGACACTTTTATGGTGTACTAGTACTTTATACATGTACATGTAATGGTAGTAATTGTGACATAATTTTTCAGCATTGTAGCTAATTTATTTACAGTATTTACCATTACCATACAACTCCATTAGTAGTATCGAATACAGAGGTATACTTGTGATTAAAATAAATCATTTTTTAATGATTCAGTATACAAGATTTTTGTTATCATATGCAAATGTGCTTCTAATACAGCAAATACAAGTAACACTGCATACCATAATTTCTGTTCCCATGCATATTATTGTATCAACAAATCCAATAATACCGCAGTGCTTATTAGTAAGAGACCCTGGGCAAAATATTGTTTTTTTATGGGAGTGTAATGATGCCAGTCATGCATATTTACTAATGGTGTGGTGTCATGGGAAAATGATTGCATGCGCTCATAAAAACTGTGAGTCATACTGAACCTGCTGAGCATATGTCTAACTAAATTTAGCTCTCATATCTTCTATCTCTGCATTGGCCAGCTTTGCATCTGTGTCTTGGCTAGGTTTATATTCCATCTCTGCCTTGACCAGTGCTATCTTCTTTGAATCCATCTCTACCTTGACCAGTGCTATCTTCATCGAATCCATCTCTGCCTTGACCAGTGTTATCTTCATCGAATCCATCTTTGCCTTGACCAGTGATACATGTATCTTCCATCTCTGCCTTGACCAGTGATACTTTCATCTCTGCCTTGGCCAGTGATATCCTCTTTGTACATGTACCTCTTCCTTGACCAGCTTTATATTGCATTTCTGCCTTGTACAGCGATATCTTCCAACTCCTTTGGCCTGCGATATCTTCCATCTCTGCTTTGGTCAGCAATATCTTCCATCTCTGCCTAAGCCCTTGTACAGCAATATCTTCCATCTCTGCCTAAGCCCTTGTACAGCAATATCTTCCATCTCTGCCTAAGCCCTTGTACAGCAATATCTTCCATCTCTGCCTAAGCCCTTGTACAGCAATATCTTCCATCTCTGCCTAAGCCCTTGTACAGCAATATCTTCCATCTCTGCCTAAGCCCTTGTACAGCAATATCTTCCATCTCTGCCTAAGCCCTTGTACAGCAATATCTTCCATCTCTGCCTAAGCCCTTGTGCAGCAATATCTTCCATCTCTGCCTAAGCCCTTGTACAGCAATATCTTCCATCTCTGCCTTGACCAGTGATACTTTCATCTCTGCCTTGGCCAGTGATATCCTCTTTGTATATGTACCTCTTCCTTGACCAGCTTTATATTGCATCTCTGCCTAAGCCTTTGGACAGCGATATCTTCCATCTCCTTTGGCCAGCGATATCTTCCATCCCTGCCTTGACCAGTGATATCTTCCATCTCTGCCTTGGCCAGAGATATCTTCCATCTCTGCCTTGGCCAGAGATATCTTCCATCTCTGCCTTGACCAGTGATACTTTCATCTCTGCCTTGGCCAGCGATATCTTCCATCTCTCCCCTGGCCAGAGATATCTTCCATCTTTGCCTTGGACAGCAATATCTTCCATCTCTGCCTTGGACAGCAATATACTGTTTTGATAAGTGATACATGTATCTATGAAACCACAGTTTAGGTTTGCCAAGAGCATTTGTATCTGCATTTTTTGTACCTATAACTCAAAATATAATAATTCTGACTGATGTTGACTGATCGATACAATATTTTTACCGACTGTTTGTCTTTTTTTAATCTCAGCAATATTTTGATCATGGCTAGTAATATCATTGTTTATTAATAATAAATTGTTTTTCCATATACTTTGCATTATTGATGTTCTAAACTTGCATAACCTAGTCACCTCGCCTCTACATGTCACATTGTGCTAAACTGTATGCATAAGATTTATGTGTAATTGCTTTATAAATGTTTACATCTAACATCTCTTGTGTTCGTATACTGTTTGCCCTATTTTTACAAGTACATTCGTGTATGTATGTGTGATACATGTACCAGGATTTTCTCTAAAATAATCACTCAGGAGTTCGAGTTTAAAATCATTATAACCCCCCCCCCCCTCAAAAAAAAAATGTCGGTTTCTAAATCTGTTATTTATGATACGAACAATCAGCTGAATGTGTCTCCTTTCAGAGAAAATACTGAATATATAATAAAGGTTGTCATAATTGTGAAAACACAAGCATAAATAAATTCTGTATTTGTCGCATGTTAGGAAGTTATGTCTGCTTTTATTGTACATGTATTATTGTAAGTATTTTGTTTTTAAAAGTTTGTTTTCATTCCATGCAAATTCAGTAATGTTATTTTATCAAGCGAGTGGTTCTTGCTGAAATCTGTTTGTTCTTCTTAGTACTGAGTGAGAAATAATCTTGTTTCCATTTTTATTGCAGTGTCGAGTTGCCTGCCTTGGTTTGGAAGAAATTCGCATCATAGCACCATGTCTAAGCCAAAGACGCAGGTCATCCCATTGCATAAAGTGATTATGGTGGGCAGTGGTGGCGTTGGCAAATCGGCGCTTACTCTACAGTTTATGTATGATGAGGTATGTCTTAGTTGGTAGTTTTGTATGTTTACCAATGCACTGCCAAACTACAGTTTGTTTTTCGTCCAAACTATCATTATATCTATTTATACACGTTGCTGAGCGATCGCACTTGGGTTGCTCATTTATCGTATTCAAAATGTTTTAACCCTACCACACTAGGTATTGAATAGACTAGCTCAGCTATTGTAATTTTGTTTATTAAAGAAATTGTCTCGCAGACATGAGCAATCCATATACATTAGACGCTGAGCTTGTCATTGCGGAGGAATATAGCTGTGCAAATATGCATGCGATCATTTGCGTGACACCAAAACAATAAATATTTGATGCAAATGTGATTAATGCGAGACCCTAATACAATAAATGTGCAAATTAAGTGCACAAAATGACAGTTTGTGTGAAAGCTATACTGTACTAATACAATAACAATGCAAAAGCCAAAAGTGCAAGTTGCTGAATGACAAGAAGTACTAGTCGTACTGATCTCATCATTGCTTGCATGTCTGAACTTTATAGTCGTAAATTTATTACTATCTATTATCATTGAATGCTATATACATGTATACATGTACAATAGTATGTTTATACCAAATATTATCCAAGTGGTTCTTAGTCAGAGCTAGTTGTTTGCATTTCAGACTGTACGATTCATGGGAGATCCACATACATACATGTACGTGTAATTTGTTGTTTAAATATGCGAACTTAATATGTGGAGTGGGTCTTAAAATAAAATCAGATCTACCAACCATCGACTAACCATTTCTCAGTCAATATTCAGCATTCATGCGTGTTTTTTTTAGTATAGACTAATGTTGTTCACTTCTTTGCTTGTACTAAGATAGTATATAATGTATGCATACACAACTATTGTTACTTGTACATGTATAATGTTTTTCTGAATAGGGTATCAAGGGCACTGTGGTGGCATGTATGAATTCAAATATTTTTTTTTTTAATTTCTTGTTTACTACATAAACAACATTAGGAGTAGTGTTACAATAGTAGTTTCTAATGATATCCCGTAACTACGGTACATAGATTTCTATACACACCACATTGGCTTTATACATGTAAGAGACGCATGCACTTGCATAAAAGAGTGAGAAGTGAGTCCGGTCAAAATAAATCATATTTTTGTCATGATCCAGTATACAATCGATGCAATTTTTGTTTAAAAGTGTACGTCTGGCTGAAATACATTTCAAATACAGCGGATATGGTATATTCTCTGTACCATAAGAATCATTATATGTATTTCCATCAAACAAATCCTAGGGCAAACATTGTGTATATAAACAGCACCAACATGTACATGTATAAGATGAAAAAAATCATAACAATAATAGACAGTTAATTGTTGTATTTACATATAAATTATCAGACACTGCTTTTTTGTTTTCTGGGGAGAACACTGATGCCGGTAATGAGGATGATATCAGTTACTACATACTTATATGTAGTTTTGACCTTTTTTGACATTTGTGATAATTGCCTCTCTAAGTGTACTAATTACAGCATAGCTACATGTAGTGAAAACCATATTTGCCATTTGTTGGTATACATATTTGTATATGGTACAGATACTGAAAGTCATCACAAGCAATTACATATATTTCAACCATATAGAAATTATTTTTGACGAAAAGCATTTGTTGGCAAAGTATATTATTAGTTTAATCATTTGATTTTTTTTTTTAAATTTACATCATAGCCATGAATCTTATTGTCACATTTTACTCATTTTATGTATTTTTCGATTATCATTTTTCGGTCAACATTTTGAGAAAATTATAGAAATATTGTATGCAGGTTTGACTTGACTTTGGTGGATTAAATTGCAATCAAATTTTAGAAATAAAAAGCATCAAATATTTTCACTATTAAAAAATATCACACCTTCTTGGAATTTGAAGTTAAATGCATGTTCTGTGTGGCTGATGAAAAAAAAAAAAAAAACTGTTGAAGTGTGAACTCCTCATTGAAATAATCTTGCAATTAATTTGTGCTATTTTTAACAGGTGTTAATTAAAATAAATAATTCATGAAACTATTTGAGTGTGATATAATCTATTCACAAAACATTAATTAAGTATCTGCTATGAAATAATTAAGTTATTATGCAAATTACTCCTCCTAAAGTGCTTGCGATTGGTGGTATTTTATCTCACCTGAATTTTGTAAATTTTAAATTTTAAGAAATAAAAAAATCATTGTTTAAAGCATTAATTAATAATATGTATAAATAGTATTTCTAAATTTAATATTCTGTGTTTGCTCTGTAACACATACAGAATTTAATGGGCTTGGATTTTCAATAGAGTGCATCAAATGCAAAGCTGCAATACATTTTGCTCACTAAATAATCACTCAAAACTGCTCATACCATGAATCAACTTAATTTGTTTGTCCCCACCATATTTAATACTTATTCTCCTGAGCAAACGGTGTCTGTAAATGCACAATCCTATTTTCAAACATTGCAGTGACAGCTTTCCCAATTATATATATATTGCTATAGTTACACGTACAATAAATTTAGAGAGAATGTTGTAATTTAAAATATATGGGTTTATTTTTCCTGTCACGGTGACGGACAGCTTGCCATTAGTTTGTATGTGTGTTTTATTGATAACTTGATAAATATGTAGCAGTGGCCAATACAAAGTCCGGAAATTGAACAAATCAAAATCAATATGTCCTGTGTATGCATGTATATTCTGCATTGATGAGAACTGACTGATTTTGATTGAAAACGTTGTGAATTTAAGTTATTTTGACGACTTTGTGAATTTGAGTATTTTGTTTGTACAATATCTAGCAACTATAGATCTTGTAGTTCAACCTTGCTTAGTATTAAGTAAACACATGTACATAAATCTATAGAGTCATTTCATAAGCTGATGGTGTCATTGAAAAGTGAACAGTCATATTCTTTGATAGATGCAATAAATATTCACTGAATTCTAATTTCACTAATACATGTATGTATATGCCACTAAGTAAAATCCTCATGAACTTTGAAGTAACAATAGAACTGATAGTGTGAAATTAAAACTCAGTGAATGTCAGTGAAAATAAATATGCAGTCCATAATGAATCGTACATGTACTACATTCCAACATGTGTTCATTGACCTGACCCACTTACAATACATGCCTGACCCCCAATACTGTGTAGATAGCATTCCATTTATTGTACTGAGTAAAGATTATGAACATTGTCAATGATTCAGTGATGTATTACCATACTAGTTATCACTTATACATGTATATTCATTTTCATAAAAGTTAAGTTGACTGCGTGTGTATATGTAAAATAATTTATTAATGTTTAATAGATGATAATTTTGATGTAAATATTACTTCACTGTGAATATTTGATGTTTATGGTGAGAGAAGAGGATAAGGTATTTTCTTGATGCATAATTTAACATCTTTATTAAAGTTGAACAGACTTTTTATATTTTTATTCCGTTTTCCACTCCTTGAGATTTTTTTTCGGAACACCTAGACTTCCTAGTTTCCAACATTTTCTTCCCTTGATGCATCTTTTCATAGATGACTTACTTGACTTGTGTGTTTTTATTGCAGTTTGTGGAAGATTACGAACCCACCAAAGCAGACAGTTATCGTAAAAAGGTCATTCTTGACGGAGACGAAGTAAAGATTGATATCTTAGACACAGCAGGGCAAGAAGATTACGCCGCAATCCGGGACAATTATTTCCGATCTGGGGAAGGTTTTTTATGTGTCTTTTCAATTACTGAGCAAGAATCATTTCAAGCTTCATCAGAATTTAGGTATGTCTAGCGCCCTCTTGTGTCCATACAGGCGCCCTCTAGTGTTAATTTTTTTTAATGTGTTGACTGCTTCTTTTCAACAGTTTGACAATTGTGATTATTTGCATGTACACTCATTCGACATATGTCTTTATTATATTTGTTCCCTGGAAAGAAAGTATAGCATTGTTGCTAATTTGCATAACAAGTCTAATATACTGTAAAACATGTTGAAAGAGCGCATGCAATTTTAGCTAATTGTTTCAAAATGACGTAATAGCGAAATGTTGATTTAGCGAATCTCTCTTGTCATTGTTGATTTTCTGTTTTTCCAATACTTGTCTGTCGTGTGTCAAAACAAATGCGCAGTTATCACCTCCATAAAAACAAAGAAAAACTGTCAAGTGTAATTAAGCAGCGCCCCAGATTTTTATGTTCCGAATTACTGTATACAAATCCCTAATCCTTGGCCATTTTGAATTTATAATAAAGTTATTAGCGAATCTTGAATTAGCGAATCAGTTCTCTCGCTAAATTCACTAAAACGACATGCTCGTGAAAAAAACATGTTTTACAGTAGATGTCAGTATAGTATTCCTCCATAATTTGGATTTAAATTTACATTGTGTAATGTCCTTGGTGATGCATGATTGGCAAAAAGTAATACGTGTACAATTCATGGTTTGCAGTGTGTGCACTAAGTTTTCCTATGGACATTAAAATTCTAAAAGTCTATTTGCGGCATAATCTTGAAGTGGTATGCTGTGATCTCAAACCTTTAATAATTAGAGATATTTAGTCTTTTTTTTTTTTTTTTTAAATACAGTAGAACGTCGATTATTCGAACTGTTGGGGGAACATGCTTTTTGTTCGGTTATGCAAACAGTTCGGATATGCGATCTTGTGTGGGCGTGCTCAAGTTTACAGGCTCACAACACACAAATTCTAACGCACATGACTGTAATGAAATCAAACAATAATACATGTAGAGTACGTCATTAAAAACATTTTTATTTAATCGGTAATACATTGTAATAAAAATGTTGCATGCTGGAATGTTAAAAAGTGTTTCAAAATGTCCGTAAAATGTAGCGATAATAAAGTTCTTGGGAAAACCAAGTCCCGGAACCAAGTGAAGACGGATTTCTCTGAACGATCGTCATAGGCTGTTTTCGTTATCTTTCGTTTCAGTTCTGCACTTGAATCCATTTTACTGAAAAAAATCCAGCAGCTTTTGTTTTGCCTTGATGTCGGATATCATCGATTTACAAACACCATACTCGGTAGATAGATTGCTTGCGGTTTCGCCACGTTCTAGTCGATTTATAATTGACAACTTTGCGTTCAAATCAAGCACACCGCGTTTGCATTTCACTGGGGGGTAGCCACGCCAACGCTAGATAAAAGATGCTGATAAAGTAAACAGGTGAAAGGTCGCTTCGTATTCACTGTGTATAGATCAGCTAGCGGCTCGATGTTACCAGATTGCTCGGGGATTTTCGAATGGTAAACTGCTACAAGATGTCCCGATTTTATTGGATTCAGCAAAGTTTTTAACACCTAGAACGATTGACAAAATAAATTGTTGTAAAAATCCAGGTTGGCTACTGTGATCATCGGACGTAAACACTTTGACGCTGTGAACCATCAAACGGCCCGCCGACTGTGGTCGTTGGTTGCCGTTGTCTGCTGATAAACCATCAAAGAGGCACACCAAGGGGTTGTCGTTTCGTCTCTCTTTTTCACTGCACTATTAAACTGGCGTCGCTTCTGTGGCAAGACATCCCAGAAGTTATTTTCTTTCTTTTTTATTCCAAAGAGGATGTGACTTCTCATACTGGACATTAAAATTAAAAATCGGAAAAAACATGGGATCGGCTCATGGCCGCGTTTCTTTGACGGCAGTGGAACCCCGTACAATTTTCCCGGGAAACGTATCCGAACTGCGGTGACTTACAACTTGGTAAAGTCATAGAGGGTCTATGGTAAAGTTAAGGATCTGACTGTAAACAGTGGAGAAGACATTTGATGAAGTTTGTGTTTTTAGGACATTTTTTATTTACAGTGGAACACTGGTGTGGCGTAATAGGCTTGTCTGAATTTAAGAAATTATTGGATACTGTAATTCATTTCATTGTTTGCGCAGACACTGTAAACAATGAACGTACACGTGAAAGACGTCGGATTACATGTTAATAACAGCTTTATTGAAAGTGTTGCACCAGGAAATCACACAAGGCGACTGTAGTATTTATTGTTCACAGTTGACTTTTGTATTATACGGAACACAGCCAGACATGCATACAAACTTTGGGGGACACACAGTAGGTTCGGATAACCGAACATTTCGGATATCGTCCTTCGGATAATCGACGTTCTACTGTAAGTTAAAATCAAGTTCTTCGACATGGGTCCCATGTTACATGTATACACTTGCTGTAAACAATGTACTTTATTTACACAAAATTCAAACATATATTTTGAGGGTTGAAACCTTTGTGTATTGCCATCATCAGTTTTCATAAATCAATAACCTTTCAATTATTCTTGAATAATCGATCAACTTTATTAATCTTTAGTCTCTAAAACACTGCAGTAAGTTTAGAGTGGAATAATTAAAAACTAGTTACCATGGCAACATGTATGTCGATGTGCATTTGCATCCTCGTTTGAAAAAGGATAGTTTCCGGTTGTGGAAATGTCAAGTGTGGTTGTAAGACTACCCACTGGGTTTTATTACCTTCAGCATGTGCACTGTAAACTGTATGCTAACCTAGGGGGTACTGTCATGTGACAACACATTTTCTTCTTGTAAAAAGTAATTTCCCAGACCTTATTGGACATTAACATTTCATTTAATACCTTCAATATCTATGTCAATACCTTCATACAATGTACCTTTCATGTTACTGCCTACAATTCTGAGCGAAGTTCTGTTTAATCAAAAGTACTGTACATTGCTGTCCGAGTTGGCTTAACAATGACAATACACCTTACTTCCCCATTATGAATCAGGCTATTTGCATTTTATTTGTCTAGACTGCTATTTTAATTCTTCTAATTCAGTTTTCTCTTGGCATGACGATTTCCTTTTAGCTAGCATGTTATTTTAGCTACTGTGAATTACTTTATTTTAGCTGGAATTAATTTTCACTGAAAGGACTTTTTGAGTATTTTATATGGAATTTATTTTTACCAAGTTGAATGTAAAATATAGGAAAAAAAGTATATTCGTTGGATTTATTTTCACTATCATTCCTTCAGTGAAAATTAATTCCAAGCGAAAATAAAGTATTTTACAGTAAACTGTAAATTAAAAAATTTAAAATGTAGCTAATTTAAAAGAAAGTATAATCTCACAGTAAGATTGTTGGCACTTTAAAATTTAAATTCTGATAATTTGTGTATTGGGCCAAATTTGACAAGATTTCGTGGAGTCAGTGTTCTCCACAGGATGCAACTTGTTTTACTGCCAAATTGGTCTGACTCTGCCATAATCATCATGTCCCACAGTGGTTTATTTCCACTGTGCTATTGCTGACCTTTTAACTTCAAATTGATAAATGGTCAAAAATGCGAAAAAATTCTTGTGTAGTTTTATCACTCTTGATGCAGTAAGAGTTTTTTTAAGTGAAAAATATGATCATCACTATTTTTGTGAGGAATAATTATGCAAATTAGTATGTATATTTGTCAACACCACAGTCATGTAAATTTCTATTCTGAACACTGAACATTCTGAGAGTCCATGCTGAAACAACAGTTTTGGGCATACATGTACATCTCTGTTGGACTGTCCAATAGGGCTAGAACTATTAATTAACTGCCTTGCCTTTTAAAAAACGTACATGTTGTCTGTGTTCACACCATATCTTTATCTGTTTTACTGGGTTATGTACAGTGTCACCATTCATTAGGATTCTAATAAATACATACATGTGTATATACTATAAATAGATAATCAACATTGTAATTTAGACTCTGTTACAGTCTCTTGCCGCTTCATTACTTTGAATTAGCATCAGGGGCCCAAAGCACCTTACAAACTGCTTGCGGGAGAGTGACTGGGGAGTCTGGGTCATAGTGCTGTGTCTGTCAATCATAGTGAGATGTGAAGATAAATTTTCCCAAATACAGTGTAACAAACATCGTCCTGAATATATTCAATCTCATGTCCACAGTTGATTCTTTTCTTTTGTTCATTCACATGTTTCACCCTGCACTATTAAACAACAGCTTTCATCAACGTGTTTTATTTAGTGATTATTGTCACTACACTTTTTAACAAGTACACATCAAGTGCTTGATATACAGCTGTTATACTCACCGCTGCCAAGTTTCTCCAACCTGTCTTTCTGTGTATAATGATAACAAGTACTGTTGAGAGCGGTACACATGCATGTGTATAAAACAATGTATACCGGTAACGTGATTTCAACCACTCTCCCTGGTACGGATTGCTACAATGGTTTCATTGTCGATGACGCTAAAGCCGAACGAGTGCGACACTTGCTTCGCGGCTCTCAGTAAGATTTGCTTGAATCGTTTCTAAGGAAGTCAACTGTTAATACAACGAACAAAAAATAGGTTTTTTTTATTTTTTTTATTACAAGTATAGAAAAAGACCCCCTTGGCGTATGCCCGGACATGCCCTCAATCTCTTTATTGTATCAAAAAGGCGGGAATGGGCGTTTGCCCAGGCATGGGAGCTTACCCAGATAAATACGGTACATGGACAGGATCTGGCAATTGAGTCTACATTATCATTGTGTATACCATAACAGGGTGTTTGTTATTTTTTGAAAATAAATCTTTGATCATCCCTTCAAGTAATAGACCAAATGAATGAGCCCCAATAATGTCATCAAGGCACTTTGTGGATTTAATCTCATAATAATTCCCTATTTTGCCATACTGTTTTTTAACTTCAATGCAACTGCCTGAATTCTTTTTTTTTTGTGGGTAAATTATTGAGAATATCTCATTGGTGTATGGTACCCGAAAAAGTACCAGGATTTGTGACATTTCTCTATAATAAATACATTCATCATTCTAAATTTTGTGAGAGCACATTTTTGAGAATTCCACAAGTACTGGAAAGTCAATGTACCAGAGAGGTTGTCACTGTTCTCAGGTCATGTGACACATTTGTATCATACATTTGATACCACACTTAAATCTTGTGAATTTCGGGCAGTAAAAATTGACAGTAGGACCAAGGAAAAAAATTAAAAACTTTCTGATTAATTTGTTTACCCAAATCAATGTGCACAACTTTTAATCTTAAAAACTGTCATAAATTTGAACATTAATTTTTTTTTATTTTTCTAAAAGAAAAAAACAAAGTAAATTAAAAAAATAAAGCTGTTTCACACACTGATGCACACGAAGACTATAAAAATGTATATTATTTTCTTTCTGTCATAATGTAGTCATTTGTGCGTACAAGGTACATCCATTATGGAAATGCTATGTGTGAACAAAAGGTGTATACCGGTATTCTCTATACGAACAATATTTTACTAATAGTAACTTCCAACAATTTTGTTGTTTTCCAGAGAGCAGATTCTCCGAGTGAAAAATGACAAAAATGATAGGATACCCTTTGTTTTAGTTGGAAACAAGTCAGATTTGGAAGAAAGGCGACAAGTTAGTATAGAAGAAGCACAAGCAAAGGCTGCTGACTGGAATGTGACGTACGTTGAGACGTCAGCGAAAACTAGGGCAAATGTTGATAAGGTGAGTGTGTCGTTCTCTACATTTTGTATGTAGACTAAAATCTGTGCAATATTCTCCTCACTATAGGGCACTCCCTAACGTCAAGAATCTGTGCAATATTCTCCTCACTATAGACTACTCCTCTAACGTCAAGAATCTGCAATATTCTCTTCGCTATAGGCCACTCCTCTAACGTCAAGAATCTGTGCAATATTCTCCTCACTATAGGGCACTCCACTAAAACATCAAGAATCTGTGCAATATTCTCCTCGCTATAGGGCACTCCACTAACGTCAAGAATCTGTGCAATATTCTCCTCGCTATAGACTACTCCACTAACATCAAGAATCTACGCAATATTCTCCTCGTTATAGGCCACTCCTCTAACGTCAAGAATCTGCAATATTCTCTTTGCTATAGGCCACTCCTCTAACGTCAAGAATCTGCAATATTCTCTTCGCTATAGGCCACTCCTCTAACGTCAAGAATCTGTGCAATATTCTCCTCACTATAGGGCACTCCACTAACATCAAAAATCTGTGCAATATTCTCCTCACTATAGGGCACTCCACTAACATCAAGAATCTGTGCAATATTCTCCTCGCTATAGGGCACTCCACTAACGTCAAGAATCTGTGCAATATTCTCCTCACTATAGGGCACTCCACTAACGTCAAGAATCTGTGCAATATTCTCCTCGCTATAGACTACTCCACTAACATCAAGAATCTACGCAATATTCTCCTCGTTATAGGCCACTCCTCTAACGTCAAGAATCTGCAATATTCTCTTTGCTATAGGCCACTCCTCTAACGTCAAGAATCTGTGCAATATTCTCCTCACTATAGGGCACTCCACTAACGTCAAGAATCTGTGCAATATTCTCCTCGCTATAGACTACTCCACTAACATCAAGAATCTACGCAATATTCTCCTCGTTATAGGCCACTCCTCTAACGTCAAGAATCTGCAATATTCTCCTCACTATAGGGCACTCCACTAACGTCAAGAATCTGTGCAATATTCTCCTCACTATAGGGCACTCCACTAACGTCAAGAATCTGTGCAATATTCTCCTCGCTATAGGGCACTCCACTAACGTCAAGAATCTATGCAATATTCTCCTCGCTATAGGGCACTCCACTAACGTCAAGAATCTATGCAATATTCTCCTCGCTATAGACTACTCCACTCAGTGTTCTCCCTAGGCTCAGAGGCAAGCATGGCGGTCTAATTTGCATATTTTTCAGGATTCACTCTCACAAAAACAAACATACAAGACAGTATTAAAATGTATGAGAGACTTTATTTAAATTACATAATACTTTAAATAATATACCATAATTTGACAAGATCGTCATTTAATGTGAACTGTTCCATAAAACTTGTTGTGCTCCAAACATTGGCTGCCTTACTGTAGTTAAAGTCGATCGTCATAGACTTGCACGGGACTTTGTTCCATAAAGAAGATCCACTCTTTGCAATCATGTTGTGCTTTGAGCATTAACTGCACAACATTCCTAGCGGGAAAAAATGATAAATAATAAAAAAACAACAATGAGGATTGAGGTTCAAATAAATGTTAACATAACGATTGAATTGTGCCACGATCGGGAACCCAGTGGCGTATGGATAGGATTTCGTCTGCAAAACATGTTGTTTACATGTTGGTTTTGTCAGGTCAACGACAAGGAGACTCGGGAATTTCAAGGAAAAAAAACATGAGGTCACTATTCAATTAAAATTAAAACGTAATAATAGAATTATGTATACAAATCGGGATTCCATCGATCATAGCGCGTGATGATAGCAGCTGTCGTTCGCAAGACGTTGACAGGCCGCCATCTTGGAAATACCTGCACAGGTCAACATGTGACCGGAAGATTACAAAATTCGATTTTTTTTTTGCTTGGACAAATTATAACATACGCGTACCCATTAATCTATGAAGATATCCATAAATAATCTAAAAAAAGTTGACAGTAACGAGTGATGTTTTTTTTTTTCATGTCGTGTCTATACCAGCCTCGTGTCTAAGATGTTGATTGAAATCGGTGTAGGCCTACCATGTTCGGTGTTCTTACGATCGGCAAAACAACACACACTGGCATTTTATTTCTAAAATTACGAAATCTTACCTGAACAATTGACCTTAACCAGGGAAATGTCTTTTTCCACGACTCATGAAAACCAGCCTCACGCCGTTTCTGTGTTTCTACACGCTTCCGTTTCTGTGCTGTGCTAGCGGTGATTGTACGTTTTAGCCGGGCGGCATCACCTTTTTTTCCTTTACATGTTTTGTCATATAGCATCTCGGTGTTTGCAACTTGAGTGACAATTTGTTCCCCATTGACAGCGTCTGTACTTCACACGTGTTTAACAATGGGACTGTTTAATTTGTCCCGGCAAGTTCAAACCGCCGTGGCGTAGACGGTGATAATTTATGCAGTGCTACGTGTGAGCGGGTCAAATGGACGTAAACAATGCATCCTATTAACATGGCGGTGAAGTTGTAAGCATGGCGGTCCGAGCCCAAGCGTGGCGGCCGGGTCGCCAAGCATGGCGGTGGCGCCATGCTTTGTTCTATGTGGGGAGAACACTGACTCCACTAACATCAAGAATCTGTGCAATATTCTCTTCACTATAGGCCACTCCACTAATGTCAAGAATGTGTATAGTGTACCACTTGCTAAATACCTTCCCACTAATGCCTAGAATCTATGTATTCCAACACAACTCCTCTAATGCCTAGCATCTATGACGTGTTTCCCTATAAGCCATTCATTGACGCCTCGAATCTATCTAGTGTTACACTTATGTGTGGAATCTATGTAGTCTTTCACTCACTACGGTATTTGCCACTCCACTAAAGCCTAGAATCTACCGTTAACGGTACAGTGTATGCAATACTCTTTTTCACTATACATCACTTCACTAACTGCAAGAAACTGTATTGTTTCAATCACTCTACACCATTCCATTAATGCCTAGAATCTACATGTATGTGATGTTCCTACCACTGTTCGCCCCTCTGTTAATAATCTGTGTTGTGTTGTGCTAATGCCTAAAATGTTTTGTAGAGTTGTTTAAAATTTGACAGTTTATATGTTTGTTTTTTTTAACTTGACAGGTTTTCTTTGATCTTATGAGGGAGATTCGAAACCACAAGGCAGAAGATGGTCAGAAACAAAAGCAAAAAACTGGTAAAAAGCAGGGTGGAAAAAAGAAGAAGTGTGTCATTCTATAAATTTTTATAATCTGCTAGTCAGGTCTTTTGTCATGGACACTCAAAATCACAAAACAACAATTAAGTCTTAGGGTTTAGTCAGTAAACTTCTGTCGGTTCTCAATGAAATTGAGATATCTTTGCATGAAATGTATCACGTCTGAAAGGACACTGTAATCTTAAATGATGTGTAGATTTCTTTGATAGGTACTGAGCAAAGTCCATGATATCTAATCTGACATATGTCACTCCTGTGCACTGGCCACATTGAAGAAGAAACTTACCTAAGAGTCTTAAAAAAATGAGCCACCATGTACATGTATGTAGAGAGACTGTGTTGATTACAAGCCTGCTATGTGAACCAATTGCAGTTGAAGACATTTTTATTGTGTGTATATAATGTTACTAACGACTAAGAAGTCTTAGTTTCTAGTGATAGTTGATGTATTACCCGCGACATACAGATTTAAAAAAAATCTATAAAGCATCACGGTTTTGCATTTATTTAACTAGATTGTCATAAGTTGACTGTGTTCACAAATATTACCATATAAATGACATTGTTTATTATTAGTTTTGAAAATACTTTTCTTTTGATGTTTTACCTTTGAGCTGATATTGTTTACTTATACCATATGTGTCTTTATTTCGAGTAGTTTTCAGACAATTAGATAGATCAGAAAGGTTAGAGTACATTGTATAACTGAAGTACAAAAATTGTTCAAGATTATTGAGGGGAAGGGGGGTTCGGTCGGTCGCATTTATTTAAAAAATTTTCAAAATCTAAAATGGCTGTGCATCATGGCTCATACTAGAATAGACTAACATAGTATAGCAGAACTTTAATGTATAGTTGATTGAAGTGCAAATCTGTTTGTGGTCATTTGATCCAACCAACAGTTCGCAGACTACTTCATAAAAACACACTCCCACATTGTGAGATAGTTGTATTACTGGCTACGTTTTTGTCGTGGATTATACTGTAAAACAGCTTCCCAACACTTATGAGTAATTATAGATGCAATGAATTGAGCAGAATACCATGCCAATTGCCAGATATATCTAGAATATGTAAATTAAAATGACACGCTTACAATTCCAAATGTGTTTCTTACCAAAGATACCAGACTATTTATCTCTGTATCAAAAGAGTAACTGTTATTAAGGTAGAACAAAAATGCCATTTGCTGCTTGTATTAGAAGTATATTCTGTCATCAAAGCCAGTTGATGTTAACTCTCAGTTGACGTTTAACTCTCAGTTGATGTTTAACTCTTACTTGACATTAACTCTCACTCGACATTAACTCTCAATCGACGTTAACTCTCAATCGACGTTAAATCTCAATCGACGTTAACTCTCAATCGACGTTAACTCTCAATCGACGTTAAATCTCACTCGACATTTAAACTCAGTTGACATTTAACTCTCAGTTGACGTTTAACTCTCAGTTGACATTAACTCTCAGTTGACATTAACTCTCACTTGATGTTTACTCTCACTCGACATTAACTCTCACTTGATGTTAACTCTCACTCGACATTAACTCTCACTTGCCGTTAACTCAGTTGACGTTAACTCTCAGTTGACGTTTAACTCTCAGTTGACGTTTAACTCTCAGTTGACATTAACTCTCACTTGATGTTAACTCTCACTCAACATTAACTCTCACTCAACATTAACTCTCACTCGACGTTAACTCTCACTCGACATTAACTCTCACTCGACATTAACTCTCACTTGATGTTAACTCTCACTCAACATTAACTCTCACTTGCCGTTAACTCAGTTGATGTTAACTCTCAGTTGATGTTAACTCTCAGTTGACGTTTAACTCTCAGTTGGCATTAACTCTCACTTGATGTTAATTCTCACTCGACATTAACTCTCCCTCGACGTTAACTCTCACTCGACGTTAACTCTCACTCGACGTTAACTCTCACTCAACGTTAACTCTCACTTGATGTTAACTCTCACTTGATGTAACTCTCACTTGATGTAACTCTCAGTTGACTTTTAACTCTCAGTTGACTTTTAACTCTCAGTTGACGTTAACTCTCACTTGATGTTAACTCTCACTTGATATTAACTCTCACTTGATATTAACTCTCACTTGATATTAACTCTCACTTGATATTAACTCTCACTTGATATTAACTCCCACTTGACGTTAACTCACAATTGACAATTAAGTTTTTGACAGCTTTAAAATATTACTCAATCATTATCATTTACTTTCTTTATCAGAAATATAGTAGTTTATTGTAAATATTAAAATTTGCTGATTTTTTTTTGAATTATGATTGCACTGAATTGGATAAACATGTTCTCAGTCTCTACCTTCTTTGCTACTGACTTTGTTGATCGTATGTTCAAATAATGTTTGTTGAAATGTTCAAATAATGTTGATTTTTAAATGTGAATGGCCATCTAATTTTTATTCTAAAATTAATGAAATTCAAGGAATTTATAAAAAAATTGGAAGAAAATGTCCACGCATATTGGATGCAATGTGTAAGTTTTGTTTCTGTCTGCGGTTATGGCGATGTGACAAGCTTCTGTCAGGCCTGTTGTTTATTACTTCACGGTTTTCAAACTAGTATGCTTCTCCACATAGGACACCAATGCCAATTTCACGACCAAACAACGCTGCACATCCAATGAACTAGTGCTTCCAATTTTATGCGAACCAGTAAAATTATTTTATTTTACTGTAGATGCATTAATCATTCATTTAAATTTTAAACTCTCTATTTTCACTAATAAGAAGAGTCTGCTAAATTTAATTCGTGTGACCTTGTCAAATTACAATAGAACTTGTATACTGACAAGGCATCAATTTGGTGTCTCTCTGAAGTTCAAGCTCAAATCTGGCAAGGTATCAATTGCCTTTGATTCCTTCGTGAAGTACTGTACTGGCACATTCATGAATTTAGAATCCAAGTGGAAATGCACATAATTCTCGTTCGACGTTGCTAAGATACACACTACTGTACCATATATATCTATGGGCTTTGCGCAAGCTGCTTCAAAATGCTGCTCGAAAAGCTGGTGAAAAAGTTAAAGTTAATGCTAAAGAAACTGTACAAACTCAACTTTGAAGTAATCTGAGCAACCAAATTTATATATGTTGCACGTGTAGGTTTAATCTTTTTACACTGTTCATGGGAGTCTCAACAACTAATCGTAAAGTACAGTTTTCCTGATGTATGCCAGGCAGTGAAAATGCCTGGATGGCCTGCCCCTCGAGAATAGTGAAATTAAAATGCCAGTGAAAATAAATGCTTTTACATTATTTTTTTACTATGTTTGCCATTGATTTGACAAATTTAAATAATATTTGTTGTATTCAAGGTGCATACGTGGTTGTATTTAAAATAAAGCTGAAAGCTGTTTTCATTTGATATATACTATTTCAGTATATTTGTGAAATGTACACATTTCTTGTCATTTGTATCTGATGTGCTGATTTTCATTATTAATTACTTATTCTAATTTGCTTGTGGTGCAGAAATTGACCAATACAAACAGAGCTCTGTCAGTATTGGATTTCTATCTCTATCGGTCACTTTGATTAGTTATGAGACCAGTGAGAACTATGTCTCTTCGATTGGTTGTATAATTGACCAATGACATGTTATTTTCTATGATTGTTAGGTAATCTGTCATTATTTTCTATTGGATTTCTCAGTGATTGGTACTATTTTGAAAGGTACACAGACTGCATATTTAATTAGGTAATCAAAATAGATTTTTATAGTGACAAAAAATGGTAGTAATGACGAAATTTATACAAATTTCTGATGATACCATGGAGAAATAGTCCAAAGTATTTGTGTTCATTGTATAAATTACGGTAGAAGTGGTATATTTCTCATAGTTTTGACGAATGTCTTCACTATAGTTGATTTGATAATGTGTAACTGATCAAGTAATAGCGATGTTTCAACCATCTGATATGTTGATATGTTAACATTATGGAGATTGCACAGACCATATCAATGTTAGGCAAATTTGTGTGCATGTCATTAAGGTCCATTAACTGGATATGTTAATGAGATATTGTGTGTATCTGTTCTTGCTTGTCTCATTTTTTATTTCGATTTTGTTGTTAGATTGTCTTTCATATTGTACGTGCGTTGCACCACATTTTAAACAGTTAGTCTGCATAAATTTGCATACACTAGATAAATTCTATTCTTGTATCCAATCTGACATCCTGTAGCCGTACATTTTGAATTCTGCATTACTGTATTCTTGCTCGGAATTTATTTTTGCTGGAGAAACAAATCTATGATAATGAAATCTACTTTCGATAAAAAATAAACCAAGATGTTGTTTTCCACAGTTGTGGTCGTCGCTGTTGCCATCAACAATACAGCATGGATTTTTTTTCTTCGAACAAACTAGTTTACGCTCGTATTTGTTGCATGGAACCCATATTAAACAGTACATGTATCGACGCCCACCACCCTTTAGTAGCATTTTGACAAACTTCCAAATAACCCTACTTGGGTTGTAGGTACTGTCATTGATGTATTGGTCAAACCTGGAATCTAGTGTAGTAGTATTTGCTGTAAATGGTTGCTGCATGCTGTTTAAGAATACAAAGTAGAGGCATATAGAATATGGCCATAATGTATTAATAGAAGGAAGTACAATTGGTTTGTTCCTCACTTTTTGATACATACTCTTTTTGTTCATTAATTTCAAACCAGATCTAAATTTGGTTTCAAATGTGTGTTACCGTAGTAACTGTTGAGTTCTTGCATTGATTTTGTTGGTTAGTAAACTTGTGAGAATGTTATATCTATTATGAGTTTTTATGTACCGGTAGTATGAAGATTTTTTGTTTCTTGTCCTTGTTCCTTCCCATTGTAAATACATCTCAATAGAGACTTGAAATTTGAGGACATTTTTATGTTAAGATAAATTTACTGTAGTTATTATTAGTATGTATTCTAGATATTTCAATAAATGGCATGCATTGTTCATCAAATAAAAATGTAATCTTAGAATCTTTTACTGTTATGTCACATGTATGTAGGTCTGCTTGGTGTGAAATGACTTTGACAAATTGAACACTTAAGTAAACCCATTCAGTAGCCAGTATCTCAGTGTTGAGCAGCGTGGCTGCATGTTATGTGTGGAGGCAGAAATAGTGCAACCACAGTAGTAGACGCGTTTCCCAAAATAAGCATTGCGCGCCACCTAGTTGCACCACAATTTTGGGGCGCACAATGCTTATTTTGGGAAATGCGCCGGCGCATTCGGGTGGCACAGAGTATCGATTTTGATCCCCACACATACCTCGTACAACCCAGCTGATGCTGGTCAAGCTATCTCTGTGTAGGTACAGCCCAGCTGCTATGCTTACAGGTAGATGTGGCCATCACGACTTCTACAAGTAACCACTGTGGTTGCACTATTTCTGCCTCCACACATAACATCATGTAGCCACACTGCTCAACAATTCATGAATAACAGTCTCAATGTCTCTTCACATAGTAGTAGTCGTCACTACTACTACTACTTCATCACATACTACATTCATTTATGTAGCACTTAAAGCAGAAGGGTTGTCACCTGCGCACGTGCAGGAATTGAGTCCCAAGCGATGATAACACATACTAAAAACGCAAAGGCTCATGGGTAGACGATTGTTGTAAACAATGACACGCTATGGCCATCTGACGCATGCGCAGGTGATCACTCCCCCCGCTTTAACCATCATCTTACTTTCTCGGAATTATTCTATTTATTCATGGACTTCACTATTGGGAACTCACTTGGGACTATCCCAGGTTTAACCTTAGTTTGTTTATTTCCATTTTGCATTGTTTGTGGTTCATATTGAGTCCCCTTTAAAAAAAAAAAATGTTTTCGTATTTTTTTTCATTGGTAACAAAAAATAGCAAAATTTTGCTAAAAAAATATACTGTTCAAAGGATTACTGTAATATGTTTCTTATAGAGGGCGCACCCACACAAATGAAACATTTAAATCGCATGAATTCAATAAAATCCTCAAATTGTGAAGATTTCTAGCAGCAAAAATTAAGTGGTTTACAGTACCGGAATATATAGTGTTTTGTGAAGTATGTGTTCATTATTTTTAAGGGATCTCTATTGAAACTGCTGCTAAAAGTAATTTTATGCATTTGAAGTTTTTTCTCAAAAAACAAAACTGCTATAAAATCTGTATTAGACACCGCGGCTTCTACTAAAATGGTACAATGCAAGAGAGGGGATATGGCTTCTATTAAAGCATCTACACATATGAGAAATGGTGAACTTTTGGGTCTCAATTGTTCAAAAAGAATGGGTGTGACTTCTATTAGGGATGCGGCATCTAATACAGATTATATGGTAGTAGTACATAAGCAGAGAACATGCATATTTGTCATTCTTTGCTTAGAGAATTATGAAAAGTTGACACATTCCTGATTTCAGTTTTTTTCTCAATTATTGTAGCATTTAGAAACTGGTTATTTTCTTTTGGGGGTGGGTGATGCCAGGAAGTATATATGGTATTGCAGAAGTAGGAAAAGACCACTCCACCCTCAGCAAAAAAAACAAAACGGGGTGCCCCCCCATAACATCTGAAAATACAGTGACACCCCCAAAGAACTTGATTTTTTGTTATTAACTACTTGGTTTACCATAGATAAAGTTTTGTGACGTGTCTCCTGGTTCCTTCTCTCCTCCCTGATCTGGCGATATAGACATCCTGAATTGTCTCAGTTTCTTCATCTTAACAATCACTCCTGATTTCTTAAACAACAATTTTAGCAATCTCTGAATCATCATCCATAGAATGTGTTTATTTCTATCGATGGTCTGTGATTTCTTAATGTTCTCCACTATTTTTTTCTGCATCTCATCTCTCTCTGCTTTTTATAGAACATCACATGTGACAGTTCTGACTTTAGCTTGCTTCTTACCCTTCCTAGACAAACTGATGTTTAGATATCGTCATATCTGTTAGTTTACCATTTACAACAATGTCCAACCAGTTATAGTCTCTATATTCTTTCTCCTTCTTTTGTTGTGGTAGTGCAGGAGATAATGACATTTAAGAATTTGAAAATATACCATATACCAGGTTACGTTATTTACTGTTGTTTTGATATCTTTTCTTAAAGCGGGAGGCGCATGCATGGGAATTGAGTCCCAAGTGACGATAACAACACGCGCTAATAACGCAAAGGCTCGTGGATAGACGCTTGTTTGTAAATAATGACATGCAATCTCCTTCCCAGAGGCCTTTGCGCTCTACGCAATGATAAGTAACGCGTATCGAACTGTGCGGAATTCGAATGACATGCTATGGCCATCTGACGCATGCGCAGGGGACGACTTTAATAATAAATTGTATTTCATATATACCATATTCATTTTTCGCAACCTTCTTTGATATTATACATTATGAGGAGTTGAATTATTCTAAGAAGAAAACTATTTGAGTGCAAGCATTGATTATTTATTAATAATTAAACAAATACAATAAACTTTACATTTTGTGGAAAAATAAAAGTTTGAAATTTTGAAAGAAAGTTGTAAACTTCAATGTTTTTGTGCAATAAAAAATGTACAATAATCTGTAAATATTTTTTGCACACAACAAAATTGATTGACCCCCCCCCCAAGGCTATGGAAAAAAGGCCACCCCCTATTCAATTTCAAAATAGAATGTCCCTGTTTTTTACTAGTACCCCCCAGCTGCAGATAATAATGAATTCCTTAAAATTATATATTATTCACGAGCTCTACAGTATGCAAATTCAGGGTCAATGGAGCACAGTTGAATCTAAGGGCATAGTAAATTGCTCAAATATACTATATATATTTATTTTTTTATAAAAGCTGTGATTATTTTAACTGCAAAAAAGCAGTTCAAATAAAAAAAAACAGAAATATTCACAGAATAAACGTTGAGAGCGAAAAATGTTCTGTTCTATTATCTCATTAGACAAAATGTGAAATTTTATCGCCTTAAAGTTAATGAGTACTAAAATAAAATAAAAAAAATCGCTTTAAAACAACTCTCCCGCTTTTATATATGTGTCTGACATCTCTAAGCAGTTTTTCGGACGGAGTATTGACGCTATTTACGCCACCAGTGTTTGGCCGGGGAAATCTAAACGGAGGCAATGACGTCACATTACAGCTGATGATTCAATATGGCCGGCCGATTGCTAAACTGACCGGGTTTCTTTATTGTTACGTTATTTTGGTTAATTCTACTATACACAGCAGGTAAGGGGTTGCGATACTGCAAAACTACAACTTTCAGTATTAAGATTTAGTTTTATTTTGTACGTGGTGTATCATGCAGTACATTCAAATGTAGCGGATCAAGTCACATGTCAACCTGTTTGAAGATTTATTTTATTTACCGTACCTCAAATTCTTATATTTGAAGTTACTTAACGACCACTATCGCCATTTTAAACTACGATCAAAATCATAAGTGAACTGTGCATTTAGAATCCATTAACTAGTCGGCAGCCGACAGTTAATATTGGCCTGAGTGAGCCGAGTAGGTATTGGTGATGAACTCCCATGGCATTACATCTACAGTACATGTGACCAAAACGATATATTCTTAATTTTACCAGTACATCTCTTAACTGGACACCCCACCCCCACTCGAGCTGTATATTCTTTTTGGTACGGGAAAGTGGTTTAGTTTACACACATTGGATTAATAATACACCGTTTTATCATAGGTAACAAGCGACTGTAACCAGAGCATGGTTTAGGATTTTGACTTTGACACGCTTCATCTCCACATGTGTCGATCTGTGTAAATATTTTTAAAAACTTCAGCCCAGAAAGTTTTTCTCATTATTCACAACATCAATGCATATTTTCAGACAATGTAATTTATCGTCACACACATTTACTGACTAGATGTCACAACCTATAGTTGCGAATGCTGCGTAGATTCTAAACTATTACTAGTATGTCACAACATAATTTGATGATAATGTTTTCTTGCTACAGGAGCATAATATTAAATACCTATTGCGCTGTGAACAAACATGGATGACCATGAACATTCTATGCAATCGTCTTATAGTGTGACTGATATGGAAAAAGAAATGGAAGATCTGAAGAGGTTTTCCTATAGCACCAAGTTTTCTGAGGACATCAACAGTCAAATGCAGATACCAGATAAAATTAGCATGACTGGAGATGAAGGTGGTGATGTTGACTTCTTTACGCACACGAGTACGTCAGCATCGGGTATGCAAGTACCGGATAGGATAATGATTGGAGGTAATGTGTTCAAATGTTGCAATGAGTCTGTTTCTTGTACTATGTAAACACCTGTGTAGATACCGAGCTGGACTGCATTAGCGCCCAGTGTCCTCAATTCAGAAAATCAAATTTATGAGGTTAAAAATATTATAGTCTGTTGGAACACAGTCAAAGTCACAATCATCATCATTATCTTCACTGCCGAATGTGTTGGATCGTACACAAACTCGTGATTTGACCTGCAACAACGTCTTATTAACAATCAGAATGCTGTGTTGTACCAACGCAGATCTGTTGGAATTGATTTTGGCGAATAAATGGCATGGTTTTTTCAAAAAACTGGTAACTAGCATTTTTTGATAGGTAAACTGGATATGGCATGAGATATTTACCGCATTTTACTTAACAGGTCATTGTCGAATCATAGTTTACGCATGGTTACTGTTGTCGTCGCATTCACAACGTATTCACGACAGTTAATCCACACTGTTTCATATAAAAGCGATTACCAGTATTCATTAAGCAAAGATCAAAGACCAAGTTTTAAATTAGTGGCATTTTGGAGGGGTGAGCTTTTTGCCAAATGTGACCCCGAATATAAAAATTGCGCAAAAGTGGGGGGTGAGCGCTTTACTGGGCATGGGCGCTAACACGATCCAGTTCGAAAATGTGTTCAATTGTTGCAACGAGTCTGTACATGTGGAGATAATATGAGGTTATTACAAGAATACCTCAAAGTATACATATGCGGAGGTCGATGAGTGGCGTACTGTCCTTCCAAAGATACATCATGGGAATTCTGAAATCCAAATAGTTTAGAACAGAATCAGTGAACTTCTTTGTGCGGAGTTCGATCAAACCCTGGTGACAGCCATGTTTGTTTTTATTATTTGAGGACGCTTACGTGTGTAATCATTCCATATTTTGAGTTCGCATTTCCTACTATGGTAGGATGAAAATACCCTGTAAAATTACTGCATGCTGTACTCGTGACAGATGTATAATAATATATAATATTGCCATTCTTAGTGATATTTTTTTGGAAGTTGGTTAAATTTTAGTCACTGGTAGCATAGTGGTTGTTGCACCAGACTCATGATCGGTAGACCCAAGTTCAAATCCTACCTTAGGCTGAACATCAAAGGGTTGACCCCTACCCTGGGTGAGTGTGCCACAGACTCAATGGGCAGGCCAATTCAACTGGCCGAGATTCATTCACTAACGAATGCGACTTTGGGGGAACCTTAGTTAAGGTCCGCAGGTGCTTGTGTTCGACAGAGCCTGGTTGACACCAGGATAGCGCATTACAAATTGCCATTTGACAGAGAGATGGCCACACAGCCCTGTCATGTAGTCCCAAACATGAATATGACTTCTGTGGCAAAATGCACTATGTGTCGTCACTAGCACTTGCAATTTGCACATACAGAAAAAAAGTCAAGAAAGACAACCGTGACAGTCAATGTCCAGAACTGTCTCCTGGCAAAAACAAAACAATAAAACAAAAAAACTTTTAGTTAGAATTATTATATTATTTTCATGCAAATAATTGTTTGAAATTCTTGTATCGCTGTAATAGAAATCGTACCATTGAACAATGATTGTATTGTTCAAATTGAACACTCATAAGACAATATTATTAACATGACTTTCACCTCACATCACTACTTTGAATAATGCGCACCATGGCCATTTTCTCCGCGTAACATTCAGTAAAACTTATTGCTGGACATTTGAGATAAGAAAAAATATGTTATTTGAATAAACACATCGCAGGAGCAACTTCATTTGCCTTCAATTTTAAGTCTAAAAACAAATTATTTAAAAGAATTCTTGATGTTTTTATATATACAAGTGCAAATATACTTCAGTCATTGTCATTTGTTACTTCCTGGTCTCAGGTTTCAAGAATTCATGTTATTGCTTAAGGTAGCAAGAGAGGGAAATTTTCACTTTTTTCTTGATTTTTCAAAAATTGATAAAACGGTTACTTTAGACCTTGATACATCACCCCAGGTTTACAAAAGATCAAAATAACGTTGCTCAAATTAGTGTTTTAAAACACTAGCAGAAAAGACTGCAACTGGCGTTTCGTGGATATTTGCATAATGTTTATCTTTGAAAGGGTTTAAATGATAACATCTTATCTGTATACTCTGTTGTTGACGATTCTGATATAACGGGAGATAAGCTTCCAGTTGCAAACAATGCGTGTTTATCTAACGTCCATTGTCAGCATTATTGTCAGTCGAGACCTCGTCGGAGAAACATGGTCATACAGTACTCATTTCGCCCAACCTTCCGCTTTTACATCGACCACTTATCGCTTAATTTCCGACCACGCGGTCTTGTCCGACCAAAAATTGACCGCATTTTAATCGCGTTTTTTTTTTCGCTCGCTCGCTCATTGAAAACATTGATTGCTCGCCCAAACACTGAAAACTGGCACATGAGTGGTCGAAATGGTGGTTTTGATAGTAAAGTGTGAACATACAACTAGTATTAACTATTATTAAATTCTGTACGACACTTCAAATCTAGTAGTTGTATGACACTTGTATCGTGAAAGCAACTGAACTGGGACCTCTTGTTACGTGTTTTGGGTGCTTGTTCTAGATGTAATATATTTTCTTTTTATTTTAATGAGACAGTTACGTGAAAAAAGCCTAGGTAACTCCTTTTGACAGAGCAGAGAAACGAGGAAATGTTAGTGATTAATTCCAAAAATAACGATACCGAATCCACATCGGTTCACGTCTGGTAAAATTTGACATTAAATTTTTAAAATTAAGTCACGATCATTGAATGAGCTCGGTCTATACCGTATACGTACCGCAAAAGTGTTCCCACAAAATTATTTTCGACTAAGAACGGCCACATGCCCTGAAAAAATCAGAGCTTGACATGTATGAATAATTTATTGGGCTTAAAAGAAAAACGTGTCAAATTTAGTTATAGCCATAACTACTTGGTGGCCAGTCGATGAACAATTCAAAACTCAGGATTCACACGGAAGTCCTTCAGGGCTGAAAATCATCGACGCTACTCTGGTTTACTTTATTTCACAACTTGCAGAGAAAACTGATTCGCGTGAACTCTAATGTATCTTAGCCTAGTATTTTCTTTTTGAACTAAGGTCAAATTCCATCAGTTTGTAAAAATATATGTTTTTCAGCGAATAATTTTGAAGCCTGTCGCAGCACAAAAAACTATGTGAATCGATGCCGGTGATTGGATTGTACGACGACCCTTCAATTAGCGTCAAATATGCTTTGTTACAACATCATTGATTGGCTGAGAGTCACCTGATCGGAGCACGACCTGGGTCACAGAACCATATTTGTCCGTATTATCAACAGGACTTTGCAAAATAACCACACCCACATTTTCAATCTTTTTTAGCGCGGAAGTTGCCAACAATGTTAAAAAAAAATCGTGAATTTCATGGATTCGAATAAAATAAAGCAAGCGATTGATAAGGATGATTATTAATATTTTCCCCGATGCTCTTCGAATTTTTATTTTTTTTTTATTTCAAGGTAAGAAATGGCTAGTTGAAGTTGCATCGTCTTCAATGCGGTTGTTTCACCGCGAACAACTCTAGCTCTGTTTTGGGCATGGTTTAGTTTTGCGATGTAAAATAAAATATATATTAAAATAATAATACTTGATTAATTATTTGGGGTTTCAGCCCACAAATTACGGACATGATCCCCATGAATTACGGTCAATGTTTGTCTTCTCTCGGTTGATTGTCATGGTGTTGATCGACGCCCTTCCTAAACTCAGTATGGAGAAACCAACGGGGATCGACATTCCAAACAAACAATCGAAATTATCAACGAAAGACGAGATTTTTCTAGATATTTACAAACATACTGTCATGACAAACATATGTAAAATTAACAAATACACAAAGAGATGTAATATTAGGTTTTATTTTAGGCTTAGAAATATTTTCTTTCACTCGCTCATGCATGTAACTGCCATTTAGCTTTACGATCCTTCAGCATCGGGGGAAAACAACAATAATTATACAAAACACATTGCGAAGACTCAACAATCAGGAAAGAAACCCCAGACAACCATGTCGTACTTGTGTTGAAATATATTTTGTATTTCACGTCAAAATATTGTTTAAAATAAAATATTCAGTCCAAGCCAAATCGAGGTCAAAGGGTCAGGTTGCGTGCATATAATTATATATAGTTAAAACAAAAAGTATTTGAACTTTTGTCAGCTGTTCAACATCTATAAAATCCAGAAAGACAATTATAAGACAATGTGAACCTCGGAAATTATTCTGTTAGTCCGAATTTTAAATGCTCGCGAGTGAGCAGGTGGGCGGTGATATTTCGGGGTTTGCGCGGTCGAAATTAAAGCGGAAATTGCCCGGTCGAATTCAACAAGCGGTCGCAAAAGCGAGAGAAAAAGGTGACTGGAAAGCGGAAGCGGGCGGGAGGTTGTGCGAAAGGAGTACTGTAACTTTGCACAACTTTCTTTTAAATCGTTTTATTTTCCAAGTCAATATTCTATTTTACTAATACATTTTTTTTCTAACGCAATGGCGAAGAAAAGAAAAAAAGCGTTGACAGACGAGGCAAAGAAAAATCTGCCAGTGTCGCACTCTGACACAGCAATTTTTTTTCAAACATCGGCCATTTTGTTTCACCATGAAAACCGTTTTAGATGTCTTATCAGAGACACTTGAAGGATTAGCTTGTTTGTAAACTGTCAGCGTGTACAGTGGGACAGTAATGTTTGTCAGAGGATTTTCCCTCGTTGTTCGTTTGCATAACAATGTAAAACCCGAACGTTCCTGGAGTATGGACTCAAATGCCAGCAGTTTTCTTCATTTTTCACGCTCGAGCTTGAAATTATTCATTATCTGACACTCTTTATGAGTTCTATGATATCAGTGGTTAATATGTTTGGCCATTTTTAGTGTATATTTATAATAATGCAGCAAATCTACAGTGTTTTATTAACCAAAACTGTTTTTCACGTTTTTCTCGAGTTGAAGTTTTGATCGAGTACGACTCATTGGGACCGCCGCCAAATCAAGTGCGTTCGGACTAGGACATTCAAACTCCCAGTTATCGTTCAAAAGATAATGATGGTGCGAAATATGTCTGGGTTTTTAAAGAAAATGCTTTGTCACAGAATAATAGTCTGTTAAAGGTGCCAAGTATGAAATAATTTGGGGACAAAAAAACAAACCTGCATAGAAATCGGAATAATAGGTGTTTTGATTATCGGAGACGCATTTCAGTGGACTTGATTACGGACAATGCATGACGTAAATTTCACCAGGAAATTCAGCAGTGTGCTCTCGCAATCGCGGACTTAGTCATTTTTACAAGGTTCGCCATTTTTGATGTCACGTGATAATTATGTAAACAATGTCTGTCCAGTTTGTGCGAACTTACACCTCTATACTTACTCTTTTGATATATATAACCTAAATTACTGTTCTGAATGAGACAACAGACAGAGAATGTTTTATTTAAAAACGTCACAAAACCTTCTCGCTACCTTAATACTTGTTTGAATTTCAGGTTCAGGAACACATGTTGGAATGAAAGATTCTTTAGCACGAGGATTTGAGCTTGATCCTCTAGATCCACCACTACCAGGTGAGTGTTTTAGCATTTCTGTTATAGCAGTGTTTGTACTGTACAGATGTCAATCATGGTCAAACTACCTACCAGGTCTTTAAAGGCAATAGACCATTTTCTGTTCAATTGGAAAAACGTAAAAACAGGACAAAAAAAGGTCATAGTGTCAACGTTGTAGTGACGTCAACAAATTCTGTGGGGTTTGATAATTGTGAAAGTTTTTTGGGATACTAGTATTTACATACTTAATAATATGAGGTTATTACAAGGACACCTCAAAGTATGCACGAAGACAGTACAGCTGGAGTATCGACCGTTACGCAGCAGAGGTCTATGCGACAGCGTACTGTCTGAGTGCATACTTGAGGTATCCTCGTAATAACCATATTATTATACATCTTCTCCTTCCAAGGATACATCATGGGAATGCCGAAATCCACAAAGATTAGAACAGAATCAGAGAACTTTTTTGTGTGGGTCCAGTCAAACCCCAATGACAGCCATGTTTGTTTTTATTATTAGAGGACGCTTACGTGCGTATTCATTCCATGTTTGGAATTCGCATTTCCTTATACATGTACCCCGTAAAATACCGCCAAATTTACGTGTTTAATCTCTCCATAATTCCATAATTGTTCTCATCAAATGCAATATAATTTGTTATTACCTACAGACCTTGATTAAAATCATTGAAACAATATAAAAAAAAAAAAGATTGATTTCATGAAGGCTGTTAGCAAGTCTGATTTTGAGTGGAATTGTATGTTAAATTAGTGGTGCTAGTTTGAACTAATCAGTGAGCTCAGTCATTGTTCTGAGTGTATCCATTTTCTCCCAGCTTTATCGGGAACAGCCAATTAAAAACATTGTTGATGAAAGCCATGAAAACTCTTAGCTAATTACATGTAGCTTACAATTGTCTCACCTTATTCAGATTACAAGTAGCAATTACATGTACAAGTTAACACACCAATCTCTCAAACTGGTTCCGTTTATTTATTTATACCATAACTAAGGAACAAACAGATAGTGTACATTTCCAAGACTGATGCAGCAATTATACTAATATACTTGTGATTCACAATGAACTGAGGAAGCAGCGCCACCAACAGTGTGGGTCTAACAATGTCCAAAATAATGCTCACACACTCACCAGAGTTATTAGTTATTTGGCGACCAGGCAAACATTTCAGTGTTGCTATGTCAAGTGTCGCATAATGCCGCTTTAATATCCGGTGCAGAGTAGAATTGCTGAAACGTAACAGTCAACTGTCATTGTGAAAGCCTTAAAAGGGAACTGATAAATCCCATGGATTGCACCATTTGCTCATTGGTAATTAACTCTTAATTAACTAGTCGTCATTTTAAACTAATGATTTTTACATGTCGCGGCATGTTTCGACCGAAAACAGCAACATTTATACATCAAAAGCCCAACCAGATGAGTGTAATCGCTAGCGTACATATTCATGCCCCCGTAGAAATGTATTTGGAATCACAGCTTGATCTCTAAACATTGCAAATGGCACAATTCCTGGAGCTCGGTTCGGATTAGCATACTAATTGCGGTGGCCATCTTGCCCCTACTTATAGTATCGGTTCCCTTTTAACAGAATCACAATTTTCATGTAGGCTACACCATTTGTAATCAAATTCACATTTTATCAATGACATATGACGAAACATGCATATCTATAAGTTGTTGATTAATTTTTCCCATTATAGGTCAAACACCTGTTGGCCTGACAACTCCACCAAGAGTCATAACATTGGAAGATCATCCATTTCCTACAGTGAATGGTGAAGTTGATGATGTAATATCAGAGGAACAAGAAATAAAAAGAAAACCACTCAGGGTTTCAGTTAATAATGATCATAAGAGACCATCAAGCCAGTGAGTGACTACAGTTAAAATTCTTCAAAATCAACTGTTTTTGTTATCCCAGAACTACCCTAAATCTCAGTCATGCATTAATTTTGTTCAAACTTGGTATATATACATTATTTGACCATCAATGAGATCTAATAATGAGTTTAACTAGCTAAAATAACGAAATTAAAAACCAGTGAATACTTAATAGTGTTTACAGTTTACATCGCAATGTGAATAACATTTGTCAACTATATAAAGGTATTGGCTGACTTGTAACTGTATCCATCTTGAACATCTTATTTTGACAGTAACATTATGCAAAGTTCAATGATTTTTGACTCCCATGTGCGAAGCACAAAATGGGAGTCTTTGAAGTTAGTGTGTCTGTATGTGTGTGTGTGTATGTGTGTATGTGTGTCCGACTGTTCCACTGCTATCTCAAGAACCATACATCGGTTTTTGATGAAACTTGGTGCATAGATGCTCTGGGCCAATGCGCAGATTTGATTAGGTTTTGGTAAAAATCCATGCTCGTTAATTACCTAATTTGCATGATAATTAGCTAATTTTTAGCTGTTCTATGACTGTTCCACTGATATCTAAAGAACCACTCATTGGATTTTGATGAAACTTGGTACATAGATGCTCTGAACATATGCGCAGATTTGATTAATTTTTGGTAAAAATCTGTGCATATTAATTACCTAATTTGCATGATAATTAGCTATTTTTTAGTGGTTCCATGACTGTTCCACAGATATCTAAACAACCACTCATTGGATTTTGATGAAACTTGGTACATAGATGCTCTGAACTAATGCTAGGTTTTGATTAGTTTTTGGTAATAATCCGTGGATACTAATTACCTAATTTGCATAATGATTAGTCAATTTTCGGTTTTTCCACTGATATCTCAAGTACTAATCATCACATTTCAATGAAACTTGGTACATAGATGTCATACGACACTGCACAGACCTGATAGTTTTTATGGTAATATCAGTACATATTAATTACCTAATTTGCATAATTAATTAATTTTCAGCATTTGATATAAGTAGTTAGCATTACATTTCAATGAAACTTGGTACTTACATACTCAAGGACTATGCAGAGATTGATTGTTTTCGATAAATATTTGTGCATATTAATCACCTAATTTGCATAATTAGTTAATTTTCAGCTTTTCCACGGGTATCTCAAGTACTAATCATCGCATTTCAATGAAACTTGGTACATAGATCCTTTAGGACTATGCAGAGACCTGATTAGTTTTAGGGTAAATAATTGTGCATATTAATTACCTAATTTGCATAATTAATTTTCAGCTTTTCTACTGATATCTAAAGTACTAATCATCACATTTCAATGAATCTAGAATTATGCAGACCCAATTAGTTTCCGGTAAATATTTGTGCATATTAATCACCTAATTTGCATAATTAACCAACTTTCACACTGATATCTCAGGTACTATACATCACATATCAATGAATGTACATGGATGCTGTAGGACAATAGACAGACCTGAATAATTGTGGGTTAAAATCTGTACATATTAATTACCTAATTTGCATAATTAACCAATTTTAAGCTTTCACACTGATATCTAAAGTACCGGAAAAACTCCAAAATTTCGACCGGTTTTAAATAATTGGTGTTAGAAATGTGACGTGTTTTTAGAGTCAAAATTAAGGTGCATTTTCGGACGGTCGAATTTTTCAGAATAGAAATCAGCAAATGAAAAAATGGGGATGATAGACAGTGTGCTTCATTAGTTTTTAAAAAATGCAATGTCCGTCAATTGACGTAAACTTCCTCATGTTTCACGGTAAAAGCAAAGGTCGTGGCCGAGTTGTAACTCAAAATCTAAACAAAGTCATCAATCAGTGAGTATTATGACAAGCAAAACAAAACATCAAGACGCGGAGAAGAGGTCAGCACAAAACTAATAGGTCAAAAGACAAAGCTGTCTCGCACTACCTAGGAAAACTTGCGAATGTTCGAAGTACAGGTACCCATTGGACAAAAGATACATGGAAGTTTAGCAAACTATCTCCCCGACCCAGTGCAATGTATCCGGTTAGAATCAAAGCTCACGTGTCCCTTACTTGAGGGACCAAATTCTGCCGTAAATTCGCCCTTGGATTAAAAAATAAAATGGGATTTAAGAAAATAAAATGGGACTTTTAAGGTGTATTTTGGCGTCATTTTTCGGACATTTCAATCAATCCTGCCGGCTAAAATAGAGTAAGTTTTATCGTAGTCATTGACGTCTGTCTATTCAAGAGTACACGTGTATGATTGTTATCGTGACTAGCGTGAGCGGGTAAGCTTCCTTTCGAGAATGAGCTGTTATCACTGTGAACAATGTTAAATTATTCTTCAGATGACCAGTTTATTTTTTAAAAACAACTAATTTTTTTATTTAAAAAAAATCATGCCGTTTTCGCATCAAAATCCAAGCCAAAATATCGTACTACAACATCAATCTTTTCCGCATTGCGTTCAATAACATTAACATATTTAAATAAGCTATGGTAATTTGAACACGTTGGCATCATCCAGCTTTTTGATTGGTTAATTAGCGATTTGACCTATTTGACCTAAGAGAACATGGCGGATATCCTACAGCATCAAACGTTTATACGAGACCGGAATCATTCGCTTACGATGAAACTAAGTTGACTTTTATTTGTATTTCATAACCATTCAACAAATTTATTTTGTGTACATTATTATAATCACTACTGAGTACAGTAATAATCAACAATTCAGAAACGCAGCATGCCGAGATTTTTGTGTTCGTTTTTATTTGAAACTTCGTTTATTTAGAATATATTTTCGTTACCAATAAAATAAAAATCTCTCAGTCAATCAGAAACCCGGATTCATGCCTTCGAGGAAGGTCCCGTTTGAACGCTCACATCAGGTTTTTTTTCGTTTGGGGGAAAACTAAAACTGGTCGCAATTTTCGAATAAGAATGAGTCGGCAATTTTTAGTGGAGTCGAAAATTTGGAGGTAAATAAAACACCGAAACCCGGCAAATAAATAGGCGACCGAATTTTTAGAGGGGTCGAAATTTTGGAGTTTTCACGGTACTAATTATTCCATTTCAATGAAACTTAGTACAAAGATGCTCTAGGACAATGTACAAACCTAATTAGTTTGGGGTAAAAATCTGTTCATATTAATTCCCTAATAAGCATAATAATTCATAATTTTTTGGTTCTAATCACATTTCAATTAAACTTGGAGACATAGATTTTCTGTTACATTGCGCAGACCTCATTAGTTTTACACTCAAATCTGGTCATATTAATTTTCTGATTTGCATAATTAGTTTTCAGCTAAGTAATTTCGAATTATATTTAATGTGTTTCCAATACTCTCAGCACATGGGAGTTCTTTCTAAGCTTTCTTTGATTAATTCTTTTCTTTTATTCTTATTTCAATTTTCTGTCTGTGACGTCTCTAACATTTTTCTCAGAAATTCTGCAGCCGATATCGATGAAACTTAGCAGGTTGCACTGAGAGAACAACTGAGCATGCTCACAATAAATAATTGGCTTAGATTGTAATGCTAGGGTTTTTAGTGATGTCATGACCTGAATCAGTGACAGATGGGTCGTACCATTACCAATCTCAGTAGAAAATGTAGAGGGAGTCGGGGCTACATTTTGATGGGAATTATAGTGAAACAGTGATAATGAAACAAACCCAGGTCCTGGTATTACACAAAGACCTGAATTAACAAAGAAGTTAAGTTGTTATTAAAGGTACATCAAGGTTTACTCAGATTTATGAATGCAGTTTCTTGAGCATGTATGAGACATAGTTTGGTTGCACTTGTGTGCTCTGAGATTTTGGATCCGGGTCAATGAAAGTTTTCAGTTATCAGATTAAGGGAAATCACTTTATGATGAGTTGTACCCACATAGAGTACATATTAATTCAATTGCAGATGTTCCATGTTATTATTTTAACATGAGTATTTTATAATTAAATAACAGAACCTGTGACATTCATGTCTTGTTTGTATTTTTAATTAATTTTCAGACAAATGGACATAATTTCCCATTGTCTATGTTCAAAACATTAACCATTAACTTTACTCTTATTTTGAAACAGATTAGCTGACAATTACATCGCTGATGATCAACAGTATCTGTCCATGGACGCCGAAGACGACGAGATAATTGAAGAACCTGTTGGGGAAGATTTACAGACCCTGCGATACCAGGTGGCAAAGCTTTCAAGACGAGTACTGATACTAGAAACTGACAACTCACAGAGAGTGCAAAAAGATTATCTTATGTACAGTTTAATGTTAGCGTACACAGTGTATAAGTCTCTCAAGTTCATATACAAGCATTGGTGAGAAGAGGAAACAATTGGTGAATTTTTGAGACAAATCGGTGAGATCTCACATAGTGTGTGAAAGTTTGGACTGAACATCTACAGCAGAAATTGAATGATTTGTGTCTTTTTTTTAGTTCAATTTCGAAATCTTAATACTGTAAAATACTTTGTTTTCACTTGGAATTAATTTTTGCTATTTTCGCTGAAGCAATGAATCAGTGAAAATAAAATCCAGCGAATATACCTTTTTTACTATATTTTACATTCAACTTGTCAAAATCAGTGAAAAATAAACTCCCTAAAAAACACCCAAAAAGTCTTTTCAGCGACAATTAATTCCAGCTTAAAATAAAGTATTTTACAGTATTTCAAATATCATATACCTTTATCGTCATTAGATGTGTATAATATTTTATTGAGCGTGTAAGTACCCCCAAAATACTTTTACTTTTGTCAAATCCCACACATTATTTTGACTCCCTGCCATGCTATGACCTTTGTTTGTCCTGTTTTTATTTCATACATAACGTAGGTTCTTAATGAAATAAACAAAAAATGGTCTATTAGTGTATAAAGTTGTTTATAAATAGAAACATTATTTGAACAATCTGAAAAAATTACGTCTGTGTAGAAACTTTGGTCATTTTTAATATGCAGCAGATTGTGGATCAGTGTACACACATCTAACTACATCACACCAATTACTTCGGCAGTTCATCTCTCAGTTTTGTCAGCCAATTGCAGTATGTCTTACTAAATCCAAAATGTCACAATCAAAAGTTCTGATTGGTTTATGATCTTATAAGACCTGAACATAATTTGCATAGGTAAATATTGAGCAGGTCAGATGTAATTAGAGGCATGTATACAGACGACCATGAAGTACCGGTAGTTACTGTACATTACAAATGACAAGTGCCAACATCAGATTTCATTAGTATTGGATATATCCTGTAATTTTTACTTTAACTCTTTGAATGCCATTGTCAACTTTTGTCATCATACACAAAATGATTTTGTACAGGCTGCTCTTCGCCAAATGAAATGTTGATAGCAATCAACAAACTTTTTAATTCAAAACTAAAAGCAATATCTGAAACTGTCTGTATGGTCCAAAATGATGATGAAATTTAGTAATTTTACAAAATATGAAAATATTTGTACTGAATTTTTGGTGGGAAAGGTATATCTGGCACTCAAATGAAGTGAGTGCGTGCGTGCGTATTGGTGACTGACTCTGAGAATATATTTTAGAAAAAAAAATATTTTATGTTTTACATTGTATGCTTCACAGACAAATTACTGGCATTTTTTCTGCTGCTTATAGGAAACTTGTAGGTAAAAACTAGGTAACTTGGGTGTTTGGGATAGAGTAAAAATATAGGAACCTAGGGTGTTTGGGATGGAGTAAAAACTTAGGAACCTAGGGTGTTTGGGATGGAGTGAAAACTGAGGAACCCCAGTCCATTGAATCGTTGCAGTTTTTGATAACAATGCTAACTGTTACTAGTAGATGTACACTTCCTCTTGTGTCTGCCATTAAGGGATGTTGGCATAAATTATATCAGGTATTCTTTATTAAAGTAGAGAATAATATTATAAATTAAATGTAAAAAAAAATGTATTTACTATTAATACAAAATATACATATTCATATTAAATTTAAAAAAAATAGAAGAGTTGAGTCACTTGGAAGTTTGTTTAGGGTTAGTTTATTGAAAACAATTGCACTCCAACTTTGTATAGGTACTTGTTTTTGGACTAAGCAATGGATTTGCTCCTAAAATTTGAAATTGTTGAGAAATAAAATTAAAGCCAATGAAATCAACTTTATTTTGTATGTCACACCTACATTTTGACTATCATGCAAAACTAACTTTGTACTTTGTTGTAATTCATGGTGTTCATAACACACTCACAACATGCCTGGAAAAAAAAATTACTTTAATAATACACTGTGGTTTCTCCTGACTTTTTTTTTTTGAATGTGCAAATTGCAATTGCAAGTGCTAGTGCTGACATGTAGTGCATTTTGCCACAGAAGTCGTATTCATGTTTGGGACTACATGTACGTGACAGGGCTGTACGGCCATCTTCCTACCAAATGGCAATTTAATGCGCTATCCTGGCATCAACCAGGCTCGGTCGAACACAAGCCTGCGGACCTTAACCAAGGTTCTCCCAAAGTCACATTCGTTAGTTAATGAATCTTGGCCAGTTAAGTGGAATTGGCCTTCCCATTAAGTCTGTGACACACTCACCCAGGGTAAGGGTCGACCTTTTTGATGTTCAGCCTAAGGTAGGATTTGAACTTGGGTCTACCAATCATAAGTCTTGTGCGACAACCACTATGCTATCAGTGATCGAAGAAAATACTACTTTAGTAAAACTGAGTGAAAAGAAAAAATTGTATAAAACCAATATGCCAATTTCATTTCATTAAAATGTTTGAATTACAATGTTTTCATAATTAGCAATTGCTTTCAGTAAATCATAACACGGAATGTATCAAAACCAGATGAACTTTATATTCTCATGATTTTCTCATTCACAAATCCTTATATTTGTTGTGGATTTGACACAATTTATTTTTCATTTACTGTAAGTCGAGTGTTTTCTCAATGAATTTCCACATCAATAGATGCCTATTTAGTCTTTTCACCATCAGACATTCTTGTCCAAATTTTTCTGCACTTTTTTTCTTGTATTCTACAGTATTTTTGGAAATGAACATTAATTTTTAAGCCAACAGACAGACAGACAGAATTTGAGTAAATTTTCAGTTTTTACTCAACAAAATTTGACCATTTTTGTTCCAATCTTCTGAAGGAAAGTGCAGACTATAAACAAGACTATTTTTGTGAATTTGTGATGAAAAAAAGGGAAAAAAATAGGTGAAAAAGTTAAATGAAGACACTTCCTTAAATGGAATATTCAAATTGACAAATCACTTTGTACACTTGTGAGTTTGGATTCTTGTATTCAATGCTTCGTATAGTCTTGTGTCTTATTAATATTGTGTAACTATTAATTGACCTTGAATCAATATTAGAATTTTGGTTCTGGTGTACAATGAAGTAGTATCCAATATTAAAATAAAACAGTTTGCAATTTAACATGACCTAAGTACATTTGCCTAAAGTTTAAACATGCTGCCTGGCTGTAATCACCATTTTTTTTACGTACATGTTTTAATTTATTCTTGAGTTGAAACAAAGAAAAAATAAATTTACTAATTTCTTTTAAAGTATCACTGTCTTTTGTTTTAAGAATTTCAATGCATTTTCCAAAGATTTGCAGCACTGGTCAATTTTAGCACTGTTTTTGATAGTTCTTTTGGGTTGTTGAATCTATATCGCCACACTTTTCAGAACTATGTAATACATGTACATCATTAAGTACAGTTATTGTTTGCCAGCCAATGTATAGAAACCATTTATTTAGCTGTTAGCAGCCATTACAGTAATATTTATCTACTTGATGTTATTTTATTTTGCCAATTTTCTGGCACAGAAATTGTGCACAGAACCAGTTATAATAAAAAATTAATGCACCCTTTATTTGGGGGGAGGGGTACAATCTACCCGGAAACAAAATGTTTTTTTTATGCCTTGGCCGTTACAGTGCTATCTATCACCTAGATTATCTGATTATCTAGAGATGCACTTTATTTGTGAATTTCAATCAAAAATAGTTTTTTTCGTTTTTTATATAGATATTTATCTAAAGAACATTCTGTGAAAATTTGACCAATGAATTCTTATTGGAACACCGTTAAAATTGCTGTTTATTTTCTGGTTAAAAATAAAAAACACTCACACGTGGCAATGTTTATGTCCAATTGCCTAATTTGCATGAGTAACCAAATAACAAGACCTTGATTGACAATATGCAAATCGAGATTGTACGGGTCATAGTTCATTCAATTCACGCGCATGTGCAATTATTCTCAAATCAGTTCTCGCTCGCTAGCAAACCAAACATTATATTTCCTCAGCGTTTTTTCTTAATTTTTATCATTACATTATGCGTGGTGTGAAAAGAAAGAGAGGTAGAAAGAAGATTCAGATGATTTCTATGTCGGAAGATGCAAAAGCTACACTGAAGGCATCAGCCCACCGAACGAAAAACAAATCGATGTGAGCGTCCAAACATGACTTTCCCTGAAGGCATGAATCCGAGTTTCTGATTGACTGAGAGATTTTATTTTTAAATAATTGTTCTCAAAAATTAAACTGAGCATGTGAAGAATAATTTAACATTGTTTACAGTGATAACTGCTCATTGTCGAAACGAAGCTTACCCATTCACGCTAGTCACAATAAACATCATACTCTTGAATAGGCGTCAATTACTACGGTAAAACTTAGATTTTAGGCATTAGGAATGATTGAAATGACGCCAAAATACACCTTAAAAGTCCCATTTTATTTTTTTCTAAATCCCATCCCGAATTTACGGCAGAATCTGGTCCCTCAAATAAGGGACACGTGAGCTTTGATTCTAACCGGATATATTGCACTGGGTCGGGGAGATACAAACTTTTGTGTATCTTTTGTCCAATGTGTACCCGTACTTCGATCATTCGCAAGTTTTGCTCGGTGGTGCGAGACAGCTTTGTTTGCAACCGGACGAACTCCGTTTAATTCAATAAAGCAAACAACTGACAATGCTAAAATAAATTGCAAAGGTACGCTAAAATTAATTGAAAACAACCAAATAATTTCACTGAAAAATAAATCACAGAGAGAGGTAACTTGATACATTACGGTAACAACTCTTTTGACGCGCTGACCGCTTCTCCGCGTCTGATGTTTTGCTTTCCTTGTCATAATACTTACTGATTGATGATTTTGTTTTGATTTTTGAGTTTTTTAGCCTGCAACACGGCCACGACCTTTGCTTTTTCCGTGAAAAATGGGGAAGTTTACGTAAATTTGACGGAAATTCCATTTTTTTTAAACTACCGAAGCACACTGTTTAGCACTTCTATTTTTTTCATTTGCCGATTTCTATTCAGAAAAATTCGACCGCTCGAAAATGCACCTTAATTTTGCACTCTTAAAACATGTCAGATTTCCAACACTAATTATTCAAAACCGGTCGAAATTTTTAAACTTTTACGTTAGGAACTGGAGCTCTCTTCTTGCAGGCGACCGTCGCCGGTAGTACAACAGCATGTTTTGTACGTACATCTGTGCGCTGATTGTCTGCGAGTGTCTTAGAAAATCCCTGAATAAGGCGTTGCCAAAATCGGAAAAATAAAAAAATGCTTCCTTAAAAAACGAACATAATTCAAATATTTCTTTTAACAAATATGTTGCAGTGGGAAAAATGGGATTGGAAACAATGAACAAAACTTCTGTGCCTCGCGTTTCGATTCTAGGATTACGCGATTATTCATTATTGTGCGTTCGCTTCCTGGAGTTGGTTCTCAATACTATATAAAAATCATCAAGGATAAATAATTTAATATCCCACTTTGTACTCTTCACGGTAAACCATAGGCTCTGAAATACTCGTAGATTTTTTATTGAAAATACATCGAAGAGAAGCCATGATGTTTTGATCGTGATAAAAGGTCACCTTCCTAGGACCGCCCCCTGTTTAATAATTCATGAGATGACGTCATATTTACTGGGCATTGCCACGTGTTTTTACCGACCCCATCAAAACACTGGTATGTATGACGTGTTTCTGATTTATATATTCAAGAGCAGTTGTTCTGGTCCAACGATTTTACATAAAATGTCTATGTCTATACGTCAACTTTCAATTTCAATAGTCTAGAAAGTATGACAAAGTATGACAAAGCAGTAAATCTCGGTTTAACGCGCAAATATGCAAATTAGCCTTTTTCTCGTCTTCTATTTTTGGTGAATTCTTGGGTTTTAAATTAAAATAGCTGATAGACGCTTTGGCCATTTGCCTCGAAATTTTCACACATTATTGACAAGGTGTTCCCCCTTCAAAATGCGTCCGGACAGTTTATTACGGCGAGTGGAACAAAAATAACAAGTCCGCAATTAACATGGATATATAAATTATGCGAAAATAGAAAAGAGTGAACTTTGAGGTCATGCTGTGCGACTTTGAAAGTCGTTAGAGAGATGAGTGGACGCATTTGAATTAGTAGTATACCAAGGTATCCAGTGATGTAATTTTACCCACAAATGGACTTGAAGTTTTTAAGCTAATTTTTTTTAAACCACTTTTGTCCAAAAAAGCATATTTTTGACCCAAAATCAAAAACGCATTCTGGATATTTAAAATAAAGACAAGTTTTACAAAGTTTGTATAATAAGCTTTCAGAAAATATATAACATGTTGGATATATAATACCATCTTCATTGTCTAATTACTCAATTAAAAAGCAAGCCAAATAAACTGCATCTCTACCTTAAACCGGGTCAGATGTACTGCCTCAAACCACAACCACTCATCTGGTCAGGTGTATGACCATTTTAGTTAAATAAATTAGTATGTGTGTTTTCCAGAATTACGCACAAGGCTACGACTTCAAGCATCATGTGGAAATGACCTTGTTCCATTGTACATGTGACACTTTACAAAGTGCGATCACTAACATTCTAGATTGGTACAATATGGTAATATCAATTAGTATACTGCCCTCTTTTGGCAACATTGCTATTGTAGTTGCATTAATTATTCGCTGGTTTTTAATTTTAAAATTTACAATGCTGCATCTTATTTCCAAACAATAAAGAGAGTATATACAATGTAACACTACTTACTACAGTTGACAACATTACAACCAAAAGAATATTGCGGTGAAACTTTGGTATCAAGCCAGCCGACGTGGTACAAGAATTGTGAACTAAATTGAAGCAAACTTACATCTTACAATGTTGCACCCATTTCAGTTACACACAGATTCATGCCTTTTGGAATTGACGTTAGACAAAACTATGCAGAATTTATATTGGGAGGAATGTCTCTAATACAATTGATTAATTAAAGCGGAGGAGTCATCACCTGCGCCTGTGTCAGACGACCATAGCGTGTCATTGTTTACAAACAAGCGTCTACCACTAAGCCTCTGCGTTTTTAGCGTGTGTTGTTATCGTCGCTTGGGACCAAAGTCAGAATCCGTGTAAGATATGCCAAGAAATGATATGGTCTTGGCCGTTACTCATTTTCGGTACAAGTTTTTTATTTAAACATAACCCCCCCCTATTTAACTCCTAAATGCACAAATAACACAGCAGAATGAATATAGATGAGATGCAATACTTATATCTGTAAATATATTGCTATGATATTTATATATTCCCAATTACACGCTGTCAAATCTGGTATGAGCTAGGTCAATCGTAAACTCCATTGTTTGAATAGCGTCGCTTGACGAAAATACCCTAAACATAAGACGATGGTAATTCCAGTGTCTAGTTTAATAGAAGGGAATGAATCGATAGTTGCTGATATTGCAAACTACACCGAAACGCCATCTGCCAAGATGTTGCCAATAATCCGAATGTCTGCATTGTCAGGCGTATAATTCAACTATATCGACTGAACGTAACAAGGACTGACTACTGAATAAAAACTACATCAACGATCCGTAGTACATCATGGCCATTCCAGGATGTAAACTCGTTCTTACAATTAAATAAATACAACATTAGTATATTAGGCCCATTTTATATGATATTTTAATTGTGTGCATGCGACGCAAAACTTAATATATTGCCAAATATTTTGATTTCAATTATTTCAATGGGATAGCAAATTTAGTGTTTTTGGCAAATTTGTAATTCACTATCAGTATCAGTGTGTTTAAATTTCAGCGAATTAACATTATGGCATTTTACGCCTGTCAAATAACGGCCAACTAAATACGTGGAATCATTAATTACTAAGGACCTGACGTAGAATTGGAAATTACTCCAAATAAACAAATGTTAATTCGGGGACAGGATAATAGTATATTTGGTTATTGATGAAATAGTAGGGCGCCACCAGACGGTCTGGCTTAGCAAGTGCGTCGTGTTTCACTCATGAAGATTGTGTACAAAGGAAGCCGCTCATCTCGCCATTGGCCGGGGCCATTGGATGGCGGCACATCGTGTATGTTCAACTGTGGGCGTGTCTTTTATTTCTGTGCTAAATGCGCAACACCAAAGTCCCGCCATTTATTTTTCATGGTTGTTCGACCATAGTCGTCTGCACCAGTATCGTGAGTTCTAATTTTGGTTTACTATGTTGGTCGCCCGACACCATATTCAAGTTCCTCTCGGTAACGACGCCCAACACGGCGTCCTGGGGAGGAAATCTACTCAACACGCCACTCCACCTCGATACCTCTCCTTCCCGGAAACGTGCTTTCCAATACGAGACTGATTTCTCTATAAGTTCGGCCATTTAAAATCATATTCTGGACAATTAAATGGTCAGCTTCCATTGCTGCTCCAAAATCATTCAGAAAATGGCAGCGCAAAAACCGCGCAAATTCATTTTACTGCCACTTTACAGCGGTTTTTACAGACACAAGGTAATTCTGTTACCCAATGGCTGAAGCAATTTCACATCTACCAGACACGCCCCAAAACAGATGACGACATTTGACAGGATCGGCCAATGCGCATGCGTATAAAACAGCTAGTACTAATATTCTAATTTCCTGATAACTTATTTTGCACTCGTACAATGCAAAATACATATTTGATTAGGTTGGTTGGCCATCAAGTACCATCCTATGGCACCCAATTCATATATCACCAATACCATAGTACAGAGTTATGTTAACAGCGAGTAAAAAATAAGACTAATATACTAAATTTGTATTTAATTAATTGTAAGGATGAGATTACATTGTGAAATGGCCACGATGTACCACGGATCATCAACAGCATCAGTTCAAGTTCATTGACCATTACAAATTCCAAGTTCAATGCATAAGCGCACACTAGTGCGGTTTATCCCCATCTACTCAATTTTCCGATGAAGACTATTATAGGTCAATCAGATGATATATTTACTAGTATTCTAGTTAGAGGAAATATCAAAGTAAATAAAAGGCAAACGGAAATAATAATTTGTATTAATTAACCTACTCTATTTACGTTGGAAGTTTGAATGCGATAAGTTTGCAAAATTGTTAAAAGAGGCAAAAAATGTCCAAAACGTATTAATATGTTCTTCTTATAGAAAACATATGAATATGGATAGCTCTGTTTGCACTAATCACAACAAAAATGTTAAGTGTATTGAGAGAATATATCTTTTTTATAAAAAAAATGATTTCTCAAACCATTAATGAGTGCTGCCAAACTCATGACATGAGAAAAACTATAGACTAAATTAAAATATGGGTTAGAAAAAAGTCGATCATTTATGGAAACGTAAAAGTACGCTATAAAAATAATCATGAAACACGATTGAACCTCACAGATAATAGTAACATCGCGACATTTAAATCACAATACGATGAACTAAAATGAGAGTACAACAATGTTTTATTTATAAAGACAATATGGGTATCGAAGTAAGGTAGAACAAAGAACGTAATACAATGTATTTTTAAGACTAACTTGACTAGAAAATTACCCTGAGATCAAAAAACAAATAAATGAACTGATGATAGATTGTGAAAATAGTCTGCACTTGCATATAAAAGTGACACTGTATTAAAATATAGGTTCCCGACTTCTATAGAGGGCTGATAACCATACATTGTTTAGTTATACATGAAAAGAAAGAAATGATTTAGTGGAATAAAGTAATACTTATTTAATAGATTATGCTATACAATGCACAATTATTCTATCTACATGGGCAGCAGTTCTGGAGAACTAATCACAGATCTGTGTTGTAGTAATTATTATGTTTTGTCATGACGATAAAGGTAGCGATATCATACACACCACACGCTAGGTCAGTCACTGGGAAGAAACAAAAATAATTATTTTCTTTTATTTGAAAAATATATTTGAATCATCTTTTCAAATAGAAATTGCTCAAATCACCATCCTATCACGTACACAAACTACTTGAAAATTGTAAACATGACTTATATGAAAGATTGGAGTTAACAATATCCTCCGGGTAAAACTTTAATAAATTTCTTTACAAAATGCGAAGAACGACCATATTAGCATTGAGTTGTATTATACTGTGCTTAGATATGACAAATATCGGATAAATTTGACACATTGACTTGAATTGTTATGTTGGCTTACATTTCCAGTCTGTCAATCGAATGCCATCAAAAGATGTTCCACCGGGAAATACTTAATCGGCACAAAATAGTAATCTCCTGGATCTTAAAAATAGTTTAATGTTGATAACAACTACTACAGATTAGTCCAGTAAATCACAAGATATAACACTATTATATACGACTTTCATTTTAATGCATACATTTGATATGACTTATTGAAATGAAAACTGTTTTGAAGACTACTAAAGATGAATTTATTTAAAAAAAAAAACATTCTAGTTCCAGATAAAATATCAGACACAATTATTGCAACATTCTCGAAATACGCATTTACACGACATCGCCATCATCTCTCAAGTTCAAATAAAAGATTATTACAAGACTTTCAGATAACTACGTGCCGATCTAATCGTTTTCCGTGACATGAACATTCTTGTAAACGCTTAACTGACTCACATGTAAAGAATACTTATACTGTTTATATGAAGAAAACAATTACATCAACTGTAATATAGGCGTTCTATGAATAGCGCCAATAATTATAAACAAAAATAAGCTTAAACTTCTTGAGACGCTTGCCATTATGGCAGACCTTGAGATTTCAATGAAACTAATCTATTAAGTTGATAATAGATATGTACATAATATAGACATAATCAATACGAATCAATATTAATACTTAAATTTAGGCCATGGCAGAACATTCTTCCTATCAATCTTCGTATGCATGCATATATACAGTTAAACTGTACAGTAACTACATAATTCAATTTCCAATCATTTTCTAAGAAACGTTTGACATTTTATACTGATAGCACAAGCCCAGGATCATCTACTTTTAAAAATAGCAAATGCCTTTGAGCATGGCAGGACATTGATGTACTCGAACGCTTCTCTTCCTGGTTTACATTTTGTGACCAATCAGTTGGATTATTACGTATACGAAGAATTATAATCATGAGACGAAAAATGATCTGTTTCTGTGTTTAGGATAACTAATTCACAGAATATTCGATGAAAAATTAATAACAATAAAAACAGAGCAATCAGCGTATTCTTACTATGAAGCAAGTGCGTATTTATGTGTAACATGCATTCTGCATAAATAATGGTTCAATTCTTATTAACAACACTAAGTGTAGACGTTACGAGAAATTGAGGGGGTGGGGGTTGAACAGTAACAATATCAAATGAAAGTTCTGTAAATCATATGCAAATTGTAAATCAATTGTCCGTAACGCATGGGCACATGTCACAATAAATGCATGCTGTCAGTAAACAACATAATGTCGGTTACTGGAAAACAGGGTATTGGGCATGATGATCGCAAGCTCCGAGTTTTTACAAACGATTCGTCTATGTTATGAATGCTCGTGCAATTGGTTTATGAATTAATGCATCATTTGTTACTTTGGTAACATTAATTCTTCGATCAGTGGTATAAATAATATATGTTACATATATGTGTGAGTGAATCGTACAAGAGATGTACATTTATTAGTAACATGTGCAGATTATAAACAGCCACACTTTTATTTACATACATACCGTAAACGCCATACTTGTACATCAGTCTATGACCCACGGTTGATTCTATCGATATTTGCTCAAATTCTTGAGATTGTGTTTGCGATTACATACGAATACGCTTGGTAAGTTTAATCTTATAAATTGTTTACTGTCGCATAGTGTATTGATATGAGATGTGCAAATAAACATTTGTTATTCTATTGCACATCTATTAAATATTTCTTTCGTAAACAATATTGGAATCGACATATACTTGATTGTCATAAGAGTAAGCTCATCTGTATAAATATTGAGAATTTGGGTTTGCTAATGTCTCTATTATTTTGTTTATAACTCTGTCGTATCTTTCCATACATGTAATATCCCTTATAGACATTATATAACATATTATCACAATTCTCATAAATAAAATTATCACATATCACTTTTGTTACGCATGCTGTGATTGGTTGAGACTCGGTCACATGACATTGAATGAAAATGGATATTACATGGTATATTGCCCGCCAAGTGGATATTACATGGGTATATCACATGGATGACGTCACTGAAACTACTGCGCAACGATACAGCGCATAACAAATTGTCGTTCGCTGCACTGGTGCTGCCCCGGCCGCTGTTGTTTTCGGGGTTGCTTTCAAGGTTTTGAATGAACTTTAGCCATTCGAAATAGACAGTGAACGTGCCAGAATGAATATTAAGTAAGATACTCTGTTTTGATGGTTATGGTATTTTTTATATGAAACAAATATGTACGGCAAAGCCGCTACTGAAACGTCGCAGCCGGCGTTGCTGCAGCGCGTTATACGCTGTGAGCATTTCTACGCGTTCCACGCCGATGCTAACCGAAAACACTCTAAAGCTGTGTTGGCTTGTGAATAGGTGTGGTACGTTCGTGAGAAAGTAATTTCAGTCACTTCCACGGCACTCTGACATTTTTCTCTGTATAGTGATCAAATAACTTGCGTTTGTGAATTTCACAATTCATTTCAAAAATGTTATTCTCGGTAATTTGAGTGATTCACACTGCTGAAACACGGTTACTAAATAGAGTATCCGTGGCTGAAAATAACATTTACTGAGTGTATTTTTTAGCAAATAATGTATGTATGTTATTGAGTAAAAATGTGAAACTTGTTATAATAGATAAAATAAAATATTGCATACTTCAAATATATTATGGTCATGACCACCATCCCTTGGGCAGGCAACAAATCGTGATATTACCCTCACAAACATGTGATATTATTTAACTATGTATGGTAAATCGCGTGCAAACATGTGACGTACATTTATGACAATAACATGAAGATAGGTGTTCAAATACAAAAAAACAAAAACAAAAAAACACACACACTCACATTAAATGTATGGGAATAATCAGTATCAAATTGTTGGCTTTGATGAAGTATATAAACCGTGTTGATGGCATATATAACATTGATTAATATCAGGCTGTGAGTATCAACAGCTATTACGTATTCGTCCAGTGTAAATGAGTTATTTTAATCGTGACATGGTATGGTGCAACATGCTTATGGCATGCATAGGTGTCATTAACAAGACATGATCAATATGCTATGTGAAGATCCGTGGAAATCAATTACCTCTTGCATATACTGCTTTATTGTACTAATATCACGTGATACGCCCTGGAAGCATTTACAGTCGCCTTATTATCTTCACACAGTGCCGCTCAAATCCGTCTCGACACTAAGCATAAAGTGTTTTCTGCTTTTGATAACAGTCTATCAATATTTATATTTGTAACGTAATTATATATACAGGCTCTCCATTAAAACAAGAGCGTCGTCACCTGCGCACGCGCGGGAATTGAGTTCCAGGCGATGGTAACAACCAGGGTAATTGGCTGGTTCCCGCCTCAAGTGTCATGGCGTACCAAGCCACAAGAGGCCGGTAACTAGTAACGGTTCTGGCATTCTGATTGGTACATCACTTTCTCGTTGCTTGTTCCATTTCCCTTAGTTACCTGACGTCAGCGCTTACGCTCGTGGCCGTTCAGGGGTTTCCTTTTGCTTTCGAAAGTTGGGCGAATAAAAAGAATTGTTTCTTTTGTTAAAAATTTGCACAGAACATATCAAATCTGTAAATCTAAGCAGGCAGTATGTATGAGCATGGCTTTATTGTAGCATTACAGACACGTTTACGCAAAACGGAACTTGGAATGTTTTCAAATTACGTCACCCAGTCGCGTTCCTTCCGGCCGGAAAACCGGCCCAAATGGAACAATATGGCGATTACTAGTTACCTGCGTCTTACCTGCCATTCGCAAAGGACGCCGGTAACCAGCGAACCAGGGTAACAACACAATGCTAAAAACGCAAAGGCTCATGGGTAGACGCTTGTTTGTAAACATTGACGCGCTATGGCGATCGGAGGCATGCGCAGGCGACGACACCCGTGCTTTAAACTCTCTATTGTTGTTGTTGCTGTGTATTGTGATCGTCTCACTACTGTTAAACATTATATTCATGTTGTACAAATTGACTTATATATATACATATATGTTGATGAAATTAATTTTTGAAGCAACTTTTTACTGTAACTAAATGCACTCAATGTTTTCTCTATCGTACACCTATTAAGTAGAGTCTGATTAATATTGATCAACATGGCGGCATAGAATGGTTGTTTATATGATGAATGCGTTATTGACAAAAAGCAATTGTTGAATTGAAGGCAGATATTCAATATGTCGATAAATGCTATCTTTAGAATTTGAAACTGAATTCAATTTGATATATGCTATTCGTTGATGTTCATTTTATTGAAATGTTGTAGTCTTCTTCAGTTAATCACACAATCAGCTGCGATATAGGTTTATAACTACTAAATTTAAAAATGTTTATGAAAAGTACCTTATCGATAAATTTCGCTTATTTAACTAATTTATTTCAAAATTCAGGTTCGTACGAATAAAGATTCAATAAAGACCAGCAAAGAAGCATAATTTGTTCATATTAAAATGACGATAAATTGTTGTAAAATGTATCATTTAAACTGGAGAATAATGTTGTCATTCAGAAATAATAGGTGATTTTCGTTACGCACATCACAAATTTCACATCGTGCGTCTACGTTTGACACACTGATCTGACATATAATATTTAACAAGAACAATGTAGTACCGTGACGCATGTGAGACGTCTTCTCGGAACATGTCAGGAGTATCATGAAGTAAACAGTATTCCAAGGTCATTAACCCAAATTGACATAGATTAGAACAAAGGCTTAAAAGTAGCATTAAATTAAAGGAATGTTTTTAACTTGTCCCCTTACGTCCTTTCTGACTCTATGGATCGAGTCGAGTGGATAATATAATGTTACAATAACCGTTTATTCAATATGAATTCTATTTTACCTTTTAATAAAGTAACGAACTCGGACGAAAATACGATATGGCCAGAATATTACACACTGCTGCAGCTGAGAATGGTGTATAATGAATATTGAGCAGGAAGTGAAATTATCAATATCGAACAAATTAATGAAATAATATTAACGAGAATTAACTTCCGCTGAAATTTGCGTGGGACAAATTAAACGAGAATGGAAATACAAAAAAAAACAAAAAAAAAACAAAACAAAAAAAACATTTGTGTTATCATATTGTTATATTAATGTCCTTGTAAAATCTTTAACTGTTATTTGATTTGTTTAGTTCATAAAAGCATAATTACATTGTATTATTCAGTATTCCTGGTTATATTGAATATCTGTTAATACACAGAAACATTTTCACGGATTTAATAATTCATATTCCTTTATGTTTTCCTTTTAAAATATACAAACATGTCACGTGATGAACACATATATCACCATATTGCATGATTGAGAGAACAATTTGAAAAGTAATACAATTAAAGGCGCTATGAATATCTTGTTAATGAACAAGTCATTGGTGATGACACAGTCCCCGTTGCAATTAGGGGAATTGTTATTCAAGATAAAGTAATATGGCAAAAAGCAGGATGGCTGCAAGCCTGTCGTCTTTTACCTGATCAAAAATGTATACATGCAAAAAATATGCATATCAAATAAGATATCGAAATCACTGGTCATATGACCAGATAAATGGTTTCTGAATGAATTTGTAGTTTATGGTCAGTAATTGAGATAATAGACTAATCGAGTATCAACATAAATCATAAAAACATAAACGATTTATTAAATAACTTCTAAATTTTGCAATCTTATATGTGGTCACAAACTTGATATTTATATTTGCTATTTTTCATATTTATGCATATTTTGTGCACGTGCCAGCTTATTGTTAATGGCGTTACCAAATTACACTCATTCCAATGTTTCTATGCAAAAAAATAAGGCACTTTAATGAGAACGAAGATCCGTTCGAACAGCGACTAACAATCGAAATAATGTTCTACACGAATACATTTACATAACAAGAAATACTACCGAATGGTTTACCATACGTCCATGCAGTAATACAATAACATTTACACGCAAACTTACGAATAATGCTTTGATGAAAATTAATGTGATGTGGTTAGAACTTTGTCACAAACAATTGTGCGTTATATTGATTTAAAGAGTGCAATGTGATATGAATAATATATAGCGCATGGAAAGCCTGGGCATTTTATCTTGCAAATAGATTTAATCTCCTTATTAAAAAACAGTCGATCTTGCCGATTAGTTTCGAATCGATAAAATACACCATTCGTGTTCAATACTCGTAAAAACATGTCAAATCAATGTGTGGCCTGTATGTTTAGATATAAATCATTTTTTAGCAAAATAACATATAACAATTATTTTTTCGAAGCTAAAAAATCCAGAAAACACTCGGATCGTTCACACATTTAACCAAAACTACTATAAATATAATAGGAAAGGTGATTGTATAGCCATGTTATAATTAATGACACAGATACAGGTGTTTATTTTTACAATATACATCATGCAATCCCAATCAATACAAACACAGAAGCAGTAATTGATTTACATCAAGTGATAATCTGACTTGTTTTACATGAACACTCACATGTTTGATATTTTTTTTCTTTTGTATTCGGGGCATACACTATAGTTGCGTTCACGCACAGCTCCTTAGCACGGGCTAAGAGTTCAAATTCCTTAGCCCGTGCTAAGAAAACGTGCGTGAACGCTTAGCACGGGCTAAGGAATGCTAAGTACGGGTTAAATCTGACCCGAATTTAAGACGCGGTCTAGACCTTAGCACGGGCTAACGAAGTATGCGCGAACGCTTAGCCCAGGGCTAAGCGCCCTCTGCGGCGACCTTTGGGTGTAAAAAATTTCCCATGTTCGTATAACGACACTATTCCACCAGTCATTACTCCGCGCTCGCTTCCACACTAATCGGGTCACTGTAGTAGAGCGTACAGCATGCAGCAGCTCCAATCGTAGACAAAATAAATTTGGTTCGCTGTCTATGACATGCATTAATAAAACTCTGTATTCTGTTACGCCCGTTGTATACTGTTTATGTGCATCCAAATAAGTTGGGTCCGTCTCCTCTCGTGTCCCTGTGCACGTCGCTTCAAAATTAGAACGAAACCCGGGAACGAAACATGCCAGCAGCAGAAATAGAACCTCGCGCATGTCATCCATTTTTCGTTCGTAAATAGCGGCTTACCAAAGGTCACCGACTAATGGCACCCCTTAGCCCGTGCTAACGACTGGCCCTCCCTGTGCGTGGACGCAATTGGGTCTAGCCGAAATGCAAATATGCTAGATAAGCCTAAATCAGCTTAAATCTTCGCCCGTACTTCGTGTAACGTGAACACAACTTATATTGACATATTATAAAATATATCAATGCAAAAATCTTGCATAATACAATAACCATTAGTGAAATATAAAACTATGCAAATTAGCATGTAATTTCAAAATGTTACTACGTAATTATTTAAACGGGAACTACTGCTGCTACAACTATTAAATAGTACTATGAAGTTATTACGAGGATACCACAAAATATGCACGAAAACAGTACAGCGGGACTATGCGACGGCGTACTGTCTTCGTGCATACTTTGAGGTATCCTCGTAATAACGTTATTATTATTATACATCTTTTCCTTCCAAGGATACATTATGGGAATGCCGAAATCCACAAAGTTTAGAACAGAATCAACGAACTTCTTTGTGTGGAGTCCGGTCAAACCATGGTGGCAGCCATGTTTTTTTTATTATTAAAAGACGCTTACGCGCGTAATCATTCTATATTTGGAATTCGCATTTCTTTATATGGTAGAATGAAAATACTCCTTAACATACCGGTGCGGTACGGTGTAACTTATGGCGTTACGGTGACAGATGAGTAATAACTAGATTTATTATCTTTATCGTCTCTTTGCAGTATTACGTAATGTCGTCTTAAAATTGTGTTTATAGACGCTGCTTGCCAAAGCCATTGATGCACCCCTTTCTACAAAATGAATCATTCCTAATAATATTCTACTTCCTAAATATGACATCAATTTCTCTTATCCACACGCGTGTGCTCTACGCCGCCTTGCAATTACATAGATACTGTTACGGATTAATTTCCCTGTCTTGTAACGATTACCCGGAGAATTTTCCCGAATCAAAAGTCGGAATACACATTTAAAAGACTCCGCCAAGACGAGCAAATCAAGATTCTTGCTAGGGTTCACAGTTGCATGGCGTATTTCACGTAGGCTACTATTCAGGTAAGAGAAACATCTGTTTGTAGTATAATAGCTTGAGATAATGTATTCTTTCATATTTGTTGTTTTATTATAGTTTAGTTTCTTATTGGCATATGAAAATTTGAAGAATCCGGACCACCGTGTATTTACTACAATTTTGATAACATTTTTAATGCATCTCTTTTGGGGTTTCACATTTACACATATATAACACATAGTGTCTATGAAGAAGTTGTGTGCCAAATATTCTATGAACAGGAATGTGGTGATGGGCGTGGGTGGTGAATTTGTCACACTTAAACACCGGACTCACGCTACTTAGAACATACAGCAGTTCAGGTGCGATACCATAAGATAACCTGTGATATTAAGAAGACTAAAGCACGTCTCGCACTTGAATATGTGAACAAAAATTGTATTCACTACTGTAACAAAACATGTTAAATTTCCTGTTTAAACGATTTAGGATATGGCACGGTTTAACGCCACGACAAATGTAACACCCAGCAACCGTTATTGTATAGGTGAATTGAGTGTAAAATTTCTGTTCATAATTTTGAATAAAAAGATTCACTGAAACATACAGGCGTAATTATCAAACCACATCTAACACATGTGTTGTCAAGTGTGGTAATTCAATATATGTACGCGTATTCAACTCGCAACGCACCCCCGAATAAACACAACGAGTTAAACGTCGGATGCGCAGTTGTTAATGGTGACATCTTTTGAAATAAATTTGACATTCAGCATCCCGGAATCCAGGTGTTTTTCTAATAAATCCTATGCTGTTTATTTGTCTCGTTTTACAATTTATTAAAACGAGTTCAGGGCAGGGGCATGTCTATGCATTAGCGATGTGTCATTATTTGCTTGAAAATTCAATACTAATTGCATTGCCAACATGCACGTTCGAGCGGTGAAAAAAAAAACATGCAATGTGTTCGTGAAATTAATACTAATTGTCAAACCGGTTAAAACCAGTACTGTATATTACTGAATATGACACCACACTACACTACACTACGCTACGCTACACTACACTACACTACGCTACGCTACACTACACTACACTACACTACACTACACTACACTACACTACACTACACTACACTACACTACACTACACTACACTACGCTACGCTACATTACACTACACTACACTACACTACACTACACTACACTACACTACACTACACTACACAGATACGTGTGAAAATCTGAATGTCGGTGGCCTAAACGTTTTCAACAAGCTATCAGGGGGGATCTTCTTCCCTGGGGTTCTCCACACGTGTCAGGGGGGAATCTTGTCTCTTCTCTATATCTCGTCCCCTTGAGGTACGGGATCGGGAAAGTCACTTTAACTATACAGTCAAATAGTCGCACACAACAAAATACGTTTCAACTCTCGTCTTAGTCGATCAGTCGAGCACTCTATAAGACACAGCGCCCTGGGGGAAAAGTCCCCAAGACTAACGCAAGGCTGACTCAAGACTCGCTCAAGACTCTCCAGGACTGGACTGCGTCTGTCGTGCTGTACTCGCCAAGACCAACTAAAACAACTTTATTCATTTTCAAAACTCTAACCAATTACAAAGCAGTAAAAAGACTAGGATGTAACCTTCAATCATAAAGCCAATCACACTAAGTACTGAATACGTCATATCTTTTGATTAATCGTTCACTACATTAATAACTACGAATACCAACTGTCAGAAATAGTAGTCCGAATAGCGACGGTTATCTCGTAATTAGTTCCAAATCACTGAGTCGAGTTCCGTCCAGGACCTCGCCTGCCTAAACGATAACAGACATAACACAGCCATTCAGCTAATAATCAGCTAATTAAGTCGATCAACAGATACGCGAAAACAAATTCATGACAAAGCACTGTAGTGCGGCGTGAAACAGTGTGGTTCAAAAGTCCGGATACAACAGTTCTGTGCGAGGAGATAGTTAATCCTATTTCCAATGTGTTTATTAATGTCCCGAATACCATGTATTAACCTGGTTACGTTTGTTTACATGTCCAAATTGTACATTTGTGCTATGATGTTGCCAGCAATCAGTGCGGAGGCGCTCCGATCAGCCGCGCGCGCCGCACAATATCGTTGCCGGCTTCTGCATCTGCGTTGACAACAGTTATCTGATTGTTGATTGTCGTAGTAATCGAGTTTGCGAACCTGTTCGTACCAGGATTTTCAAAATGTTGTATTTTGATGTTAAAATTCACTCATGTGAACTCGCGGTCCAACACGGCGTGTTTGCATAATTCTTCCTTCAGGCATACACCATCAGATTCGTGTTGAATGATTTTGCATAAACTGAGGGTATATTAAATTCTTTCCACGTGACCGGCTCTCTTCCAATCAGCTTGGCGTACTCAATTACGAGAGATGACAATACTAATTGTTTCAAGACCTACCAACGTCTTGATTCTATTAAATGAACACGATTACGCCTGATTTAGCGGGATCTAGAGCTGCAATTGTAACGTCTATATCTTTCTATCATTATTGTTGGAAACATTTTCCCGTATATGCGATTACAAATGTAAAGGACACGTTAATTTAGATTGCCAATAAGAAAACGTTGTCGGTATACAAAATGTACAACGCGCGTTTGAAAGACGGAGGTTTACAATCAAATAAAATCATTGTAATCGATTTTTGTCGTGAAATTCTCACTGCTCCAAATAAAATTATACTAGAAATAAAAGAATTTTACACTGTTTTGTATACAAGCAATCCATCTACTCTTGACCCTGACAGCCATAACCAGTTTATTTATAATAATGGAATACCTATATTGGATAATGAAAGAAGAAACTCATGCGAGGGCGTCCTTACCCAAATTGAAACTTTTGCTGCTCTACAGTGTTTACCTTGCAATAAAACTCCCGGAAATGATGGTTTGAGCTCGGAATTCTATATATGTTTTTGGCCCTCTATTGGACAAATAGTCACAAATTCGCTGAACGTTGCATACATGTCAACAAATTTATCAAACAGTCAGCGTCAAGGGATGATAACACTAATAGAGAAAACGGATAAAGAGAAAAGAAAGATTGAAAATTGGCGACCAATCACACTTTTAAATACAGACTATAAAGTTGCCTCAAAATGTACTTCAAAGCGAATTGAGAAACACCTGAATTCATTGGTCCACGAAACACAGACTGCCTTTATTAAAAATCGTCTAATTGGAGACGGTATTCGTCTAATTGAGAGTATAATGGACTACACGCATAAAATCGATTTACCTAGTATTTTGTTAGCTATAGATTTTCGCAAAGCATTTGACAGCATAGAATGGCCTTTTATATTTTCTGCATTGAAATCATATAATTTTGAGCCATCGCTGTTGCAATATATTCGTAGGACATCAACAGGATATTTTAATATTAGTAGAGGAATCACACAGAGCGATCTCATTTCTCCGTATTTATTTATATTATCCCTAGAAATACTTCTTATTTCTATCAGGTATAACGGCTCTATCCATGAAATCAGTATCAAAGGTTGTGAAATAAAAAATTCCGCATTCGCCGATGATCTAACTTGCTTTTTATCGGATGAGTCATCCGTTATAGCTCTCTTGTCGCTTATGAAAGATTTTTATAAATATGCTGGGCTCGCCATAAATTGTGACAAAACGGAAGCAATGTGGCTGGGAAAGTGGAAGAATCTCAGAGATAATCTGTTCGGGGTTAAATGGCCAACATCACCAATCATGATTGTTGGTACGTTTTTCTCGTACAACAAGAATAAAGCACGTGACCTTAATCTATCAGGATTATTAAACTCGGTCAAGTCCATACTAAATTGGTGGTTATCTCGAGGACTCACTATAATTGGTAAAATAACCCCCAATTTCAGTTTTTATCAAAGATATTCTAACTCCACTCAGCGACTGCAATACGAAAAAAAATCGAAAAGTTTTCTCAAATCTTAGCTTTATTCCTCCAATTAATAAATTTCATTTTCAGCAATTATTTAAAATTGATGAATCAGAATGGACATTTTTCTTTAATCTCCCCTTTGTTGCATGTTTGGATACCAGACTTCAAGAATTCCAGTGGAAACTTTTGCATAACATCATCTATACAAACTGGACATTGTATCATTATGACACCACCACGAATACAGTCCAGTCGTTGTACCTTTTGTGGAACAGCAGAGGAAACTATTTTACATATATTTGTGAATTGTTATGTTGTTAAGTCTCTCTGGCAGAGTTTTCTAAATAAATGGGGTCATCAGCTGGGCGCTCCCTCTGCCCTTATCGATAAGCAAATTTTGCTTGGTGACCAAGATTTCAACATTTTATTAAATCAATTGATAATATTAACCAAAAAATTCATCTATGACAGCAAGCTTAAAAAATATCCTCCAACACTGAACAGCCTACAAGTGAACATGACGCATATTAAGCAGATTGAAGAATACATTGCTAAAAGAAACAACTGTATAGACAATTTCAACAAAAATTGGGGAATATTAAATTTCTAATTAATATATCTAATCACCTCATTCATCTAGTCTCTTTTTCGGCCTGATCTTGCTTTTATTGTTTTGTCTGTGAATATTTTTTTTATCTGTATTTTCTCTGTGTATTGTGAATTTGTTTAGCATTGAAAATAAAAAAAAAATACTCTCAATTCAGCTATACGATAATTTAGATTGCCAATAAGTAAACGCTGTCGACTAAATTGATCATTTAAAACAAAATTCTAACATACATCACAAATATAAACGTGTTCGCCACGCATACTCACTTAAACAATATCAACGAGTTTGCAGTTTCTTGTATTTAATTGGCTTTCTGGAATTGCGTGGAATATTCAAGATCGATCATTATATAAGCATGTGCGTGTCCGGTTGCCGAAACGAAGCCTCGCTGCATCTTTTGGCCAGGCGACTGGACCCCATGGTCTTCATTTCGAAGCCCGCGTGGTGTAATTATGTATGTGTATTTCCCATGTTTGATTTAATTGATAAACTATAGCACATTATGCCCAACCAATTGTGTCGTGCGAAATGATGGGATTGTGTCACCCATGTCAGTCGTCGTTATTTGGGTTCCATCACTTTAGATGCATTTTTCGCCGGTTAAACTTTTCAAAAGCTATCAAATAAGTTATTTTTTCATACTCATTTGAACTTATATATAATTATATTGTAATCATTCATTGCCCAAGCTTCATAATATGTCAAGCCCACACCTTGGTATCAGTTATTATTATTGCAAATTTATTGGTAAGCAAAACACTTTTTAAATATATTTCATACCCGGAAATGCATTTATATTCAGTATTAACATATATAAGACATAGAAGCAATTTTCATAAGCATTGATGTGAAATGTTTGTTTGACGATTTAAATAATCTTGTTAGAAGTTGTTATCTTTCCAATTCCAAAGTTATAAAATAGTTAAAAACGTTTCGTAATATAAAACAACGCCAGTGCGTCTAAAGTAATTTGTTGTCTTGGTAAAATTAATTGTAATTTCAGAATGTTGGAATCCATCGTTACATGACAGCATTACTTTATGCTCTCGTTGCATTGGTGCTTATTCTATTCTAATTACAAATTTGTCCATGTACGCATGAAGCTATTGTTCTTAAACTACATAGAACAAATTTCAGGACACCGTGACGTAACGACCAAATTGCTTCTGTGCCATCGCTGTTGCAATATATTCGTAGGACATCAACAGGATATTTTAATATTAGTAGAGGAATCACACAGAGCGATCTCATTTCTCCATATTTATTTATATTATCCCTAGAAATACTTCTTATTTCTATCAGGTATAACGGCTCTATCCATGAAATCAGTATCAAAGGTTGTGAAATAAAAAATTCCGCATTCGCCGATGATCTAACTTGCTTTTTATCGGATGAGTCATCCGTTATAGCTCTCTTGTCGCTTATGAAAGATTTTTATAAATATGCTGGGCTCGCCATAAATTGTGACAAAACGGAAGCAATGTGGCTGGGAAAGTGGAAGAATCGCAGAGATAATCCGTTCGGGGTTAAATGGCCAACATCACCAATCATGATTGTTGGTACGTTTTTCTCGTACAACAAGAATAAAGCACGTGACCTTAATCTATCAGGATTATTAAACTCGGTCAAGTCCATACTAAATTGGTGGTTATCTCGAGGACTCACTATAATTGGTAAAATAACCCCCAATTTCAGTTATTATCAAAGATATTCTAACTCCACTCAGCGACTGCAATACGAAAAAAAATCGAAAAGTTTTCTCAAATCTTAGCTTTATTCCTCCAATTAATAAATTTCATTTTCAGCAATTATTTAAAATTGATGAACCAGGGACATTTTTCTTTAATCTCCCCTTTGTTGCATGTTTGGATACCAGACTTCAAGAGTTCCAGTGGAAACTTTCGCATAACATCATCTATACAAACTGGACATTGTATCATTATGACACCACCACGAGTACAGTCCAGTCGTTGTACCTTTTGTGGAACAGCAGAGGAAACTATTTTACATATATTTGTGAATTGTTATGTTGTTAAGTCTCTCTGGCGGAGTTTTCTAAATAAATGGGGTCATCAGCTGGGCGCTCCCTCTGCCCTTACCGATAAGCAAATTTTGCTTGGTGACCAAGATTTCAACATTTTATTAAATTAATTGATAATATTAACCAAAAAATTCATCTATGACAGCAAGCTTAAAAAATATCCTCCAACACTGAACAGCCTACAAGTGAACATGACGCATATTAAGCAGATTGAAGAATACATTGCTAAAAGAAACAACTGTATAGACAATTTCAACACAAATTGGGGAATATTAAATTTCTAATTAATATATCTAATCACCTCATTCATCTAGTCTCTTTTTCGGCCTGGTCTTGCTTTTATTGTTTTGTCTGCGAATATTTTTTTTATCTGTATTTTCTCTGTGTATTGTGAATTTGTTTAGCATTGAAAATAAAAAAAAAATACTCTCAATTCACCTATACGATAATTTAGATTGCCAATAAGTAAACGCTGTCGACTAAATTGATCATTTAAAACAAAATTCTAACATACATCACAAATATAAACGTGTTCGCCACGCGTACTCACTTAAACAATATCAACGAGTTTGCAGTTTCTTGTATTTAATTGGCTTTCTGGAATTGCGTGGAATATTCAAGATCGATCATTATATAAGCATGTGCGTGTCCGGTTGCCGAAACGAAGCCTCGCTGCATCTTTTAGCCAGGCGACTGGACCCCGTGGTCTTCATTTCGAAGCCCGCGTGGTGTAATTATGTATGTGTATTTTCCATGTTTGATTTAATTGATAAACTATAGCACATTATGCCCAACCAATTGTGTCGTGCGAAATGATGGGATTATGTCACCCATGTCAGTCGTCGTTATTTGGGTTCCATCACTTTAGATGCATTTTTCGCCGGTTAAACTTTTCAAAAGCTATCAAATAAGTTATTTTTTCATACTCATTTGAATTTATATATAATTATATTGTAAACTTTAATCATTCATTGCCCAAGCTTCATAATATGTCAAGCCCACACCTTGGTATCAGTTATTATTATTGCAAATTTATTGGTAAGCAAAACACTTTTTAAATATATTTCATGCCCGGAAATGCATTTATATTCAGTATTAACATATATAAGACATAGAAGCAATTTTCATAAGCATTGATGTGAAATGTTTGTTTGACGATTTAAATAATCTTGTTAGAAGTTGTTATCTTTCCAATTCCAAAATTATAAAATAGTTAAAAACGTTTCGTAATATAAAACAACGCCAGTGCGTCTAAAGTAATTTGTTGTCTTGGTAAAATTAATTGTAATTTCAGAATGTTGGAATCCATCGTTACATGACAGCATTACTTTATGCTCTCGTTGCATTGGTGCTTATTCTATTCTAATTACAAATTTGTCCATGTACGCATGAAGCTATTGTTCTTAAACTACATAGAACAAATTTCAGGACACCGTGACGTAACGACCAAATTGCTTCTGTGGAGAACGGAATAACCATGAGAAACTTTAAAGCGGGGGAGCCGTCACCTGCGCATGCGTCAGACGGTCATAGCGTGTCATTGTTTATCGTCGATTGGGACTCAATTACCGCGCGTGCGCAGGTGACGACCCTCCCTCTTTAAGATACTAGTATGCCAAAGCACTATATATGTGTGTTTGTCATGTTATACGGCTCAGTCTAAATTAGATTATGTACTGCCTTATCACACGTTTCTATCACACAGTCGTGAGGTTTTCTAAAAATTTAATCGATACTTATTAGTTTGTTTCATTTACGCACAAAAGTCGGTTGTCGGCTGGAATATTTATGTAACTGTACAATTACGAACACTTTAATGTAATTATGCTATTGATTTGTCGTTTCCATGGTATTATATTAACTGTTCGTGGAAATAAACAATTCCAATGTTTATAGTTTTATGAAACATCCTACAATAAACGCAACTTTATTGATCACACGTTATATGGGTGGTGGTATTCCCATAATGCATTACTAAATATGTTTCCATTCATGTTGTGATATAAATGAAGATTATTTTTCTGAGCAGAGAGTGTATTGTTGATGTATTATAAACTGCTTCATGGGGGTCCCGCAATTCAAAAGAGACTTTGTATATAAATATAATTTTCCATTTTTTTCTTCGATTATATTTTTAGGGTGACACCAGTTTTAGATTTAAATATTCTATTTCGTCTAAAGTAGACAATCATAACAATTTAATTCAAGTTTGCCGCGAGTTGACTAGTTGACAGTCGACAACCGTTTTTTTACGATAATTTATGTTTTCAAATATTGTTTGTTACTGGTGTGTCTGGAAAACGCCAGACGGGAATTAAATAACATTATTATACACAGGTCACCGAAACGCCATAAGTTACAGCGTACCGTAATGTTGCGGTATTTTACAGGATATTTTCATCCAACACTATTAGGAAATGCGAATTCCAAATATGGAATGATTACGCGCTTAAGCGTCCTCTAATAATCATGATAAAAACAAATATGACTACCACCAGTGTTTGACTAGACTCCACACAAAGAAGTTCGCTGATTCTGTTCTAAACTTTTTGAATTTCGGCAATCCCGTGATGTATCATTGGGAGAAAAAGATGTATAATAATAATAAGGTTATTACGAGAATAACGCAAAATATGTACTCAAACAGTACGCCGTCGCATCAACCTCCGCCGCGCGTCGGTCTATGTTCTCGCTGTACTGTCTTCCTGTATACTTTTCCGTCGGAATCCTCGTAATAACCTCATAATATTGCATATATATGAATAAGAATTCAAATTTGCTTGTAATAAATATTAGCCTTTGGTCAGCACGAATTCCAGGGATCAAAACGATTACATAATATGCATAGTATACGATTTTAGCAATTATAAAACACGAACACTCTACTTAGGAATAATGAAATAACGCGAGATTACTTGGCCTGACAACGCGATTACTACATAGAGTTATGACTTTGACATGGAGCATTGACGTAGTGATAGTCTCCCTGCTAGAAAATGGGATTGGGAGATATTTATATAATAATAATAATAATAACGGTTTTATTACCGATTAATTGATCTTAAAATATATTAAGCTCATATATAAATCAGCATTTAGCCTAAACCTTCCTAGATGTGAGTGATTTGACATCATATCCATGCTGAAACAATATAGTAGAGATGTTGTATAGTGATTCACATCAATACTAGTTTCAATCGAATGACATAGAACATGCATTGATGTGGCGTGATCTATCAACGTACGGCCATTGTATCTCATACACAGATCGACTTGATAAAACTTGACATTTTACAAAAAATATCCTGGGATTCGATCTCAGATGATTAATCGGTTCATTCTCGAAAACCTATTCGTTTCTTTTTCATTTTTGTCCTTATATATGGATTTAACCCATTCGATCCATGTTTCTACTATTTTAATTTAATTTAATTTCAAGTTGTACCTGACGTGTGCCTGAATCGCAATACACGTGTATAGATGATGGTATTTCATATAGTTCATACTTTGGTAAACACATAAATTTACAGCGAACTTAGTTAATGGATTATTAGTCAAATAATGACGTGATATTTATGTAATATTGCACACAGAGACACATTATTACAATCGCCACGCAATGTGGTTTCACAACACAGTGTGTGTTTCGCCACGCAATATGTGTTTGACAAGCAATATTTTTCACCACATACTGTTTTTCGCCATGTGATATGTTAACAGTCGACATTTATATGACGCAATAAATACGTGAGACAACATTTCAGCACAAAAAGCGATATTTCATTCACTGATCAATTACAATCAAGTGATATTTTACGGAGTCATGAACCATGAAAGGCATATTTTAATTAGTTAACAATATGCATGGTTACGGATGAAACTCTTCACTTAGAGTGAGCGTTGAGGCGCAAAGAAAACTAGGACAGTGAACGAGTATATTAACCACTCCAAGTTATGAAAACGTATTCGGTGGGTGTAGCATTCTAGTATTATTTCACTTTGTATGAGAAATATTGCTGTAGTTGTACTATGAAGATAAGTGTGACATATTTTGGCAGTAATAGCAATTATTATTCATCTGTCAGCGTAACGCCATAATTACAGCGTGCCGTAATTTTGCGGTATTGCACGGGGTATTTTCATCCTACCATACTAGGAAATGAAAATTCCAAATATGGAATGGTTACGCGAAAGCGTCCTCTAATATTAAAAACAAACATGGCTGCCATCAAGGTTTGACCAGACTCCACACGAAGAAGTTCGCTGATTCTGTTCTAAACTTTTTGGATTTCGCTATTCCTATGATGTAGTCATATCTACTACCCCAATGATATAACTCAAACATGTTAACAACTATGAGCGTACAGAACTATACGCTAACAAGTCAAGAACACAGACCGACATTATGATATATATATATATATATATATATATATATATATATATATATATATATATATATATATATATATATATATATATATATATATATATATATATATATATATATCATTTCTAAGAAACGTGGAATTGTTTACTTCGGCAGAGGAACGCAATGTATTTGAAAATTGTCGCCCGCATACCATTTGTCTGCGAGCCCATTGAGATATAGTTGGTATAATTTGCGTTAACATATTATTAGATCACATTAAAAACATACATGACATCATTATCTTAAAAATATTACAATTATGGAGTATACATCATTACGTGCGTAATATAGTAAGCTCTTTAACACTACGGAGAATATTTCACAACATGCATAGATTGTTACAAAAATGTTGTACACATCAGCGCGAAATGATATAATAAGTTACTTAATACTTATTATTATACATCTGTCACCGTAATGCCGTAAGTTACAGCGTACCGTAATTTTACGATATTTCACGGGGTATTTTCATCCTACCATATTAGAGAATGCGCCTTCCAAATATGGAATGATTACGCGCGTAAGCGTCCTCTAATAATAATAAAAACAAACATGACTGCCATCCGGGTTTGACCGAACTCCACACAAGTTCGCGGATTCTGTTTTACACTTTTCGGATTTCGGCATTCCCATGTTGTATCCTTGGAAGGAAAAGATGTATAATAATAAGGTTATTACGAGGATACCTCAAAGTATGCACTCGGACAGTACACTGTCTTCGTACATACTTTGAGGTATCCTCGTAATAACCTCATATTAGATAATTATTATTATATAAGTAATGTTATAATAAGTTACTTAATAATTATAATCACGGAGTGTATTTCATAACTATATATAGCTATCTCATCAATGTTGCAAAAATGTACACACCGTGTAAACGATGGTCACAAACTTGTCACTATGCGTTTCTCGTGAAAGCACTTTTTTAAACATTGCTTGTTTATTTGTTTATTGTCTAATTGTACGACGTATGGCGCATCTTGAAATTCCAATGTACACTACTACTAACAGCATATAGCTTCGAGAGAGATTTGTGAAACCTTTTAATATACAAATTGTGTGTCGAAACACATATTGCTTGATAATGGTACATTTGGATTACCAAATAAATCATAGTATGGCATAATAACTTGACACGTATGGCTCCGTGAAGCTTTTGGTGCCTAGCAACACCTTTATATAAACCACGTGCACATTAGTGTTGTGACATATACCCCATTCTCATATCATCATATCCTCGGCAAATCTCATGGAACATGGAACATATAGAAGATACAATAAATAGTCAATTCAGGTTCAGTATATCATTCTATAATGTCGCAAAGGTTCAACAAAAAACAACACAAATAGAACTAAACTCGAAATCAATGATTTCTGTATACATGAATACGCCACCTTTAATTATTAAATCCACTGTCTTGAGTTAGATGGTTTATAACTCAACAAATGTACCCACTACATTCTCATTCCTATTAACTATATAATATATCACACTGTACTACTTATATGTATTCACCAAAACCAAACTAATGTTGTAAAATGTATATTTCAGAATTTGTATTCAACTTTACAGTTATGGCTTTGATTATTCTATCGAACGACGTATTTTAAAATTAAATTTAAATAGCCGCCGATTGTGGTACATTGCTAAGAACACAAAATCTAATTTTACTCCTCGTTTCCAAGGAAACGAGCACTCGTATATATTCTCAGCACGTCTCATTTGTTCCATAAGTATCGTTCTATAAGTAGTACTTGCATTCATGTGTTTCAGACGCTGCGTTGAAGTTGAATTTGAAATGACGACAGCACGCTGCGTTCTGATGCTGTCGTCGTTGTTGATCGTAGTGCTTTTCGAGCCAGTTCAATCTACTACCCAGAACAAGAGTAAGTTGACAATTGCAGGGTTGGTGCCGGTCGATATCAGCTCCGGATGGGCATCTAGCGGGATGATTCCAGCCATCGAGATGGCTCTTGATGACGTAAACAACAGATCTGATGTATTAAGTGATTACGAGCTAGCGTGGGACTGGAAGGATGACAAGGTGAGACAGATATCATTGGGGGGGGGGTGTTGTTTTCTCATCTACTTATAATGACGATAAAATAGGGAACACCGACCTCGTGTTAATAGAGTAATACATATTACAGATTAAATCATCAACGACATAATTGGACTATACTGTAATGTTTTAGTAAGCTAATTATTCTTGATTAATTGTTCGCGTTTGTTTAGTATTCTTGGGAATTGGGATATTGATTGGGTATGCGATATAACAAAAAGGACATAATTCAGAACTGTCGGATATTTAATAGGACTTGAATGTATTTTCGTTCCGTCGTGTAGTGATGAGGTCATCACTTGATTTTCATTTATTTTCATCAGATTGAGATTGTTATCTTGCTGGCACAAAACCTACAAATGTATACAGTGTTTGCACCATGACCTATGTCTATGTCTTGAATCAGGGATGAGATATATGGAACATTGTTACATTCATATAATGTATATTTGGTATACTTTTTTAGTTTACGCACATACATGCATTTACAATAACATGCAATGCTCGAAATATAGAGCTGTGTTGATTTATTATATAATTCTCGATTTTTCTGCCCGAATACATTTGTAGAACACAATGTCTTTTCGTTACAAAAATAAATCACATAAATCACATACATTGTTAGACCTTAACGAAGCCACAATAGTGAAACTCCTTCTTGGAACGTGGTGAGAAAATGGGACGATGCAGAATTAATTGTATATTCAAAACATTTTGATATTATTGTTCTAACTGAAACCTTTGTAGAACCATGCACCTTTAATTTAGAAAATTATTGTACTTATTATGTTAACGCACAACGATCCGGTAATACTCGGGTGATATTTTTACGATTTGTTGAGCAAATGGAATGCTCCAAAAATTCCATTGTTCGGCTAAAGTCAGAAATGTCAAATAAAAACGTCCTTCTTATATCGGTGCTGTGTACATACCTGTTGGGTCTCACTATGCTAGCGACGCTATTTTTGCAGAAATTAAATCTGATATAGTAAATCTATTGAGTCGTTATTATGATACAAATGTGCTAATAATGGGAGACTTTAATGCACGGACAGGGGTACTAAATGTTTGTATAGAAGATGGAAATTTTAGTCACGTGCCTATTGGTGACACACACAGTTCTTATGTTGATATAGCGTACGTAGTAACTGTGATGTAGAAAAAAATAATATGGAGATAAGTTATTGAGTGTATGCAAAACCACTGATCTTAGGACCGAGAATGGACGTAGACCTTCTGACATTACAGGGCACTTCACATGCATAACTTATAATGCTAGTACGGTCGATTATGTAATAGTTTCTCAAAATATTTGTTAGCACTATATACCATGTAACCTGTGATCACATATACTAGTGATGTATATTGCAGTGTTATTATGGCCGGTGGCCTATGGTACTTTGGAATTAAACATTCTTATTATTAGGCCCTACGAATACAATTCTGATAATGTGAAGCAAATACGGCACTCGATGCCCAAATATGGAATGCCATATATTGTAATATACCTCGTATAGGATAATCTTGTATATGATTTTTCCCACAGTGCAACCCAGGCTGGGCGAGTTATCTGCTATGTGAACACGTGTTCAATGGACAACAGAAAATAATGGTGCTTGGAGGGGGATGCTCAGTTGCTACTGCTCAGATTGCCGCATTCTCACATCTCTTCAATTTAATACAGGTTAGGAAATTATTTGAATAGTTAAGCGGGTGTACTATATATAAAAAAAAAACTATATGGAAATGGATGTCAGATTTATGGGCACCAATAGCAATTTATTTATACTGTTTTTTAATATTAATTTCTAGGTTTCATACTCCGCGGCATCACCCCAACTTTCCAATAAATCAGAATACCCACTGTTCCTCCGAACGCAGCAATCCGATTTGGCACAAAACATTGGGCGTATAGCCATACTGAAACACTTTGGATGGAAACGAGTGGCGACGCTGTACCAAAACGAGAAGTTTTTTGTCATGGTAAAGTGCACAAGTTATTAATTTCAATATGTACGCCGTGTGTGTATGATTCAATTACGTGACTGGCGCTTAGCAAATCACAAACTCTGCCACGTGACTAAATTAGTGCCGGTTCTATGTACTTTTAAATCATACATTTTATTTCGCAGCATGCCGGTGTGCCTGTGTTTACGTTTTTGTTTAGATCATTTGCACAATGTATCCTCGGGGGCGGAAATCCGAGTATTTTCACCGCCTGGCAATCCTCGCGGTGAAAACAAAGACCAACAACTCGCAGAAAACGGTACTTTGGGATGGTTGTTGAGACTCGCCTGACAGTGTAACAAGATTAGCCCTACGTGTGTAACATATATAAATTTGGTTGTTCAGGATTACTTTTAAAGTTGAGTTTGTGTTGTTTTCTCGAATTTTCACCGGCTCGACCGGCGTTCCACAGCAGCGCGAACACCCGGGGGGATCACTCTATATGCCGTTACTACCCCATGTGCGTTCCAAATTTAGCGGGGAAAGGGGGTGTTTTTCACCTTCTAAAGCGGGCCCGCGCGGGAGGCAAATAGGCCCCCTTTAACATTCTAATGGCTGCAATAGGCCTCCTGGAATAAACTCACATGGTTGCTGCGCCCGCTGTAGGTCCTCTCTTGCAACAACCACTCCCATACACCACCCTAGGCCACCCTTGAGTGAAAAAACTGCAAAGAATGCTCGCAATAGGAGTAGGATGTTCTCAATATACGTCTGGAATAGGGGGTGTTATTTTTCTTCAATATATCTGCTTTAGGGGGTACTACATTTACAGTGTGCCCGAAATAAGGGGTATGGTTTGTCAATGTACTGCCAGCCCTAGGGGACTATTATTTTTTTTTTTAGCAAGAACGCACATGGTGTAAGGTTTTAATTTAGAGTGACCCCCCGGGGCGCGAACAGAGCCATAGAAATGCATGTACTGTGGTGCGCGTCTAAGCAACGTGGAACGTCCGTCTTGTGACGTAGCTCCGCCCCCGAGGATATGTTCATGTAGAAGGAATTGAAACACCTCATGCCAAAGATGATATGTAATTGAAATAATCCCCCATCTCAATTCTCAATAATAATGTGTTGAGCAAAAGTCTAGAAATATAAACAATATTGATACGAATCAATATACTGGTACGCAATGCAATCCATGGTCAAATCATTAAACGAAAAGTAATATTGAACAGCTAAGAAACCTTGTCAGGTGATTCGAAAAAAGTGAGGCATTTTTATGAGCATGCAACATTTGTCCATATGCTAATAATGGAGAATTCCCGATAGGCAAAATCATACAATAGCTACTTACTGTCCGTCGTTAGATTCACCTCGTGCAAATGCTTAGTTTTGTCTCGTGTGTGCTGTATAATTAGATTTATACCGTGATTGACAGCTTGAGTAGCCAATCAGCGACAGCGGCAAAACTAGTGATTTTCTGCAGTAATAAGAGAGACGCCATGATGTTACTGGTCATGATTCGGTGTTGTTGCTGAGAAGTTAGGGTTATTTCAAGCTGTGAAGTCGCAAACTAATATTTCACTCTATAAACAATATTTCACTAAAATATGTGATTCATAGGCAACTCAAATTGTAAAAATCAATATCAAGTTCCGCGTATAAACACTGTTGTAGAGAGGCGGCGGAGCGGAATTTTAGCCAAAATCGGCTAGTAAGGCGTCATATGACACAGGTTTGTGCTGGGACAGCGCTTCCGGTGACGACACAACGAGTTAAGGTCGCCATCTTTGTTTATATGAGACCCATATTACACGCATGCGTGGCACGACGATTACCGCTCCTTAAATTAAATTGAATCAGCCAGTTTATAAGTAGGTAATACCCGGTACATCTGGAATCGTTTCTGGGTACGCCCTGTCTGTTTCGTGGTGTTACTTATACTAATTGCCTGATCAGTTACAAACAAGATATAATGCACGAGTTCTTGTATCCTTACAACCTGTGTACGCGACATATGGATATGGACAGTTAATGTGTACTACTGAAACTTTCTTTTTTTAAGGTTATTGATGACATGATTGTAAAAATGAGAGAAAATGATATTAATTTGTTAGCATCATTGTCATTTAATTATCATCCAAGCGCAGATCTGGACATTCTTAAGGTAATTGCAATCAGTTTAAACTGTCCGCCGTCGGTTCACAGGCCGCCACAGAACAAATGACACGTGCTGTCAGAATATTGCGCAAGTGGAAGGCGTTGAATGAACTTCTACTTGGCACATACCACGTGATCAACAATAAAGCATGTATGAGTCTGTGACTGCTTGTGAACTCTCGCCTCAACACCTTTTACTTCTTCACCAGTTTTCATTTGACTTCGGTTTCTTGTTCCATATTTCAAGGTCAATGGCGACCTCATTGCCAAGTTGGCTGACAATGATGTGCAACTGGTAACATCACAATCAATAGTACTAGCACCTGTTGCCGCACTTCGCAAGATTAAGGTATTACTTGGGACCGCAAAGGTCGCGATATTCATCTAAACTAAACTCTTTCATCGTGTATGATCAAACGTTCTTTCAGTGCATGTAGATGTAAGGCTTGTACATTTACCAAAAACAAACACTTATCTTTCATTCCCATTTTACCTTCATCTTGACGTCACTATAAACTTTTCCCGTTAGTTGCGCCCTCTGGTGACTGAGCGCTACTGTGACGTCAAAATCCTACATATTAATGAAAGCAATGTCTTTTTAACCGACAACTGCGATTGGTTATGTAGTTGTTCGTCACCCAGAATATAATAAAATCTCTTAAAAACATGATCTTCAGGAGATTTGAACGTGTCACCAGTTTACGCCAAAGAAGCGCGCCGCCACCAGAGGGCGCGATTTGTGAAGATAGTGAAATGTATATTGCAAGAATTGTTAAAATTACGTTATGACAAACTATGTTCTTTTGCATCGATATATTTTTTTACCACATCTTTCATCAGTTTGCAGAAGCTCGTGTGAGTCATTACATACTGTAGTCGCTAATTAAACAACAAGTTTGCTGCGTTCAATACCTTAACTACTTGTTCTGCACAACCACACAGTCGACTTTGTTATACATATTGAATATAGGACGTGCTGATCCATATTATTTATTCCTCTTTGTAAAACAGGAAGAAGATGCACGGATTATTGTGGTCCATTCCTATGAGGATCATGCTAGGGCATTATTCTGCGAAGTAAGTATTGACGTGAATATAGACAAACCAAACCGTGCATCTATGCTGATGAATTCAAACAATGATCCTAATTTCAATGTGCATATCGATCAGAAAAAAATCGTAATTACATCGGATTCTAAATATACATACTCCCATTGTTATTGAACATACAATCATGACGGCATGACCAGTAATTAAATATAGATAATCTAATTATGGTCTGGAAATGTTGTTATCGAGACCCGATGAGTGTTTATTTCTTATGACGCAGGCATATAGACAAGGCATGTATGGCGCCACCTACGCCTGGTTGATACCTGGCTGGTACTCGGACGATTGGTGGAAAACCGAAGATTCGCATATCAACTGTACGTTGGATGAAATGAAGAAAGTATTAGAGAGTGTCATAGAAACTGTACAGGACTCCAAGGGCCCAGACAATGTTACTAATATTAATGGAGAGGTAAACTATTTGTATGTGACCTTTGATGTATGTACGTACGTGCAATGGTATTTCACCTTCTATTCTAACATAAGAATTGATCAACTATTCTTTAAATTTATAAGTCAGAACGCTTAATTTCCGGACTTCGTATACAATAAATAACCCGTTGCCGTACCAGGCTCGTGGTCTCAACTAAGATCAAGTTAAATCTCGTTTTGTTCTCATGCATTGCCCTAAGACTTTAATCATTACACAGCTCACGAATATACCTCGCTAAGATTTGAATATTAAATATGGGTTTCGTGGAAACAACAATCCCTACTTTCAATAGGTCAGCTTTCATGCAGTCGTGCACTTGTAGGATTCAGAATTTGTATAGTACATTCCATGGGACATGGTCACTCTTTCGGTACACATGTGCAAAAACTGGACGCCTTCAAAAGTATAAGACGCCAAATATATAATTGTGTTTAGTTTGAACAGTCTATTACAAATCAGCCGAGTACGAGGACTCTTTTTGGACAAAAAGTATTGACTTGAACATCCCAATCGGGTCTTTGAAGGGAATGTTGGATAGTAACAACACCATGTACAACCACGATTCATTTGCATCGTAACGCCTTTGGTTATACATCAACAGACATATGCTGAGTACGAAGAGCGGTATTTAAATATTCTGTCCTCACGACCAGAGTACAAATGGGTAATACCTCACATGTGGCATGGCTTGGGATATGACGCAGTGTGGTCCATGGCGTTAGCACTAAATGCAAGCATCGATGAGGTGGCTTTGGGGGTAGGTTATCTATATAGTTAGTTGTATGCGTCAGGGCCCATGTATTATTATTATTATTCAACTGTTTGCATCGTGCACGATAATCATGTACTTGTATTTACCCTACGTGACTTTTGTTCAATGATCTACAGTCGAGTCTACGATTATTTCCACTTGGTTTGCTTATTGATATATCTGAATGTGCCTCATCGTTTATATAATATATATATTTTATTGATTATGATTTTACATTAACTACATTATTATAAGTCTGTCACCGTAACGCCATAAGTTACAGCGTGTGGTAATTTTGCGGTATTGCACTCGGTATTTTCATCATACCATATAAGGAAATGCAAATTCCAAATATAGAACGATTATGCGCGTAAGCGTTCTCTAATAATGATAAAAAAAAACAAAAACATGGTAGCCCCCAGAGTTTGACCGGACTCCATACAAAGAAGTTCGCTCAATCTTTTTTTGTGTGTTTCGGCATTCCCATATTGTATCCTTGGGAGGAAAAGATGTATAATAAAAATATTAATACGAGGATACCCAAAAATCTGCACTCAGACAGCACACGGTGGCATCGATTTCGCTGCGCTTCGGTTCGGTTCCGCTGTACTGTCTTCGTGTATACTTTACGGTTTCCTCGTAAATACCTCATAATATTAAAGTTTGGTAAAATTCTAAATATATTGAATAAATATTGAAATCAAATAATAGTAGGCTTATTAGCCGGGTATATATAACGACTGATATCGATATTCACATCAATAAATTTTCACGAGACCAATGAACCACAGTTGATCAATTTTACAACTGATATTCCAATGAATAATTTATCGTACCTAGTTTTGTAGATGATTAGCTATCTTGTTCCAAATGAAGTTCAACCTCAACTTCTCAGTATATCTGAATAAAATAAATGAACTTCAAAATAATGACGACCTTTCGAGCCTTGTGACTATATATAGCATAAAAATAAGCTTATCTACCCCGATCACACACTATATTGTGCGCTCTCTTTCACAGCGAACAAATGACTCACATGGATCTGTCAGAAGCAAGCGACTAGACGATTTCACGTACACAGACTCTGTCATGGCTTCAATTTTCAGAAAATCATTTTATAACGTATCATTTCAGGGAACGTCAGTAAGTTATAATTCTTCCACAATCGCGAAATATCTGTCCGATGCACATAATCCAAAAGTGATATTCCAAATTTCCATATCAAATATTCTGTCGCATCCAATCAAGAGATAGGAGTTTCTTACAAATATTACGAATCGACATTCATAACAAATGTTATCTCGACTGGGCTATCATGAAGTGTTTCGATGCCATTCGTGATTGGTCTATGTAAAATATGTTCCGAGTGGTGCATTTATATAGACGTTGAAATGAAGGATGATCTCACTGTGATGGTAATAACTCCAGGTGAAACAAACAGTGATTTATTCTACATTACTGTATGACTAAATATTCAAAAACAAAAAGAAAGAATTGTCTCTTGCCTTTCATTCTGTTTAAAATGAAAAGTCCAGTGTATATTATGGCTAACATACCAATGTGTTGTCAATGGTATAAACGTGAATGGATGCATATCACTTCAAAGTAAAACATGTTATTGCGCTCCATTAACGATTTCAACAAAATGTTCTTCTATAGGGGCGTGTTTGGTTTAACGAGCACGGCGATCGAATTGGACGCATGGCAATCTATCAAATCCTGGGTATGTTTGATATTGATTATAATAATGTGATATTATAAATCTGGATTCATGCGATGTAACATTATATGCAATGTACCAGTGCAGTAAAGTATTGTTTCTAATAATCTAATTATCTTTAGATGGAACAAGAATTTACATTGGTGAATCTACGCACGATGAACAACTTATTTTGTTAAGGGACTTCGAATGGCCGGGTAAGGCAGAGTGTTGACGACTTTTTACCATATCAAATGATTGTATCTGAGTAAGGCTATTACACACACAAAATACATAAAACGCTAATCCGGTAAATCAATTGTCAGAATACGATATTCGTCTGCCGTCTGTACGTTGCCGTATGAATCACTGAATAAACTATAGTTACCATGAAATTACAATTTAATTTCAGGTGACGCACCACCAGTAGACGAACAAAGATGGACGTACGAGGTGATCAGCATCAATGAAACGCTCTCTATCACTGTATCTATTCTAGCCTGCCTGGGTATCGTCATGGCAGCCGTGTTTCTTGGAATTAACATAATTTATCGCGATCACGGGTAATTAACATAGTTCCAATTTAATCTAATCCAATATCATTTGATGCTTTTCAATATATTTTATGTGATCAACGGCAAACAACTTGTATTTCCGCTTGTGCAATATCTTTCAGAAATATATTAATTTTATTATCGCGTCGTTCCAAGTAAGTATTCGTCGAAGCTGAGATACCAGTGGTGAAATTAAAGATTTATGATAATTTATATGATATTACTTGTTATTGTCAGATTTATCAAATTATCGTCACCACGAATGAACAATATTATATTATCAGGCGCCATACTTGTATATCTGTCAATCATGCCGCTAGGAATGACACAGTCACCGTTTGAATTATCAGAGTATATGAGGACTATATCATGCATAGTAAGTAGCACTCAGTTATCACAGTTATTGCTGTCCAATCAAATTTCTGCCCCACAGAGCGTTGTGTACTCTTGGCAAATCATATATACATATCCTACTGAACGGAGTTGATATGTTTTGAATGGCCAGATTTGAAACAACCGTAATGAACTAGGTTTAATATGTTAAATCCACTGAAAATACAACGAACACTCCCGCGACTCCCAATAGACTCGCTTGGAATCGAACATGTCGGCCGTTTATTGGCTCGAATGGGGTTGCAAGTTAACAAATATTCAACCACCCATGGCAACTTCGTCTTAACAATGTATGACGTTCCAAACTCGCCTATGTATTTAATGGATTTTCTGTAATATTTGATCAACTCATTATTGTGTGTTCTCTCCTATAGGTTGGTAAATGGCTGCTATCAGTGGGATTCACGCTTTCATTTGGTTCCATGTTTGCAAAGACCTGGCGTGTTCACAGGATATTCACAAATATGAAACCCAATACAACGGTAACTAACATCGAATTATAACGATTTAACTACAAATATTTACATAGAGGATCTGACTTGTTTTATTACTTGTTGCAAAATGTTTCATTCCCGCAAGCAGTAATACTAATTTCCATTCATTTTATAACATACCTCACAGGCTATGCAGGACTCTCTTCTAGTCTTATTTGTGTGTATACTGTCCATATTTGATATTGTTTTGCTGACATCCTGGCAGGTCATTGACCCATGTCACGTGTTTCGCAAAGAATTGCATATTAATGTAAGTTGTGACGTAGTAACTCTCAGTGATATTGAAACATCGACTTTTTATTGTGAGTCTACTTAGTCGGAATTTTTAATTAATAAAGGAAATTTACCAGTCGAAGACTATAGTTATAGACTACGATAATAAATAAAAACATGCACAAGATGACAAACATTCTATCACACAGTTTGGAAGGATAAAAAAGCAAATGATAAATAGCGAGCCTCAATTTTGAAAGTTTTCATGAAGTAATCGTCAAAATACATCTTTGGTTTCGTGCTACGCGTAAAATCAGTAAATGTCCATGGAATAGATATATTTATCATCAATTGAAATAAATCGTGATTTTTCTTCCAGATCGCACAAGATAATACGAAAACACTTTACCAGACGAATTCGTGCAGCTCCCAGTACGTGTGGTACTGGTTAGGCGCCCTCTATGGATTGAAGGGATTATTACTTTTGTTTGGGTGTTTCCTAGCTCATGAAACACGTAATATACAAGTGGAAGGACTCAATGACTCAAGGTAGGTTTCTACTGCGTCACAATGATGCCCGGCAATGACGGACATGTTATTTAATGTTATTTCCACATTCAATTTACGTCTAGGTTATCAAAACAAATTACACATCATGCTAAAAATAAATAAATAAAATAAATATAATAAGAAGTATTGTGCAGTGGTTGATAAAACAGTAACACACTAGTCGAAAAAGGTATATAATAATGTTTGATTGAAAATAACTAAACATTCGTGGTAACTGACAAAACAGATATATTACTAGTGGCACCGACAGAGGTCAATAACTCGGTATACGCTGGCATACATCACTGACGGATCCTGAAATTCGGTAAGGGGGCGCTCCTATTGACGTGGGCTGGGTTTGTCAATTGATTTTTCGTTTTTTGTGGGATGAATGGGGAGGGGGGGGGGGTGGCGCGCCTCTCACTAAATCCGCGCGTGCACATGTAATGAAAGAGATACAACACAATTAGACCCATATGCATAGAACTATATTATCGCACCCTTCTGCTGTCATACATGCTTAGTTTGACTTTTTAACAGGGAATATAAAATAATTTCATTTAGAGCCGCATATGGGCGTAATGATGATTTCCCAGACACGGTCAAGATATATTTTCCAAATGTAAAAACAGAAACAGTATTCCCAATGATTGGATACATTCATGGTCTTAAGGACGTGCGCATTGCAATGCTTTATCTCGGCCTCAAGGTAGCTATATATGAAATCAGTGCAAGAATTTCATATACAAAAAGTATATAGCCAGCATCTGTATAGTATAACCATTACTCAACTCTGTTCCTTCCACAGACAGATCGGCGTGTCAGTTTACAATATAATGGTTTCCTGTCTTGTTGGAGTCACTCTGACATTAGCATTGGAGAATAATCCGACTCTCAGTTTCGCCTTTACAAGTTTTCCGATATTTTTGTGTACCTCTATAACTATCGTCATGATGTTCATCCCAAAAGTAAGTTCATATCTTACTTCAGGCCAAAAAATATCGATGTTGTATACTTTGTCTATTTATTGCAAGAGAGTTATACTATTACATTACAGATACGGGTGATAGTAAAGGACCCCAAAGGAGGCGATTACTTACGAAAACGCACCAGGGAAGGACTGACTGTGTCGTCAACGATGAGTGACCTTAATCAACAATGTGCGATCGCTAAATCTGAGTCTAAAACTACACTTCATACAAACATGGAATAAATCACGACCAGTCATTGCCCCGAGAATCTCGGGATGATTGTCAACACATTCCGGTTCAATATTTTTTTTTTTTCGATGTAAAATTTAAATGCATTAAATGGCTGATTTTTTTACTTTCACATTCATTAAGATGTGTTGTTTCACCAAACATTAATACAGAAGTGGTATGCATGTTTAGGTAATCTCATTATATATTCACTGAATGCATTGTTAATGTAGTACTTTCGATTTCTGATACGTACGATAATAATAAATATTTGGATTGTTGATATTTTTGCTTATAATTAAATAAAACCTTTCCACTATGCTATGAGTGCGTTCATCTGATTCAAATTTGAATTATAAACAATGCGAAGCGTATAGTGTCTCAATTTATTTATGTTGAACATTGTGCTCTCAAATTGCCATGACAACGTAGCCGTAAAATGCATTAGTTATTCCCATCACGGATGTTATTTTACAGCTATAATATATATCCCGGACTCACATTAAATTAAGTAGTAAATTACATTTTTTAATAATGTCTTTCAAAGCGCAAATCCCTAACGTAGCTGGAAATAGCTGACGTTTTTCATTTTAAATCATTTTATTGATAAAAATTATTGTTTGTCGTCGAGTTAGGAACATGTCAGTTTTTGTGTATCAGTATTTAAACCTTGATTCACAGCGCCACACGCTATCGAGTAATTGAAACGCTTCCCATCGTCCGAATCGCACAGTTTCGCTAAAGCCGGCCATTCATAACCGGCCCACGGTTAATGTTGAGGCTTTGGTCGAATAAATGGTCTTGGCTGGCGACGATGAACGCTTCCTAGCAAGAGCGACATTGGCATACTTCGTAATACTGAAAAAAAAAAAAACTTCGCGGTTTCCGACACAGGGATCTTGGGACGCATGATACCTGAATGAAGTTAGCGTCTGTGTACGACATATTGTTAGACAACCTCGTTCGTATAACATATTGTTAGACAACCTCGTTCGTATGACATATTGTTAGACAACCCCGTTCGTATGACTAGTGGCAATACAAAATAAAAGTGATTTTTGACATCAATATGTTAGATAATTGACACATATTGCATCTTTGATATGTTTATGACGTTAATTGCTTCGTTGTACTGATAATATCTTCAAATGTCAGAAATAGAATTGCCGTCCAGTGAAGAACCGACGTTTGGAGACCAAACGTAATTAGTATATACCTTTCCCCCGGGGTCTTACACACCACATTGTCAGACCCGAAGATAGAAGCGTGCAATATCATAATTTCTACATCTGTATAAAAATAAATTGACTCCTATTACATTGGGAAATGCATGGCAGATATTTTAACAACATCCTAACAATTAGTTGTCTCATTCGAGTAAATATAGGTTACGTCATTCATTACATATATCCGTGACCTCAGCAGCACAAGTTTTTTGTCTTCACTTCTAATCTAACTTGGATGCTTTCTTGTTACTTCGTTGGCCGTTCGATTCTCTCCTTAACAGAATTATACAGTGCCTAGATCTGCGGTTACTCGTAGCATGGGCAGATTACGATCTGATTGGTGAGAGCAGCCTACGTCATTTTAGAAGATGGCTGATAAAATAAGTAATGAAAGGTTGTTGCCTTGACCTACTGACTGTTTTCGTAATGTTATAATTTCGAATTCCGAGCAGCTGACGGCGCTGCTTACGCGTTATACCCGGCACACATCTACCAACTTTGTAGTGGTTATTCTATAACCGAATTATTTTTCAGTCGGAACGAATGCATCCCCCAATTTCCTACGCATTGTTTATTCGGCACATGCGTGTGTGCTTTGTGGTGATACGTTTACGACATGGCACATAGAGTTCTGTCCGTCTTTTTCTGCATTTTATTTCAAGAGGAAATATAAGTTAAACAAACTAACCAGAATTAGCCTGATATTGAGGGCACACACTCTGTTAGGATATCTAAAGTATTCATCAATCACTAATATATACTTTCCTGCAGTTATATATACTCGTTCATCTGTCTCCGATGACAATATTATTTTTAAATATAAGCATATATTATTGGCTAATCATCGATACTTTGCGACTGAGCACCGCACACTACATTACAGTTGGCGACAGGTTGACTATTTTTATTCTAAACGTGTTTATTCTTTACGACTTTATTCTATATATTCAGAACTTCGGATTACGTAAGAATAACTGTTCCGTTTTAATTTGCATAGCAGTCTTCCAGTGTCAATATCAGTAGGCCTATGACTAGTCTTGATGAACAATGTTGTACTTTAGATTTTACCATGTTCAATCGTACCTACAAATTGGAGAACTGGTGGTGGAACGGATCGTGTACTAAATTAAATTTAAATTATAATTGCAAATTTAATTGGTGATCAATCATCGGTCTACGTAAGCTGTCATGCCCTTTAGTGAGGTATATTGCATTAATATAATTATAGATAATTATAAAAGTCTAACTGTTATCAACTGTTTGAGAAATTAGCTTGTTCATATTAGCAGTTTTCTATATTTATAAATTAACATATATATTTGAGGGATTCCTTCTCAACAGATCTCTACTTTAGATTGCCTCCAACACATTGGAGATGCTGAATTGTTCGAGTTACGGACATCGGGTTACAGAAATGACCACGCCCATATTTTTTTAAAAACCACGCCCACTTTTGTAAAACCAAGCTTATTGCGTGGTCAAAAATGAAAGACGGTATGTGAATGTATGAACAATAACAACAATCTACGTTGCCGTAACTCGAAGTTATGTTAACTGTTAACCACAAAAGTGGGCGTGGTTTCAAAAATATGGGCGTGGTCATTTCTGTAAGTCGATGTTCGTAACTCGATGTTTTCGTAACTCGATGTTCATAACTCGATGTTTTCGTAACTCGATGTTCATAACTCGAACAATTCAGCATCTCAACACATTGATACTTCTAAAATATATCCTCGAAAGATTGCTAAATTTTAATATCTCTTCCGCATATTGCTACTTTTTTTCTTATTAACAGATCGTTATTTTAGAATACAAATACACAAAGCACTACTTTTTATTTCCTCTGCACAAATTGCTACTTTTGAATTTCTCTTTCAAAATCGCTACGTTTCAATCTTCCCCTAGAAACTCCCTTTTTGTTTCTCCTCCACAGATCGCTAATTTAGGTTTTTCCTTTACAAATTCCAACTTTTTATTCCACTACCACATATTTAAAATGTTTACAATCATTACAAATCGCAACTTTTGAATTTCTTCATAGATTGCAACATTTTGTTCCCCCTCCAGTGATCGTCACTTTTAATTTCTACAGATTGCTATATTTAAATTCTTCCTGCACAGATTCCCACGATCGAATTTCACAGCAAATTGATACTAAATTTCACCCCAACAGATTCCTAAATTTGAATTTCTCCTCCACAGATTACTAAATTTGAATAATTTTCGTTTCCACATATTACCAAATTTGAATGCTCCCTACAGATTACTACATTTGAATTTTTCCTCCACAGATTACTAAATTTGAATTTCCTCTCCACAGATTATCACATTTGAATTTCTCCTCCACACAATGCTGCATTTTAATTTTTTTCGTCCAGATTGCTACATTTGAATTTCTCCTCCAGTTTACTGCATTTTAATTTCGCCTACAGAATATCACATTTGAATTTCTCCTCCACAGATTGCTGTTTTAAATTTTTCTACCAGTTTACTACATTTGAATTCCAGCTCCATATATTGCTACAATTGAATTCCTCCTCACAGCTTACCACATTTGAATTTTTCCATCACAGATTCCTCCATAAATTTCAATACTTGAATTCCACCTCCACAGATGACCACATTTGAATTTCCCCTCCATAGATTGCTACATTTGAAATTCTCAATCACAGACTACCATATTTGAATTTCTTCTCCATAGTTTTCAATATTTGAATTCCACCTCCGCAGATTGCTACATTTGAATCTCTCCTCTATAGATTTCTACATTTAAATTTCTCCATCACAGACTACCACATTTGAACTTCTCTTTCATAGATTTCAATATTTGAATTCCACCTCCACAGATTGATACATTTGAATGTCTCCACCACAGATTTCAATATTTGAATTCCAGCTCCACATATTGCTACATTTGAATTCCTCCTCACAGCTTACCACATTTGAATTTTTCCATCACAGATTCCTCCATAGATTTCAATACTTGAATTCCACCTCCACAGATGACCACACATGAATTTCTCCTCCATAGATTGCTACATTTGAAATTCTCAATCACAGACTACCACATTTGAATTTCTTCTCCATAGATTTCAATATTTGAATTCCACCTCCGCAGATTGCTACATTTGAATCTCTCCTCTATAGATTACCACATTCGAATTTTTCCTCCATAGATCACTACATTTGAATTTCTCCTTCACAGATTATCATATTTAAATTTCTCCTCCACAAAATATAATATTTGAATTCTACCTCCACAGAGTGCTACATTTGAATTTCTCCTCTATAGATCACTACATTTGAATTTCTTCTTCACAGATTACCACATTTAAATCTTTCACGGATTGCTACATTTGAATTTCTTCTCCATAGTTTTCCACACTTGAATTCCTACTCCACAGATTACTACATTTGAATTTCTCCTACAGATTATCACATTTGAATTTCTCCAGCACAGATTGTTTTTTGAATTTTTCTTTCACAGAAAACTACATTTCACATAATGGATACATCACATAGAATTTTATAAATATATATGCTTGTTACAAATGTGCTATCTGTTCTGCTTCATCTACGTTTCCTTCTTCTTCCTTCCAACAAATGTATCCATTGCTGTCAATGCACCTGATAATTCAGCTAACACAATGGCAGCATCAACAGACAACCACCTGTAAAAAACAACAACCACATTCTTGTTAACAAGTAATTACCAATATGTCACATTTCTTAGTCTGTCCCCTTTGTCCTTTTCCTGCATTGTTTAGCGCATATTCTGTCAAAGAAGCCTCATAGAGTCATTTATAAACTACAATATTTACTATTTCCATAATGGGTCGGGAATGCATTCCTTGCTACTAAACGATTATCCATTAACACTTCAACACAACCTTTTGCACCATTTACCAAAAGTATTAATTGTGACAATGTATGGGCTAAGAACACCTGCTAATCTGTTCACATGTAGTCTTTTTTCTCCTAATTTCGCACATAATACAGACATATCCACAAACTAATATGTAAGTAATAACTTTATTGATTTCGTATCCTTATTGGGATCTTGAAAATAATACAATAAAGAATGTTGTTTAAATAAACAACAGCTAGCTAAAAAAGTAACAAAATAGAGTAAACAATTAGAAAATTACATCAATAAGTAAAACAGAACAAAAGTAAAAGAAAAAATACAAGAAATGTAAAATTGAGTGATTATTTTGGGGCAGCTGGTGGTTTTTTCAGTGTAATATCTCTGCGGTTAAAGCAGTTAAAAATGTATTTTGCATAGTCAGTGATTTCTTTGTTGTCAGTAGAGGTGAGAATTTTTATCATGATTTCTTCCTCAGCTACACCAGCTGAGGATATGTTATGTTCAGTGAACAGTTTAATCCTCTCCTCTTGGTGTAGTTTGCATTTTAGAAGAAAGTGTTTCTCGTCTTCTACTTCATCAAGATCACAGACTTTGCATTTTCTATGGCTAATGTCAATATTTTTGTACCGCCCCATTTCTATCTGTAAGGTATGGGCACTTATACGTAGTTTTGTTAGGGCTGGCCGATGGTTGGCATTTTTAACTACTGTTAGATATTTTTCATAGGTGTAATCCTTTTTCAGTAATCTGTAGGTTCTAAGTTTGTTTTTATGATTTTTAAATTTATTGTCATCATACATGCTGTTTTCAAAAGTGAATGCAATACTTTGTGAATAAAAAAAACGCTTTTAACTTACGATTTCAACCAAGGAGCAATGTACAAATCTCTCGGCATGATTAAGATTTTCTGGTTAGTTTGAACAGCGTGCAGTACCTTGTCGGCAACATACTCAGGTCTCAGTGCTGGTGGCGAGAACCCTCTCCTAGCAGTGTATGAGAAAATTGTAATATTGTATTACAATACTGTTAAAGAGGAGGTAAATGTTAACATCAGTTCTAATGCAGCCCTACATGTACCGGCATGGTTGTACTCTCTTTAAATCTTCAAACAATATTAAGTAAGTAGGAAGTCAAACAGAAGAAAAAAAGAAGTACAACATGCAGCCATCATATACATGACTAATGGATATATTTAATTTTGGATCATGAAACAAATGCACATGCATATGTGTGCCATGATGTATCAAATGTTTCAAGACATGTCAGAGACATGGTTCAAATGAAATAAAAAAATGGCCACTAGTCAGTCATTTTGAATCTGATCTGCAAAATAACATGATATGCACCAAAGTTCGTCAATGTCAAATTTATGTATTACATTTGAATGAAATCAGTCCATACAAGTGGAGATCTTGTTTCAGAATGAGAAAAATGCTTGATTTTGATGATTTTTTTAGAACTAAATGTATGATAATGCACACATATGGACATACATGGCAGCACTCTATCACAAACACAAAGTGACCCATGGCAGTCAGGCTCGTAGCCAGCACTTTTGAATAGGGGGTTCGAAAACAACAATTATATATTTGATGTGAAATGTGTGAATTTTATAATATAATGCATACATCCTGGTATGGGAGTATTTACTTATCTCAGCATATATGGAGATATGAGTATACACTCAATCTGGTCCTACATTTGGACACACAAGTGTTTATCTCTCTTGTCATACATTAAGGCATTTAAGTCTTTGCCTCAGTTAAATTAACATGATTAGAAAATGTTGTTGAAAAATAGATTGCATATCAATTGCGATTACCAACCATACCTCAATTCAAGTCCATCAAACATGCCAGTGTCAATCTTATATGGAAGAACCAATGTCATGTGAACACCATCGTATCCCTCTTTAACAAACTCACAGTATAACGCTTCATGAAATCCAACAGACGCAAATTTACTGGCACAGTATTCCACCATTCCTGCTGTCCCACCAGTCCCTGCCATACTCGAGATGGTGACAATATGTCCATGGTTTTTGGCAATCATTGATGGTGCAAATGCTTTGACAGTCTGCAAAAAGTAAATGATGCATGTGACTTAAAGGGCAGAGGTTATTGTGCATGCGTGACCATTGTGTTGGTAAACATTGATTTTCCCACAATCTACTTAAAATCGAGAGTACCGGTAGAAGTTTTTACCCAAGGGCAACATTGCACTAAGTACTGTGAATGATTTGTTCGTTAGATTCCAATTTCACCAGAGAAATGACCCGGTTAAACCTTGGTAACGTCTCAGTTTGTACTCGTTGGTCTGCGCTACATTTGAAGTCGCCATCTTTGTTCACATGAGACCCATATCTCACACATACATGGTTGCGACATTTGCCAATGACAAGCTTGGGGGTGTTTTTGAAGGATACTGTAAAATACTTTATTTTCGCTTGGAATTAATTTTCGCTATTTTTGCTGAAGAAATGATTCAGTGAAAATAAAATCCAGAGAATATACCTTTTTCCCTATATTTGACATTCCACTTGTCAAAAAGCAGCGAAAATTAATTCCAACTAAAATAAAGTATTTCACAGTAACTCAATTGAAGAGCATGACTGTACAAACATGCTGAAGGTGAAAGCTCAATCAGATAGAAATAGTTTACCAGGAAAGATAAAGTGGAGGTCACAATCAAATTGCAATTCACAGTCATAGCGAACGGTTATTTACATTAAGTCCAAGGTAGTCATGACTGTTTGTGACCTTTCTTTATCAGCTCTCTGTGTGGATTTGTCACACCCTTTTTTTTTTCTTCTGATGTTTGTTTGGAAACCTTCGATTGTGTAAACAATCTTTTTAATATTTTGAACACCAACACATTTCTCGCTAAAATTTTGTGCCTCTTTATGCACACTTCTATGTTTTAGGTTAATTATAAGATAAGATAAGATAATTCTTTATTACAACCTTATAGAATGAATTACATATCTATTTTGGTTTATAAAATATAATAAAAGTGTTAAAATAAACAACATAGTTGAACTCTGGTGACCTTGCCCTTTGTTATATAATATAATTCTTTTTATCATAGTTTGTTTCAATATAAATATGCATTGTCATAATTAATTTTGAATACAAACAAGTTTTGGGGTTGAACCAACAGTGGGGAATCAGTCTACCGAATGTCCTTAAAAGATGTAAATATCTTACAAAAACATTGGTGCCTTATTTGTTTAATTATTTTAAGGAACATAATTGAGATATTTTAGAATAAAAACAAATGTCTCATTGCAAAAAAAAAGTGCTGCATTTAGATTTGAATAGATTCATAAAACATGCAAGATAACAGAAAAATTTAGCTGGCTTTAGTTCAAGTATTTTGTACAGGTGTCTGTCAAAAATGAATGATTCACTGAGACAAATATAAACTGTCTCATTGTGTGACTACTGTATTATATGAAAAGTAAAAAAAAAACACCCTTTATGAATAGCTATCATGTTGCAAGCTCTGCTTTGTATGCAAATCAACTTAAATAGTTGGTGTCCAGAGGAGGGAGAAGTCAACAGTACTGTTGCCTCCTGAGAAACTACATCTTCAAACACTGCAATCTCTGAAGTGCGTTTTTAAACTAGTATTATAAAAACTTTATCATTCTGTTCTAATAGCTGAAACATATTCCTGTGAGTTTTCATTTGTCGAATGAACTGTTTGTCAAATACAGAATACATATATTTAAGAATAATTTTCTTTTTAAAATGTGGATGAAATGTTTTGCTTTTAATGTATTTTTTATGTATTGTTTTTGATTTGATAACTTTTGACTAAACAGATTTTCTATTAGCTTCAGATCTTGATCAAAGTTTGGCACCCAGTTCATAGCAGTGCTTATATTGATTTTCTGACATCTTGTTTTCTGTAAAGATTTTATTGGTAGGTTTGCAAATGTGTATCAGACTGTGCAATCTCTCCATGAGTTGGTTTTGAAACCCAGTATGGGATTCTGAGATACATTATCAAGGATATTATTACAAGATAAATAATTTGCTTCATTGAACACATACAACAATGCATATTTCCACTGAGATCAGTGACCTTTGATGTGTATCACCAGTGATCAGTCAAGTAGAAACAGTCAAAATATTTTATCAGATTTTCTCAATTTTTGCATATTTTCACACAGGACATCTGTTGTTCAAACTCAGGGAAGACTTTATACTGATGAATAAGGTGACCACGTTTGATAAAGTTTGGAATAGAATTAGTAAAGTTATTATGCACACAATAACAATTATTAACGACGACAACAACGACGACAACGCCGGACAAAATTTTTCCCTTAATATACCTTTCCCTTCCATCTTTGATGGTACGGGCTAGGTAAAAACAAGTTAGATATAGAATATCTACTACAATACAGTTACATGTAATAATGTAAAAAAATATAATGACCCATTAGGTGGTTTTCGCTAATGGTATTTGCTGTTTTTATAAATTTGATAAGCTCTGTTAGTAAATATTTGTTGTTTGTATTCAATATATGAATGAATTTTTCTTTGTTTGTACAGTGTTGAAAATTGTTAATTTTCTTTGAAAAATGTGAGTATAACAACTCTCTTTCATCTCTGTAAAGTTTACATTTTGTGATGTAATGAATTTCATTCTCAAGTAGGTTGCATTTAGTACATTTTCTGTCTTCTGTTTTTATTGTTGGTCTTTTGTGCCTTCCCATCTCGATGTTTAGTTTATGGGCACTTAGTCTCAATTTTGCTAATAGACCAATGTTTTCTTTATTATCAAGGATTCTAATGTATGGTTCAGTATTTATATTTTTCTTCAGTAATGTATAAGTTCTTAGTTTTGAATCTGGTCTTTGATTATCTTGGTTCCATTTATAATTGTAATATTCATTCACTTTTTGTTTAAACTGGTCTTTTTTAATTGTTTCTAAATTCTTAATATCATACAGTTGTTTTATTTTATGCAGATTCATTAACCATGTGTCGTTATATTTGTTTTGTTGTTGATCTTTTATCGCATTATATACTAGACTGATTGGGCCATTAATAATATTTTGGTAGTATATGATTGCATTCAGTTTTATTTTTGCTAGTAATGGTAGTCGTCCAATTTCCATTCTACTACCAATGTTACTTGTTCTGTTATTAACATTTAATAATCGTCTACAGAACATTAAATGGTGTTTTTCTGTACATGTTTTGTCCCAGTACTCTGGTCTGCTATTGATTCTCCAAATTTCTGCAGCATAAGTTAAAATTGGTGTCTGGATGCCCTCAAATAATTTCAATTGTAAAAGCATGTTTAACTTGTTTGATGTTAATACTGGTTTGATTGCTGCATCAGCTTTTTTTGCTTTATCTACCAATCTTTCCATGGTCATGTTCATTGCCCCATTTGTATTAAATGTTACCCCTAGATATGTGAATTGGTTAGTTTTTTCAATCGTGTTTAGCCCATATGAGAATTCTGTATTTTTTGATTTATGACCATTTTTTGTGAAAATCATAATTTATGTTTTTCTCATATTCAACTGTAAACCCCATTGTTTTGTATATTCATAAATTGTGTCCAATGACCTTTGTAAGTCTTCTTTGTTAATAGCCGTTAGAACAATATCATCAGCGAATAGAAGTGAAGAGATGTTTTGACTACTTAGGTTTGGACTATTCATTGTACAGTTATCAATGTTGGCTACCAAGTCGTTTATAAAAATGTTAAATAATATTGGGCTTAATGGACACCCTTGTTTGACACCTTCTTGCATTTTAAAGCTCTGGGTCACTTTGTCATCTTATATAGTACATATGCAAGTTTAAAAAGAAAGGAAATGTTGCACTATGCATGCACCAGATCTAGGTCGTTAATTAAATTGATCACAATACAATGCATACAGGAACAATGTTGAGTAATAGACAGATCGAAGCACAACAATAAATAATACAAAGAATTATATAAATAAATTACAATTCGCTGCATGTTCCCTAACCATCATTAGCAGGACGCCTGCTTCACCCAAATAAAAAACTCACAGCGTACTTAAGTGCTAGCATACTTAATTACCAGTGTGGTGGGCTATGGGAAAATTAATATGTTAATCAACATATATCTATATTCTTGCATTAAATCACCAAACTGTTTCAGTTCCATAATTTTTATTTTAGCAAGAATAAGACCCTGTACCAGCCATAGTCTTTCCACCCCATATACCTTTATGTACTAGTATATTACGCTTGAGCAACCGCTCATACGAATAAATAGGCCCCCCTTGACTACTCCAAGACTACTCACCCAAAAGTTCGAAATCGCATTCACGTTCATTGACCTCAATATCAGTTCATCAGGACAATCCAAAAAGTTCGTTCCTGCCACGACTCCGGCATTATTTACAAGTATGGTTACGCTGCCGACATCTTTCTTGACTTGTTCAGCAAGGCGGTAAACTTCATCTTTATTTGTTACATCGCACCGGTAACTGTGTGCCGTAGCCCCTAGTGCAGTTATCTGGTCCGCTGTCTTGTCGCCGCCGTCTTTGTCGATGTCCCATATTACCAGCTTACAGCCCTGTTTGGCGAAATTAATGGCCATTAAACGACCAATACCACTGCCAGCGCCAGTTATAAGCACGATTTCGCCTACCAGCGATTTCTTAGCAGGTGCGACGAAGCAACGCCAAACTCCAACCATATTGTACCATGTTATTTTCAGTAAAGCCCATGTCACTTCGAAGAGGACCAGCATTTTAGTTCTGTAAAATCCCGTTGCAATGTAAGGGTAACAACAACGTATTAGGTGTTTACGAAATCAGTAATGTGCAAGTTCATGACCTCGCGACCCCGAACTGCCGTGACCTTCTTTGTAGAGAAATGGTGATTCGTCAACTCTACTGGTTGCCAAGAACGACGATTGGCTGTGCGCTAGCTGCTACAACTTTGTTGTGTAGCTTACCACTTAACTTCTATGCAAATGTTAGCCTCTTATGGTGGACGCATCAAAAAAAGTCGACAGCATCAAAACGCAGGTTACTGGTTGCATATCTCATTACAACTTGCCGAATATTGAAGATTTCGCCATATGAAAACTATTCTAGAATTAAAGTCATTCAAAACTGCCACTAATCGAGATATCCATTTCACGCCCTGACGACCCGCCCTGTCTCTCGTTCGTCGTCGGCGGCGGCGTGCATTTTCATCGCAAAGCGTACCAGGTAATTTGGTACGTGTCTATGCCTAGTATACGTATCATACTGCCAAAAAATACCCAGACATACCACAAGACCAAAAAGAATTACACAGAAATGTTTTAAATCTTACATGGGCACTTGTACGCTCGTAACTTGACATGACAGGGCCGTTTTCACTGATTGTATATGTGAAGCTTACTTGTATAAAAAGGTGTGTCATTTTATAACCTTGACACGTTAACTAATTTGTCATGTACATGGTGAGAAACTAGTCCTACGCGCATATACACCATTTTCTGAGAATTGAATTCAAATTTTGTTGGAGGTCGGGCTAAAGAACGGCCTTAGTGTTTGATTGTAAATCTTAAAAAAAAATTACTTAAATTAATTATATGTTTTCCATCGGCAGAGTTTTAAGTTCGTTGGTTGCTGTGCTGAGATTTGAAACGGAATGAATCTGCCTGTTACAGATATATATGTGTTGTACCACGTTTAATTTAAAATTACTTCACCATAATTTGAGGCAGTAAAAACTATTGAAAATAAATACTGGCACAAAAAAAAAACAGCAATTGTATCATCGTTTTTAGCAAGATATTTTAATTTAGATGTATACTTTAAAGGAAGAAAAATTCATGATAAATTGTTTTGTCGGAACAATGAATCATTGCCGCCCTTGAGACTTATCCCGTGCAAACGTTAGCTAACATACGCACGTTTACCTCACTGTGCCTGCTAGTTACGTAATCAGAAGACAGCGCGAAAAACATATGATCTGATTTATTCACAACAAAAATAAAGATAATTGTTATTTGTTATTGTAAAATAAATCCATTATTTCATGTCATACACACACAGACGATACGCCGGTCTAAGCACGTGTAATATATAACATCTATTGAACAAGAAAAGGTTAAATATGTTTCTTCTGTCTCCCGACAAACGTATCCATTGCATTGAATGCGCCGGTAAACTGTGCGCCCGCTACGGTAGCGCCCAGAGACATCCACCTGGAAGAGTAAATACTAGTATTACGATTGTTGGTTATTTCAGTTTTATAGATCCAGTATTGATGATGTTATGTACTAGTATTTGAATTGTCGTAGTGAAATTTCTGAAGGTCTCGTCTCATGGCACGGCCCGGGCTTGAATTCCGTCTCCATACTCATTTTGCGAACGTACTCAGCATGATTATTCGCTTACGCGGTCCCGTATATTGTGAGTTACGAACATACTTACGACTTAAACCAAGAGATAAGGTATAAAGGTCGCGGCATCATTAATATATCCTGGTTTGTTTGCACTGCTCTCAGGACCATATCCGCTACGTATTGTGGATCCAAATCAGGGGGTGCCACTCCTTCCCTGGTAAATAAGATATGACATTTTTGAATACAAATTAAAACCTGTAAATACGTGAATAACTGAGGCTGTGTATAAAACTTTACCGTATAATATAAAATATTTCTAACACGGTACATAATATTTCCAAACCTGGCTTTGAACCCGTCGAACATTCCAGTGTTAATCAAGTATGGCTGTACTAATGTCGTTTTAATCCCATCATACCCTTCTTTAATAAATTCGTAGCACAGTGATTCGTGTAGCCCGACTGCCGCAAACTTACTAGCACAGTATTCGACCATTCCAGGTGCTCCAATAACACCGCAGATACTGCTTATTGTGACGATATGGCCGTGGTTATTTGCTACCATAGATGGCGCAAACGCTTTGAGGGTCTGAAAGAATGATCGTGTAGAGAGATGTTGCTTTAAACAGCACAATAAATACTACCTCGTATTTATGATGTACACTCAAACCTGATGCTGTACCTCCACATCAAAATGCTGGTCCTTCAAACCCTTATGATGCGCGTGACTGACAGTTATACTACTCAGTCTTAATTATTATCTAAGCACGATGTTTATTTCAACGACAGTCGTACTACGCACGGGACAGGTATATATAACCACACACCAACACAACATAATGCATACTATGTACGGGACAGGTATACACAACCACACACCAACACAACATAATGCATATTATGTACGGAATAGGTATATATAACCACATACCAACACAACATACTACATAATATGTACGAGACAGGTAAATACAATCTCATACAAACACAACATACTACATAATATGTACGGACAGGTATATAGAACCACATACCAACACAACATAATGCACACTATGTACGGACAGGTATATACAACCACATACCAACACAAAATACTACATAATATGTACGAGGCAGGTATACACAACCACATACCAACACAACATAATGCATACTATGTACGGGATAGGTATATACAACCACATACCAACACAACATAATGCATACTATGTACTGGACAGGTATATACAACCATATACCAACACAACATAATGCATAATATGTACGGGACAGGTATATACAACCACATACCAACACAACATAATGCATACTATGTACGGGACAGGTATATACAACCACATAGCAACACAACATAATGTATACTATGTACGGGATAGGTATATACAACCACATACCAACACAACATAATGCATACTATGTACTGGACAGGTATATACAACCATATACCAACACAACATAATGCATAATATGTACGGGACAGGTATATACAACCACATACCAACACAACATAATGCATACTATGTACGGGACAGGTATATACAACCACATAGCAACACAACATACCACATAATATGTACGAGACAGGTATATACAACCACATAGCAACACAACATAATGCATTCTACGTACGGGACAGGTATATATAACCAAATACCAACACAACATAATGCATACTATGTACGAGACAGGAATATATAACCGCCTACCATCACAACATAATGCATACTATGTACGCGACAGGTAATACAACCCCATACCAACACAACATAATGCATACTATGTACGGGACAGGTATATACAACCACATACCAACACAACATACTGCATAATATGTACGGGACAGGTACATACAACCACATACCAACACAACATACTACATAATATGTACGAGGCAGGTATACACAACCACATACCAACACAACATAATGCATACTATGTACGAGACAGGTAAATACAACCCCATACCAACACAACATAATGCATAATATATACTGGCCAGGTATATACAACCACATACCAACACAACATGATGCATACTATGTACGAGACAGGAATATATAACCATCTACCATCACAACATAATGCATACTATGTACGTGACAGGTATATACAACCACATACCAACACAACATACTACATAATATGTTCGTGTCACACGAAACGTAATATTACCGTAATTGGTATAGTACAGGTGTGATGGTTCAAATACCAAAATGGCAACAGTAACCAAAAAGACTTCCCTGGCGGCGATGGTAAAATACGAACACGGAGCCAACAGATGAGGTTTCAACTGGTACTGGTATTATTATACTCTGCAAACATCAAGTACAATAACGCGGTAAAACTTCACTACTCCAATAACTAGATACTTAAACTCCAATACAATTCAACGAGATCTCCGATCTGAACTCAGTGCTGAACAACTCCCCTATATATACCCACATTGTCTATAAATAGACCATTACATCAGCATACATAATGAGTCTGGAATTTACTATAAATTTCTAGAATGTTCCATTACCTTCTATTGCCTACTACAGTGTTCTATTACCTATTCAACCAGTTTCTAAAAAAAAATCTAGAATATTCAACCCAGACACAGTACGGTTCTAGAACATTATCTCAGTGATACGGAAGTGGTAAATAAGTGGTATGCGACAGTACGAGACAGGTATATACAACCACATAGCAACACAACATAATGCATTCTACGTACGGGACAGGTATATATAACCAAATACCAACACAACATAATGCATACTATGTACGAGACAGGAATATATAACCGCCTACCATCACAACATAATGCATACTATGTACGCGACAGGTAATACAACCCCATACCAACACAACATAATGCATACTATGTACGGGACAGGTATATACAACCACATACCAACACAATATACTGCATAATATGTACGGGACAGGTACATACAACCACATACCAACACAACATACTACATAATATGTACGAGGCAGGTATACACAACCACATACCAACACAACATAATGCATACTATGTACGAGACAGGTAAATACAACCCCATACCAACACAACATAATGCATAATATATACTGGCCAGGTATATACAACCACATACCAACACAACATGATGCATACTATGTACGAGACAGGAATATATAACCATCTACCATCACAACATAATGCATACTATGTACGTGACAGGTATATACAACCACATACCAACACAACATACTACATAATATGTTCGTGTCACACGAAACGTAATATTACCGTAATTGGTATAGTACAGGTGTGATGGTTCAAATACCAAAATGGCAACAGTAACCAAAAAGACTTCCCTGGCGGCGATGGTAAAATACGAACACGGAGCCAACAGATGAGGTTTCAACTGGTACTGGTATTATTATACTCTGCAAACATCAAGTACAATAACGCGGTAAAACTTCACTACTCCAATAACTAGATACTTAAACTCCAATACAATTCAACGAGATCTCCGATCTGAACTCAGTGCTGAACAACTCCCCTATATATACCCACATTGTCTATAAATAGACCATTACATCAGCATACATAATGAGTCTGGAATTTACTATAAATTTCTAGAATGTTCCATTACCTTCTATTGCCTACTACAGTGTTCTATTACCTATTCAACCAGTTTCTAAAAAAAAATCTAGAATATTCAACCCAGACACAGTACGGTTCTAGAACATTCTCTCAGTGACACGGAAGTGGTAAATAAGTGGTATGCGACAGTACGAGACAGGTATATACAACCACATAGCAACACAACATAATGCTTACTACGCACGAGACAGGTATATATAACCGCATACCAACACAACATAATACATACTGTGTACGGGGAAGGTATATGCAACCACATACCAACACAACATAATGCATATTATGTACGGGACAGGTATATACAACCACATACCAACACAACATAATACATACTATGTACGAGACAGGTAAACACAACCACATACCAACACAACATAATGCATATTATGTACGGGACAGGTATATACAACCACATACCAACACAACATAATGCATACTATGTACGGGACAGGTATATACAACCACATAGCAACACAACATACCACATAATATGTACGAGACAGGTATATACAACCACATAGCAACACAACATAATGCATTCTACGTACGGGACAGGTATATATAACCAAATACCAACACAACATAATGCATACTATGTACGAGACAGGAATATATAACCGCCTACCATCACAACATAATGCATACTATGTACGAGACAGGTAATACAACCCCATACCAACACAACATAATGCATACTATGTACGGGACAGGTATATACAACCACATACCAACACAATATACTGCATAATATGTACGGGACAGGTACATACAACCACATACCAACACAACATACTACATAATATGTACGAGGCAGGTATACACAACCACATACCAACACAACATAATGCATACTATGTACGAGACAGGTAAATACAACCCCATACCAACACAACATAATACATAATATGTACTGGCCAGGTATATACAACCACATACCAACACAACATAATGCATACTATGTACGAGACAGGAATATATAACCATCTACCATCACAACATAATGCATACTATGTACGTGACAGGTATATACAACCACATACCAACACAACATACTACATAATATGTTCGTGTCACACGCAACGTAATATTACCGTAATTGGTATAGTACAGGTGTGATGGTTCAAATACCAAAATGGCAACAGTAACCAAAAAGACTTCCCTGTCGGCGATGATAAAATACGAACACGGAGCCAACAGATGAGGTTTCAACTGGTACTGGTATTATTATACTCTGCAAACATCAAGTACAATAACGCGGTAAAACTTCACTACTCCAATAACTAGATACTTAAATTCCAATACAATTCAACGAGATATCCGATCTGAACTCAGTGCTGAACAACTCCCCTATATATACCCACATTGTCTATAAATAGACCATTACATCAGCATACATAATGAGTCTGGAATTTACTATAAATTTCTAGAATGTTCCATTACCTTCTATTGCCTCCTACAGTGTTCTATTACCTATTCAACCAGTTTCTAAAAAAAAATCTAGAATATTCAACCCAGACACAGTACGGTTCTAGAACATTATCTCAGTGATACGGAAGTGGTAAATAAGTGGTATGCGACAGTACGAGACAGGTATATACAACCACATAGCAACACAACATAATGCATTCTACGTACGGGACAGGTATATATAACCAAATACCAACACAACATAATGCATACTATGTACGAGACAGGAATATATAACCGCCTACCATCACAACATAATGCATACTATGTACGCGACAGGTAATACAACCCCATACCAACACAACATAATGCATACTATGTACGGGACAGGTATATACAACCACATACCAACACAATATACTGCATAATATGTACGGGACAGGTACATACAACCACATACCAACACAACATACTACATAATATGTACGAGGCAGGTATACACAACCACATACCAACACAACATAATGCATACTATGTACGAGACAGGTAAATACAACCCCATACCAACACAACATAATGCATAATATATACTGGCCAGGTATATACAACCACATACCAACACAACATGATGCATACTATGTACGAGACAGGAATATATAACCATCTACCATCACAACATAATGCATACTATGTACGTGACAGGTATATACAACCACATACCAACACAACATACTACATAATATGTTCGTGTCACACGAAACGTAATATTACCGTAATTGGTATAGTACAGGTGTGATGGTTCAAATACCAAAATGGCAACAGTAACCAAAAAGACTTCCCTGGCGGCGATGGTAAAATACGAACACGGAGCCAACAGATGAGGTTTCAACTGGTACTGGTATTATTATACTCTGCAAACATCAAGTACAATAACGCGGTAAAACTTCACTACTCCAATAACTAGATACTTAAACTCCAATACAATTCAACGAGATCTCCGATCTGAACTCAGTGCTGAACAACTCCCCTATATATACCCACATTGTCTATAAATAGACCATTACATCAGCATACATAATGAGTCTGGAATTTACTATAAATTTCTAGAATGTTCCATTACCTTCTATTGCCTACTACAGTGTTCTATTACCTATTCAACCAGTTTCTAAAAAAAAATCTAGAATATTCAACCCAGACACAGTACGGTTCTAGAACATTCTCTCAGTGACACGGAAGTGGTAAATAAGTGGTATGCGACAGTACGAGACAGGTATATACAACCACATAGCAACACAACATAATGCTTACTACGCACGAGACAGGTATATATAACCGCATACCAACACAACATAATACATACTGTGTACGGGGAAGGTATATGCAACCACATACCAACACAACATAATGCATACTATGTACGGGACAGGTATATACAACCACATACCAACACAACATAATACATACTATGTACGAGACAGGTAAACACAACCACATACCAACACAACATAATGCATATTATGTACGGGACAGGTATATACAACCACATACCAACACAACATAATGCATACTATGTACGGGACAGGTATATACAACCACATAGCAACACAACATACCACATAATATGTACGAGACAGGTATATACAACCACATAGCAACACAACATAATGCATTCTACGTACGGGACAGGTATATATAACCAAATACCAACACAACATAATGCATACTATGTACGAAACAGGAATATATAACCGCCTACCATCACAACATAATGCATACTATGTACGCGACAGGTAATACAACCCCATACCAACACAACATAATGCATACTATGTACGGGACAGGTATATACAACCACATACCAACACAATATACTGCATAATATGTACGGGACAGGTACATACAACCACATACCAACACAACATACTACATAATATGTACGAGGCAGGTATACACAACCACATACCAACACAACATAATGCATACTATGTACGAGACAGGTAAATACAACCCCATACCAACACAACATAATACATAATATGTACTGGCCAGGTATATACAACCACATACCAACACAACATAATGCATACTATGTACGAGACAGGAATATATAACCATCTACCATCACAACATAATGCATACTATGTACGTGACAGGTATATACAACCACATACCAACACAACATACTACATAATATGTTCGTGTCACACGCAACGTAATATTACCGTAATTGGTATAGTACAGGTGTGATGGTTCAAATACCAAAATGGCAACAGTAACCAAAAAGACTTCCCTGGCGGCGATGATAAAATACGAACACGGAGCCAACAGACGAGGTTTCAACTGGTACTGGTATTATTATACTCTGCAAACATCAAGTACAATAACGCGGTAAAACTTCACTACTCCAATAACTAGATACTTAAATTCCAATACAATTCAACGAGATATCCGATCTGAACTCAGTGCTGAACAACTCCCCTATATATACCCACATTGTCTATAAATAGACCATTACATCAGCATACATAATGAGTCTGGAATTTACTATAAATTTCTAGAATGTTCCATTACCTTCTATTGCCTCCTACAGTGTTCTATTACCTATTCAACCAGTTTCTAAAAAAAAATCTAGAATATTCAACCCAGACACAGTACGGTTCTAGAACATTATCTCAGTGACACGGAAGTGGTAAATAAGTGGTATGCGACAGTACAAGACAGGTATATACAACCACATAGCAACACAACATAATGCATTCTACGTACGGGACAGGTATATATAACCAAATACCAACACAACATAATGCATACTATGTACGAGACAGGAATATATAACCGCCTACCATCACAACATAATGCATACTATGTACGCGACAGGTAATACAACCCCATACCAACACAACATAATGCATACTATGTACGGGACAGGTATATACAACCACATACCAACACAATATACTGCATAATATGTACGGGACAGGTACATACAACCACATACCAACACAACATACTACATAATATGTACGAGGCAGGTATACACAACCACATACCAACACAACATAATGCATACTATGTACGAGACAGGTAAATACAACCCCATACCAACACAACATAATACATAATATGTACTGGCCAGATATATACAACCACATACCAACACAACATAATGCATACTATGTACGAGACAGGAATATATAACCATCTACCATCACAACATAATGCATACTATGTACGTGACAGGTATATACAACCACATACCAACACAACATACTACATAATATGTTCGTGTCACACGCAACGTAATATTACCGTAATTGGTATAGTACAGGTGTGATGGTTCAAATACCAAAATGGCAACAGTAACCAAAAAGACTTCCCTGGCGGCGATGATAAAATACGAACACGGAGCCAACAGACGAGGTTTCAACTGGTACTGGTATTATTATACTCTGCAAACATCAAGTACAATAACGCGGTAAAACTTCACTACTCCAATAACTAGATACTTAAATTCCAATACAATTCAACGAGATATCCGATCTGAACTCAGTGCTGAACAACTCCCCTATATATACCCACATTGTCTATAAATAGACCATTACATCAGCATACATAATGAGTCTGGAATTTACTATAAATTTCTAGAATGTTCCATTACCTTCTATTGCCTCCTACAGTGTTCTATTACCTATTCAACCAGTTTCTAAAAAAAATCTAGAATATTCAACCCAGACACAGTACGGTTCTAGAACATTATCTCAGTGACACGGAAGTGGTAAATAAGTGGTATGCGACAGTACGAGACAGGTATATACAACCCCATACCAACACAACATAATGCATACTATGTACGAGACAGGTAAATACAACTCCATACCAACACAACATAATGCATAATATGTACTGGCCAGGTATATACAACCACATACCAACACAACATTATGCATACTATGTACGAGACAGGAATATATAACCATCTACCATCACAACATAATGCATACTATGTACGTGACAGGTATATACAACCACATACCAACACAACATACTACATAATATGTTCGTGTCACACGCAACGTAATATTACCGTAATTGGTATAGTACAGGTGTGATGGTTCATTGGCTATAAATAGACCATTACATCAGCATACATAATGAGTCTGGAATTTACTATAAATTTCTAGAATGTTCCATTACCTTCTATTGCCTCCTACAGTGTTCTATTACCTATTCAACCAGTTTCTAAAAACAAAATCTAGAATATTCCACCCAGACACAGTACGGTTCTAGAACATTCTCTCAGTGACACGGAAGAGGTAAATAAGTCGTATGCGACAGTACGAGACAGGTATATACAACCACATACCAACACAACATACTACATAATATGTTCGTGTCACACGCAACGTAATATTACCGTAATTGGTATAATACAGGTGTGATGGTTCATTGGCTATAAATAGACCATTACATCAGCATACATAATGAGTCTGAAATTTACTATAAATTTCTAGAATGTTCCATTACCTTCTATTGCCTCCTACAGTGTTCTATTACCTATTCAACCAGTTTCTAAAAACAAAATCTAGAATATTCCACCCAGACACAGTACGGTTCTAGAACATTCTCTCAGTGACACGGAAGTGGTAAATAAGTCGTATGCGACAGTACGAGACAGGTATATACAACCACATAGCAACACAACATAATGCTTACTACGCACGAGACAGGTACATATAACCGCATACCAACACAACATAATGCATACTGTGTACGGGGAAGGTATATGCAACCACATACCAACACAACATAATGCATACTATGTATGGGACAGGTATATACAACCACATACAAACACAACATAATACATACTATGTACGAGACAGGTAAACACAACCACATACCAACACAACATAATGCATATTATGTACGGGACAGGTATATACAACCACATACCAACACAACATAATGCATACTATGTACGGGACAGGTATATTCAACCACATACCAAGACAATATAATGCATACTATGTACGGGACAGGTGCATACAACCACATACCAACACAACATAATGCACATTATGTACGGGACAGGTATATATAACCACATACCAACACAACATACAACATAATATGTACGAGACAGGTATGTACAACCACATACCAACACAGCATAATGCATATTATGTACGGGACAGGTATATACAACCACATACCAACACAACATAATGCATAATATGTACGGGACAGGTATATATCACACAACATAATGCATACTACGTACGGGACAGGTTTATATAACCGCATACCAACGCAACATAATGCATACTATGTACGAGACAGGTAAATACAACCACATGCCAACACAACATACTGCATGCTATGTACGGTACAGGTATATAGAACTACATACCAACACAACATAATGCATACTATGTACGGGACAGGTATATACAACTACATACCAACACAACATAATGCATACTACGTACGAGACAGGTATATACAACCACATACCAGCACAACTTAATGCATACTACGTACGGGTCAGGTATGTACAACCACATACCAACACAACATAATGCATACTATGTATGGTACAGGTATATACAATTACATACCAACACAACATAATGCATACTATGTACGGGACAGGTATATACAACTACATACCAACACAACATAATGCATACTATGTACGGGACAGGTATGTACAACCACATACCAGCACAACATAATGCATACTATGTACGGGACAGGTATATACAACCACATACCAACACAACATAATGCATACTACGTACGGGACAGGTATATACAACCACATACCAGCACAACATAATGCATACTACGTACGGTACAGGTATATACAACTACATACCAACACAACATAATGCATTCTATGTACGGTACAGGTATATACAACCACATACCAACAAAACATAATGCATACTATGTACGGTACATGTATATACAACTACATACCAACACAACATAATGCTTACTATGTACGAGACAGGTATATACAACTACATACCAACACATCATATTGCGTACTATATACGGGAAAGGTATATACAACTACATACCAACACAACATAATGCATACTATGTACGGGACAGGTATATACAACCACATAGCAACACAACATAATACACACTACGTACGGGACAGGTATATACAACCACATACCAACACAACATGATACATACTTCGTACGGGACAGGTATATACAACCACATACCAACACAACATGATACATACTATGTACGGGACAGGTATATACAACCACATACCAACACAACATAATACATACTACGTACGGGACAGGTATATACATCCACATACCAACATAACATACTACATATTATGTACGGGACAGGTATATACAACCACATACCAACACAACATATGCATAGCACTTGCGGGGTAGGTTGTTCAATGATTTACAAAATTTATAAAATATAATTAAGGAACCTCGTAATATAAGCGGTTCTGTCGCTTTGTTGTTACACATTTTGTGATAAGTGGCACAAAGTGCATCGGTAGCGCTATTCGGTTGTAGCTACTTACCCAAAAGTGCGAAATTACATTAACGTTCATTGATCTTAAAATTAGTTCATCGGGACAATCCAACAAATTCTTGCCTGCCACGACCCCAGCATTATTGACAAGTATAGTTACGCTACCAACATATTCCTTGATTTGTTCAGCAAGGCGGTAAACTTCGTCTTTATTTGTCACATCGCACCGATAACCGTATGCCTTCCCTCCCAGAGCAGTGATTATTTCCGTTGTCTCGTCATTGCTATCTTTGTCGATATCCCATAAAACCAATGTACACCCATGTTTGGCGAAATTAATGGCCATCAAACGACCAATACCACTGCCAGCACCAGTTATAAGCACTATCTCGCCTACCAACGATTTCTTAGTAGGCGGCACGAAAAAACGAAAGATTCCGACTAAGTTGAACCATGTTATTTTCAGTATAAGAACAATCGCTTCGAAAATGATGAGCATGGCTGTTACAGCAATGTGTACCGGTAATGTTTGTGTACGAAGTGGAATGCGGTGGATCAACGTACCAGTCAGGGTGGACGTACTTTGATTGTTTGCCCTCAGTGACAAACTGACAGATTAGAGTTACACGCGTCCAACAATGTTCACATGATACAACATGATAAAATAATTATGCAGCTGAATCAAACTTAGAATTTAAAAAAAAAATGCATTATTTCCCTCATTTGCGGGAAATATGAAATATATTGACCATAATAATTCATTAGTATCTCGACATAAAATAACGTGGACAAGGTTTAGCGTGAACTGTGAAAGATGACCGACACGCAACCTTTGAAATGTCAAAGCCAAGGTCATACCAGAATATAGGCCAACTTTACATTATGCTGTTTGTTTTGGTAAGTAGTTAAATGGTAAACAAAGTTCGTTTAGCACAGTTTCGGTGAGCAACATGCGTTGAGCTCACCAAATCAGATAAAAAAAATCATCTTGTCATAAACGTTGAGGAAAATTTCCACCTGAGAAGGATAAGGGTCCACACTTTGAACGGAGTTGGGTAAACTAGTCAGCTTTTATTTGAAATATATAGTAAGCCGGACATTCAAATGCATACCGCTATTATAAAGTTGAAACACTTACAGATGTGAGCATGAAATGTTCCCAAATGAATCCCAAAAATCTACAACTATTGTTGGTTGCGCATTTCTTTCTTGAACGGGGACATGCAAACACACGGAATTTATTTTTCTTCATTTGTTTATGTATACATGCCTGTATACTGTAAAAAATGTCATTTCAGCTAGCATGTTATTTTAGCTAATTTAGCTAATCTGTAATATCGCTAATTAAAGATGTAACCAAATTTAAAATAAAGTATATTCTCATAATGAGATTGTTGATACTTTAGCTAAATTAAGGTTCAGTTAATTCGTGCATGCATGGAGTAAAAATCGCTAAAATGGCATTTAGCTAGTTATACATGTTTTACAGTGTATGTCTATAAACGTGTATACAGTCCGTAATGCTATAACAATAAAAACAATATTTGTTATTATGTCCCTGTGCCTGTCTGCAATACGTACTATGTTTAAAATGAAGTATTTGTTATTTAACACATCTATCTGTTTGAGATGAGCCGCATATTATTTGGACTTCTTTTGTTTACCAATAAATTCATCCATTCCATTTAATGCACCAATAAACTTCAATATAGTGAGAAAAGATCTATGTGACATCCATCTGCAATTAAAAAAAACCTAACCAATAAGTATATGTGTAAATATTCATGTAAAGTCTACTAGTAACGATTAATGTGTAATGTACTGAGCTCGGGAGATTATTATTTGTCGTTTGCTGGTTGACAAGTCAGAAAACAATACCAACGTAATGAGAGGCTAGAGGGCAGGATAATAGTCGCACCATGAACTTCTCCGGTCGCGACATCGAAGATCACATGACTATGTATCGATCTCATCAACTGATATTTCTAGGCGGGTAATAGTAATTAAAATGTTACATTCGGTTTATCGCACGCTTGTATGCATGCCCGCATTACTGTTGTGAGGGGACTTGCATGGTTACTTACGATTTCAACCAAACGCTGATATATCCGTCTTTTGGCAATAGAAGAACCTCTTGGTTCATCTGTACAGCGTCCACAACTTTGTCGGCTACGTACTGTGGTTCCAAAGCGGGTGGCGCTATTCCTTCTCTGAAGAAATGCATACAAGGAGAGGAAGGTTCAATGTTTCTTCTTAAACATATTAATTATACATGTCGTAAGCACAGTCAGCTGGCGCACACGTGATAATAAAATAAATGCGATATTTACTATATGGGGCCGCCATCTTGAATGCGGCATAAAACTAAATAAGAGACAAGTTGTCATCTAACTGTAAGACAGTCGCTGATTGGCTGCTAAGCTGGAATGACAATTTTTGGTTTCAAATACCCCAGGAAAGTTTTCTATATTCTTCGTGTAATTAGGTGGTCGTATTTAATGAATTTTTTCACACAACAACGACAAATTCGGCCGAATGTTGTTATTGGTTGGATATTACACCAACGGATCGTATTTCTGTGAAAGATTGGCATTTTGTCCCGATTTGTAGGAATCTGAAAAACGCGTTTCACAACTTGTCTCTTATTTACTGCTATGCCGCATTCAAGATGGCAGCCCCCATATATAGTAAATATCGCATTTATTTTATTATCACGTGTGTGCCAGCTGACTGTGGTCGTAAGTGTATGTGACCGTGCCGATTTCTTGTGGTCAATGAGAGACTAATATGACACATTTTAAAGCCTATTTTTACGTGTATAAAAAAACTTGAACCAACTTTGGCAAGCACCGCCTTGTTAATGTTGTTATAAATTATCTACAAAGTATGACAGTGCCCTTAAGCTAGGCTGTCGACAGTCCTCGGGCCTGGTGTAAGTGTGTATCCCAGACATTCAAACGCAAGGGACTTTACTGAGCGGTAAACTCATTTTCTAGCATATTTGATAATTTTGATATAAAACAATAAGGCGTGAATTAACTTAAATTAAAAATAATGTTTTGTCTGCATATCTGTATTCGTTTATTAGTGTACGGTTGTACATAAACTCGGCTACGTAACAATACTGTAACTTGTAGTTAATATGTATTCGGTTATGTAGGCTTTCAAACATTACTGAGAATTACAAACCTGACTTTAAACCCGTCAAACATCTTAGTGTTAATCAAATACGGCTGCACCAATGTCATTTTAATCCCATCATACCCTTCTTTAATAAATTCGTAGCACAGTGATTCGTGTAGCCCAACTGCTGCGAACTTACTAGCACAGTATTCGACCATTCCAGGTGCTCCGATAGAACCAGCAAGACTGGCGATCGTGACGATATGTCCATGATTGTGAGTTACCATAGAGGGCGCAAATGCCTTGACGGACTGAAAAAATGAAATAACATTAAAGCGGGAGGGTCGCCACCTGCGCACGTGCGGGAATTGAGTCTCAAACGACGATAACAACACACGCTATAAACGCAAAGGCTCACGGATAGACGCTTGTTTGTAAACAATGACACGCTATGGCCATTTGACGCATGCGCAGGTGACGACTCCCCCGCTTTAAATTAATAATTGACAGAACTGGCGAACATTGTAATCATTGTTTACTTTACTTTATGTCTCCTCCATGCCAGCAGTCGAAAAACAACACCTGAAATCTTGCACTGACTACGCACACATCCGTATACGTATCAGGTATAAGGTGTGTGTGTGTGTGTGTGTGGGGGGGTATTCACGAGTGCATTATTTAGTAAAACATATGTAGAAGTTTCACCACAGAAAACAGAGTAAACTAATCTGCAGTGTATGCTGGGAAATGCTAAGTTCTTTGCTGTCGCACATTTCGTTTCTGTAAAATATTTCATTTTCGCTTGGAATTAATTTTCGCCATTTGCGTGAAGGAATGATTCAATGAAAATACAATACAGCGAGTATACTTGTTTTCTGCATTTTACATTCAACTCGTCAGAAATCAGTGAAAATAAATTCCTTATAAAACACTCAAAAGGTCTTTTCAGCGAAAATTAATTCCAGCAACAATAAAGAATTTTACAATAAATGTTTTTCCAAAAACAGAATATTTAATCAACCAACCCCTAAATACACAAATAGCACAGCAAAGTGAATTTACATACATTTCTGACAATATATTGCTCCCATATTTATAGTTTTATTGTGCTTTTAAGACTTGTTTGTCTCTAGTGTTTCGCCCTTTCTTTATTATTTAAGGTAGCGAGAAGGGTTTGGTGATGTTTTTGATTAAAGCATTCTCTGTCTATTGTCTCTTTCAGAACCGTATACGTAATTTAGCGTATACTAGTATATTTCAAAAGCCTAAGTATAGAGGGACAAGTTCGCACAACCTAAAGAGTCAATACGTTTACGTAATTACCACGTGACCACGAAAAGGCAAACCTTGTAAAAATGACTAAGTCCGCGATCGCGAGAGCACAATGCGGAATTTTCGGGTGAAATTTGCGCAAGGCATTGTCTGTAATCAAGTCCATTGAAATGCGTCTCCGATAAGCAAATGATCTATTCTTCCGATTTCTACGCAGGTTTGTTTTTATTGTCCCCTAATTATTCCATACTTGGCACCTTTAACAGACTACTATTTTGTGATAAAGCATTTTCTTAAAAAACCCAGACATATTTCGCACCATCATTATCTTTTGAACGATAACTGCGAGTTTGAATGTCACTAATTTTAGCAACGTTATTTCTCAATTTCGATCTGTTGAAAACCTGGGATGATGTATCAATGTCTATGGTAACCGTTTTATCAATTTTTGAAAAATCAAGAAAAAAGTGAAAATTTCCCTACAATACAGTTTCTTCCACTAATTGGGCGGATTAAAATATGGTTTTATAAAGTACACGTATTAAAAATGTAACAATAAAAAGAAAGTTAATGGCTCTTATATATAATGTATTGAATACACAGAAAAACACACACTTAAAATCTGTTTTTGATGCAAAGTGTAAGACCTTAAGTTTGTTTAAGACACAGTCCCTCTATCACTATCTATCTCTATCTATCTATAGAGGGACTGTGTTTAGGATGTTTGGTACGGTCCTAACGTAGCAGCGTGGAGCTTGCAGTGAAACACACCGGGATCTAGTATAGCCTAGATTTTACCCAACAAGCTTTGCGAAATTGCAGTTTTTGCTTTGTATTTCATGGTAGATAATCAGATTTACTCCCATTTACCTGTCAGCACCCACGAATATATTCCCTAGCTAATTATAGATATGTCACAATGTATGTTCGTTTAGAAATCAAGCCACTGTGGGGGTAGATGTGGCTGCGCAGCAAGAAGTGTTCTCCTTGCTGCCAAGTTTCGAAGGATGACATCACGTAATCAAACAATGTTTTATGAATATTTATTACGCTTTCGTTTGGAATTACCTACACAAAACGTAAATCCGGGGTTCATGCGTACTACAATTGTCGTAGTTACTGTATTGAATGAATTACTGTTATGTTTGAAAGTGAACATGTGTAGATAGGAACAGCGTTGTCGCCCATAAAAAAAAACAAAAAAACAAAAAAACAAACAAACAAAAAAAACAACAAAAAAACACATCGCACATGGATGCCGTTTTTGTCGGTTATTTACTGTCATTCTAAGCCCATTTTTTTTACAAAACGAACGTGGCCTTCAGGTAGCAGTTAACAATAACCTACTTTGCTCCCACGGTCTCGGTAGCATTCAATTCAATCCACGTAATTAACCTCCATGGCGACCTTCGTACACGTTACGGACTATGAATGGACAACGATGTTGTGCTCTTTCAATGCGAAAAACAGGCACACAATAGCGATGAATAGGAATGCGTGTTTGTATCTACCTAAGAAAAAAATTTGGGTTTGGTTTTTTTGTGTGTGTGACCTTTTTCATGGTTTTATCTCGGGGATAAATAATCTAGCCGTACTGTTAATTCTGTGCGAAAGTTATATTTATTTGAAGGGCGGCAGTCGTCGCGCAGCGTTCTACTCGATATGGGACTCATAGCGACGTATACAAAGCGTGTAACATACATTGTTTATTTACATGAAATTCGAACACGCGCTGCGCGACGACCACCGCCCTTTATGTTAAAACTCACCCAAAAGTTTGAAATTGCATTGACATTAATAGTCTCTAGTATCAGTTCATCGGGACAATCCAACAGATTCTTGCCTGCCACGACCTCAGCATTATTGACAAGTATAGTTACGCTACCAACATCTTCCTTGACTTGTTCAGCAAAGCGGTAAACTTCGTCTTTATTTGTCACATCGCATCGATAACCGTATGCCTTCCCCCCCCCCCCCAGGGCAGTGATTAGTTCCGCTGTCTCGTCGTTACCATCTTTGTCGATATCCCATAAAACCAATGTACACCCACGTTTGGCAAAATTAATTGCCATCAAACGACCAATGCCACCACCAGCTCCAGTTATGAGCACTATCTCGCCTACCAACGGTTTCTTAGTAGGCGGCACGAAAAAACGAAAGACTCCGACTAAGTTGAACCATGTTATTTTCAGTAAACCAACAATTGCTTCAAAGAACAACCACATGACTGATGCGATGCACATATGTATTTTGATGGGCAAAGGAATATTACGTCCTGCATCAATACATCAAACTCTCAACAACTTGACATGTGCGTGCGCATGCGCCCTAAGTTTTACAGTTACACAGTACGGGTACTGGTATATGTGTAGCGCCCTCAGACTTCTTCCCTTTGTTGTACATAAATAAATTAAAAATTACGTAATAGCAAAGACGTACGGAATTACACTATGTATAAAGGGCAACATTTACAAAATTATGATAGGAACAAAAACACAGTCTGCCACATATGTCTTCGGTTTTTTACCACAATGTTTATAATCATCTTGTAGTCAAAATACGATGGCAAATCTTGAATTGAAATACATTTTATTGGACAATGGTTTTATCTAATTCACGTGTAACAGAACAGTTATATGGAAAAACACGATGGTGGTTTATTGAGAGGTAGACTGTGTTAGTAACTAGTAGCAACAGATGAACACATACAGAAATACATAATTCCAGGGTATTTATAATCTCGGAACAAACGTGCGAAAAAACACAACAAGAGGTAGCTGCGTGATATATATGACGGCAAAATATATGCAAGGCGTTGATTGGTCAATAAGTCACTTCGATTCTGTGATTGGAGGAAATTAAAACAATCTGATAGGCTGAGAGAATTATCTCAGAGCCCGTGACGTAACGAAGTCATGAAAACTGCTTCTCTAAAGTTATTTCAAAATATTTCAGATCCAACAAAACACTTGAAGGATCACGTGATCTTAAATGTGATCAACCCTTAATATATTCCAAAATGCAATATGTGATATCAATATTATCACAGTTTTATCTATCATTAATCAAAGAAAAAAAAAATGTAAAAGCTTTTGAATTACATATTTTTTATATCGTGTTTAAAGTACAGTAGACAGTACAGCGGAGTATCGATAGACGCGAAGTCTGGTCAAACCCTGGGAGCTGCTATGTTTGTTTTTATTATTAATTTCCTAATATGGTAGCATGCAAATACACAGTGCAATACCGCAAAATTACGGCACGCTATGACTTATGGCGTTACGGTGACAGATGTATAATAATAATGGTTTATTCTTTGTGTACAGCAATAAATTGTTAACATATAAAAGATTTTAAAATAAAAAAACAAAACAAAAACAATCAGAAGTCAGCTCACTCTTTTCTAATAGATGAAATAATATACAAATAATCACCAATGTGTGTAACCATGGTTTCTTCAGTTGTTCTCATTAGCTAAATAAAAATCTGGTATTTTGGCATGCTCTCATTTCTAAAAATGATTTGGGTTGGGCATGTCTCCATTCTCTGTTTCTCTGATGTATGTTTACTAACTCTATAACGTGTCATTTGTGATTTTTTCTTTTAAAATTGAGTTTAGATGAATAACTTTCAAAAGTGTAGAACTACTTGAATTTGGCAACATCCCAAGTTTGTTTTTTTAATGTCGTTTTTATTTTGTGAGTGATATAATTTATAATTCTCTCTCAACTCATGATAAATTGAAATGCTGTTCTAAAAATGCCTGTTTTTAAAGTGTAAATCCTACTCCGTGAATGCTACTGCACAACACTGCCTCAAGATGTCTGGAGTGTTAATGATTGTCAGGCTAGGTGGTATGCATGTTTAGTTTGGGTGGTGTTTGTACACCATACACGATAGTGACCAGGGTTTTTTGACCTCTGACCATCTGACCTATGTATGTTTTGAAATCAACGTGAATGTCACTGCGAAGCCATCTCGACTATTTTAAGATATTGATTTTGCTGTTACTACCTACCATCGCGTCACAGAAAAGGTGAGTTTTGCCAAAGTCCATTATCACGATAGTTCTGGATTTCTATGAGTCAGCTTGAGAACTATTAGAGCGTAAACGTGTGCATTTATTTAACAAAGGTTAACTCGTAATGAAAATGGTACTAACATAAGTCTCGTAAAGGCAGGACAGAGGCATTCAATATATAGAGGCCTCAAATAATAGAAATATCCGGATAGTAAACGCGAAATATACTCGTATTTGAATGTGTCGAAAACTAAAATCACCTCCCCATTTCAAAATCACCTTTGACCGTCTCCCCTTCAATTACCCGACACGCATATTATTGACGTTTGCAGGACGTTAGGTTTGGGCGGTCCATAAAAAAACAGTTTATTTGTTATCTTCAGAACAATCTTAATGCTGATAGTGGGTAAGTGATTACTCGTTGCTTAGGATTAAATTGACGACAGTGTATATGAATTATGCAATGTATAGGTGATGTACAAATAAATGGTATTCAATAGACCACTTTGCCGGAAGTAAAAAATGCTCGAGTCACAGGCGCTCGGAACGTTTTTTGGATAATAAAAATGGCCTAAAGTGGGGTCGTCATAATTAGCCAATCGCCGGTAAATTCGCCTACTACTCATATAATAACACAAGGTAGGAAAGCGTTGACACCATGACATCGAAATTGTCCGAAAATAACACGATTTTCAAAATTATATTTCGTCCTGCTTCACACAACTCAAGCATGATATCGGTAGAAACTAACGGTCTACTTATATTACCTTTACTCGAACTGAATGCGCTAGCGCTTGCAATTTGCACTTACAAAAAAAAAAGTCAGAAGAGACACAGTGACACTCAATGTCCAGAACTGTCGCCTAGCATTTAAAAAACAAAATCATAAATTATCACCTCGACTGGTATTTATAAGATTGTACATGCTCCCTATCATACTAAAAAATGGTTACAAGATTTATATAAAATGAAATTCGTAGCTGTGAAAAGGTTGACACTATTTTTGTTTGTGTGGGTCCCCATTAGTGAATCTAGGGTGGATGTGGTCTGTCAAGTGATAACAAGTATGGACTATTTTCTGAATCATATGAAAATTCTATTTTTAACTCATCAAAAATGCGGTAAATGCGATGATTTTTCAATGTGCATACTATCATCATCTGAATTTAATTTATGAACTCAATTATGATTTAAATTTATTTTTACATTTAAAATACTGTCTTAAAATATATAATCCCCATATAGTTTATAAAAAAAAAACATAGAAAAAACTTAGAAGCCTTGCCCTATAATTTAAATAACATTGTTACTTTTCTTACAATGGTGAACTTGTCAATTTATTCATATTTCTAGGATCCAATGATAATTTTCCCTGTAAGACACTGATTGGTATATGCGTGCGAATATCATGTTTAGACACGTACAGACCTAGAGCCAGTTAATCGGAGATACTATTATCCAACTGAACTTTATATTTCATTATACACAAATTGTTCACTAAATTCACATTGTGAAGGCGATATTGTAACCTTTTAACGTATGCTGCCTGTATAGGTAAGTAAATTTGTTATTCAATTCTTTCACATCGCATCCATTTTGAAAACACATGTGGAGTATAAAATTTAGTTTTTAAATGCATTTAATGATAATCAAAAATTAAAGACGACTTTAATTAGTCACATGTAATATAATGGGTCAATGATAAGTATTCAAAATCATATGTGCAGTTGGTCACAGTAACAACATTCAGTTGTCTGTCAATGTGCTATTTTGTTGAGGAAATTGGCAAAATACTTTCAATAACTGTGATATAAAAATAAATCCATTGAGCAAAGCAATCAATATCTTTTATCTTCAAAAGTTTGATATAATTCGGAATTTCAAAGTACCCCATTAGTTGAGGTATATCATCGTTATGCTCTGTGTCACCACGAACTTGTTTGAGATATGGCATATATAGGAAAGTTTTATTCAATACATATTAAATGTAGCCCATGTATCTTGTTCAGGTATTGAATAGTCCTAATATGGAAAATTAAATTAAAACTGCATCACGTATGGCATCATCATTTGTCCCTACTATGCGGAGAAGCAAACACTTTTTTTGACTTTATATTATGATGTAAGAAATAAGTGTACAAATATAATAATTTTGCATGTCATGACAATCTGATGTAACTCTATGTTTTATTTGAATCTCCATTCAGATAGCATCAAGGACATAAAGAAATGCAATGATGGCTGACGACTTTCCTGAGACCTTGACCATTCTAACAAAAAAAACCTTGTCTGGTTAGTGACTGGTCTAAGTGTACAATTTGCCAGGTTTCGGCACTCGGACAGCTTAGGACTGCAACTCCAGCAGGACTAAAGTCTTTTAATTGTGCATATCTTGCTAGAAGAGACCATGTTTATCGGAGATTACAGTCTTTGGATATTGATTCATTATTGAAATTGTCACAAGTACATTATCATGCACGATGTCACCAGTCTTACTGCAGCAAAACCAACCTAAAGCCATTTATGCATCAAGAAAGAAGTTCCAGTCCTTGTCCAATGGCAGAACCTAGCACATTCATGGACTCCAGTCAGTGTGCAAGCTTGCGCAATCAAAGATCTACCCGTCAGCCTTTTAACTGGAATGTGTGTATAATATGTCAGAAGATGTATAACAAGAAGGACAATGGTCTGTCTCAAATACTAACTAATCGAAGTGGCTGATAACAAGGAAGATGACAAGGATGATGTTGGGCTAGCAATGTCCATATGACATATGACAGGATCAAATCAGGTAGTATCAATGGTACACAAGCTAGCACACTGTGTCAGTTGTAAAGACCTGGAGAGAATTGACACTGCTATTGCAATGGATCAACAGAGGAAAGCAGCTGCAGATAATTCCATCAAATATACAGCATAGAAATTTTGTTCAGTTTGCTGCAGACAATGATGATATCAATGAAGAAACATTAGATGCGAAACACACAACCCATGGTAGTGTATCAGCGCCAGAATCCAGTAATTACGGAAGGCTGTTTTGGAATAGTACCAACTGAGATGCAGGGGAAAATAATACCATCTAGACAACGAGAACTTAGTAACCCAACAATTTGTCACATAATCCTACAGTGTAATCGTCATGGAAGACGTCCTGATCCAAATTTCTTGGAAAAGTAGACAGTAAATGGTTTTCTGATATTGAATCATGTCAGCAAGCTGCTAGCATTGATTTACAATGGCTTATTGTTAGGTGTTGTCCTATCAAGCTATTTGAAGTTGAATTTGAAAGGCTTACTACCCAGCAAATCCCTGGATGGACAGCTTACAATGCAATGATTTCCTCTACAGTACCAAAAGTAACATCAATTGGGTACTGCCCAATGCTTCCAGCATCACCTACTGAATGGAGCACTGTGTATACAGTGATGACAAATGTGTGCAAGATGTCTAGGATACTTGGGCAAGATTACAGTGTCCTGACATTCGACAAGGCTATACACTGTAAAGCCAAAGAAATTCAGTGGAGGTGTACTGAAGAGTTTAACAAAACAGTATTGAGAATGAGTGGTTTCCATATAGCACTGACATTCCTGGCGGTGATTGGAAAGCAATATGCTGACAGTGGTATTGAAGACATCCTTATAGAATCACAGGTGTATGGCAGCAGTACAACAAGTAATCTACTGAAAGGCAAAACTTACAATCGTAGAGTAAGAGTTCACAAACTGGTAATGGAGGCCCTGTTCAGACTAAGGTGGCAGGCATTTTGTAAGTGGATACAAGGCAATGAGATAGATTGTGATGTTGATTTCATCAACGACAAACTTCAAGAGTGTTAGTCTGCTGTTTTGAATGATAACATACATAGTCTGGAAGTAGCGCTCTCTCAGTTAAGTGACGCCATCAATATTGTGCATGATGCATTTAACAGATTCTGCATTACAACAAGTGCATCATCACAAACATTCACTTTCTGGAATGATTACATCGAAATGGTTAATATCCTATTGCTATTGCGATTCATAAGAGCTGACCAAGCAAGCAACTGGGAACTACATCTGGCAGCAGTTATAGAGATGTTACCATTATTCTTTGCCTTTGACCGTACCAACTATGCCCGATGAGTGTCAGTGTATATAAGTGACATGAAGCTTCTATCAGATTGTTGACCCGAAGTACATGCACAATTTGTACAAGGGAATCATGCTGTTGCTCGTTCCACAAATAAGTTTAGTGAAGTATGGACAGATATGGCACTCGAACAAACAGTAAACCGTGATAGTAAGGTAAAAGTTGGAATTGTTGGGTTTACTTTACGACCAGGAGCCCTTGATTTATCACTGCTCATGAACGCACATATATCACAACTTCTATGAAAGTGATGTGTGATATGGTGGGAGACACAAATGCAAAGCACATAGAGAGACATAGGAATGAAAGCAATGGATCAGTTTGTGGAAGACAGACTAAATACAAACAGAATACAAGAGTACAAGAGCTGTACAAGAGTAGATATCATTTTCGATAGATACGATGCAAAACACTCCATCAAGGCTTTCGAGAGAGCCCAAAAGCAATCCTCACAGAGCTATGAAGTTAAAATACATGGCCCTAACACACCGATACCAACACAGTGGAGTAAGTATATTGGTAATCCTCACAGAGCTATGAAGTTAAAATCCATAGCCCTAATACACCGATACCAACACAGTGGAGTAAGTATATTGGTAATCCTAGAAATAAAGAATAACTGGTAGACTTCTTATCAGAATCATGGTGCAAAATGGCACAATTGTTACTTGAACCAGATGAGAAAATTATAGTTGTAGGAGTGTTCAAGGATGGTCTTATTGCTCGCATGGCATCTACTGGTGGAGTTGTTGATGTCGAAGATCTGTTCTCATCACATGAAGAAGCAGATACCAGGCTTTTACTTCATGTTGCACATGCTTCAGAAAAATACCTTCAAATTGTGGTGTGGTCTCCATATACCGATGTTGCAGTACTCTGTGTATACCTCAATCACTCCTTGGAATCTGTCCAAGAACTATGGTTCCATACTGGCGTGAAGGATAAATCTCGATTCATACCCACCCATTCCATATCTGATGCATTAGGTCAACAATTGTGTAAACTGTTCGCTGACTGTTGCCAGCAGTACACACTGATTCCACCAGTCTTGCAAGAGTTGGCAAACTTAAGCCATGGAAGCTTGTCAGGAATAACCCAGACACGTTTGGAAGCCTTATGGACTTTGGCACACATTTTGATATACCTCTGATGGAACTGACATCAATAGAACTTCTGATAACCATTATCTATGATGGGACATCTGACTCGGCAGATATGAATGGTCTGCAGCATAAACTTTTCTGTCACACACATGCAAAGTATGAAGCCCTTCCACCAACATCCGATAGTTTAGAGCAGCATTCCATACGTGCAAACTACCAAACTTATATATGGAAGCAAGCATTGGAGGCTCAGCCAGTCATCCACTCCGCTATTGGTAATGGATGGCATTACAGTGGCGATGGTCACATGTTTCCGACACTAATGACACAGTCACCTGCCCCTGAAGCTCTTCTAAAACTCATTACATGTGGGTGCAAGAAAGCAAAGTGTGAGCAAAACCGTAGTTGTGTGAGACAAAGAATGGCATGCATATATGACTGTTTATGTATGAGTGGTGATGATTGTAATAATCCACATAAAGTCGCTCTTAGTGTTGACCCAGAAGAATCGAATACAGCGGACGACTCTGATATGGATATGGACATATAAAATACTTGTGATATTAGCTGTGATGATAATGGCATTATTATTGTATAATTGTATATATCTTGTACATGAGTCATATGTATTTCCATATTGAACTGTATACAACTAATGTATGGCAGATATACACTGTCGAATTATTTTTCTATTATTTCGTGGAAATCTTTATTTTGTCATATGTCTTATGTTTTGCATTTCATAACTTTACTATACCATGCAAACTATCATTTCTATTTTTTCCTTTGAAATCATTTTGCGAAATTATTTAAGTTCATCAATTAGTACATAACTTGGAAAATTGTTTCTTTATTGGTATGTTAATATAGTAGTAACATAATTATGACCTGTGTAAGTTACTATCTAGTAAATCAACAAACTATGCCAAAAATATATATTCAGTGCATTCTTAACCCTTTAACTAAGGGGAGACCATTAAAAACTCGGGAGGCGGTGATGGCAGAATTGGAAAAAAAAAATGCACAGGAAAAATCATGGGAAAAAAATCCTGCAAGGTTCAATAACAGGGAAAAAATTGTTGTTTTGTTAAAAACAAAAAATAGCACTAAACTAAGTGAAGAACAAAATATGTTGCACAGTTGTTCTGCCAACCCCCCAGCTTTTCCAATGACTCACTCCTAAGCAATACTATGTACAATAACAATAACAATTGTTATGTCAGCAATGTCAATAACAATTGTTATGTCAGCAATGTCAATAACAATGTTGGATGGCTGGAATTTATTTTTACTCATTAAACACAACAATATTCAAACCAGACAATTTTCGTTATTTTATGGTGAAATTTAGAGTTTGTCAAAAATTGTTTTTTCAACAGAGTACAACAACCTTCAAAATCTACACCTTGCTATCACTTTTTAGTGACACCCCCCAAATAAGTTGCCAAAGGACACTTCTATGAAAAAAACATGGTTGTTGCTTTTCACAAGGGGGAGGGGTGTGCTACGTCTGTGAAAATTTTCACCCTGGGCCCTAAATTGGCGTGAACCCCAAAAGATTTTGAAACTGTACAGCGCCAGCAGCGGCGACTGTCCCCGGCTCTATGTGACAAGGTCGTATGATTTATTGAATTACTATATAGATAAACCGTATATGTTCTTAGTTGTTCACGATAAATCTGATTCTGTTTCTTATGCGTAACAGAACACCAAAGCAGGCATTTTTTTAAATAATTTCAAAAACACTCGAAACGTTAACGGACATCAAGTATTGTATACACTAAATAGTGTCATATAGGTATTTTGTACACTGTGCATCGTCTTCCTGCACTGTGTTCCACTAGGCGCCTTTTAACCTCCTGAATAGTAACAGTGAATGCCGCAACATATCCCCTTCAAAATTAAAGACGATATTATTTAGTATGAATCAAGATGAGAAATGGAGATGAGGACTGCAGAGGGCGCAGAATTATTTTTCACTCGTCTAAGCCATGATCAGGAACGTTTTTTACGTTCGCATAAATTGTGGTGGATGGAAGGGTCCAAAGTTACCTTCAAAAAAATTGTGACTAACAATCAACAATTAAATCTACCATGACTATAATTGTTGTTAACGACGTTCGCGGGTATTTATATTATTAGGTCCATCATTTTGACAGTATTTTTTAATGTTTTTTATACAAAACCAACACATAATCATATGATCACAGAATGACTTTCTTTTAAATGATCAAAAAACAACAGGAAAACGGTGATGTTTGTGCCATTTTAACAGACAAAAACGATCTCGCTAAATTTGAAAATATAATTCAATGTCAAATCGCCAAACAATAATATCAAGTTATCAAATTGGTATTTCTGTCACGAAATATTAAAGGGCGGCAGTCGTCGTGCCGCGTCCTGTTCGATATGGGACTCATAGAGACGTACACAACGCGTGTAAAATACATTGTTTATTTACATGAAATTCGAACACGCGCCGCGCACGACCACTGCGCTTCAAGTGATTCTGTTACTATACTATTCCCTTGAAATAATATCTTTACATGAATGTTATGAACACCGATTATGTTATCATTGTTTCCACTGAAACAAATTATCTTACCATTATTTCCATTTAAACCAAGTATGTTATCTTTGTTTTCACAGAAACTAATTGTATTGTTAGCTTTGTTACAGCTGGGACCAAATACCTAATTATTGTTTCTTCATAAACTACTAATTGATTCCAGTCGTTAACTATTTAAATTGTTACAACTGGAACCAATTATGTTAAGTTTTTACCACTGAAAAGAATTATGTCACCAATGTTTCCATTGAAAAGAATTATGTCACCAATGTTTCCATTGAAAACAATTATGTCACCACTGTTTCCACTAAAACCAATTATGTTACTTGTGTTTCCAACTGAAACTATGTTATCATTGTTTTCACTGAAACAAATATGATGCTATTCACCGAATATATACCTCAAAGTTAAAAGTTCATAATTGCTCATTCTTAGCTCAAGTAATGGGAATTCAAATATATGACATTATAACGTACTGTTCATTTCAGCGAATGACATCGACATTATGAATAAGAATATCGCACCGAGTCATAGTTTCATGAGGAGATGGTTCAACAAAACGTTTCCGTTATTCTTTGGCGTCATACTTGGAGTAATGCTTACAGAATTGGTGAGTAGAAAGTAGTTACTACTAGTTATTCAGAAGAGAAAATGATCAAAATAAAGCAGTTCATGAAATATATAATAATAAAAAAAAAACGTTGAGAAAACAAACATATAATGGTCGGGAAAACCCACAATGTTGCAACGAACTGAGCGTAGTGTGTAGGGAAATTTGACTCTTGACGGATAACTCTTAACCTGTATAAAATCGACCCAAATTAATACACGTTATTACAAATAGTCCAGCTTTTTTCATCAACAAGGCAATTTGAGATAATGTCTCGCAGCCCATTTCTCTTAATCACTAATACTCACCGATAACACTCTAAGGCTGGACAGAGTAAACATGCGATCGGTCAAAGGCTGCAACCCACGGTATGACCACGTTGAGAAATTGCCAAAAATAAACTAAATTATATATGTTTATAATGTCTACCTAAAAATGCAAGTTGTCAGCAAAGCCAATAACAATTGTTATGTCAGCAATGTCAATAATAATTGCTATGTCAGCAATGTCAATAACAATTGCTATGTCAGCAACGCCAATAACAATTGTTATGTCAGTAATGTCAATAACAATTGTTATGTCAGCAATGTCAATAACAATTGTTATGTCAGCAATGTCAATAACAATTGTTATGTCAGCAATGTCAATAACAATTGTTATGTCAGCAATGTCAATAACAATTGTTATGTCAGCAATGTCAATAACAATTGTTATGTCAGCAATGTCAATAACAATTGTTAAGTCATCAATGCCAATAACAATTGTTATGTCAGCAATGTCAATAACAATTGTTAAGTCAGCAATTTCAATAACAATTGTTATGTCAGCAATGTCAATAACAATTGTTATGTCAGCAATGCCAATAGTAATCGTTATGTTAGCAATGTCAATAACAATTGTTACGTCAGCAATGCCAATAACAATTGTTATGTCAGCAATGTCAATAACAATTGTTATGTCAGCAATGTTAATGACAATTGCTATGTCAGCAATGTCAATAACAATTGTTATGTCAGCAACGCCAATAAAAATTGTTATGTCAGCAATGTCAATAACAATTGTTATGTCAGCAATGTCAATAACAATTGTTATGTCAGCAATGTCAATAACAACTATTATGTCAGCAATGTCAATAACAATTGTTAAGTCAGCAATGTAAATAACAATTGTTATGTCAGCAATGTCAATAACAATTGTTATGTCAGCAATGTCAATAACAATTGTTATGTCAGCAATGTCAATAACAATTGTTATGTCAGCAATGTCAATAACAATTGTTATGTCAGCAATGTCAATAACAATTGTTATGTCAGCAACGCCAATAACAATTGTTATGTCAGCAATGTCAATAACAACTGTTATGTCAGCAACGCCAATAACAATTGTTATGTCAGCAATGTCAATAACAATTGTTATGTCAGCAATGTCAATAACAATTGTTATGACAGCAATGTCAATAACAATTGTTATGTCAGCAAAGTCAATAACAATTGTTAAGTCAGCAATGTAAATAACAATTGTTATGTCAGCAATTTCAATAACAATTGTTAAGTCAGCAATGTCAATAACAATTGTTATGTCAGCAATGTCAATAACAATTGTTATGTCAGCAATGCCAATAACAATTGTTATGTCAGCAATGTCAATAACAATTGTTATGTCAGCAATGTCAAAAACAACTATTATGTCAGCAATGTCAATAACAATTGTTAAGTCAGCAATGTAAATAACAGTTGTTATGTCAGCAATGTCAGCAATGTCAATAACAATTGTTAAGTCAGCAATGTCAATAACAATTGTTATGTCAGCAATGTCAATAACAATTGTTATGTCAGCAATGCCAATAGTAATCGTTATGTTAGCAATGTCGATAACAATTGTTACGTCAGCAATGCCAATAACAATTGTTATGTCAGCAATGTCAATAACAATTGTTATGTCAGCAATGTTAATGACAATTGCTATGTCAGCAATGTCAATAACAATTGCTATGTCAGCAACGCCAATAACAATTGTTATGTCAGCAATGTCAATAACAATTGTTATGTCAGCAACGCCAATAAAAATTGTTATGTCAGCAATGTCAATAACAATTGTTATGTCAGCAATGTCAATAACAATTGTTATGTCAACAATGTCAATAACAACTATTATGTCAGCAATGTCAATAACAATTGTTAAGTCAGCAATGCCAATAACAATTGTTATGTCAGCAATGTCAATAACAATTGTTAAGTCAGCAATTTCAATAACAATTATTATGTCAGCAATGTCAATAACAATTGTTATGTCAGCAATGCCAATAGTAATCGTTATGTTAGCAATGTCAATAACAATTGTTACGTCAGCAATGTCAATAACAATTGTTATGTCAGCAATGTCAATAACAATTGTTATGTCAGCAATGTTAATGACAATTGCTATGTCAGCAATGTCAATAACAATTGTTATGTCAGCAATGTTAATGACAATTGCTATGTCAGCAATGTCAATAACAATTGCTATGTCAGCAACGCCAATAACAATTGTTATGTCAGTAATGTCAATAACAATTGTTATGTCAGCAATGTCAATAACAATTGTTATGTCAGCAATGTCAATAACAATTGTTATGTCAGCAATGTCAATAACAATTGTTATGTCAGCAATGTCAATAACAATTGTTATTTCAGCAATGTGAATAACAATTGTTATGTCAGCAATGTCAATAACAATTGTTATGTCATCAATGTAATGACAATTGTTATGTCAGCAATGTCAATAACAAGTTTTATGTCAGCAATGTTTATAACAATTGTTATGTCAGAAATTTCAATAAAAATTGCTATGTCAGCAACGCCAATAACAATTGTTATGTCAGCAATGTGAATAACAATTGTTATGTCAGCAATGTCAACAATTGTTATGTCAGCAATGTGAATAACAATTGTTATGTCAGCAATGTCAATAACAATTGTTATGTCAGCAATGTCAATAACAATTGTTATGTCAGCAATGTCAATAACAATTGTTATGTCAGCAATTTCAATAACAATTGTTATGTCAGCAATTTCAATAACAATTGTTATGTCAGCAATGTCAATAACAATTGTTATGTCATCAATGTAATGACAATTGTTATGTCAGCAATGTCAATAACAAGTGTTATGTCAGCAATGTTTATAACAATTGTTATGTCAGAAATTTCAATAACAATTGTTATGTCAGCAATTTCAAGAACAATTGTTATGTCATCAATGTCAATAACTATTGTTATGTCAGCAACGCCAATAACAATTGTTAGGTCAGCAATGTCAATAAACATTTGTTATGTCAGCAATGTCAATAACAATTGTTATGTCAGCAATGTCAATAACAATTTTTATGTCAGCAATGTCAATAACAATTTTTATGTCAGCAATGTCAATAACAATTGTTATGTCAGCAATGTCAATAACAATTCTTATGTCAGCAATGTCAATAAACATTTGTTATGTCAGCAATGTCAATAAACATTTGTTATGTCAGCAATGTCAATAACAATTGTTATGTCAGCAATGTCAATTGTCCGCAATGTAACGACTAAAGCGTGCAGCGCTGAACGATTCTTTGGTGAACACTAACAACAATTTGTTTAACAATTGTTTTCACTCAGGAGGTAACGAAATTTGCGAAGAACACGGTATATGGCCCTTGGGTTCGACCTATCATCATGAATCCAGATATAACTTATCACAGTAATTATCTAGAATATGAAACTTCTACCCCTGATCCAGTGCAATTAAAGTCGACAACTCAAAACCAGTCATTTGTATGTACCACCACTCACTTAGATATGTCATCAGCTCTCAAATCGAGGTAAGAACTTATGACATTACATTTGAGTATAAGCAAAACCGCCCAGATATAGATGTTATCAGCTCTTAAATCAAGATAAAATAATGATGGTAGTCTGCTTTGACCTTTCCCCCGTCAGCTCTTAAATTATTTGTGTATCAGCAAAACTGCCTTGATACAGATGTCATCTGCTCTCAAATCGAGCTGAGGACATACTACATTATAGTTGCTTATCAGTAAAACTGCCCAAATACAGATGTCATCAGCTTCTTAATGTATATATCATAATATCATGAATTCAAAGGCTTTGGCTACTTTGTACGCTCTGTTTTAACTAATTCATGTAGAAATTCTGCTTCGTATGGATATTGAAATAAATCAGTCATCACAACAGCACAGTTCGCTTCCATAGACATGTTAATACGATACATATGCTCGATATGTTGCCAGGAAAATAAAAAAATGTCATCACCATCAAATCAAAATGAGAGAGCAAAATAACCTCATTTGTAAGCAACATTACTGCTACAGGGATGTCATCTGTCAATGTGCAATATAATCAGTAAGCCGGGTCAACTTTTAACAGTGTTTTGAGCATTTACCTGAACACTATAATTCTCAAATCTTGTGGTAAATTGTCTGGCATATCGTATGTTACTGATGTCTACCAATGTAACTTTGAATTCTGTGATTGTTCACTAGTTGGGCTCTTTTCAACGCAACAGGAAATGATGGAATAAAGCAAGGCGAATACGTACATGTTGTTGTTGAAACACGTGACGCACGTGATCACAGAAAACATGTAGGCGGTGACTTTCTTTATGGAGTAATGAAAAACACTAAATTGAAGAAAAGTACAAGTGGTAGAGTAATTGACTATAACAATGGTACATATAGTGTATATTTTTTTGCTGGTTGGCACGGAAAAGCCACAATAACAATTATACTTTGGAATACAAAAGAAGCTATCCAATGGTTTGATACAGTGTACAGAAAATATGAACGACGCTACGAATGGAAAGGGGTCTTTCAACGTGGTAAAATTACGGAAAAAGGTGTTTGTTACGTTCTCAGAGATGAAGTATTATTAGACAAATGTGAATATCGAAATGAACATGCAATGGGAAGCACGGTATTCATGTGCGACAAGCCAGAAAATATGTCATGTGATTCATTATATCTAATACATAAAGGAGCTAAAAGCAAATTTGCCGAATCAATACTACAACCAGATCAAGAAATATTATTCCAAAAGTAAGTGAGAGTGACGCCGAGAGTGGGATAGAAGGAAATAACAGTAGAATAAGAGAGAAAAAAGAGAGATTAGAACAGAAAGAGAACGCCAGAAAGCCTTATAACTACACTAATTTCAATTAAAACATTCTCATTGAACCACAAATTGTGTACACACTGCACACTAAATACATTTCAAGACAAACTGTGAAAGATTAAATAAATATAGAATAATAATAAGAAAAATGGCAATTTAAGAAAAAGCAAATCTTACAGGAATTTATAAAAGTAATGCCTAACATATATAATTCTGAATAATCAACATTGCTCACCATTAGTATTATTACTTTTCCAGGCCATACATGACGTCGGTCATTTCTGGTAGTCCATTGGTCATTTCTATTAAAGGTGAATTACGATTGTTTTTTATGAACTCAAGAATTGTATTATAGATAAAATACAGGAGAACATGTATATAAATGTATGTATTGGAAATTAAAAAAAAAAATAGTGAAATAGTACTCAAATTCAAACATTATTTTTTCAGAAGACAGTACAAAACAGGAAGCAGTATTGGATGGTCGGCCATCTTGCAAAGCTAAATCACCTACACTGATGTCAACGGGATTTTGGGAAAACTATAATACATGGATATCCCTAGTATGTAAGACAAGTAACTGGACAGAAACCACTGCACGAACATGTCTGAGAGGTAAAACGGTTTATATGCTGGGAGATTCTACTTTGAGACAGTGGCATATAAGCATCACAGAGCTTATGAAACAAGTTAACACCCATGAAACAGATATATACAAATCATGGTCAGACACAACACATAACATTTCAGTAATATGGAAATTTCATCCCTTAATGATTGGAAGTAAATATATCCATTTTTGGGACCAACAATTTGAAACTGATGTCATTGACCGAATAGATGGGTGTAATACAGTGATTGTTTTGAGTCTAACATATCACTTTGTTTCATGGACTACAAAGTCGTACCTTGAAAGACTGAACCAGGTGAAAAAAGCTGTCATACGTCTACAAGCCCGATGTCCAGACACTGTCGTTATGCTAAAAAGTTCTCATCCAAGACAGAACGCTCAGATAGGATACGTCTACAGCGCCTGGATTCTATTTGACATTAACCGAATGTTGAGAGAACTATTTTCTGATATCGGTGTTCGGTATATAGATGTATGGGATATGTCTCTCTCACATTTCTCCAAAAATAACGTCCACATGCCAATGAACGTTATTCGACAACAAATTAATTTGTTTCTGTCTTATATCTGTTCTGATTGAGTCAAAAGAATGAATACAGATAATAACTACTTCACAAAATTCAAGCATAGCAGAATGTATTTCAGTAGTTACTGTATTGAGTTTAGTTTTATTGTGTTACTTCTCGTGTGTTACAATTGCTTAAACTTGTGCCCGCTACTGATTTCTTACCATTTGTATATTCGTGTTACAATTAGTTCGAATGAAAAGGCATAGCTATCCCGTGTATGTCGTCTCCATACATCATAGTCATTGTCAGATCTACTGCGGTCAGAAACCAATCATTATCTATAGATCAGCACGAATAATTCGGTTTTGATGATTCAGATTATATTTTTGAAGACAACGTTTTCAGAATACAGTAACGTGACTAATTGTAAAGGATACTAAAACACAATGTTAGGTTATCCAAACTGTAAAAAAAAAGTTATATATTTGCTCCTAGATTATATCACCAATACGTTTTTTAAGTCATCAAACGATGCACACAGACGAAATAGGCAATCTTATCAGTTTAATATTTTTTATGTAACTTGGCATTGATTTCTAGTGAGATTTTGCCGCATATTTCAAAATTGTGATATCATTCCAACTATAGGGGAGGTAGCTTTCGAAGGGGGGATTTGTATGATTGTTAATGGACAATGAATTTATTTGTTGAAAGCACGCCCTCTATTGTGACCCTCTTATGTTCAATTTCCCCATCATGGTCACGGAATTATGGGATGTTTTTTTATTTTGATTTCCTTTCAGCATTGATTGTGTATTTGCCATCACCATTCACACACTCTGTATTGTTTGCAAATGCCTAATGTGAAAATCTGTGCTAAAACGATGTCATACTATCATGATACCAATAACAAATCATGACGTGACGAAGCAGTTTTTTTATTTCGATTTGTGGTTTTTATTGTGTTTTTCAGTTTTCAAAAATAAAACATATGAATCATTAATTAGACATAAACAGTTTAATGCAACATGAGAGAGAGTGAGAGAGAGAGAGTGAGTGAGTGAGTGAGAGTGAGAGAGAGAGAGAGAGAGGGAGAGAGAGAGGGAGGGAGGGATGGAGGGAGGGGAGAGGGAGAGGGAGAGGGAGGGGGGGGAGGGGGAGGGGGAGGGAGAGGGAGAGAGCATAAACTTTAAGTGTTGAGGTTGAGTGCAGAAGCTAATGGAGGTTTAGAAAAGTGCGCTCAGTCCATTGTTACTTCGAAGAGGCCAAATTTACCTTCTTTGAAGAGACTACAGATGGACGCATTTATTTTAAGGTTTGAACGACCTGCTGCAACTCAGAAATGGTCGTATGACTTTTGGGCTATCTGAAGTTGATAAGAGTTTTGATGCAGCTAAGGACTTATTGATAAGAGTTCAAGTGATGAGTACTTTTGGTAATGAGTTTTCCATTTTCATAGGTGAGTCAGTTAAATAAATGGCTGAATTAGCTAATAAGTTTAAGACATGCACGTAGACAACATGTGGCAAAAACCCGATTACTAACCAGTTTCAAGGTGGTAGTCAGAAAGGTAAAGTACATGGTCGATTTGGTCAGTCTAAGCCAAAGTCAGGCTGTTATATTTGTGGTGATTTCAAATGACTCTGCTGTCAGTTCTTCTAAGCGTTATAAAAGTCCCAAACCTCAAGTTAAGTCAGCTGCTATCTTGGCATGTGATCATAATGATTCACAGGAAATCAGTCCCACCTGTAGTTTAGAAATTGCAGATGCAAGTAGGCATCCATGTTTACAAGGACGAGATAGAGTAGAGTTGAAATGTGGATATGAGCTGCCAATTATTAGTTTTGCCAGTGTTGCACCAGCTAATAGAATGGTGAGTGGTAAGTCTGTTGTTCAAGGCTTTATTGGCAGTACTGAGGTAGAGTTGTAATACGTAGAGAGTTGGTAGAGAATAGTCAATTGACTAGGAAGAGTCGTACCTGTGTAATGATGTATGGTACATGTCGAAAGCCCCAATAGCTAGACTATATATGGATACACCCTTTTATGTTGGTGAGGTTGAGGCACTGTGTATAAGGACACCAGTGTATGATCTTATTATTGATAATATTGGTTGAGCTAGGGAGTCCAATGATCCTGATATTGGTTAGAAGCTAGGTTACCTCATGAGGTAGGGCATGGTGAGGTTATTGCGCCCTCGAGTGGTCAACATAGTACTCCTTTGAGTGATGGGACTAGTATGCCCTAGTATGGAGAAGGTTGTTGTCCTTTGGGTATTGAGACTAGTGTTCTAGGTAATGAAGGTTGTACATCTACTAGTAGTCAGGCTAGTGTGCCCTATGGATGATGGTTGTTCTACAGGTGTTGAGATAAGAGATCTTTTCAGTTAGTGGGAGTGGTTGTGAACCCTCCATTGATTGTAGTCAAGATGATAGCGTTGATGTTGTACAGGTGGTAAGACAATGACTCAGAAGTTAGCTGAGAAAAAGCCATTATGTAGGCTTCCTCATTAGAGCGTGCTAGGAAGTTAGTGAGTACAGGTGTGGAGTTGATCACAGATCGTAGTAATCGGGCACGATTTGTGATGAACAAGTGGCTGATGTATAGAGAGTTTCAGTCACCTCATGTTGATAGACGACGTGTGTGTTCCCAATTAGTGTTACTGTGATCAAGTACTAGCACTTGCTCACGAGTCAGTTATGGCAGGTAATCTGGGTGCTAAGAAGACTACAGATAAAACAGCAACTCAGTTTTATTGGCCTGGTATGTAGGAGGATGTTATTAGATTATGCAGGTCATGTGATATATGTCAGAAGACCACTCCGAGGGGTCGTGTTAGCAAGGTACCTTGATTGAAGTTACATTTCAAATGATAGCTATGGATCTGATTGGTCCGATCAATCCAGCGACTGAGAGAGGTCATAGGTACTTTTTAACTGTTGTAGAGTATGCTACACGATACCTCGTACCTGTAGCGTTAAAGAAGATTAGTTCAGAAGTGGCTGCTGATGAATTAGTTAGTATATATAGTAGGGTTGGTGTACCCATACAACTTTTAACTGATTTAGGGACACAGTTTTTGTCTGACATTATGAAGGAAGTGAAAAGAGTGTTGTCTTTTAAACATTTAGTAACTAATCCATATCACCCGGCATGTAATGGTTTGGCTGAGCAGTTTAATGCTACTTTGAAAGGTATGTTGAAACGCATGTGTCAAGAACGGCCCAAGGATTGGCAAAATTACCCGCTAGACCTTCAAAGTATTTTTTTGGTTGCACTAATTTAGAGGTTATTGGTCACTAGGTAGGTGACGGTATTTTGCAAGTATTGCCAAATAAAATAGAAGCCATACAACATGCAGCCAGACCTGAAACAGTGAAGCAAGTAAGGTCATTTTTAGGTATGGCTGGATACTATCGTAAATTTATACCAAATTTGCTACAATAGCAGCTCCTCTCTGTGATTTGACCAGAAAAGGGAGTCTGGGGAGATCCCCCAAAACGCGCCTTTAATCACTTGATAGTTTTATTGAGTAAGCAACCGATTTTAAGGTTGCCCGATTTTACTAACGGTTTTATTTTGAGATGTGATGCATCAGGAGTTGGGCTTGGTGCAGTCTTATTGCAGCAATATGAGGAAAGAAAAGTTCCAGTAGCATATTCCAGTCATAAATTGCTAGCCAGAGTGAAGTCTTATTGAAAAGTGTTTGGCAGTGATTTGGGCATTGCATAAATTTCACCAATATTTATATGGTAAAGAATTTATTTTGGAGACTGATCACCAGCCATTAATTAACAATGCAGCAGTAAACAGTAGGTTAATGCGGTGGGTTCTACATTTGCAATCATTTAGCTACCGTATTATAGCAATTAAAGGTAAATAAATATATGTGCCGACTATTTAATCAGGATTGAGAATGCTTAGAATTGCTGTTACAATACTTCTTCAAATTTTGAGAAATTTATTGGCAGTTGATGCTGATTATTGGACTGAAAATGTGCCATGTTCATGTCTTGATGACGGGGCAATGTCAGTATCCTTTTTTTCTATAGCATATTACCTCAAACCCTGCAAATAGAAGTGTGCATGGATTCATGGAAGAAAAGGTATACATTGCCGTGTGATAAAGGTGATTGACAGGTCATACTTGTTTTCAACTCTGGAAGGATATTTGGAATCTACCAGGCGTGCGTGTGATTTACATACCAAAAGGTGTTTACAACTTTGCAAAGACAATTGGAATCTATCTATCTAACAAAAGAAATTTATCTACTGAGTTCCTACGTGACAAAACTGCTAGCAAGATCACATTCTGATTGGCTAATGTGAAAACCAAGGTGCTGTCCCTGAATCTGGGCCATTTATGCCTATAAATTGGACAATTGGGTCCATCATTTAAAATTCGTATACTGTGTGTTTCTGCTACGACATTGTGAGACAAGTGATACAGACTACAACCATCATTCTGTGAAACTTGTACGAACTGCTCTGCGATCTCCTGCTTTCAGCGGTTCCCACCAGAATAACTGCGTTCCTCTGCAACCAAGACTCCTGTATTTCGTCCTTGTTGTGTTGCGGAAGCCATTGACTGTCATCCATTGCTACAACCTGGAAATGTGAGTTATCGCCAATGCACACTTCCCTATGCAATCCCCCCATTTTAGTGAATTTATTCATTGTATTTTTCTGTGCTTAGTTTATTGTAATTATTTTGGAGAGTTATTAAAGCAAGGAGCTTTAACTCGATATTTTAGTGTATGTGTATTTCATTTCCAGTACTATTGTCTTGTCTACCCCATTCTGGCAGTGACATAACCCCCTGTCTAGTGTGAGTTCTGTGGGTGGCCCCCTAAATACAATAAGCAGGCCTTACACTGTGACACCAAGTTGCGTTGGGATTACGTTGACATGGTGTAACAATGTTATCGCCAGTGATCTCTGACCAGTGCGCAACGTAGCCAAAATAAAAAGCATGATTATTTGAACACTGCTTTTACAAGACTGGTGGGAGGTAATAAATTTGGGGTGAAAGTATTCAAAAATCAGTTTTTGGCTGTTGCCATGGCAGCGGTGAGCCAGGATTTTTTCCAATTAGTGACGTCGACGGTACGACCAACCTGTCAAGTATGAACAAAATCAGCCAAGCCAAAAAAAGGAGTTAAAGGGGAACCGCTCAATCCCATGGATTGCACCACGTGATCATGGGTAATTAACTCCGCCTCTGTCGACTAAGTAAATAAATGCTTATTATGCTAGCTTACTCGAACTGTGATTGACAGGCATTTTGCATACATTAGCCGCCATTTTAAACTCATGATTTTTACATGTCGCGGCACATTTCGACCAAAAACAACATTTATACATGAAAAGCTCAACCAGATAAGTGTAATCGCTAGAGTACACATTCATGCCTCCGTAAAATGTATTTGGATTCACAGCTTGATCTCTAAACATCGTAAATGGCACAATTCCAGGAACTCCCGCTACGATGTGAGCGGATTGGTTCGGATTAGCATACTAATTGCAGTGGCCATCTTGCACCTACTTATATTATCGGTTCTCCTTTAAAAGCCGTTGCTGGTGAGAAGTTACCCAAACTGTGAGGTCAATTTTCTCGGTAATGAAAATAGACATAACAAACAAACAAACAGTATTTATTTGCCCACACTCAAGCTGAGCTTTATAATCCTAGAATTGTAGAGTAAGATACATTTGGCGCGAATGTATTCAACAATCATGTTTTTGGCTGTTGCCATGGAAACGTTGGCCCAGAATTTGTTTTCAGATTTTACAACCTAACTAGAGTGAAGGTGTGACTCGCCTGCCAAGTTTGAACGAAATCGGCACAGCTAAAAACCACAGAAGAGTTAGGAAGCCATTCCTATCAACAATTCAAATAGTAACTTTGTGCCCACACTCAAGCTTAGTAGACTTAGCTACGTCTGAGGTGTTTTATTCTAAATTTGTAGGAAGAGATACATTTGGCGCGAAGCTATTGGATGTTGCTATGACAACGGTGGATATTTTCCCTTCATATTCGACCTACTAACTAGGGTAAAGGTGTGACCTGCCTGCCAAGTTTGAGCGAAATCGGCGAAGCTAAAAAAATCATTATTAATAATCAGGATTAATACGTGAAAACATTGCAAATCACACACACACTCCCACACACAAAAGTGATTTTAAGGGCAATCCTAGCGGAGCGAATCGCCAATGGAGCAGCCGTAACATTGTGTCCGTTGTGTTCCGCTAAAAGGAGATGGGAATGGACTATAAAATTGACAGGGGTCTTTCTCCTTCCCAGATTGCCTATCGGCTAGAACACCACATAATGATATTTCGACGAATGTATGCGATGTTTATATATTCTGGCTGTTTTAGAACTGAGAAGCTAATTTGTTTTACTTTTCGTAGCACAAACGGTGTGGCAGTAGGATGAGTTACCCGTCGATACCACGAAATGCTTTAGTTTGTTTATATATCTTCTTCTGGTAATCGACACAACGGTCAGCTTGAAGAATGGAGTAACATCTTAGTATTCTGTATTCACTGTGGCTGACCTGTACAAGCAATGCTTGATTCAAATGGTGATAAAATATACCCTCAAAACAATAATACAGTTGTAACCGCTGATACAGTTGTAAAGGAGTTATTTTGAAATTCAAAAACACAAAACAATACATTGCCTAATTAGTGGAAAAAAAGTTACTACTTCCCGCTCAACACAAGACTGACCGACACACGGACAAACAGACATACACGAGTACATGTTGCTTGCACCAGACAGACAACTGAAAAACAAAATGCAATGCATGATTACATTAACGGGATAAATGCATATAGACCCCGAAGCAAACAGTATATTAATAGTGTAATATGTTTCGAAAAGTGTACATTCATATACGAAACACACGTTAACAACTAGATCAAAATGCGGGGTGATAAACACGCTAGAGGTCGTCTTGCAATTGCTTTCCACAGTCCACTGAATAAATACATGTATATGCATTACTAGTGGTACAGTTGTACCGATCACGTGATGGTAAGGCAATAACTCCTGCTGTCGGGAGCTTCCGGCAATTAAATAATTTTCATAGATATTCTAATTGAATTTGTCCTCTCTCCTATATAACCTGCCGAGAGATCGTTCCCACAACTGTAACAAAGCGCAGAGCAAAGCTAAATTTAGATTTGATAATCGATAGCCCCAAGACGTCAATACCCTTTAATAAGTAACCTCGTATTCAACTAGCAGCTTTGCAGATATAAATACGATATGCCAAATATCATAAAATGTATCACGTAATCCATACGGGAGATGCAGATGACAATGAAAAGAACACATGGATTATGACCCAGACATTCATTGTAGGATGATATTCCTGACAAACTACTAGTATATGAATCAAAACAGTGAAACTACCGTAAATGCTTTGACTATCAAATACAATCATTCTCGCTTCTAAAAAAACGCATCTACTGTTGCGTAATCGCATGGGTAACATGTTGGTGCAAACCATTGACAATTGACAAAATGTCTA